>NC_065404.1:14189603-14814603 GCF_024362695.1 Pectinophora gossypiella
ATCATTTTAGGAGATTGTCCTTTGATTAGTAAGGACTAAGGACTTTTCACTGCCCACTCTATAATATGATTGATATATTTTGCCTTAAACGCGGATAAGAACAACATTTAGCGGTCCTGACTATTCGTAGTAACATTTTACACTGAATTTTCGGTACTGTCACGTACTAAGTAGACCAAAAAGCACGTACCCCGCTCGGGTAGAGGGTTGGTCGGCCGAGGAATTTGATTTATTCGTGGTTTTCAACTATTTCATTGTCGCTTTGAATAAATAGACTGTTTGAGAAGTATTATTTATCTTGTGACGACGGAATAAGGCCTTATTTGCAATTAGGTTGCTAGATTGAACATCTTAAATATGTAAAACTTCGAAAATTTGTCAAATTCAATTTAATAAATCAAATTCAGAAAATACATTTGAAATTCAATTTCTTATAGACTTGCCACTTTATTGCATTAAAAAGGCCCAAATGTTATGAGAAATAATTAGAATAGAAAAGAAATAGTTTATTATAAGAGGACGCCACACACAAAAACAAGACGCATTATTAACATCGTTTAAAATTTTCACAAAACAATTACAATAATGAAAAACGGATGTTCGTCGAAATTATCATAGGGTTTAAAAGATAGCTTTATTAGAGTGAAAATGGATTATTTTAAAAATACAAGTATATAAACGTCATATCAAAAACAGCCAGTGTCTTTATCATTAAAGAGTTTTTACAACAACTTAAAAATAAACTTTGTTTATTTCGGATCAAAACACATTACTTCCATGCATGCTAGTAAAAGTGACTACGAAGCAGACGAAGAAGTCGCAGGCAAGGTAACAGATATAATAAAACCATTTATTTTGCACAAGCACTTCAAAGAGAAACATTAAAACATTTTCTCTAAGAAATTGATTTTCTCCGGGCAAAATAACCTTAAGCCGGACCGGGAAATTAACCCTGTAATTACGTCTTCAGGCGAAACAGCAGTAATTAGAAGCTTAAGGATATTGGAAAACGTTTCGTAGCTTTTTACACTTAGTTTTTTTTTACATTGTTTACTATATCGACTGTGTTCCTGACGGCCTACGTGGTCCCGTGGTTGGGAGTTGGGCTCACAATCCGGAGGTCCCGGGTTCCAATCCTGGTGGAGACATATCCCAAAAATCTCTTTCAAATATCTAGTTTAGTTAGGACATTACAAGCTGATCACCCGAATGTCCGAAAGGAAGAAAATCTGTGCTTCGGTTACACCGTTGGTCCTAGTTACTACTTACGGATGCTTGTACGTACTTAGTCGTTACATGAACCATGTCAGGGGCCTGAGACGGCGAATAACCCTGATGATGAGCTGATGAGGTCCCACCTCGCAACCCACACGTTAGAAAAAGAAGAACTGTGTGGCAGGAACACCGTTTCGAATCTCGTCACCTGATTTGCACTAATGAGTTATTAATTCTGTACCGTCGGTGAAAAGTAATACAACTCGAGTTGTATCACTTTTGAGTTATTAGCACACACTTCATGTTCAAAAAATTCTCTTTCTTTCTGTCTAATTCTCGTAACTGTAGCTATTATAAATACGGAGATAATTTTTGGGTTCAGTGATATAAGTACTGTTTGTGAAGGATTCATGCTGTTATAACACGTGTAACATAATTCATCTTAACTTGCATCAAAGTGAAATGAAGATTTTCATTAAATATTTTGGTGTAAGTAAATGCAACTCAAGATATATTAAAATACACGCCATCCTTGAATTCTCACGGTCCGTGTTTAATGATATAATTTTAGTTGTAACATCAAACACCAAATTTATTTTTTCGTGAAAAGTAATATAAATTAATATATATCAAAATATTTCAGAAAATACGATCTTGGATATCAATAACATGTCGTGTATAATGATACATACAAGTTCGATTCTATGCGCCACCAGTGTGTATCTTAGGGTAACCTCCGCATAAACCTGTCTATGGGAAGCCATTTTGTCTAGAGCCACAGCAAACCATATCTGATCCGCATTGCGAATGGGTATAGGTTACGTTAGTACTTCAGACCAAACCGTGTTTTTTCTCTTTCTGTTATAACCACCTTGTAGTACTTAATAATAGTACCTCAATAAGTTGTGGGTCCTGATCATGGCGTCGATATCACCATGGCAGGGTTAGTCAAGAGGTATTTGAGATTTGTCATAACTGTCATTAGTCTCCTTCCCTTAGCTCGAAGCATAGCTGTTTTACATAGTTTTCTTGATTACATGCAGCTTAAGCGGTGGCAGAATGAACGCTGCTTTCATTGCTAAGGAGGTTGTAGACGTGAAATAATAGCTCCAAATATTATCAAGCTCCAATTAATATGCAAGCCATTCAATACACGCTGGTTAGATCTTTGATGCAAGCGCCGGTAGTGGTATTTTTGAACCTACACAGCTGTAGATGATCTTACATACTTTTGGGTTTAAGGTCCCACTGGGATCCAGCTTGGCATCGGCAGCATCGGGATCTGCCACATCTTCTCTAGAGAAGATTACCAGTTTCTCAAACACGTTGAATGGTGTAAATTGGTCGAGCTTTCTCGTCTTTATAAAGGGAATAACTACTCTGAACTCTGTGCACCACCGTTAAATTGTTTTTTCTGTATTTTGATTACATAAGAGAGAATTACGCAAAGGACCGTGAAAAATGGAAAGAGGAAGGGGAGGCCTTTGCCCAGCAGTGGGGTGTTGTAGGATAAATTAGATTAGAATAAATAATTGGCAACACCACGGGCACAACCCCTTAATTAAACCAGATCACAAAGTTTGTAGAAATCCCAGGAGGTATTTGAGCTTCTTAAAGGAGCTGGTTGGCTTACATAGTCAACAAAAGCACGCATAATGGACCACTTGCGTTTATGCGGAAAACTGAGCCCATTAAAGTAACATTAGTTATGGGACATTTATCCATACATGTTGTGCCGACCCCACCTAGAGTGGGATAAAGGCAGGAGGATGATGATGATATAGTGGGAAGTTTGCCCACTTCACAATAGTGATCCATACGCGAGGATACGCGGAACGTGTGCTTACGTGTAAAGTTTTGCGGAAACGAACTCATTTAGCTTAACCATAACAGACCATGGTAAAGGTGATAAGACCTACCCTGAGGATAGCCCTGTGTAACCTATAGGTTTGAAGGTGAACCAATGATCTTCATTTTCACTACTTATTCTTATCGTCAACATTGATTCGACTCCGTTTATAGTTCTGTCAATGTTGCGGGCTACCATTAGACCGGGAATTTAGATAATTCGAAGTATTGAATTATCAAAACCTCTGTGGAAATGCGCCCTTCGATCGCCGGGCAAGTTTTGCCCATTTTCTTCGTGATACATGTATACTTTAGGGGATTTTGATTGTGGAATGAGTTGTAATCTTTTAAATAGTGTCAGCAGTAAAGAAGTAACACTAACCAGTTTGTGTGATTTTGGTTTAAAAGTACGTAGGTACATCACTTTTATCTCCAGGCCGTGCTGCCAGGCTAGCCCGAAACATTCCTAATGACCAGTCTTAATATGATTCCTCTTACCTTTATTTGTTAGGGGTGGAAATATTATCATAATTGAATTTGTAAGATGAACCAACAATGGTTTTGATTAGGGGCGTAGTGTGGTGGACAAAATGTGTTTGTAGCGGGCAGCAGTGGTGGTTTTGACCGGTTATTTATGAGTTTTGAGAGTAAAATCATAACAAAAATATTTTATTATCGCCACCTTACACTATATATACGTGTACCATCTTTATATGTATTTATTACTAGAAATTCGTAAAAACATGTATCATTTTACACAATAAAACCGAAAAAATAAATCAAGTTATACCACTTGACACAAATTCGTTATAGTTTATCGTTTGTGTCAATTGATATAAGTTACGTTTCTTTACTTTTTAAAGAAAATAAATAGAATTTTGCCTTTCTACAACTTCATAAAATAAACTTTCTTCCAAGACATTTTGTTTTTTGTACAATAAGACTGTAAAATTATTAATTGAAATATGATATATCAACGATGACTTTTGTATAGTTATGTGTGTAAAAAGGTATATGTAGACTTGTATCAATTTACACAGTATAAAAGTTGGTGTCAACTGATACATGTAATTTATTTTGATCCTCTACTATTTCTGTTTAGGTTCTAAACATAACTAAATATTAGAAAAGAAACCTTCCATCATCACCTATCGACACATCTAACTTCTGTTCCATTATTCCTTATAAGTCACGAGCTAGAATAGTTTTAACTTTAAACTCGATTTTCTCAAAACTTCAATTTTGGACTTGTATTACTTTTCACCGACGGTACAGAATTTATCTTAAACGCAGTTTTCACTAACAGAGTTGGCTCGAGCATTATAGACGGCGATACGGCACATCACATTGGTCTAACAGAAAATTCGGTGAGGGATCGCTACTTAACTCATCTTGTGATGAATGTACCTCTGACTAACCCCAATTGGGAGATATTCGTGAGCTTATGTTATGATTGTTTTTTACTATGAGAGTGAGGGTACACGATGCCTCCAGGTTCAGCTGCTTATCTGTTCGAGCATATCGTAACAAAGGGATTGTTTCCTTTTTAACATGAGCCAATCCATGGGCGAGACAAGTCATCGTTCCGTTCAAAATTCGAAATTTGAAATTCGAAATTCAAAATTATTTATTTGCTCATAAAACATGGTACAATAAAGGTTTTACAATAAAACGCGTGGCGTGTGGCGTTTTCGTCTATCTTAGGATTTATTAGGCTGCAAGTTGTCTAGTTTCTTTACCCACTTATGTATTCGTGGACATATAAGTTTCAAAATTAAAATCCGACTACGTAAAAATCACGCTCTAAAAAGCATGAAACAATAATTGGTCTTTTTCTCTGAAATAGGCTAGTTTCCAACTAGTCAAATCAGATACTTTTTACCAAACGTCAAAACACGAAATTACTATGGAATTTGTATGAAAAAGGAACCTGTGACGTCAAAGAAAAACGTGCCAAAACGACGCACTTATTATTACATTTTCTTTATTAAAATTCATAAATAAGTGAAATAGAAAATAGGAAACGTTCTTTGTTAGTTTTAGATCTGTCTTTATTTAGTAAATAGAATTTCATAATTTATCTTGAACACGAACAAATTGGAGATGTCCTTAGAAAAGGTTTAATACGACCTACTCTGAACCGGCATGCGTGTATGAAGCGATTGATGAATGTGGAGGAAGCAAGAGAAGTGTGTCAGGATCGAAGCAAATGGAATTCTATAGTCTCTGCTTACCCAGGTGGGAAATATGCGTGAGTTTATATACCTATGTTATGTATGTATGTATGTAGTACACGACCCAATTCTTCTGAATAGTAATGTTTAGAAGATAGCCGTGGTCTTATGCCAATTTGTCCCAAGGTTTTGCTTACCACAGCATACGACCACGGCCAGCGGTCAAACACATAATCCTTTTTGTTTCGCTGCAGTCGGGTAGAAAATAAATAAATGTCAATGCCACATTTCCCCATAAATTGGGGTAAATGCCATTTCGGGTAAATGTACATGTAAGGGTACACTGTTTTTAACACTTAATTTATTATAAAATGAACATTCTTGTCAACACCCATTTAAAACAGATTGCCAAATGTGCGTCCCAATAAACGATACAATATTACTTTTGCAGACTTGTTTTTTTTGTATCTTACCAGATAAAGTTCATTTTGGTTTAATTCGTGAATATAATTTGGCAGTATAAAATCTATTCTAACTGTGGTAGTTCAGTTTTCGGATTCCCACGTGCCCAATCCCATTGTTACTACACTTTACAGTGACAAAATTAACAAGACCCATATTTAGCGTTGTAACTACTTGTAAAAAGATAAAGAAGGGGAGGTCAGGTTAAGTTAGTTATGTCTAGTTGCCGATACATTGACGTGATTTACCCCAAAATATCGAAAGGCCCTAAAATCAAGGGCAAAATTAATGGGGTTATATTATATGGGGTGTTGCGTGAGGTTACAATGTCTCTTTGGGATGTTGAAGACGAGATAATTGCGATTCTAAAACCATTTTGAGTTGTAAGTAGTAAACTATTGTGATATTTACTTATAGTTAGTGTTATTTGTAATATTGCAACCTTTCAACCTACTTACTATCTAGTAAAATATTATTATAAAGCCACTAGTTGCCTGGAAGAAATTGTTGCTTAGCAATATGGCCGCCAGATTGTACTGTATCTTTCGTTCATGTGCGTAAAACTTGTTTTGTATGTTGTTTGCAATAAAGTATTGTAAAGTTTGATGTATATTTCGCACTTTGACCCTTAATGAACTGCAAAAGAAGTAATTTAAACGCCATTAAACTGCTACAAATAATTTGTTTATTTTGTTTTTTATAATCATCATCATCAGCCCATTAACGTCCCCACTGTTGGGGCACGGGCCTTCCCTATGGATGGGTAGGGAGATCGGGCCTTAAACCATCACGCGGGCTCAGTGCGGATTGATGGTTATTAACGACTGCTAATGCAGCCGGGACCAACGTCTTAACGTGCCTTCCGAAGCACGGAGGAGCTCGAGATGAAAACTTTTTTTTTGTGGTCACCCATCCAATGACCGGCCTTTCGAAAGTTGCTTTACTTCAACAATCGCAGACCGAGCGCGTTAACCGCTGCGCCACCGAGCTCCTCGATTTTTTTATAATAATCGTTTAAATTGAATATTTTTTTCTGACATTTTTAGGCAAGCATTTCCTGTTCGCAAAATTTATTTTTAAAAGATACCTACTTATGTTTTTAATTCACAGAAAGCAGTTTATTATCATGTTTTTCAGTTTGTTTTTTGGGTTACTTAGTTTGTTTTTGCTCTACGTTTTTGTGGTCAATAATAATAATATCAATATAAATGGCACACTAAAAGGTTTGGCCATAAAATGGTAATGCCAATCGAATCGAATATTACTTTTTTTTTGGCCATCATATCTATTTCCATTAAGGGTGACCAGTGTATAATAATTCCATATATCACGGGAGCTATTCAATGAATAAGGTCATTTCCGACATTGTCATTTATAATGCATTAGCGTGTTATTGAATATTTAGGAGTTTCGCATCACAAACCACACACATACCACATCACATAGACGGCGTTACGGCTCACCACCTATCACGTTGGTCTAACTCAAGAGTCAATAATATAGGATTATTTGCAAAAAATAGCGATCGGCACATTGTTAATACCCGGAATAAAAATAAACTTGCTTTACAAGTTAGTCGATTACATAAGATTACTAAATCTTTTAAGGGGCAATGTATACGTTTTTACAATAAGATTCCCATTGACATTCAGAATTTGCCTTTCAACTGCTTTAAGACAGTAGTTAAACAAAAACTTTACAAAAAAGGTTATTATAAAGTTAGTGATTATTTAGAAGATATGAATGCATGGGATTAACTGTCTGAGAACTGATATTAGGCAGCTAAATTACTCAATTGTATACCAATATTTTATGTTTTATGTTTATTTTTATTTTTTTAAAGAACGTCTAGGGCCCTGTGCCGAGGTTTTTTTTGCAGCTTCTTTTCCCCGGCTATACAGGTTGTGAGAAGCTGCAGTAGTTTTAGGCGGATGAGACGTTCGTTATGTAAAATTGACGATTCAAAGTGTAACTATGTTACCTACTGAATAAAGATATTTTTGAATTTGAATAATTATTATGGCGATAGAACTCTAAAAAAGAGACATCCCTACTTACTGAATAGTTTGCCTGAGAACATCCGTCTAGAAATGACTATTAGATATAAGTTCATATTATTAGTAGAGACTCTTTCCTGCAGACAAACTGTTTAAACAGTTTTGCAGGGCATTGAAAAATTGTATTTTTAGATTTAATAAATAAATAAATAATTAAAAAATAAAACTGAAAAAGCTCGGTGAGGTGTGGGTATTTAGTTGATCTTGCGATGGATGTACCTCTAACTACCCTGATTGAGATGTAGTCGTTATGTTAGGAGCTTCATAATGTATAAAATATTTCATATTTTCGCCTTACAGTATAAACCGTGTAAGCGATTTAAGAAAAAAAAGAACACATTCGGAAGTGTTTTAACAAAACCTCGCAACAAACAAGCTAGTTTTCAATCCAGGGAAAAATTTGTGGCCTCAATTTTTACCCGGAAGGAAATGAAATTGAAAGAAATCTAGGTTTTCTTGAAGAAAATCATCCTCTAGCGGCGGCGACTCCTAAATATCTACCCTGGGCCGTTGTCGTGGTGGGCTCTGATGTGGCTGGCGAAACCGAACTTCGACTTGGAAGTTCGACACGGCACACAATAAAGCTGGCTTGATGAATTGAGTGTGTTATAGGAGGATTTGATGTGTTGAAAATAATGCATACTTACATAAACTCACGGTTATTTCCCGATGGTAAGCAGAGACTATGGAATTTCATTATGATCATCATTTTACTCTGACGCGATTAGGATGGCGTCCGTAGTAATGGCACTGATACATTGCATAAAATAAAGCCAGCTTAAAAAAAACTCTTCTAAAAATTATTAAATCGATATCCACAGCCATAAGTTAATCGATATTAATGAAAAAAAAAACTGTCACGCACGTGTGCATGATCGGCAGAACAATGACTATTGCAACTTTGCAACACAATAATGCACCCTTACTAATTTTTTACCCGGTTTTCTAGGGTTTTGTCCCATTTTTACGCTGTCATAGTTCTAGAGGGTAGCGTGCCAGTATCTGACTCGTATCCGGTATTTGATAAGTAGGGTAGATGGTTGATTAATGTCCCGAGTATTGCATTTTTTTAACATAACCTAACTAAATGTAGCATTACAGCTGTCTTCCTGAAGGGGTAGGCAGAGGTATATACTATAGGTACCTCACTAATCGCCAGCTATGTTTTAAGTCCCATGTAATAGGAGATGAACATAATTGCCGTGAACCGGTAAAAAACCTGAAAACCACGTGAGATCAATTAGGTGCACAGATTATCTCAATACCTTCTAAATATATAAAAGGAGAAACTAACTGACTGACATATCAACGCACAGCGTAAACGGCTAAACGTAAGCACTTGAAATTTGGAAGGGACGTAGCTTAGGTACCGTAAAGGTGCACTAAGAAAGGAATACCCGAAATTCCCACGGGAACGGGAATTAGCGGGAAAAAAATGTTGTATGAAAAAATCTAAACTACATAAGTTAGATGCTAGAAATTTGATATGCACTCCGACACACACAAAGATCTCTCTTTTATAACACGCCACGCGGACGAAGTCGCGGGCAAAAGCTAGTATACTATACAGGGTGTTAGTGACATCGTAACGAAAACTTCGAGGGGTGGTTCAGGCCATGATTCTGAGTTGATATCAAGTAGAAATTTCCGTCGCAAAAGTATGGATTGGAAAATAATTAAAAAGAAAAGAAAAAAATTCATGAATTTTTTGACACGAAATTCCACTTGATATCAACTCAGAATCATGGTCTGAACCATCCCCCTCAGTATTCGTTACGGTGTCACTAACACCCATACCTACTTATATGGCTACCGTATGTACTTGTACGGGGTGTAAGTGTCATCGTAACGAATACTGAGAGGGATGATTCATCTGATTATTCTGAGTTAATATCAAGTGGAATTTTCCATCGCAAAAGTATAGAATTGAAAATAATTTAAAAAAACAAAAAAAAAAATCATGAATTTTGCGACGGAAAATTCCACTTGCTTTTAACTCAGAATCGTGGTCTGAAACAACCCCCTCAGTATTCGTTACTATGTTACTAACACCCAGTATATTTAATAAAATACATATATTCTATTTTTTTTTCCTAAAAAAGAATCCGAATGCGAATCCGATATATTGTGTATAATCGAAAACATAATTTGCCTAAATGTTAATTTTCACGCCTAATTCCACTGGGGTAGGCAAAGACCACGAATCCCATTTACTACGATCCTGACATGCCACTTTCCTGATTATGTTAGTGTTATCGACTATTAACATGTAAGTATCAATAGTCGGAACTTATTATTCTATGCCTTTACCTACCATCTTAAAGTTGTAGTAGTATCTAGCTGTACTCTATACAGAATGTACAGGGTGTTAGAGACACCGTAACGAATACTGAGGGGGATGATTCAGACCATGATTCTGAGCTGATATCAAGTGGAATTTCCCGTCGCAAAATTCATGTTTTTTTTTTAAATATTTTTAATTCTATACTTCAGTGATCGAAAATTCCACTTGATATTAACTCAGAATAATGAGCAAAATCAGCCCCCTCAGTATTCGTTACGATGTCACTTACACCCCGAACCAGTACATACAGGTACCCATACAAGTATATACCATAGAATAGACAGGGTATTAGAGACACCGTAACGAATACTGAGGGGGATGATTCAGACCATGATTCTGAGTTGATATTAAGTGGAATTTCCTATCGGAAAATTAATGAATTTTTTTGTGTTATTTTCCGTTTCCGTGATGTCAACTTAGAATCATGGCCTGAATCATCCCTCAAAGTTTTGGTTACGATGTCACTAACACCATGTATAGATTTTGCCCAAATTAAATGCCCTATAACCCCCATCCAACTGTGAAGGCAAAATGGCAATGAAGCCAAATGTTTTTTTTTGCGGGCTATGAACCGTGAAATTGATTATAGAATCGGTTATATTGCTGTTTTGCTATAAATGGAGTGCGGTTCAATTAAAAGGGATAGTTTTGGCTTTGCACCTTTATTGCATATTTCGCGTATTTTGCGCAGATGCATAAAAAAGATTTACTAACGTAGTTTTAGTTGTAGGATTAGACACCCTATTACCAAAGCTTTATGGGCTTTATCTCACTAGGACACCATTGAAGCATTATTTTTATTCCCAACCCAACAACATAGTTTGCCTACAACTGTTAAATATTTTACAAAATTACATTCCCTATATTGTATTTGTATCTGAAATGAAATCAGATCGTTACCAAACCAGATAAAATCGTCCGATTGCAAAATACATTTATGTTATTGCAGGGGATGCATTCAGTTGAATCTGTTCCGATATCCGACTTAATATATTGATCCGATTACGTCGTCCGATAATGACGGACCACAAATTCGTAAAGTAATTTCATCTGGAGACGCGCGTCGCTCATGCGAGTGTCGAGGCGCGGTCGTGAGTGTTGGGGATGTCCATTCTTTCAAATATTCTTTATTTATTTATTTGTACACTATAAAACAGACACAAGAAACATACAAAGAAAACAGATAGTACACCAGTAGTGTAGTAAACAGGCAGTAGTAGTCTGTGGTAGTTCTTTTTCTCAGACGATGCCCTGAGCCGAGGTTCGCGCCCAACTGGGTACCCTCAGGCCTGTTGTCTTCAAATTTGTACCAGGTGAGAGCCTTTAGCGCTCCCCATTTGTCCGGCTAAGTAGTTAATGCCATCTGCGGCAAATCTACAATAAGTCACGTAAAAAAAGATAATTATCTAAATCGGCGTGCGGTTATGAAACGACACACACACGTGTCGCGATCTCTATGGACTCTTGTTTCCTCCACATTCATCGATCGACATACACGCACATCGATTCCGAGTAGATCGTACTAAACCTTTTAAAGGACGTTACCAATGTGGTCAATGTGCGTTCTTCTAACTCTTCCTCTGCCAGCCCTACCACCAACCTTTGCCTTATATACCGCTTTCGTAATCCAATTATCCTTCATCCGCTCTACGTGTTCAAACCAACTTCATTGTAACTTTTAATCTTAGTCACTATTATCATCTTTTACACCACATCTCTCTCTTATCACACTGTTTCTTACTCTGTCACTCAAACTAGAATATTTCAATTAAAATTTCAGCAATTAGAAACAATAATGGTGTTTGCTGAAAGTTCCACTCACAATGTGTATACTGCAATTGAATAAATTCTGACAGTAACTGCAAATAAATTTCAACAAACCATCCATTACAGTAAACACTCAACATAGCTATGTAAATACTCTGAAAATTGTATTTTCAGTCCATTATACTCGCATGTAGGTACAACACTAGCTTTCGTCATAGAATAAATAATTATATAGAACGGTAACTTTCCGATCAGCACCAATTCGTAGCTAGAATTAGCTCACCCTCTCAGGGACCTGCGTCTTAAATAACCGTAAGTCGCTAAGAAGTAAAAGGGAACGCCTCGGCAGCAACAGAGTAAGATTAAGATTTTTGTCCGGTGTGTGTCATTATTTCTTCATAAATGGTTATCCTTTCGCTCCCGATCGTCAACTGTCTTCTTTTCTTCTTAAAAATGTCCGCCATTATGTTTTATTTTAAAAGACTGGACCAAAGAGTTTTGACCGAAGGAGTATTTACTTCGTTCGTCTAAGACATCGCCTAAAAAAACATATTTATTGAATGGACGATATTGGTCGAAGTTGGCATAAGGAATCTTTCACAAAAACTGTTTTGAGATACGAACCATATACAATCAGGAAAGTAGGTTGCAATCATTCAACATACAAACTTTTTTTCGCCCATGCATGGAACATTCTGAAACGTTCATTCCAGTGCAGTAAATAACGCTAAAAGCACAATTCAACATTCTCTCAAACTAAAAACAGTTTTACTCTGTAATATTGAACTAGGTACTGAAATATGAACCTCGCTACTGCTGAGTTATTCATGCTTTTTGTTCGTAGCAGAAATTCGCTTTTAGGTACTTATTCGGAGTATTCGGGTAATTAGTGAAAACATGTGAGGTTAGGTTACAATTAGGTATTTTATCTTTTGTGTAGGTATATGTTCATTTATAACCAACAACATCAAGATCAAAGTATATATGTATATATTTTTTTATTTTATGGAGAGTGCTGAGGACAAAGTGCAGTGAACTTCTGGATCATTATAGGTAATTAATGGGAACCGCTGCAAGTTTCCACTTGGTAATCAAATCATTAAGTTATTCCTCTAAAATTAACTTTTTACTGAAGTCCATTTTTTCTTAGTCAGTCAAATTATTACTAAGTATTTTTCTTTAACTTTTATATATCAAAATTAAATTACGTACCTACCCGTAGGTAGTAGTATACCTCTGCCTACCCCTCCAGGGGATACGGGCGTGATGTTATGCTAAAGCTTAGATTCAATATGATCCGTTAGTAGATTTATATGACTTGGGGTCGATAAGCTGAAAGGTACACAGACCACGTAGTGAACTATCTCTAAAATCATCTGTGGATATTGATTTTTATTAATAGAAGCCGCTACGCGTCGATAGGAGCAAATAATCTTTTTTCAATAGAATAGAACCCTAAAATATTCCTTTATGTTTGTTTTCCCATCCCTTGCCGTATTATTGGCGCGGTATCTATGCCAATGGTATAGAAACGATAAAATAAATCCGTACGGTAAACAGAAATGCTCCAATTTAAAAATCGAATACGGATTACACGCACGCGACGTGGGTAACGAATTTGATTGTTTTTTTTTTGGAAAGAATTTGAATTGCAGACATTGTTTTGATGTTGTGAATTCTATCTCTGTTTATTCACTATTCAAATTCAAATTCAAAAAATATCTTTATTCTGTAGGTAACATAGTTAAGAATTAAAAATAATAATAAAAAAAACAAAGAAAAATTTTGCGACGGAAAATTCCACTTGATATTAACTCAGAATCATCATCATCATCACCAGCTCATTAACGTCCCTACTGCTGGGGCACGGGCCTTCCATATGGATGGATAGGGAGATGGGCCTTAAACCACCACGCGGGCCCAGTGCGGATTGGTGGTTATTAACGACTGCTAATGCATCCGGGACCAACGGCTTAACGTGCCTTCCGAAGCACGGAGGAGCTCGAGATGAAAACTTTTTTTTTGTGGTCACCCATCCTATGACCGGCCTTTGCGAAAGTTGCTTAACTTCAACAATCGCAGACCGAGCGCGTTTACCGCTGCGCCACCGAGCTCCTCAAATCAGAATCATTGTCTGTATATTTTTTCTTAACTTCATTTCGGTTTTAGGTAGATGTGAAATGGATATTTGTAAAACGACCAGCCACATAATAAGGTAATAGGAAATGTTGGAATATTGCACGGCCATATATCAGGCTAACCGATAATGGCCTGTACGTTCTGTCGCCAGTAAATGGGCAGTGGTCACGAAATGATTCCTGATACGGCTAATAAAAATTGTAGAATACCTACGTTCAGTTTATTTATGTCACCGTAAAATTGTAAATAACGTTAGATTATAATCTATCGATTTGAATCTCGCGAGATTGTGAACTGTCGAATAATTATGAATCGTATCATATTGCTTACAATTTAACGTATTATTTTTCGGTAGATTATAATTTATCGAAGTGAAACCGTCAAATTGTGATACGAAACGCACCTCGCGTGCTATACCATAGAGTTACAAAACTATTAGAGTGAGCATAATGTTAATTTGGGATTCTCTTAAAATGCATAAATGTTTTTGTCATAATTTTAATTATCATAATCCTTTTTGCATAACGTTTTTTAGCATAATAGTTTTACTTTCCCATAATAACATCTAGGAATACTGGTTCGTTAGGTATAACTTATTTTTGGGATTAATAAATAGATATCCATAATTCTTTTTTAGAATAATAGTGTTTTGTCATAATTTTTACAAGGCATAACAGTAGATTAGGGTGCGGCGGGGGTGGCCCTTGGGCCACCCCTATGCCGCCAGCATGTTTACCTTACACACGAAAAGTATACTGAATGATACGTTTCAGATTTTTTAATTTTGATACATTTTTTCTTACCATGTGATGTCAGAATTATTGATTACTTACTAAATAATTAATAAATACGTACTTGATTTCACAATCTTGAAGAGCATTCTTGCTGGCCATTCCATAATAGAGATATCGACTTCGTTAAGATAATCTCGTACGACGCCCGCGGTGTGAGCCCTAGCATTGTCGTGCATGAATATGAAGCCGTTGCCAATAAAATGTGCATAGGGCATCACATGAGGCTCGAGACACTCTTCGACGTACCGATGACAGTTTAGTGCAGGCAGACGTGGCCCAGACACGAAAGCAAGCTCTGTCTTACCGTCGGCGCTGATTCCTCCCCAAACCGTCCACGAACCGCCACCATAGCTGACCTTTTCTTCAATGCAGCATTGTGCATAGCGTTCTCCGTCTCTTCTGTAGACCTTGTTCCTTCCGTCGTTACCATACAGCATAATTTTACACTCATCAGAAAAGAGAACTTTGCTCCACTGTAGGTATGACCAATTTAGGTGCTCACGTGCAAAGTTAAGGCGCGCTCTTCGATGGTCTGCAGTTAATTTCGGCCCATTTGCTGGCTTATGCGGTACCAGTCCACGATCCTTCAACCTTCTTCTAATTGTAGAGTCACTTACAGCCACCCTTCGTACAACACGAAGCCGCTGCTGCAGTTGAAAAGCGTTAAGGCGTCGATTTCTTAAAGAAGTTGTTACAATAAATCGATCATCTCGCTCAGAAGTGACCCGATTCCTGCCAGATCCTGAACGGCGCGTGAACAAACCAGTCTCCCGATAACGTTTATAGACTCTATGAACAGATGACAGGCTTAGATGCAGTCTTGCAGCCACAACACGCTGACTAAGGCCAGAATCCAGCAATGCCACAACTTGGGCGGCTTCTGTGGGCGAAGTATCCATACGTTTTAGAAAAAAAACCTTTTTTCAGGCGTCCCAAAGTCACAGTATTGAAATAAAAAACAAAAAGTTTAAGGATAGGCGCCAATTTTTAGTTTCTAAACGCTAAATGTACTCCAACCCTAAACACACATTTGTCTCAAAACAGTGATTCATTTCGTTTATAAGATAAACAAATGAAATTCTAATTTTGAATTTAGAATTTTCGCTTATTACTGTAATGGCCAAACTGCCAGCTATACATTTATGTATTTTTTTTCATCGTATGAATTCTTTTTTGTGTTAAATTCGGACAGAAACAATGAAAACGGAAGTGTTTCGATTTTTTTGATGAGAAGTGTATTTTAGGCCAAGATTCAATTTAGGGTCAGTTTAAGTCTTTGTTTTACTTAGTGTGGGTTGTAAAATATGCCCAATGAAAATCAAGCTCGTAATCCTAACTGGGTGGCTTGGCTGTAGTAGGCTGAGCTGTAGGCCATCAACAGGGTCCACAGGTGGCGGATAGTGGAACGGCCATCAGATATGACGGTTAGCTACGAATATAAGAATAAGCAGTCCCCGACCAAACAGCGACAGGATTAGCATAACGTAGTGGGTAGCTCACTGGGACGGGCTAACCTATGAAATGCTACTTAGGTTCTACGACGATTTTGTGACGTAGCGAGTAGGCGCCGCTACTTCAAAAGCGCACCCCTGATGCCGGGCAGCAGCGGTATCAGTACTGGTTGGAGGCCGAGGATGTGGAATATGGTAGGGCTCTAGCTAGAATATCACCGATTGAGAAATTGGTCGGTGTACTGCGGAACGGAACACGCCCTATCTATCGAGTAATGGCGATTACTCCACCGACAAGAGCGCAGCTCTTAAATAAAGAGAGAGAATCCTAACTGGAGTGGGCAGAGCCATCCGATAGTCGAACATGATAGTCTTGAAACCAAGATGGCAAACGAGCTAGAAACTTTCTAACAATTAGCCATCTACATCTTTTTTATCCTCACATTATAATAACGATTCTTAAAGTGGGTTCTGTAGAAGCTAGGGGTTCTGTAGAAAAGGTAGACAAAACTCAAGTTTATTTTAGTCTAACTGCTATAAAGATAGTGCCGTCCTTCACTTACGTCCAGTGCAAGATAGAGATGAAGCTAGTTTCAGAACTGCCAATTACAATTGGGTAGTTTTAAGATTTAAGAATAAAGTGTGTCAGTTTTAAAATGTTCTTATTTTACTAATGTCTTTTGATTTGTAATCATTTGATGTGCTATTATTAAATGTGTTTCGTGGGTGTTCCGGTATCGTTCGGGAAAGTCTGTTCTATAAGATGATCATAGCAATAAGGAGGGTTAAAAAGGCCAAATCGAAGCAATTCATCCAATAAAATCAATATTGCAATTTGACATTTTCGCAGATAAAAGTAAGTGCGCAATGCAGACAAATGTCAAACTGCAATATTGCTTTTTTAGATAAATTGCTTCGATGTGGCTATTTTAACACCGCTGGTCGCCTTTGTCCACCTTAAAATAAGTTTCTCGTGTAAATGTCCTGTAAATTAGTATGCAATAAAGTGTTTTATTATTATTTATTATAATCTGAAAGTAGGTATTCCGCTCATAAAGATATTTAATGACGTAAACAAATAATAAACTCAATAGTGGTCACGTTATGGATATGGCATTTTAATGAAAACTTACTGTTTTATGGTTGTTATTGTCTCATAAAAGTTGAGAGAGCGGAAATTAATGGGTTTGGGATAGAGTAACTTAGCCTCTGATTTTAATGAAGTAAACTAAATTCTTCTTTTTTGGGGTTATGTATACGTTTTTACAATAAAATACCAGATGATATTTTGAATTTTGTAAAAAGCTTATTATAAGGATAATGATTAAGTACTTAAATGATAAAAATGCGCCTGATATTAAATGTGGTCCTCTATTTATGAAATAACTTGTAATGTATAAAAAAAATATTACACTGATTTAATAGATGTGTTGCTGTTGCAGTTTCTTGTCATTACAAGCAAGAAATTATCTTTTAAAGCAATGTAGGTATAATTTTGAATCTACGTCATTTCGCAAGGTAGTATGGCTGAGGAAAAGTCATTTCTTTTCTTTTGACTTTTCCTGAGCCTACACCTTGCGAAATGACGTAGATTCAAAATTGTTAAATTGACCTTCAAGAAGTTAACTACAGTCGTGCGAATATATGCTTCTGCTGAATATATGTTTGAATAATTATATACCCGAGTAGTAATAAAATAGGTGATTATCACGTTAAATATATACAGCGCCATCTATAATTATTATTAGGAAACGTAACCTGGAAAGTCCATCATTAGCCTACAAGTTCGCCTCCTGACTTTGAACTTCCACCTTATTCTTCCGAATCAGAATCAGAATCATTTATTCAACGTAATTATCATGGATAAACTTGTTGAAGATCAATGTAACATTTGAATTTACGTCATTTCGCAAGGTAACGTGTTATGGCTGAGGAGAAGAAATGACAAGAAACTGCAACAGCAACACATCTTTTAAATCAATGAGGGTACATTAAAACTTATTTAATAACTAGAGGAACACATTAAATACCAGACATGTTTATCATTTAGGTAATCATTAATCTTATAATAAGCTTTTTTACATAAAGTAAGCTTCACGTGAGCTTTAAATTTATTCTCTGACAAATTTAAAATATTATCTGGTATTTTATTGTTAAAACGTATACATAACCCCAAAAAAGATGAATTTAATTTATTTAATCTAGAATTTTGAACAACAATTTTATATTCCAGATTCAATATCCCTCCACTACTGCAACCGTGAGGTCCGGATAGCGGACTCCGGTCCGGACAGCGAGGGCTACATCCGGACACCCGGGTACCCGCACTTCTACATCGGAGAGGACGAGTGCAGTTGGCAACTGCAAGTTCATCCGGAACAAACGATCCGGGTAACTTTGCTGGATGTCAGTTTGAGAAGTAAGTTCGATATTGACCCTATTACTATGACTTTTAATTGCACAATCGCAGGACATAGTCACGATGTTTTAAGAGGAAAATAATGTAACCTATTCTGCGAAGAAGGGTTTTGAGGCTTAATCGTGTAAATCTGTATCTACGAATACTTATATATTGATATATTATTATTATACTTTTATATTAAATACTCATAAAGTAACTCCTCTGCTGGACTGGAAGTAAAGAAAAAACATAGAATGCGTTCAGCTATTTTCCCGTGCATGTCGCAAAAGGCGACAAAGGGACAGCGTCCTGTCGTACATGATGGATCATCTGTAAGAGCTATAGGTTGATCACCTATCATCATACGATTTATCATTATCCACCTTAGGACTATGTATCAAAAGTGGCTGCAAATAGTATCTTGATTATTGTAGTTCTGCCCACCCCTTCGGGGAATACGGGCGTGAGTTTATGTATGTATGTATGTACTCATAAAGTGGATTTTAGTGATTTAGAGCCCGAGGTAACACATTGTAACATCTACAGAAATAATGGAATGTTATTCCGTTCCAACACCACGTAGAAAATGTGTTTTAGAAGGCATTTGCCTTTTGTCGTTAGAATCCGGAATCGGATATCCGTAGTGACATCAGCCGGGTCTGCATGACAACCGCGCCGCAGCGCGAATTATATCGAGCGCTTGGACCAATAAACGATATGAATGCTATATAAATAGGTGGACGTCAAAAGGCTATTGGTCGAAGCGCTCAATATAAATCGTCATGCAGACCCGGGTGTCATACAGACCCGGTTGGTTGCATTAGCTTTGACGGTGCAAGTCGATGCAAGTCGATGATGCGTTCGCAAATCTTTTGAGCTCCAATCTTTGCAATATAATTAATAACTTATTGAACTTTCATTAATCTTTGATCATTCTATTCAGTAACTCTGATTCTGTTATTGAAGAAGAAAGTGTTAGTAAAACATCATCTGGTATTCAACTAGGATATTTTATCTGAGAAGAGTTTCTTGCAGTTTCTGCTGTTCTTGTACAGAACGACATTGTCAAGCCACGGGCAAAATTTTAATCTTGAAACAAATCTGGCATTTATATTATTTTCCTGATTTGATTGTTTTTTTTCTTGTTTGGGTTAGTTATATCTTCAACATTGAAAAAAAAAGTTTTTATATTACGCCTGTGGAAGAGTTGCGGGTTCCAATCGGGAATTTCGTTTGAGTCACAATTTTTTTATCTTTTCTCTTTGGGAGATTTAATACCTCATAGAATAAAGAATAATACTGCGTATAGAATTATAAATCTCCGCCCCGCTCCAATTGGTATCGGCCACCGAGCTACATTTACCTCACCCCCTCTCGGTCTTACTTTAGTCTAAATAGCCTTTAACCGCTGTGAACAAAAGGGGGTTTGATCTCACCTGTAAAAACCATTCTTCAACAGGTATAGGTCCCTTCGAGAACCACTGCACGGACTACGTCAAAGTCTTGGACTCCAATGGGGATTCTCTCCTGTCGTCCTGTGATCAGGTGGAACTGCCTCTGCGTCTGTCATCGTCGACGTCAACTGTAGATATTGCTGTGGAGGCCAAATCTGGAGGCGCCTTCCCTAAGAGAGGTGTCTTGCTGCATTATAAAAGTAAGTGGCTTCAATGAGGTTCCTACATGAATGCGCCTAGTTGTAAACGATTTCGAAACAGTAGTCAAATTGACCTTACCTAACCTGAATATTTGATAGGTCCGGTATTTTACAGTGACTGCCTGTCTGACCTTCCAACCTGCGAAGGGTATCAGCCCAATATAGGTTAGTTCACATACCTCCGAAATGCATTTCTCGAGAATATGGGTTTCCTCACGATGTTTTCCTTCACTGCTGAGCACGTGGTAATCATTTATGATTTAAACATGAATTCGAAAACTAATTCGAATATCATTGGTTTAGGCCTATGCTGCGATTCGAACCTCCGACCTCTTATTGAGAGTCAAGCGGTCTACCAACTAAGCTACTGCGCCTACCCCATAGGTGACATGATTATGTCAATCCCATAACTACCTAACCCAGACTCAATAGGTATACAATGACAATAGTCACACAATGAGATTTGGATTTTATAAGGATGTTCGATTTAACGACTTTATTTTTTATCAGACACTGTCGTTTTTCCTAGGTAGTCGTTTGCATCTTAGCTAACGCCCTAGGATTGTAACTGTCACTATCAGTTAGAACGTGAAAAAACACATTAAGTGTGGGGGCCTAACGACATGGCAATTTTCAAGAAAGTTTTGTATAATATAAGTTTTTTGAGTACGATTCTGACACACCACAACTACCTCTTTCACTCTTATCAAAATCTTCATACTAGCTCACCTGTTTAGTGTAGATAACAGGTACTCTTCACCTGGCCTTTCTTTTCCGTCTACCATATTAATTCTCTCAGCAGTTGATAAAATCAATTAGAGAAAACTCAAAAATTGCTCAATACGAATGAGTTTTGTGCAATTTTTAATTTATTTGACCTTATTTGGCTCAAAAGCTTAGTATGGCAACGCCATCTATTTATCAATATTATAATTATTACTACAAAGAGCAAATTGCGAACATTGCGAACTTAATTTCTTGACGCGCCATCTATCGACTAAATTAAGAAATATGTCACAGCGCCATCTAGTAATAATATGTACAACTTTTTCAGGTATAGGCTGTGTAACACTGCCAGCGCCATCTGACGGATATCTAGTGTACCGCAACGAGGACGTAGCTCACTACATGTGTCATGTCAACTTCGTTTTCGCCGATACTCAACAGAGGGCTCGCGTAATATGGTGCTATGATGACAATAGATGGAACGACACAGTGCCTTTGTGTGTTGGTAAGTTTACAATTGTTTTCATAAAATAAAATAAAAAGTTTATTTATTCAACTACTGAAAATAATGATTGAGTACTAGCTATATAGTTTTTAATCTATGAAAGTGAAATGATTCCCTGTGCCTTCAGACTGGGGTGCCGATCAGTTATTAGTTATGGTGATATTAATTTTAGAAAAAAGTATGCGTGTTTACCTAAGTAAATAAAGTAATTGCGTGGATTATTTAAATGTTTTGGTATATTTGAAGTAGGTAAATTATATACAACAACAGTTATCGTATCAACAGTGGCTGCAAGTTGTCTTTGATTACTTGTGGCTCTGCCCACCCCATTAGGGATTACGGGCGTGAGTTTATGTATGTATGTATGTAAGTTATATAAAAAAAACCTAAGTAAAAGAAAACGTTAATTTAATTAGGTAATATTTTTCTTACTAAGTTCTAATCTTTAATATAGGTCAGCACCTAGATATTTTATATTGATCACTTTCTTCATAATTTAAATTATCAATGCAATTTAAAAATAAATTGCCATATCCAATAAAAATCACGAATAACAACAGCTATTGTTTAATACGTTTCGTTTTATGGTTCTTCGTTCTTCATAAATTGGGCTATAAAATTCCGTTGTAAAACCCCATAGAACACAGTCAGTAGGTAGTGTTTTCTATAAACGAATTCGCATAAAAACTTTTGAGGTTATTCACTATTCAAAATCAGGGGGAAAAAGCGCACATGCGCATTCCAAAAACATCCTTTCTTGTCTTATTCTTCTGAAACGCAAGGATCGGAAAGAAATAGCAATATTCTGCCAGCTTCTATTTTATTATTTGAAGCACTTATTCAGTTGGATAATAATCTCTATCCTGATTTATTTAGAGTTGGTATTTGCGTGAGAGGTATGGATATTATTTTGTCCAAAGGGCTTCGCTTTTCAGTTTGGTAAATACTGGCAGGAAGGGTTCATTCATTCGGTCTCTAGTCGTCGTCGCGTTCGTTCGGGTTCCGAATTCAATTTTCGTCTTTGACAAACGTCGTTAGCACGTGTCGACAAAGTGAGTTTCCAGATTTTTATTGTGTTGTAAAACATAAATTATTATTGGAGTGTCTTTAATAATAAGTACCTATTTTCATTTCTCATTCGTGTTTATAGAAGTTTTTATTAAGTTGTGATTTTTCTATTGCCTTGTGATCCTTTGCGGGAGTAAGTAGCCTCGTGGTTTCTGACATCATGCATGTTATTGGAATTGAAAATTATAATTATCATTATTATTTAGATAAATAATGTCAAAATAAATATATTAAATACGGCTGATATTTTGTCCGAAAATGAGATAAACTAGATATTTGTAGTTGAGATAAGAATTGGGTCTCTGACTTATCAATAAGTAAGTAGGTAATAAATTAATATTAAATAGTTATTACCAACGGCTGCTAGATAACATTATCATAATGATTATTTGACTTATTAAGAATAAATACTAAATAGTACTTAAAGATTATTAAATTACATTAAAGGAGAAGACTCAAACCAATTAAGAAAAATAAATAATGTTTGATTCAGTCACGCACGCTAAAACTAGGTATTTGGGCGCGATCCAAAGTCGCCGTGTAGGAAACGGAATTTTATTACGATTCTCAAGAATGAATAGAAGAAAGAATAACATCCAAGACATAAATAATAAAACTACTAGGTACTCATTTGCCGAAGTCTATAGGCACTTTATTAACGAGAAGAGGAATCACATAGCACGGTTTTTCAGAAATATAAAAAGATAGTTCAAATTAAAGAATTCAATTTCTTAATCCACCATCCATCGTACAGGTAAATCAACCATTTGAAAAAAGAATAAACCAATACAAGGAACGTCAATAAACATGTTCAAAACACCGAACGCACCTAAACCCAACCATATTAACACATTCAAAACGCACGTATGTACACAAACCTATTATAAACTTACATGCTTCATTCCGTAATGCTTTGTAATGTCGCCGGTACAACGAACATTAGCCACGTTTGTTTTTAAAAATATCATTGGGATTTATGAAAATCAACATAATATCAGGGTTTTCATAAACGAATTTGGGAAGAGACTGATAGATAGGGCAAAATAAAGTATATAATAGGCAGAATATAAGTAGATTATGACAGTCTTCTTAATTTGTCTGGGTTGTAGTTGTGAGGCTTACTTATGATCGATTTTACTGGTATCAGAGTTTTTATTGAATCAGATGTAACGACTACGCTGTGTTTTAAGTAAAAACATCTTGGCAGTAATAGGTAATGGTACGTAGTATAATTGTGTGGTTAAAAAAATCATATATAATAGCTTCATACGTAAGCATTAGCAAGTGAGAAAAGAGGGATAAGTTTTAACTTAATGCAGGCCGTGTTTCATGACAATGAGTGGCATTGGTCATCATTATTGAAAAAGGATTTGCGGCACAATTTTTCAACAAATAGATTGACTTTTGCAGTCCTTATTGTTAATTCAATTCTGGAGTCAGAATAACTGAGACAATGATGGAGCCGTTAGTCCAAGTTACTACTTCATAGTCGCTACATGAAGACACCGAAGATACTGATAGAGTTTATAACAGGATGTGTCTGACTCGATTAATAGAGTTGTGGTCTGTTTGGAATCTGTCTCTTTGAACCAGGCTGTTCAGCCTGAGTTACAGACCTCCTCTTTTTCACACCACTCTTTTTGATCAGGACCAAAGCACAGGTGCATTCCACCATACTTCACAAAGTACTGATATCGATTTTAAATTACAAACAATGGGGACGTTTGCCAGCCCTATAACAGGTTTGTTTTTACATTTTCAAAATCCTATTTCCTCTTAGCATGTTTATTTAAACCGACAACATTCGTTTCCCTTCAAAGAATATATTTTTGAGATAACATTTTTTATTTCCTCTAATGTCTGGTGGAATGAGCATTCAGTAATGACGTTTATTACTGAGTTTTATTATGGAAAAGGCATTATTGGTATTTGCTGTTTGATGTAAATGAATTGGGGCGAATTATTAGCAAGATGCTATTTAGATTTATCTTCTTCTTTGCGAGTCGATGGCGATCGAAGCTAAATTTTTGCTGACCAATAATTGGCCACGCTTACGGCTTTGTAGATTTATTATTTGCTACAAAAATGATAAAGACAGAACGTTCGCTGTTGGTTTTCGTTGAACGTACTTATGTTCATAAACTCTTGTTCGCCCGTTATAGTTAGAGCCACAAGTGATGAAAAGACTACTTGCAGCCACTTTTGATGCGAAGTCTTAATATTAACATTTACGACGAACCATGTGAAAACTGGTGACAAATGATCTGACCAGCCCGTATGACGATGATTTCCTCATAAATAGGGTTAAACCTCTATAAAATAAAATAGCCTCCAGAATTAGTTTCGTTTGAGATTTTGCCTGAAAGTTATCACTCCTTTAATTTAGTTTCGAGTTCCACAGTAATTAATTCTACTCAGAGGTCACTTCAAAGGAACCAATTGAAAACAATCACGATTGAAATCAAGCTCCTACTACTAAAATAGTCAATTATATAATTTCCACCACCGGACAAAGGATACTTTGACAAATCAAGAAGAAAATTAATTTAGCATTACTGGAAATGCTGAAAATTTGATATTAAATCTATTTTGGAGCTCAGATCTCAGCTGTTATATTCCCAAAATGATTGTAACCTCTGTAATGTCACTAAATGGTCCGAAAGATATTCGCAGTAAAATCCAACATTTCATCTCGACTTGAAGCAAATATATTTCTCTTGGGGCCATTAAAACTGCTTGGTACTTGGATGCCTGGGTACTTTGTGCTCGTTCAAGTGTGGAAAACTCCAACTCTACGTACAACTCTCATGTTAATTTCTCCTTTACAATGATGGCACAAACTCCGTTTACAAAGTCAGAAATAGTGTACATTATGACGTCTTAAATAATTTCCGTGTCTTGGATTTGAAGATTCAATGTTGACATAGAATGAAACAGGCGTGATTTATTAATCACAGATGCCTGGAGTTTCCGGAGGGGCTGTACAGCTATACATATGTATTACATAATTGATTTGCTATGTACCCTAATAGAAGTTCAGATAGCTCAATAGGTTGCATCCTAATAAACAGAAATTCTATAATAGTGCCTTGTCATAGATATCATAGATATATAAAGGTATAGATTTAAGACCACAAACAAAGTAACAATAGAAGAGGTCTTAATCTTCAGGCATTTTGAAGTGAGTAATAAAATATTAAAGAGTACTAAAATGGGAGTTATGACGCAATTGTCGAAGAGAATGGCGTTAGAAACGCAGTCGAGAATAAAAATGATTGCGTTGCGAGTATTTGCTCCACCGCCGTTTCTCCTATATGAAGATTTACGAGAGTTTGTCGTGTCGTCGTGTTTGGGTAAATGTGGATTCTATTCAGAATGTTACAATTTGTGCTAAAAGGGACGTTGTATTTTTTAAATGCGGAAAGATGTCGGCATAATAAAGCTGTTGAATACACACGCTGTGATATTTAGGAGAGAGAATTTAATTTTTGATCATTTTATTTTGTAATCAACGAAAAATTCGCTCTGGCTTATTTCGAAGCAATAGGTTTTTTGTAATTTTATAGAATAATTGACATAAATTGAACTTGGGGCTTTTTACACACAAAGCAAGGTCAGGCTGACTATCATTATCGCCATACCACTTATGTAACAATAGGAAATAGCTATTTCGTATGAATAAAATTGTCGTACTGTATTATAGATGTGCCTAGAATAATATTCTGTTATCGTTCATCATATTAACGTTAAAATAGAAAGCAAAAGTTTCCATACTTTAAAAAGCACATAGAGATGTTAAAAAAATTCAAAGAAAAGGTACAAAGATGGTGATCTCGCTCCGAAATAGATCTTATGAAGAACGTCTGCTTGAACTAAATTTGACCACTCTACAAGAACGAAGACAAAGAGGTGGTCTTATAGCAGTTTATAAAATACTGCAAGGGCACTACAACGTCAAACAATTAAAAGAACTGGGGGGTTAAAATGGCCACATCGGAGCAATTCATCTAAAAAAGCAATATTGCAATTTGACATTTGCGCATATAAAAGTAAGTGCGCAATGCAAACAAATGTCAAATAGCAATATTGCTTTCTTAGATGAATTGCTCAGATGTGGCCATTTTAACCGCCTTGTTTAGAGTCAACAAAACACAAATTTAAGAAGGCACTCACTGAAACTGTACTAGCCACCATGTGCAAGCAAGCCCAGAAAGAAGCCATTTTATCCGCAACCGCGTAGTGGACTCATGGAATAAGAGTGCTCCATCAGTGAACTCATTTAAAAATAGCCTTGACGAACATTATAAAAAAACAAAAACTCAAGTGGTGTGACGTACACGCATCAGCATCAGCATAAGCTGCTAGTGTACGTAAATAATAATGAAGATTTTCAAATCTTGAAAATGTCTTAAGGACAACAAGCAGAAACCTAGCCATAGAATATAGAAGTAGACCACCTAACCCGCTTGTCTCGTAACATCGTTAACTGGTAACTTTGAGCTTTGAACCGTTGATTGATTAGGGCTGTCACAACTGACTATGCCGCATCACTTTAAAACTTCTCGAAACTTGGTTATTTCTTAAATGGGATCCTTGCTTCGGTTCCCTGTTAGGATTACTTCGCTAAATGCATTTTTAATAGCGTTACGTGACCAGAATTCGGGCTTCATGCTATCTACATGAACAGGAAATGTTATTAAGAGTTTTGTCTTTACCTTAAATTGCACTTTTCGATTTTTAATTATAAAAGCTATTATTTTTTTTTACTTTTCAGATACAAGAATCAATATGGGATAGTAAATTTAATGTTGTAATTACATTTTGTTTACTTTTCTATACATCAGTATACCAAACTTATAAGATGCCATTTCGGTATATTTCAAACGCTATATTGTTCCAATTTTTACTTTATTATTTATATTTAAAAAATAAACTAAATACATACATAAACTCAAGCCTATTTCCTACTTCATTTGCCGACACTTGCGTCGGTCCTGAGACACTTCTTATGCTTTTTCCACATTCATCAATCGTTTCATACACGCACGGTTCAACACAGATCGTAGGCACTAAACCTTTTATAAGGACATCTACAGTTGCCTAAATAGTTGTAGAATATTGAAATTAAATATTGAGATATCAACAGAAATATCATCTGTCAGGGTTTTTAGATTAATTGCCTTTGCTTTTTCTTCATGATCACATACAATAAACGAACATAGGTACTTATCTATCTACTTTCTTTTTTCCGCTCGTTTTACTCCAAACGCAATATCGGCGTTACCAGCCTTTCTACAAGTTTTCCGTTCTGTTATAACATAATGACGCTACCAACTTTTAGCACCCTTTCTCTGTCTGGGGCTCCCCTATGCGGTGGCAACCTCTCTGAGGGCCCATACGTCACATTAGTTATGGGCCCCGGTTTGCTTCGTGAACTGAATCATCCCACCCTGAGGGTCCTTCAGACGCTCGGCGACAATAAAAGTGTACAATGTCGTTTATTGTCCCGCTGAGTTTAATGGTACTCTACTGCAACGGATATGGCATTAATTGACTTTATTACTTTGAGTCTGATCCTTTTATTAAACGTGAGAGGTTGCCGTTACTGTTACAATGTTCTGGAATTGGAATTACCTTTGTAATATCTTATTTTTTTATTCTTTTTGAAACCTTTACACCTGCCGTTACATCGAAAATGATTCTTCTCAGAAATTTAACCTGAAACGTACTAAATAAAACATGTACCTATTCTACTTTAACCTGGGTTTTGCTGAAAAATTATTGCCTTTATCAAGTACTCTGGTATATCTACATCTTCTTTGCATCGATGGATATCATATCCTAAGGAATTGGGCTTGCCAATGTGGTGAAAGAATTCACCAGTGTGCGTAGGGTGTTTATCGGATTTCAAATTCTGATGTCTGATTCTGATATTATAAGAGGTGGTTCTTGTGTAATTCGAAATTCGTGTGACCTTAGTTCAGCGTGTGTAAACAGTTCGGTTAGGTCTCACCACTAGAAAAGTAAGCATACAGACAGGGGTGCACTAAAGGGTACTCGTATCGACAATCCGGTTTGTTGAGAAACCCTTCAAGCCCGGAACTTGAGACAGTTGGATTAGGCAATGGAAGTGCTTAACCACTACACCATAGCGATCGATTTATTACTATTTTTTTTTTAAAGACCTTGGAGTTATATTGAATTTTGAGCGCCATATCGTCCTTATCTGTGCTGTAAGATAATGTACGATAAGTTAGATTTTAGATTAAGTATAAACATACATATGTATAAAATTGTATGCAACAAAATATGAAACCGACTCTACCTACCTATCCTACGCGAATAAATGATATCTGACTTTAAAATTATGTAGTTCCTACTCATTATTATGCGTTGCAAAAGTTACCAAGCATAAAAAGCAAAGTTAGAGGCAACTGTCGTGAGTAATTGCAAATGTCTCTTCTCTCTCAAAGTAAGGTTCTTACTTTGAGAAATGTCAAAATTGCTATTCCTGCCGCATCAGTGCTTGTGTTACGTTAAAGCGAAAACTGGTTATACTTATGAAAATTATGAACGTGTAGAATAGAACAAAGGGGATGTTAACATTAATTTAGTGCACTCGTACTATTTGAAGAGGCTGCCTTGCTGCAAATCGTCTCGCTCTAACAAACACTTTCAACAGGGCTAACATGCCCAACGTGATAAAATTATCGATAGATTCAATAAATTTTGTCGGAATCGATAAATTTGTTTTTCCCTAACATGCACGGCGCGCCACGTGATTTTGTTCGTATTTTGACAGAACGACATGACTTATTTGGGTTCACATATTAGCACCAATCGACAAAACGACATAATTATATCGTCAGAATCGATAAAATGACCGTAACGTCGCGCATGTTAGTCCTACTGGTCCCAATTCCAACTATTTCCAATTCCGCTATTTATGAATTTTAATCAAGAAAAACGTACTAATAAGTCCGACATTTTACCGCGTTTTTCTATGACGTCACAGTGTGCTTTTTCTTACAAAGTTGAAAAGTAAAATGAGATTGATATGTTATCATCTTAGACTGGCTTCTATTTCTAGATTAGCATTATATAATTTATCTTTGACCTAGTCAAATACCCTATTCAATCTCGTAAAGTCGAATTCAGTGGCTCGAGACGGGATTCGAACAGGGTAGGTTTTTTGTCAATGTAAATTGAACAACGCAATTTACATATTTGTATAGATTTTAATATATTTTTTTTGCACAATGGCCCCGATTCTTACAAATACATCCTTATTTTATTTTATACCTGTCATGTTCTCATCCGCCGAAAAGGAAAGGGACGGATGATTGACAACTGTTAATTTAAAAATGAATAACTCGGGCGAATAAAATAGGCATCCCGCTCATATGCAACCCGTTTGACGTGTGCTGTCGACTTAATTCTGTCGAAATATGAAATTTTGGCAGAAATTCAAAATAATTTCTGCCTAAAATTGACGTGTGTTCCATACATTTTTATGCCTGTCGATTACCCGTCCCTTTCTTTTTCTGCGGATGAGAAAATGACAGGTGTAAATTAAATTATATGGTGTGTACTGGAATCACCACCACTATGGGACTGAAAATAATTAAAAAGAGACTGAGAGTTTCATAAATCTACTTGATATCAAGATGCTTGAAGAAGTAGAGTTCTTCAATACTAAGTAATAAGCAATAGTTAAAACTTATTGTCTATTGTATTGATACATTTCATTACATTTCTTTCTTTCTTGTATTAAATAATTATTGTAATAGTGTGAGGTTCGATCTACTTCCTCTTTACTTATTTAGTAAAATGCGGTCAACGTCGCTGGTGGTACAATTACCCAGTCAAATATTGTAATATTAATTATTAAACCATATTGTATCATATTGTATAGAGCTCGGTGGCGCAGCGGTTAACGCGTTCGGTCTACGATTGTTGAAGTTAAGCAACTTTCGCAAAGGCCGGTCATAGGATGGGTGACCACAAAAAAAAAAACAAGTTTTCATCTCGAGCTTCTCCGTGCTTCGGAAGACACGTTAAGCCGTTGGTCCCGGCTGCATTAGCAGTCGTTAATAACCATCAATCCGCACTGGGCCCGCGTGATGGTTTAAGGCCCGATCTCCCTATCCATCTATAGAGAAGGCCCGTGCCCCAGCAGTGGGGACGTTAATGGGCTGATGATGATGATGATTGTATCATTGTTGGTTGATCCAAAAAAAAGAAAAAGATATTAACTCAGAATCATGGTCTGAATCTTCTATCGTGTGGGTTGTGAGGTGGAGTACCAACCTCATCACTCCTGGTGTCAGGGTTACTATTGAGCCGCCAAAGGCCCTTGACATGGCTCATGTAACGACTACACTTACATCAGTAAGTAGTAACCGGGACCAATGGCTTAACGTGCCTTCCGAATCACGGATCATCTTGCGATTACGGATTATGGGACTGAAAATAAATAAAAAGACACTGAAAGTTTCATAAATCCACTTGATATCAACTCAGAATCATGGTCTAATTCACCCCCGGAAGTTTCCGTAACGGTATCGCTAACATCCTCCGTGTTTGTACTAAACTCCACACGCTAAACTTGGCAGCCTAACTTGGTGTTAGATTAGTCTGTTAATATTTAATCGTTTCATTTAAACCTAGTTCGGGTTCGCGTAATGTAATTCTAATTGTGATTAATTTTCAATTAGCCTGCAGTGCGGTCGCTTATGTTCCGTGGCTGTTTTAAAATATCATGTTTCATTTGATACACAACCACATACAAAAAAAATCACCGTTTTCTTTATTTGACTTATTGTAGATTTGCCGCAAATGGCATTAACTACTTGGCCAGACAAATGGGGAGCGCTAAGGGCTCTAACTGGTACAACATTTAAGACAACAGGCCTGAGGGTGCCCGGGTATAGAGCATACTCCATCACATTGCTCCATTGTGGGTTGGTCTTTTACGACTAGCTGCCGGGACAAACAGCTTATCGTCGAAGAACAGAATCATCTAACTTTTACGAATAACTGAAGTGATTCTGCCTGTATTGTCTTGAAAAAGGGACAGTCTCACAAAGTAATTATCGACAATGTCCCAAACGGGAGCCGAACGCCGACCTCAAGAGCGTGAACCCAACGCTGTAACCACTACACCACGGAGACTGTAGACCTCCGTGGTCCAGTGTTGAGCGTTGGGCTCACGATCCGGAGGTCCCGGGTTCGATTCCCGGTGGGGACATATCACAAAAAATACTTTGTGGTCCCTAGTTTGGTTAGGACATTACTGGCTGATTATCCAAAAAGTAAGATGATCCGTGCTCCGGAAGGCACGTTAAGTCGTTGGTCCCGGTTACTACTTACTGATGTAAGTAAGTAATCTAACCTTTGGCGGCTCAATAATAACCCTGACACCAGGGTTGATGAGGTTGGTACTCCACCTCACAACCCACACGATAGAAGAAGAAAATATATTATATGAGTTCATGACTATATTAGTATGTTCACCGAGTTTTTGACACATTGCTAAGTAGCAATCTCTTTCAAGCTACCGTTAGTATAGGAGATATTTAATATTATTATATAATACAGTGGAATAGGAATACTTGTTATTACTCTCCTTTATTGTCCACAAGTAATATAATGTCTGTATTGAAAAATCTTAGGTAATATCCAATATGAGTTCATCAAAGTTAATGCTTGCATAAATGTAGCGTGACTCGTAAGTTTCATATTATATGCATGCATATGCAATTGTGCATATTAACATTCTGCTACGCATTTATAAACTCATATATTCTCGCTGTCGTCCTTTGTTTCCCTAGTCGTATGTGTAATCAAAACTATAAATAGAATAAAACAATAATAAGAAAAGTCGGTTACTAAAATCTACTCTTGATTTCCCCAACTTAAGTATGAATCCAGCACAAGCGTAATCCGATGATTGTCGAATTCGTTTTCGAATTCATGTTTGGATCATAAATGATTATCACGTGCTCAGCGACGAAGGAAAACATCGTGAGGAAACCCACATTCCCGAGAAATGCATTTTCAGTGGTATGTGACCTAACCTGTATTGGGCTGGGCCTGTCAAATCTTCAAGTTAGGTAAGCGGACCGTGTGAGTAACGGCATAATGCTAGGAAGATGATGATATTACAAGTATGAAGGTGCTCCCTCACCTCATACGCTTGTAATGTAACATTTATGTATCTCTCTTCTTTTTTCATTCATTGATTATTTTTGTATAATCGTTTTTATATTGTTTTCTCGTCATACAGTACATTGGGTTACACGTTACACTGTAACGTTGTATGTACCTTTATAAATAGGTATATAAATAATAAAAATGATTCGATTTTAAGCATTTTGTTACATTACTGCTGCTTAGTACATATTGGTTATCCGCCATCACTGATGTAATGCTCAGATCTGTTACATTACAGGCGATTCCGCTGGGAAAGCACCTTAATGATATTTTTCCTTCTCCCAGCAAATGGGTAGTTCTAGGTCAAAGATAAATTATGAAATTCTGATTACTAAATAAAGACAGATTTAAAACTGGCGAAAAGCATTTTCTTTTTTCTATTTAAATTATTTATGAATTTAAATCTACAAAAACGTAACAATAAGTCCGACATTTTATTACTTTTTTCTATGACGTCACAGGGCAGTGTGCTTTTTCACACAAACTCCATGGAAATTTCGTGTTTTGACGTTTAGAAAAAAGTAACTGATTTGACTTGCTGGAAACTAGCAAAAAAAAAGTAAAGGTATCGCTCCAATTTAATGAAAGTATTGCACCAATAAAAGCTGGCATTACAAATAACGTTTTAAATAGACCGATAAGATACGATTATTTCTTTTTTTATTTTGGTGCAATAAAGTGTATTTGTATTGTATTGTATTGTATTGTACCAATAAAAGTCGTGTAAGTAATAGAGCCCCATGTGCTTTGAAAGTCGTTCTTTATTGATTTCTTTTTACGTTTCCTCGGGCGAGAGAAATTGCCACGGTCTGACGCTGAGATATACCATAAATACCTTATTACGTTGTTAAAAAAGGTTTAAAATGGTGTGGTAAAGCTGCAATTGGACAGACGAATTAGTCGGATTTTTTATCATGTCCTAATGTTTAGAAAATTTGTGGATGTTTTAGATACACACGTTCACGCCCATGGTACCGAATAGGGTGGGTAGAGCGTAGAGCACCAAGTAATGAAAAGACAACTTGCAGTCACTGTTCATACGAAGTCCTAAGATATGATGATTCTTATTGTGACAAGGGATTGGCCTATCGTCCTTAACAATTGTCATTAAACTCTCTGTTGTACAAAATAATTAAATTAATGGTAAAGAAAATAGGTACAAAAGGTGTACTTATCTCTAAAAGAGATATCTTCCAGCCAAACCAGCATGGTTTGAGAGGTCGATAAAACGTGGTTGGCTTTGCAAACTGACGTATCTGAAATTTTTTGGTAAATTAATTTGTGTCTTATTGACAATATCAAAAGGTGTAACTCAGATTTGCTAAAATTTTGAGATACGTCAGTTTGTAACGTCAGGGACGAAAAGTGGGAATAGAAGTGGGAGTATCCATCATATTAGAAAGGACTCAAGCCTTCTATCAGATGTTTTACATTATTATGCTGAAAAGCGCACAAGCAGCTATTCTGAATTCCCTATTCAATAATCATCATCATCATCACCAGCCCATTAACGTCCCCACTGCTGGGGCACGGGCCTTCCCTATGGATGGATAGGGAGATCGGGCCTTAAACCACCACGCGGGCCCAGTGCGGATTGGTGGTTATTAACGACTGCTAATGCAGCCGGGACCAACGGCTTAACGTGCCTTCCGAAGCACGGAGGAGCTCGAGATAAAAACTTTTTTTTTGTGATCACCCATCCTATGACCGGCCTCTGCGAAAGTTGCTTTACTCGTTTGCTTTATTCAATAATCGTGCATGAGTAATTCGGAACATACTGAAAATGTAGCATTCATTGTCGGTTTGCCAGAGCATAATTTGAGAATGGATGGATAGACCGGTTTAGCTAATGTATTTTGTAGGCGTAGTTTGTAGGTATATATTTGTAATTATCAGGACAATGTGTTTACCTATTTAACTTATAAAAAATATCTACGGCTTTAAGCGTAAAGGCGGGGCAGGTTGCCGGTGAACAATGAAAGTCAAAGCACTGGAGAAACAATATAACATAGCTCACGACTAAGCATATCCCAATTGGGGTAGTCAAAGTTACTTACGTCCGTTTAAAGATGGACTAAGTACCCACACTTGACCGAGCATTCTGTTAGACCAACGCGAGCCGTATCGCCGTCTATAATGGTCGAGCCAACTGTGTTAGCGAAAACTGCACTTGAGATAAATTAGAAACTCATTGGTCGAAGTCCGGTACCGGAGTTCGAGCTGGCGCTGTCTGTTTGAGAAGCAACCGCGGTGAATAATCTACTAAAAAAAATACAATTAACAGAAAACTCCTTGCCAAAGAGTGAAGCCGAACTTTCGGTGGTTTTTTTTTTTTTTTTTTTATTAGGTTTACCAACAGTTACAACATTATTACTACGCTTATTCAACAAACATAGGTATTATTCTAAATGCGTAACCAATTAAAGGTAAACACAGCTAACAATTTGTATAAACTTATCAAGCTAAAAGTAACGTGTGTGTGTGTATGTGTGTGTTTAAGTGTGTTTGCATGTATATGCGTGTTTACGTGTGCTACAATAAGTATATATATATGTATATAGTATATGAACATAGATACATACGATATAATATACATAAATATCAGCCGCCTTAAAATCTGAACCCTGTTGATCCTGCATTAAATGATTGGAATACTTGCGACTTTAGCCCAAATTTACTGATAGAAAATAAGTCGATATCTGTGAACTGATTGTTGTAGGTTAAAATCATTCGACTAATAACGGAATTTTTTCCATAGTTAGTGGAATGTAAAGGGGTAACAAAATTTTGCTCATCTAAAACCAGTCACTTAAAATCTTCATCCCCAAAAGAGCTAAGAACTCATTGGTGCAAGTCCGGTACCAGGGTACGGACCACCGCTCCTCGATTGAGAACCAAACCGGTGAAGCATAAGCCCACAGTGACTTGTGTGTGGGAGAAAAAGATGATGATTCAAACAATAAACCCAAGCACTCAGAAACCAGAGTTATTAGACAATGTCACTTAGAAACTATAGGGTAACTTTGTGATGATTATTGATGATTCAATCATGTTAAAGCAGGACGCTAGCAATCCGTCAATGTCTCGTCGCTCGGTCCTCGATCCATCAAGTGATAGAGTCAAGATGACAGCTGCAACTTAACCATAGGCGTGGTCAAAATATTATGAAAGAGTCCACATTATGATATTCCTTTCTACATTCTGTTCAGTCGAACAGAATAAGCAGCATGCGTTCAGATTTATTATTTTAATTATTTGTGAAGAATGTAAAATTAGTAAATTATTGATTAAAGATTGCGTAATTTGATGCATTTTATGGATTTCCAGTATATGCGTTTATTTGTCTGTATAATACATGTTTGTACTCTAGTCTCAGCCCGGATACTCCATACAAAATATCCCATTCTTACCGTATCACCGTGTAAGTGCCAGTGAGACAGATATAACGTGCGCGCTCTCCCTTACTCCTTAGTGGCTTACGGTTACTTAGACTAAAGTAAGAACCATAGGGAATGAAGTCGACGCCCGATACGAATTGGTGCAGGGCAGAGTTACCGTTCTATACGTAGTATTACTTTATCCTTTCCTTTTAGAGTTTAGGTACTTGTTGTTTGTATTGTTGTATAGATATATTTTTTTTGGTTAAATTTGCCCCGAGAAGGAGCAGGCAAAGAAACTTAGCCATACAGCCTGGTCAAATGAAATTTTTCTTCATGTGATATGAAACCTATCCTAATGGCCACTTACACAGTGTCAAGAAACAATGTAGGTAGGTACTAAGATTGCGTCCAAAAAGCAAATTGTCCGAAATGTAGTCCCTAAAGCATTTTCTTTTAGATGTGCAGTGTACCTTTCCTTTGTCTATGGTAATTTGCAATTTAAGAACAAAATGTAGCTTTTTGAATTTACTTCGTCGTGTGCATCTTTTTGCTGTAATTTTCAGGTTTCAGGTGTGTAGCTAGTTGAAATTCTGTGAAAATGTCCAACAAATTCGAGTCACATTATCGTCACTATTTTTAAATTTGTATAATTTAACACTGTTATATTAACCAGAATTGTATTTTTCTAGATAAAGGTTACTATCTGATACTTTCATGTTCGACCTGTGCCTTTGTTCGGGATTGGACAGATTCTGAATTCGACAGATTAGTGGATTGGCTAAACGGCAGAAGTACAGTTGTTAAAAAAAACAAATCTGTCCGTTCCCGAATCTGTCCAGTCCCGCACAAAGGGGTCTGTGAATGACATCTGAAGCAAACCAATAAAAAGTCATGTCAAAATTAATAAATAAGTTGCTTTTAAGACTAACATAACATAAGCTCACGACAATATCACATTTGGGTTAGTTAAAGGTACATCCATCGCATGATACTAAGTAAGTATCCACACCTCACCGAGCATTCTGTTAGACCAACGGTGGTGAGCCGTATCGCCGTCTATAATGGTCGAACGAACTATGTTAATGAAAGCTGAAGTCAAGATAAATTAATAACACAGCAAGTCCGGTACCGGGATTCGAACCGGCACTCCCCGTTTAAGAAGCAAGCCAGTGTATCACAGGACCACAGTGAATAATTTCCACAACAAACATTTATCGTTGACCAAAAACTTCTTGGCAAAGAGTGAAGCCAAACTTTCGGTGGTTTTGTACATCTAAAACCAATCACTTAAAATCTTCATCCTCGAAATAGCTTTCTAGATTAACAATCTCACTTTCCGTCATCGTTTATATAGGTATCTACTACACGGATCGTCAGCTAAAAGATGGACCAGATAAGTCAGATCAATTTTCCTTCCAACAATGTCATGTCAGCTACTCGATAAGGGTAGGGTCCTACAAAACGTGCCTTATAGTCCTTCGTGCCTTTAAGGGCCTCATGATCCACCATCGCATCGTTATCCTGCATATTATCAAGGATATATTCGCATATACTACGCTAGATGTTGACCAAATAAATAAATACTCTTGTAGTAATTAAAGCATATAATAACGGGTTCTTACCGCGTTTAAATGGGGATATGAGACTCCCGATATTTCGACACTGTTGCAAGTGCCATGATCACGGGATGACTGATGAGATTGGAGTGGAGTAGGTAGATCCATAATTTTCTACGGGCAGACATATCTGTCTACCCTCTTTCTTTGCCGCTTGTTTATGTTTTTGATATCGGAATGTTCGGAACCATCTGAACTCGCACCAAACTCACTACGACAAACCGCACTCACTCTGTCCTCACGTTTTTTCACGCTTTTTACAACACCTACTACTGGATTCCACATGGTCGATAATTTGAACCCGTCTTCCCTGTTGAAATTTTTATGTTTTCTGATTTCAATAGCCTCTTTTAGTACTCTTGTAGTATCTTGAAGTTTCTACAACCCTTCTTAGTGTTTGCCTGTAATAGGGTAGTCTCTAACTAGTCAAATGAGTTACTTTTTACTAAACGTCAAAACACGAAATAACTATGCAATTTGTATGAAAAAGTAACCTATGACGTCATAGAAAAACGTGACAAAATGTCACACTTATTATTACATTCTTCTTTATTAAACATACATACATACATAAACTCACGCCCGTAATCCCTAATGGGGTGGGCAGAGCCACAAGTAATCAAAGACAACTTGCAGCCACTGTTGATACGAAGTCCAAAGATGGATATGATGAACCTTAAAAGTAAGTTCGCGCTATTTATAATCTGCGTTGTCGGGACTCTTTAAGGGAGCTGTTTAAAGAAATAAATATACTGACGGTCGCAAGTCAATATATTTATGAAAACATTATGTATGTGCGTAAAAATGTATCTCTCCTTCCGAGAAACTGTGAAAGGCATACTTACAATACAAGGAATAAAAATAAAATTGTTGTTCAAAATTCTAGATTAAGTAAATTAAATTCATCTTTTTTGGGGTTATGTATACGTTTTTACAATAAAATACCAGATAATATTTTAAATTTGTCAGAGAACAAATTTAAAGCTCACGTGAAGCTTACTTTATGTAAAAAAGCCTATTATAAGATTAATGATTACCTAAATGATAAAAATGTCTGGTATTGAATGTGTTCCTCTAGTTATTAAATAACTTGTAATGTACCCTCATTGATTTAAAAGATGTGTTGCTGTTGCAGTTTCTTGTCATTTCTTCTCCTCAGCCATAACACCTTGCGAAATGACGTAAATTCAAAAATGTTACATTGACCTTCAACAAGTTTATCCATGATAATTACGTTGAATAAATGATTCTGATTCTGATTAAAAAAACTTCTTCTTTATTAAAATTCATAAATAAGTAGAGAGTTAAATAGAGAAAATAAAGTTTTTTTTGTTACCTTTAGATCTGTTTTTATTTAGTAATCAGAATTTGATAATAAATCTTTGATCGATCGTGGCTACACTTACGCCATCTATTGTCGCCCAAAATTATAGCGAGAGTCCCAACGCCCTTAATTTTAGAGGTTTATTGGAATTGAGACTTTATTTTTTTTTTTCAGAAGAGACGGCCATACCAGCCGTCGGGAACGATTCTCAACCGAGTGACAAGAAAGATACAAAACTGCCGCACAACGAGGCAAACATGATAGTTGGTGAGTAATCGCTATTCTTCTTCTTCTCTCGAATGTTTTGTGAGATCATCGATCCCAGGGTTCCTACGAGCTTGACATAGCTTATATTATAACGCCTACATACTTAGGTAAATAGTATTCAATATACAATATTCATAATTCTTTATTTGCAAACTATGGTGGTGTAGTTGGTACTTAAGTTTCATATGAGATTCACATCACAGACCCTTTCGTGCACAACAAAATAAAGTTTACTTTTTTTTTAATATAGGCGGCATCGCCTGTTTACCGTGCCCTCCGAAGTACGGTCACGAGTACTACTATGTATTACACTTTGAAACCATATCACATTAACTTTTTTTGAAAAATTAAACCGTAAGTCTCATTAATTGTCAAATCGTATGATAGTGCGACTGGGTTCTAAAGTGGGTACATGATATTGATCATGACTGTACGGGTCACCTTCATTTCAAACAATCGGGTGATCAGCCTAGTATTAAACAGAACGACCAGTTTAGTACAATTATTGATTATTATAATATTTTAATAAGATAACATTTTATAATCGTCTCAATGCGCGGTAAGAATTAGATCTGTCAAAGTACGTAAGCTAGTGTTGATATGTTCATTAGCATAGTGATGTATCAATCGATCGATTCTTTCCTATCTAACACTAGTGATCTAAACTAGTGACTATACAGTGATTTTTGTGATACATCCCACCGGAAATCGGACCCGGGACCTCCAATAATGTGAGCCCACTGCTCAACGACTGAACCACGAAGGCCGTCGCAAATAGGTATGCCATTTTCTCGGTGGCGACTTTACCAGTCCCTGTTTTGTTATTTTGACAGAGCCGGATCAAAAGTTAGACAGAGTTTACGTTTTGACGAGACCTTTGTTACAACTGTCAAAAAGTTCCCGGAAATAAAGGAGATCATCGGATTTCGGCCCAGAAGTCAAAGTGCCGGCCAAAAAATAATTTTGCTATATTTCGTTAGATCTTATCCGTCTGAGTATTTATTACTATGGCATCAAAGCTGTAGGGTCAATATCTTCGGTTTTATTCGAATTAAAAAACTGTATTTTTCATACATTTTTGGTGAAAATGTAAAGTGCCGGCCAATTAACAAAAATGGTATATATCCTTAGAACTTATCCGTCTGAGCATTTATTACTATGGCACCAAAGCTGTAGCGTCAATATTTTCGGTTTTATTCGAATTAAAAAAAAAACTTGTATTTTTCATACATTTTGGTGAAAATGTGAAGTGCCGGCCAAGAAACAATATTGGTATATCCCGTTAAAACTTATCCATTTGACCATTTATTATTATGGCACCAAACGTCTATGACCATTATTTTGGCTTTTATTGGACTTTACGTTTTAGTTTCTATGTGAAAAGTGCCGGTCAGCAAAAACACATGTCAAAACTATCGAGAAGATACCTGTAAACATTGTTCACTATGACAATAAACGTGTATGACCATTAGTTTGGCTGTTGTTGGATTTTTAAAATCTCGATTTTTGATTTATTTTGTTATAAAATAAAATATGACAGGCGCGTTATTTAAAGGATCGTCAGAATGATTATTACTATGACATTAACCGTCTATGACCACTATTTTGAACTCAATTAGATTTCTCCAAAATCTGGAGTTTTCATAGATACCTACACTTTGGCGAAAAAAGTTTTATCTGGCGATAATGCAGGTAAAGGCGTAATATCGTGGTCGTCATTGGACACATTTTTATAAACCAAAAATAAGTTTTCGTTTGACCACTATCTCACCTGATTGTGATACACGCTTTAGAAGCTTATTTTTTTTTTAAGAAATGTGAGGTACTGTACTATATCGGCCAAGTAGCATCAGGACATACATGCAAAGTATAACTGCCCGACTCCTGTCGTCCCTAACAGCTTCTTCAGACGTCATGCCAAAATACGAGTTTCGTCACAAGATGGCATGCTTATCTTTGGAGGGTGGTAACCATCTACGATCAAGATGAATCAATACCATAATTCAACCTAAACTTAGGCCGTAACGTTGAGTCGAATGCAAAAACTACAGCCAACGTCGTATCTAAAATCAGATAGTATTAATATAGAAGTTCACCTAACAACACACAAAACAATAACACAAAGAATTTATCTGGCTAATAACTAGTCATTGGGAAAGCTCTGCTTGTTGTCATTGTTAAAATGTATATAAAAAAAGATTTTTTTAAAAGTCCAATAAACGCCAAAGTCTACATTTGGTAATATAGTAAAAAAATACGTTTCAAGTAATTTACCAAAAGATTTGACTTATTTTGTTTCGCTGGCTGACATTTTCCCATTTGAACCAAAACGGAAAGAAAGACGAATAAAAGTCATAATAATGGTCAAAAATGTTTCGCGCCAGATTATTAAATGTGCTAAAGGTCCTTTGTAATCCGCCGTACCGCATTTTTTGCCCAAAGCACTTTATTTTTAAACAAAATAAATAAGAAATCAAGATTTTTAAAATAAACTAAAAGCCAAACTAATGATTGTACACGTTTGGTGCTATAGAAAAAAATGTTAATAGGCATCTACTCGATACTCTCTACATGGTATTTTTGCTGGTCGGCACTTTTCACATTTGAACTAAAACGTAAATTCCAATAAAAGTCAAAATAATGGTCATAGATGTTTGGTGTCATATTAAAAAATATTGAGAAGCAACTATTAGACAGATTCGACGTATTTTTTTCGATTGCCGGCATTTTAACATATTAACCAAAACGGAAAGTCCAATAAAAGTCAAAATAATGGTCATAGAAGTTTGGCGCCATACTAATAAATGTTTTAACGGTCCTTTGTAATACGCCTGTATCCCTTTTTTTCCCAACGGACATAATATTTTTTTTTACAAAATGTATGAAAAATCGTGATTTTTAAAATCCAATTAAAGCCAAACTAATGGTTATACACGTTTGGTGTCATAGTAAAAAATGTTCAGAGCAATCTACTCGAAAGGTTCGACACATTTTTTTTCTCTGGCCGGCACTTTCAAATTTGGGCCGGCCAAAGTATGGAGAGCCGATGATCTCCTTTGATGGTAGACATTGCTCAAAACACCTGTATTTTGTAAACATCAGTCGTATTGATCCTGCCTTTTAGATACAAGGTATAATTCCTCCGGCCCGCAGCAATTCATAATGGACGTTGGCCTCACCCCTTCTTGGTCTTACTTTAGTCACACCCCGGACACTTCATACAAAACACCTCATTTTACACAGACACTACACATTGACGTTATCGTACACGCGCATCGTGTGTGTGACGTCTGACGCCCGTGCGATTAAAGACTAAAGTACGACCGAGGGGGTGAGGTAGACCTAGCTGAGCCGCTGGTTGTGAGCGGAGAATTGCTAGATAGAATGATTCCTTATTCTATGCTTTGGTCTTAAATGGCCGTAACTCGCTAAGGAGTAAAAGAGAGCGCGCAGAATGTCTTGCTCACACGTACGTATTAAGCAGCATACGGTATGAATGTTAGAATATGGTGTCCTCGCGCCGTGCCGTCCCTATCCAATGAACTGATATGTTCATCAGATAGCCTGGTAGAATCGCCACAGCGATACTACCTATTGCCTGTTTTACTGTCTGTTGTTCTATTTGTTAATGGCATATAATATATAGCAAATACACAAATATAGCATAACTGATAATTTGAATAATATAGTATTATGAGACTTACTGATAATTCTTCCTGGTTATCGACAGGAAGACTGATAAAACTGTTGTTGATTGTTATATCTGAAAACAATGAAAACACACTGATATTATTTTTATCCTTATCTGTTTTTGAGTATTGTCTGTTTTTTGTTCTCTACTTATACTACTATTAACGAAATTTCATTTGTTCTTTGAAAATTATTTAGTTTTATCGTTATGACAGCGCGGCAAAACCATACACATGTCATTTTTCTTGCCAGTGTTGTTATGTCATAAATAACCTATAAATCGATTACTCACTCGAGTAGAAATAAAATCGATATGATGCATTTTTAATCTTGTTATGAATACGATTATTTAACAGTTCGAGGCAGTTAGGTAAAGTAAAAACTAGTTTTGTGATTCCCTAAAAGCAACTTCACCGCTACGTATGTGACGTCAATTTTGTTTATTGCTGTTACTCGTACTAACTGTGATTATCTAAAAGCTTCAGCGCTATCCCTGTGGTCTAGTGCAAAGTCGGTTAACTCCATACAAAAGGTGCATTCACGTACCCACTGAAATAACATTTGGAAGCTGCCTTTAATGATTTGCATAACATAACATAAGCTTACGACTGTATCCCAATTAGGGTAGTCAGAGATACATCCATCGCAAGACGAACTAACTACTCAAACCTCACCGAGCTTTCTGTTAGACCAACGTGATAGGTGTGTTTTGCTACCAACTTCATTTTGGGTCCGATTAAAAGAAATATGCATATATGCCGTTTGGTAGAAGATTACTAGCTACCAAGCTATTACTTATCTATTAAAAATGAAACATATTGTGACGAATATTTTTATAACATTTTTGAGTAGATCAATAGATCAAATTAGTGCAAATTGTTGAATCCTGGAGATCGCCGTCCGCAAGACAAGATCGAAATTTATTTTTAATTAAGTTTACCTTTAGAAGCCACTGCTTCACAATTATCTTTCAGTGTTGTTAGTGGTGTTGTTACTCAGACGACGCCCTGAGCCGAGGTTCGCGCCCAACAGGGCACCCTCATGCCTGTTGTCTTGAATTTTGTACCGGGTGAGAGCCCTCAGCGTTCCCTTTTACCCGGCCGAATAGTTAATGTCATTTGCTTTAAACTTACTGACTTAGTCACGTCAAAAAAAAGTTGGGTTGTCTCGTTGACGTCATTCGGCCGCTTAGCTATCCGATAAGCGGCGGCAAACGCAAGACGGAGTGTAGGCTAAATTGGATAATTTATATATTGATATTCTTACAATCTTCTGGGCCCACACAAAATAGGTTGGCTGTCCGTATCCGGACTGCCGTCAGCTATTTTGACCCCTGCTTTAAAGTGTTCTTGTCGGGGTGGGCACACTGCACATTTATGATAAATTAGTTGTTACCTTCCACTTCGTTCGCGTGAAAATAAGTTTCCATAGATCTCGTATAACAAATAGACAAACCAATCTCTGTAAAAAAGGGTCCGCAGCGCATCTTGTCACAAGCGACGGCGTGTAACAACACTGTATTATTACACGATAGATTTGCGATGGAAAATTCCACTTGTTATTAACTCAGAATAATAAGCTGAATCATCCCTCTCAGTATTCGTTACGATGTCACTTACACTCCGTACAAGTACGTACAGATAGCCATACAAGTACGCATGGGTGTTAGTTACACCGTAACGAGTACTGAGGGGGGTGATTCAGAGCATAATTCTAAGTTGATATCAAGTGGAATTTCCTGTCGGAAAATTCATAAAAAAATGAGTATTCTTTTTAAATATTTTCAGTTCCATACATAAATAAATAAACTTAGAATTAAGGTCTGAATCATCCCTCAAAGTTTTCGTTACGATGTAACTAACACCCTGTATGTTTAAGAAGCCAAAAGACAAAGTAATCTATCAAAATACAACGACAAAAAAGGAATAGAAAAGGGTATCAAAAGAGGTTTTGTATAATAGATTGGTTGTGCTATTATGCATAGGTGGAAATCATGCACTTATCCGAGCCACCAATGTAGTAACATGTTATACATAAATGCTAGCTACGCTACTTAGCAGATCTTTAGTGGAAAGGCAACCTAAGGATCCATTTTCTTTTTTATCCGCACAACTCCACTCATAGTAGTCTCCAAGTCCTCATTTAATGCTGTAAGACATTTAAGTTCCCTGGGACAATGCAGGTAGGAGGTACGTATGTAAATCGAGAGGAGAGTTCCTTAGTTTAATAACTCTATCTCATTCAGAACTTAAACTCTAACTGCGTCTTGGCTATTAGCGTTTTGATGTTAGACTTGGGGAGTTGAAATAGATTTTGCATTAAAAGCACTTCAGACGAATGGTTTTCGACTGAACTTTGTTAAATGCGGTTTGCGTGTAGTGTTTGTTAGTGGATATTCTGTTTCTGGGACAAAGTGTTATGCACCCGTGTTCTAAAATGTTCAGTTTTCACTCTACTCTTCCTCCACTGGACTCGGTCCCAGCTGAGCATTTTGGTATTTTAAGTTAACGTTTACGTCCTCGACTTGAGGATTTTACTCACTGGAGTCGAGTATAACATACTGCCAACAAAATAACACGAAAGTAATGACGTCATGCCATATTAGAGTGATGCGCCGTCTAAGGTCACCGATTTCGACCTCAGTTCGAGGGAAACCTTGAGGTCAACCCAACTGTCCGGAGTCGAGGAAGGTTGGAGTTAACTTCTCAGAATGGGTGTGAGTGTTTAATGTAAAAAAAAGTTATTTTAGATTATTCCCGTTTACTCTAGCCATAGAGATAGGATAGATTGACCAAATTAGCGGGCGATAAACATTTGAGTTCCACGATAGGTATCGTGGCGTACCCCGCCGGCGTCGTCGACGTTTTCTCTCTTTCGGCGCTTATCGATATTGATCTACGGGTCAATTGATTCTTTCAGATGACGCCATGAGCCGAGGTTAGCGTTCTACTAGGCACTCTTAGCTCAGTTGTCTTAAATTTTGCAACTAGTGAGAGCCCTTAGCGCCCCCCAATTGTCCGGTCATATATTTTTATCATTGTACTGCCTTTTTTCGTATCGTTTGCAACATGGCCAAGGCCCCAGGTATGGATTTGTAATGCTTATTTGTTAATTAAAGTCGTGTGTATACATTTGAACTATCTGTCGTCTGTATGCCTCATCAACGTAATAGACTCCATTAAGATCTGTTACGTGATTAATTACAGAGGATTCCCATGTCACTTTGTGTCAATGTCATATATTTTATCACAGTCACTGTTGGTTTTCGATTCCGTTTGCAACTTGGTTAGCCAAGTTACTCCAGGCAGCAAGTCGTTTTTCAATGGTATTTGTGTGTATATCAAGTTTGTTTACAAACCTTGTGACATAAACTAAATGGTATATTTACCCCTAAAAGAGTCTTACAAGTGGATTTATTTGGGGTAAGGGATACATTGGGGCGAGAACTATTTATGGAATGATGGTTATTCATGTTGTTATCAACCCAGTAGGGACTTAAGTAAGACGAAAAAAAAATGTGGACCTTTATAAGACAATGAGGCATTCGAAAAAGAGTGATGTTTATTTCCTTGTTTAGGGGTTACCTTTTTGTTTTGGTTAGTGATATCAGTACAAATACTTTCGTTTATCATTTCATTCCGCATAATTTTAATCCGTTTGGGACCCATCCGCCATTCTGACAAATATTTTTGTTCTATTCGTAAAAATAGTAAATGGCAATCAAGTATACCAATGATAAAATAAACTATTTTCTTCGTTCTAAACTTGAAAACCTATCGAATGAATTTGCATGCGATTTTTGCATGCATTTCTGTTATGATGTGCAGAAGACCACGAAGTAAATATTTTATCCCGCTGAAGCCGGGTCTAAGAAAAAATGAAGATTTTTTTCTTCATTTTTCTGAAGAAATAATAAAGAAAAAAGCCCAGTTGGTAGAACGGTTGCCTCTTAATTTGAGGTCTCAGGATCGAATCCAACACAGGCTTAAACCAATGATTGTCGAATTTGTTTTCGAATTCATGTTTGGATCATAAATGATTATCACGTGCTCAGCGGTGAAGGAAACCATCGCAAGGAAACCTAAATTCCCGAGAAATGTAATTTTATGAGGCATGTGATCTAACCGGTATTGGGCTGTTTTCCCTTCGTGGGTTGGAAGATGAGACAGGCAGTCGCTTCTGTAAAAACCGGACCTGTCCAATCTTCCAAGGTAAGCGGACCCTGTGAATAACGGGATAATGGTAGAGAGATGATGATGAAAGAAAAAACCTACTTCCGTACCCTAAGATGCATCATTTAAATATCTATGTCTTATTAAATTAAACAACAGTACAGGATCATATTACACGCTTTATTATGCCTACCCATTGTAATTAGTATCGGCCATGGATATGGGCTCAAATTACCGACAGACCATGTCAATCAGTAAATAAAACAAAGGTTTGTTAATGTTAGTAACAATCAATAATAATAATAATAAATAAATAAAAATGCATTAAAAATAAATTAAAAATATTATCTCAAAATATACATTCAAACTTTTAGAAAAAATACAGAAGTTAGTAACAATATAATATTATAGAAATAAATATAAGAAAATAAATAATAATTATTATTATTTAAAATTATAATAAATTATTAGTGATTATTATGTATTTACATAACATAACCTAACATAATGTTACAGAAGTGGGTTTCGGGATTTGGAAGGAAACTCACTAAGTCCTCAATGTCCTCCCTTAAATGTATCCAGTAGTAGTCTTCATCAACGTTCTCTTAACTCCAAGATGTCCTCCGGTTGTTCTCGCGAATAAGCTCGCGACTATTTTCCCAATTGGGTTAGTCAGAGGCATTCATCGCAAAATGAACTGAGTACTTACGTTTCACCGGGTTTTCCGTAACATGATTGGTGCGCCTTCTCGCGGTCTATTATGGTTGAGTAAGAATTAGCGGGAAAATCCTTTTGTATGAAAAATCTAAACCGCTTAAGTTAGACGCTTGAAATTTGGCATGCAGGTACCTTAGTTAACTTAAAGCTTAGTTGCAACAGGATATTGCAAAATTCCCACGGAAACGGGAGTTAGCGGGAAGAAACATTTGTATGAAAAAATCGAAACCGCGTTTTCAATGTAGCATGCATGCATACCTTAGTAAATATAAAGTTTAGTTATGGCTGTATTTTGAAAAAATGGGAGTTAGCGGGAAAAAAATTGTATGAAGAAATCTAATCTGCATAAGTTAGATGTTTGATGATATGCACTCCCACACACACAAAGATCTCTCTTTTATAAAACGCCACGCGGACGATGTCGCGGGGAAAAGCTAGTAAACACATAAGTGTTTATTATTATTCTTCGCGCGAAGTTTTAACAACTGTAACAATTTTGGTCGAATCATCACTTTGACTTACAATAACGTTTTTCTTATCTTTAACGTCCTTAGGAATAGGTAGATAGAATATATAAAAGCAACAAAATGGGTCATATCTGCTAAACCATAAATAATCGCTGAACATACATGGGGTGTTTCTGGTAGCCAATGATCCCCTCTTATCTATTTTTTTTTTCATGTTTAACGTGAACTTCTGGGTCACCCTGTATGTATGAGGTAAACTTACAAAAAAAGGAATCCGGATCTATTCGTTTACTTATAAGTTTACCTTTTCGTGTCTTCGTTTATTAAAACGGGACATTGTTATTTTAACAAGATTCATGTTTGCGAAAATTTCGATTGAGTGTTGGGACAATATTTGTTTTTGAAGACACAATGTTTTGGTATTTGTTTGCGATACCTATGTTCCGTATCCCGACATAGATAGATAGAGAGAGGAAAAGTGTTTTCCCAGCAGTGGGACGTATAACAGGTTACTAAAAACATCTACCCACATAATCTCACGACTACAGCTAGTCATAGGTGCATGCATCGCAAGATGAACTGAGTTCTTACGCTTCACCTGGGGCCTGTTTAATAAAACTTACAATTATAAATTACAATGACAATTTGATGTACATTGCGTAGTGTGTGATCACAAATATTTTGTAGTTTCATATTAGCTACGTAATGAACACCAAATTGTCGTTGTAATTTACAACTGTAAGTTTTATTAAACAGGCCCCTGAGCTTTCTGTTCGATCAACGTGGTTGTGAGCCGTATCACTTATTAACTTATTGGTGCAAGTCCGGTACTAGGAATCGACACAGCGCTCCCCATTTGAGAAACAATCCGGTGACACGCAGGACCAAAATGATGTGTGTGTGATGTACTAAACACACACACACAGTAGATGATTCATTTCACATATTGCGTTTTAAAACACGGTGTATTGTTGTTCATCTTATTCAAATTCAAAAATATCTTTATTCAGTAGGTAACAAGTTACACTTTGAATCGTCAATTTTTACATAACGAACGTCTCATCCGCCTAAAACTACTGCAGCTTCTCACAATCTGTATAGCCGGGGAAAAGAAACTGCAAGAAAAACCTCGGCACAGGGCCCTAGACGTTCTTTAAAAAATAAATTAACATAAAATATTGTTATACAATTGAGTAATTTAGCTGCCTAATATTAGTTCTCAGACAGCTAATCCCATGCATTCATATCTTCTAAATAATCACTAACTTTATAATATGATAGATGTTCCTCTGACTATCCCAATTGGAATATATGCATATATATGTAGGCTCATATTATGCATTCTTTTACTTTTGAAACTGTGTTGGTGTGGTGAGAGCGAATAAAAAGTCCATCTGCTTATTTTCCTAGACATGTAAAAACCGACATAAGGGATTGAGTCCTATGTAACCTGAAGGACCATTTATATGAGTGATATCAGATCACTTCTCTCTCACTCTGCCCATTCTATTTAAAATAATTTTGTATTATTTATCAATCTATATCTATTTATTTTTTTTTTTTTATTTTTTTTTAGTGTGTCAGGATCGAAGCAAATGGAATTCTATACGTAGTCTCTGCTTACCCCGGTGGGAAATAGGCGTGAGTTTATGTATGTATGTGTATGTATTTATCAATAGTCTGTCATATTATTAAACTTCCTTTTCCTCAAGAGTTCCAACAACTACACATTATTTCTTTGTCTAACACATGATGTACTAATAAGCCTCTCTCTTTCAGACATCGTCATCCCGTCGCTGCTGATAGCGGCCCTGTTCATAGGGAACGCATTCATCGTGCTTATCATATACAAGTACAGGAAACGGTCAGTATTATAGTTTTGTTTATGTTTTATCATGTTCAGCCTTCGTGGCACAGCAAACGCGCGCGGTGCGAATTATATCGAGGGCTTTGACGAGATGTCTATCCATGTAGATGAATAAAAAAGTGAAGTAAAGCGGCGAACGGTAATAACAAATAGCAAGGACTACCATCAGGTTTAGGTAAATAACATAGTCCTGTAAAAACCATCTAATATTATTTTAAGTTATAACTGTCATTTTCTTATCCGCCGAAAAGATAAGGGACGGGTAATCGACAAGTATAAAATTTATGGAACACACATCAATTTTAAGCACAAATCTAAAACAACCCTATAAAAATTTTGCATTTGGCACCCGACAGAATTAAGTTGACAGCATACGTCAAACGGTTTGCATACAGCGAGATATCTTTTTGATTCGCCGAGGTTATTCCTTAAATTAAGAGCTGTCAATCATCCGTGCCTTTCCATTTCGGTAGTTAAGAAAATGACAGGTATAACTTAAAGTAAAATTAGGATGTGTCTGCAGGAATCGGGGCCAATATAAGCTCATAATCCCGATTGGGATAGTCAGAGGTACATCGCAAGATGAACTAAGCATCCAGACTTCACCGAACTTTATGTTAGACCAACGTGATAGGTGGTGAGCCGTGTAGCCGTCTATAATGGCAGAGCCAACTGTGTTAATGAAAGCTGGAATTAAGGTGAAGTAACTCATTGGTGCAAGTCCGCTCCCCGATTGGTCAGTAAGCCGGTGTACCACAATTTAAGGAAAATGCCACAGAATTTACGCTATATAATCATAACGTATATCTAAACCCATATCCATCTATCTCCACAAATCATAATTGACTACATAGACCCTGCCACAAGCAATTACTCAAAACAGACTAGAGCGACAGCCAACATCTGTTGACTGCGAATACGTCATCAGATGGTCAATTTGACGTCAGCACGGGATATATAATTCATATGCACAATATGCTATGCAAGCAGCGCATCGATACGTGCATTAACCGACTGAGTGGCAGTGGATAGGGCCGTGTCGGAGTGAGAGCGATAAAGAGATTAGCGATTTATTTATTTTTGTTTTTTGACGTGAAATTGAACGTTTGCCTCAGATAGTATCTACTTAGCCGCAGAAATTTACAATGAACATAACATAGGTGCATTATGTCCGCGATAACCCTGGCGCGACATGATAGTGTCATGGATTCTAATCCATAGCTCTGGCTCTAAATCACTGAATTCGACTTTGAGTTTGAATTCATGTTTAGATCATGAAATTCATATATAATAGGGTATCGCGTGGTTTTCAGCATTTGTGTCCGGCTAATGGCAATAGGCTTGCCACTTCTTCTGTTGTGTGGGTTGTGAGGTGAATTACCAACATCATCAACCCTGGTGTCAGGGATATTATTGAGCCGCCAAAGGCCCCTGACATGGCACATATAACAATTACTCACTTACATCAGTAAGTAGTAACCGGGACCGGCTTAACGTGCCTTCCGAAGCATGGATCATCTTACTTTCGGACAATCAGGTGACCAGGCTGTAATGTCCTAGACAAACTAGGGATCATAAAGTGATTTTTGTGATATGTCCCCACTGGGTCCGGATCGTGAGCTCAACGCTGAACCACTGGACCACAGAGGCCGCGGCTCGCTACTTATTACATGTTTCACTTACTGCTTCCTATTACACTTAAACATAGCTGTCGTGGTACTTCACGACAGCACAGCTACTGGTGTGTAAACTTAACCTTCGGTTTACAGGCGTGACGCTATGTTAAAACATACCTCCCACAGCCTACATACTTCCCACTGCTGGGCGCAGGCCACCCCTCAATCAACCGGAGAAAGTTCCATTAAAATCTTTTTTCGAGGCGCGGATTATATATTTTCTCAAATTTTTTTTAAACCTGGTACCTACTATCTTTATCATTTTGTAATAAAACGGTCAATTACTATAAATAACAATAACATTTTTATTTTATACATATTTCCTCGCCTTATGGTTGTTTGAAGCGATAAGGCCGCCATTTACCATATACCTAGTTAACGAGTGTTTTGTAAATATTTCCTTTTATTTTGGTGCAATAAAGTATATTTGTACAAATATTTATCAATATTCCATTTAATATAACACTTAATCACTGTAACATCTACTACTTGTGAAAGTGCCCTGTCAAACTCAACACTGGCCCTTCTCGCTCTCACCAGCTAGCTTTTCCGCTTCCCGCTAAATCTCTGTCAGTCGGCTGCGCATGAGTGCCTTGTGGGTGAGTAGCCGAAGGAAGTCTGTCCATTAGCGTTGATTCGTGAACCGACGCCGTTGCTTCAGTTATGTCCTGTTAACGAACATTAACAAGTACCGATAGTGAAAGAATTTATATTAACGATAATTTAGATGGTTAGCTGGTTTAGTAATGTTGCTTATTCTGGTGGCCATAACTAACATACCATAAGCTCACGGTTATATCCTAATTGGGGTAGTCAGAGGTACATGCCTCGCAAGATGAACTAAGTACCCACATCTCACCGAGTTTTCTGTTAGACTGACGTGATAGGTGGTGAGCCGTATACCTAATGATCGAGCCAACTGTGTTAGTGAAAACTGCGCGGTACCGAAGTTCCAATCAGCGCTCCACTATTGAGAACCAAGCCGGTGTACCACATACACACCGAACATAATGGCCCCGATTCCTGCAGACACCTCCTAATTTTACTTTGTTATACCTGTCATTTTCTTATCCGCCGAAAAGGAAAGGGACGGATGATTGACAGCTCTTAATTTTAGGAAGAATGTGTTACTGAATGAATAACTCGGGCGAATCAAAAAGGTATCTCGCTGGTATGCAAACCGTTTGACGTGTGCTGACAACTTAATTCTATCGGGTTTTTGGCCAATGTAAAATTTTTAGACGGTTCTTCTAGATTTGTGCTTAAAATTGACGTGTGTTTCATAAATTTTATGCTTGTCGATTGCCCGTCCCTTTCCTTTTCGGCGGATAAGAAAATGACAGATATAACTTAAAATAAAATTATATGGGGTTTACAGGAATTAGCACCAACATTAAGCTAATTTTATTTTGACAGCTCTTAATTTATTCCCGTCCTTCACTTACAATGGGTACAAGAAAGAGATAGAGCTAGTCGTTATACGACAGGAGTGCAATAGGAGAAATTTGAGGATATATATTTCTTAACATCCTATTCAAAAAGTCTCTTAGCTTTAACTTACTGTAAAAGTACCTAATATCAATCACTGATATTATTAAGTGCACTCCAAACCCACGGTCAAACTGAGCAATTGGATTTGAGGGGTTATGATTATAACAAATTTTGTGTCTTTATGAAAAATAAAAAAATCTATTCTATTCTACTTTTAGTTCCCTTATGTTGGTGGTTGCTCGGATCGGCTTTGTAGCATATTGTAAATGTATTCCATATAAAAAATAATATTTATACAGAAATTATTATGGTACTTGAATTGTAACAACATTCATTCTCAAGTCCAGCATGATGGACTAAGTACCTTCTCGCGTTTCCCCAACAACAATTACTCCAACGTGACAGGTGGTGTATCGCCGGCTGTAATAATCTATATAGCCTACATAACCAACTATGTTATTTTTTTAATTACAGTTTTGGTTATATCACCTGATTGTCCGAAAAAGTAAGATGATTCTGTGCTTCGGAGGGCACGTTAAGCCGTTGGTCCCGGCTATTAGCCGTAAAAACACTTCCAACAACCCGCAGTGGAGCAGCGTGGTGGAGTATGCTCCATACCCCCTCCGGTTGATAGAGGGGAGGCCTGTGCCCAGCATTGGGACGTATATAGGCAGTTTGTTTTTATGTTTTTTGTTATATTGTTTATAGCCATACTGAAACCAGGGACCTACCGTTTCCATGAAGATTGTGCCACTCTACAGCGATACACAGGTCATTGTAAATGAATAGGTATGAGTAGCTGTATAAATTGTATACAGGGTGTTAGTGACATCGTAACGAATACTAAGGTGAATGATTAAAACCACGATTCTGAGTTAGTATCAAGTGGAATTTACCGTCGCAAAATTCATGTATTTTTTAAATTATTTTCAATGTTATACTGTTGCGATGGAAAATTCCACTTGATATTAACTCAGAATAATCAGCTGAATCACCCCTCTCAGTACTTATTACGATGTCACTTACACCCCATACAAGTACATACAGGTAGCCATACAAGTACGTTTGGGTGTAAGTGACACCGTAACGAAAACTGAAGGGGAAGATTCAGACCATGATTCTGAGTCGATATCAAGGGGAATTTCCTGACGGAAAAGTCATGAAATTTTTTGTATTTTTTCGAATTATTTTTAGTTCTATACAAACGGAAAATGGCACTTGATATCAAATCAGAATCAAGGTCTGAATCATCTCTCAAAGCTGTTTTTACGATATCACTACCATCCTGTATGATTGTATAAAATATGTACTAAGTATACAATTTATCCAATTACTCATATTCATTACAACGATCTGGGTTATGCTGTAGAGTGGGATATTGAAGATTTACAAAATAATTTCTTGATGTTTGAACGTACGTGAACTTATTTTTAAAGAAAAAGTATTATTTAGAACACATATGTATCTCGTTAGTCTCAATACATAAGCCAAATTTGATACGTTTATGTGAAATAGTTTTTGATTTATGAGGGGGTCAAAAGTGGCTCCAAATGGTTCGTGTAATATTACACACGGTGCGGCTCGCCAGTTCTGATCCTTGAACTTGGCTTGACACGCGACCGCGTGTCTAGATAATTCAATTAATTCACATTAGATACTCATTTAGTCGCATATTTTTGAGGCCTCTGTAAATAATTTGTAAATACAATATTACATAGATATACGTTTTAGATTTTAGTTAGAAATAATTGAATTGAAAATTGGTTTTAAAGAGGGACTTTCCAGGCTTCGTACTCCAAAAATATTAAAGATGGCGCTGTCGAGATGTAACGTGATCTTCTTCTTATCGTGTGGGTTGTGAGGTGGAGTACCAACCTCATCAACCCTGGTGTCAGAGTTATACTGAGCCGCCAAAGGCCCCTGACATGGCTCATGTAACGACTACATACTTACATCATTAAGTAGTAACCGGGACCAACGGCTTAACGTGCCTTCCGAAGCACGGATGATCTTACTTTCGGACAAACAGGTGATCAGCCTGTAATGTCCTAACCAAACTAGGGATCACAAAGTGGTTTTTTGTGAATGTCCCCACCGGGATTCGAACCCGGGACCTCCGGATCGTGAGTTCAACGCTCAACCACTGGACCACGGAGGCTGTAACGTGATAATTACCTATTTTCTTATTACTCGGGTACATAACTATTCAAAAATACAATGTAATAGTAGAAACATAATATAAAAATATTTGTTGCCTGATATTTGGAAGAAATTATGTATTGTATAGAATTATGGTGTTACTTATAGTGCTTCTCTTTATTTTGATCAGATTAATGTAAATGAAAAAAAATAAAAATGGTGAAGGATGTGTTTTGCCTGGGGCGTGTTTCATAAAACTTACAATTGTAAATTACAACGGCAATTTGGTGTTCATTGCGTAGCTAATATGAAACTGCAACACATTCGTGATCACACACTCCGCAATGTACATCAAATTGTCATTGTAATTTACAATTGTAAGTTTTATTAAACAGGTCCCTGGTTGTAATAACAAGGGTCATAATTTATACCCAAAAACAAAGATAAAAGATGCATGCATATATCTGTTATCCATAAAATTAGAAGGTTAAACGAAGTAAAATCTTTACAGCGCCGCCGTCTATATTGTATTGGAAAGTTTCTCATTGGTAATTTGATAAATATTGTTTCCCAATTTCTTTGACACCGTTCTCTTAATTTTCATTACCTTAATTCAACTTAAACTTATTTCCATTCCATGAATTGTAGCGATTCATTTCGTAATTTGTATTTTAATTAGTATCTTCAATTAGTCATTTGAATTTATTTATAATTTAATGCAATAATATTCCTTATTAGCTTAATTTTCTGTATTTAGTCATCGTAAGTCCTAGTGGGGTCGGCAGAACGCACTCAATCTTCAGACACTTACAGCCGCTTTTAACACGAAGTCTTTGGTAATTTATGGCATTGTAAGGAACCCTCAGCCCACTAGTCGTACAGTCATGAGCAATATAATGTAGCCACTTTAGGACTCTGTCACACTAACATATTTGACATTTAGTGAGAGTTACAGTTCAATTTGTCAAAAAAGTTAATGTGACATGGTACCAAAATGTATACATATTAAAAATGGCCTTCTTACAAGTTTTACAAATAATAAGCAGTTTAATGACTTTCTTAATCCACTTTCTTATTGAACATTTTAAATAATAAAGGCAGAATCATTTATAAAAATAGAAGAACAAACTACATCGTGCTAGGAGCACGTATCGTAGACACTAAGTCGGCCTTTTGCGAGAAATACTTACAACGATGTCAGAATAAAAGCCTTAGTACTAGTTTAAAACTATGTGGCCCTTGTGGTCGTGTGTACAAATGACGATCAAATTCCATTCGATATTCAAACGATATTTTTTCTTTTTTCTAGGAAAACCGATGACCTCGACGACGAGTTCAACACCATTCCACTGAGCGTGAACGGAAACGTGCACAGTGCGGGGAACGCAGTGTAGTCTTACGTTTATATGGCGCCGATCCGAGGGGCTCTGCACACTGTTTGAGGCACACATAGACTCGTAAAAACGCAAGATAGTGTATCTACGTAGTTTTGGTTTGATAGCACTCACCTGTGCTTAGAGAGGTTCACAAAGACAATGAGAGATAAGATGGAAAAATTCTGATTCGGTCGGCAGAATGACGTCATAGACCGAAAAATTCGCAGTGCCACACACAGGACACTCCATACAATAATCTCGTTTTTACACAGACACTACACAGATGCAGCGTGTGCTGCCTTACCACGTGGTGTTGATTTGTGGGTTGGAGTCAAATAGCGCAGATCGGTGCGGGGCGAAGAGTGTCCCTTGTACACGAACCTATTCTATGGTAATGGTTACTTTTAAGGTGTGTCCAAACATCGAGCGGCAAACGAGCGCGGCTGCCGCGCGCAGCCCGCCGCGCTCTGTTTAGACGACAGCCGCGCGCGAACGCTTCTGGCTAGCTGCCGCGCGCGAGCATTCTTAGTCAACATTCGGCAGTAATTGTGTTTGGACGTATTTCTGCGCACAAACATGGAAAACGAAACACGCGACCGCTTTCATTTTAGTTCTGATGCCAACAGAAGCGCGCGGCATATCTTGGTTGTGCCGCGCAGTACTGCCGCGCAAACATTAGTTGGCTTTGTCCAAACTAGAGCGCGGCAGAAATGTGTCCTACAAATGCCGCGTGTTGCTGCCGCGCTCTTGTTGCTCAATGTTTGGACACACCTTTAACTCGTCCAGGCTTGACAAGAGCTGTCCGAATCCCTTCCGAGACAGATTTTTTCGATCTTCTCTCTCTATGATAGATATATAGGTGCACATACATGTTATCTGCAATTACTTTCCATTCTCTAGGCTAAATCGTTACCATGTTTAATGTTCAAACGTTAAATCAAATAAGTGTTAGTACAGTTAGTGTTAATAGTCGAGTCAGTGTGCTGACCCCTCGTGTCCTCATGAACTTTTAGGCAGCGCCCACTGTGCGTGCGACTAATAATAGTCGCTAGTCGGTCGTCTGGTGTGACGTCAGCCTTAGAAATTAAGTTACCCTATTTATTTGTTAATTAGATTACCTCATGACATAGTCCAATGAACTCTCCCTTGTAGGTGACCCTTAGGTGTTAAGTAAGGACTGATATTAATATTAAATACTCGATAAAAATTGTCGCCTAGATATTTTGATTTGTCGCACATCTGTCACTGCCTTTCTTTTCACTTGTACTTTGTCGTGTACGTCAATTAAGTACATATTGTTGGCTTAATAGTTGTAACTGGGCGTTTAAGAGAGGGAATACACGTTAGGTTTTTTCGTCAGTTATCCGTATTCGAGAACATGATTCGACTATCGAAAGCTGATGAATAAATCTGTCGTGTTTTCTCGCACTTAGAAATAATAAATTGGTTTCGTCTGAGAAATTGTTAATGTTTTGTATGTATTTGGCGAAGTCTGTATAGAATTCTGTAATGAATAAAAGCACTTTATCTTTAAAATTTGCATTTTACTTGAGTCAAAATCCACTGTGTTACTGTTATTACACCTTTTATTAATTATAGTTTTCCGATACGGGTTATTAAAACGGTCATTATTAAAGCGAATTTTTCATTTGCACGGACCGCGAAATCGTTATTACCATCATTAATATTCAGTAACATTTTATATGAAAAGAAAATTGGACAATACAATCAATTCCGTGCATTGTAGCATGCGAAGTGAAAACTTTAGTAAAATAACTTATCGAACTTGAAACTATGAATATATGGTTGCCTGGCAGAAATTGCTGTTTAGCAATAAGGCCGCCTATTGTGCTTATTTTTATTTATATTATTTATTCATTGATTGATTGAATATAAATCAATTTATCAATAGAGATAAGTGGAAAAATATTCTATATATTCTATTCTACCCTACCATTAGGGATATGTGGAACAGAGGATATAAATTCCATTAATCCTGGAAAAACAGTAACGGCAATTTTAGTAAGAAGATGGTGCTAATTCCGGTATACACCCTCCTAAGTTTATTTTGTTATACCTGTCATTTTCTTATCCGCCGAAAGGGACGAGTAATCGACAGGCATAAGATTTATGGAACACACGTCAATTTTAGGTAGAAATTAAAAAACCCAAAATATTGGCCAATAGCCCATCAGAATTAAGTTGACAGCACATGTCAAATAGACGCCTATTCGCGCGGGTTGTTCTTTCATATTAAAAATACCAGTAGTCAATCATCCGTCCCTTTCCTTTTCGGCGAATAAGAAAATGACGGGTATAACTTAAAATAAAATTAGAAGGTGTCTGCTGGAATCGTGGCCGATTTTTTGCCATTTTGCTCTGCGAAAAGCCGTGCTATTAATACATTTTATGAGCGGAAATACCTTTGGAATTTCCCTTCAATATAAAAAGTCGACAAAAGTAAAAAGTAGTAAGTCCTTAAGCTTCGTAAGTCCGAAGTTACCGATAGAGTTGTACACAAATCGATTGTCGATTAATCGGTAAAATTAAGAAGTTTATAATATGGACAGTAAGGTGTGAACATAAGTACCTATAGATCATTTTGTGATTATACCTAAGTATAGAGCAGAAGTTCCCAAAGGGAGATAACGGAACTCGCCCTTCATCTTATGGGACCCCATATCAAATGATTTCAAATCAAATACATCGTAAGTAAATGAGAACACTTTTTTTACATTTATACAAAATTAGAAGAACATTCTATTTTCACTTTAACTTCTAATGCAAAAAATAAAATCGCGGAACCCAGTTTGAGAATCGTTGCTACAGAGTAAAAGATTTTGAATTTATTAGGTTATTTATATTTGTATGTGAATAGCATTGATGCTAGTAGGTATCGAAGGAACAATCGATATTATACGATTGAAGTTTCGATAGATTGTCGATGACTTACGATGATAAAATTGGAGATGTCCTTAGAAAAGGTTCAATACGATCTACTCTGAACCGGCGTTCGTGTATGAAGCGATTGATGAATGTGGAGGAAGCAAGAGAAGTATGTCAGGATCGAAGCAAATGGAATTCTGTAGTCTCTGCTTACCCCGGTGGGAAATAGGCGTGAGTTTATGTATGTATCGTGGCCATATCGTAGAATTGATCATTTCATGAAATGATCGACCATTTCATGAAATGGTCGTATTTCATGAAATAGAACAACATTCGTTGGCCACATCATGATGTGGCTTGGCCAGATCAATGAACACAAAACGTTTAACGATATGACCAACTAAATGCATGATTACTTCATGATATGGCCAAACGTTAGCGATCATATCGTAAAATAGTAACATTATCCACCGGTAGTGGCGCTGGTGTCGCTTTGTTTATGTTTTGCATAATGGCGGCGGACAATAATTATTCTTGTGTGAACGCGAATAATACGAATAATAATGAGCAAATACAAGATAAAAGTGCATTGAAGCAATGTTTTGACACTAAGGTGAAAAGAAAAACTCGTATTAACAGTAGACAGCAACTTTATTTTTATTTTTAGGTTATATGGCAAATAATGAAGGTCGAGTGACCACGCTACGTAAATCAATGGACTATTATTGGATTTCAAAATATGATATAATTAAAACTGCGAATGAAGAGATATTAATTTTAAAAAAGAAAAATATAGACGATCCTACTGTCCGTAAAGTTTCTTTTTTTGACGTGACTTATTGTAGATTTGCCGCAGATGGCATTAACTACTTGAAACGGGATTCTATTAAAACGCATAAATGTTTTTGTCATAATTTAAATTATCATAATCCTTTTTTTATAATTTTTACAAGGCATAACGGTAGGTTAGGGTGCGGCGGGGGTGGCCCTTGGGCCACCCCTACGCCGCCAGTATGTTTATCTTACACACGAAAAGTATACTGAATGATGACCAATGGCATGAAATAGTGTCAAAAAATATGACGACGACTTCAAAGCGAGATGCAGTTACGGCGTATATGTCAACTACATCAACACTCCGTTAATCGAAAATGACTTTTTAATTTTTATTTGACTTTTAAACATTTTTGTACTTTGTACTAGAGTAATACATTATTTCCTACCTTATTTCGCGTTTTTATTACACCACTTATCATGGACACCCTACATTAATGATATGGCCAAACGTGGATGGAAATATCATTAAACGCTGACGTTTAAACGATATGGTCAGTTGAAGTTGGCCATTTCATGAAATACGACCATTTCATGAAATGGTCGATCATTTCATGAAATGGTCAATTCTATGATCTGGCCACGACATATGTATGTATGTGAAGTTTCGATAGATTGTCGATATAGATACTATCACTAACAGCACTAGTCACAACAGCCTATTTCAGATGTTTGTGCACGGCCTCCGCAGAGATTATCGACAAATTGAGTCTCTAAGTTAGTTAATCTTAGTGCTTCGTCCGTTTGTAAGATAAAATTAAAAATAAATCCTCTTAGACAGTTCCTTTCTTTCGTTTTTTACCAAAGACGCAATTAAATATACCTTTTGGAAGCTATTGGGACGGAAAATGTTCAAATAAGTAGGTACTCCTTATGTTATGGACTCAGTCAATCTTCTAGTCAGATAAGGACCCAGGCTAGGTAGTGTCGTTAATTGTAAATGCACTACCAGTAGTGTCGACACTACTGGCAGGACAACTACCACCCGTACTAATTACCAGTAGTGTCGACACTACCAGCAAGACAACTAGATACCAGCCATACTATTTACCAGTACTGTCGCTGATGTAAACGACACCACCAGTAATGCCGATCTACCAGCCGTATTAATTACCAGTAGTGTCGTTAATTGTAATCGACACTACTAGCAGGACAACTAAGTACCAGCCATACCATTTACCAGAAGTGTCGTTAATTGTACACGACACTACTGGTTAGTATTGGTCTGCTCAAACCCCGTAAACACGGCACCCGCTAGATGTTGACCATTGTTATTGTCTTACAATACAATGCACAACACTTTATTGCAAAAAAATATCTTCTAAAAGTCTTCTTCAATAGTTCATCATTATGAATCGTATGGCAGTAGACCTGGTTCTTCTTTTAAGTACTTATATAAACCTTGTAGGAATGGTCACAATCTGTCAGTCGGTTTACACGCTCGGGAATACAAGCAGTTGTACCTTTTTTAATTCAAATTCAAATTCAAAAATATCTTTATTCAGTAGGTAACATAGTTACACTTTGAATCGTCAATTTTACATAACGAACGTCTCATCCGCCTAAAACTACTGCAGCTTCTCACAACCTGTATAGCCGGGGAAAAGAAGCTGCAAGAAAAACCCCTAATGTTTTTTATTACTTCTCAGTTCAGCATAATAAGAGCTGGCTTTGTGCTGTCCTAAGTGTCCTAACACCTGCACCACTAAAGACCTTCACGAAGCCACTGAAAATGCTGTAAGCGTGGCCAAAAATTTTGTATCGATCGCCATCGACTCGCAAAGAAAAAGTTCAGCATAGAAGATAGGTATACCTACTTATAGCCCATCTTAACATATTATATCTCTTTTCATACATAAATAGCCGTTCTATAACTACTTATTACTTATTACATAGTCGTCCTGTAAATAGTTATAGGACGGCTATTTAGGTAAAGTATGTTAAACCACCAGCAACGGTTGAAACCCCGATCGTTGTCCACTGAGCGCTCTTTACAACGAGATATTAACGTATAATGAAATGATAATAAAATTCGGAGCGAAATGTTTATTAAAAAATCTTTTTGTGCCTTTTCATAATAATGTTTTATGCGCAAAAACAAAGCAACGCGTTAGGCACTCGAGCGTGAAGAGTATAACAATCCTTGTGAGATGTCTCACTGCTGGCGGCAAGCGGTGAGTTACGAAATTAATAGCATATAAAAGGTGCGTGCAACATACTTACAAACTTGGAGAATTTCCTTGGCATCGTTCCAGAATAATCCTTTCACCGCCATAGTATCCGAAAGTAAGATGATCCAAGCTTCGGAGGTCACGTAAGCAGTCGGTCTTGGCTAATATTTGCCTACAAAGTTGTAGTTACAGTAGCCTCAGGCGGCTCAATACTAACCCTGATAGGTGGGTGACGATGAAGACCTCACAACTCACACGAGTAAAGAACAAAACCTCCATATTATAATATATCAAGTGGGAACTCGAGGCGTCCTGTACGATCACATATCAGATAGATAGATAATTGTCCTCTTATTGTGGAAACTACGTAAGCACTTCTTGAAAAATCACACTTACAATAAACAAGTTAGGTTCAATACAGGTAAAAAATGGTGAAAAGAAATCGAGATTTTGTTGGAGAAAATCATATCAGAATGTGATTTTTCTAAAAGGCGCTGACGTGGTGTCAATATAAGCCCGATATACATCTTTACAGATTATAATAAAGTGCCACGACAAGGTAAAGTACCACTCAAAAGTAAGGCTTTCCTCCATAGGATGGGGTAGCGTACTCCACTAAACTGCTTTACTGTTGGTTGATGGGAACACATCACAAAATTATAGAGATTTCACTGAATATTTTTGTACTAAGTATTTAAATGTTTCTCGCTACCCGCTCGCAGTCGGTAAAGTACCTTAGTCGCTATCATGTTTTATACCCACTTGAAATAAAATTTATTGTTTTTGGGGTGGGAAAATTGAAGGAAAACTTCGGCTGAATATGTTTTTATCAGAGATATATAGCGGAGAGGTCAGTCTCACCTATTTGTTATGACAGCAAACGTACCTATATAACTAGATATATGTATTATTTACATTTATAAGTAAGTACTTCTCCGAACTAGTTTTTATACGTTTAAATTATTTGTCCGTGAACCCTGTTCGCAGAACTTATGACTTACATCTTTGTCACGGGTTCGAAACCAGACTCGGACCCTAAAACATTGAATTCGGCTATATGAGTTTGAATTCATGTTTGGGAAAAGACGGCACATTAGACACACAGCACATTTTACAATTTTTCTTCTATGAAAGGACCTCCAAAAAATCCGATACAATAAAATAAATAATAATATACGTATGGAAGGTCCATCGTGAGGAAACTCACATTCCGGAGAAATACGTTTCGGAGGTTTGTGACCTCACAATGTATTTTATAACAATTAAATAAAAACATCTATTCCGATATGAACGGTTCCTTTACTCATATTTCTGAGTTATCCTTGGATTCTTTGTCTTATTGCGGCTTCCGAATACATCCCGCTTAGGGACGGCACTGAAAAATATCGGCGTCCGAAGGACGTAATATACAATCCCGACGACCCGATTACTCTAGCCATAGAGGCAGCCAATCAGCTCGCACACCAAAGACTTCAGGACCCCGATACCGACCACGCCGGCGTGGCCGACGATTTCCCTCAATCAGCGCTTATCGCTATCGACCCACTAGGGTCGATTAATTATTTCAAATATTTTTCCTCTCAGACGACGCCCTGAGCCGAGGGTCGCGCCCAAGTGGGCACCCTCAGGCCTGTTGTCTTAAACGTTGTACCGGGTGAGAGCCTTCAGCGCTCCCCATTTGTCCGGCCAAGTAGTTAATGCCATCTGCGGCAAATCTACAATAAGTCACGTCAAAAAAAAAGGACAAAAGCGGCAAGGCTGGCATCTCACTTTGTGATATATAAGTACACTAATAGATGGGTACGGTCCAGTCACCTTTATACTAATGTCCGAGACAGACAGCCAGAGATGATTAATATTCTGAGTCGAATAATTTGGTGACTAATGTCCATATCAATCAGGAGACTGAGCTAAATGTGTGAACGGCACTTAGCAGCAATTATTGAAACTGCGTATGCTAGCCGGTACGGTCACGAGTACCAATATGTAAGTAGACCCATGACTTGAAACCATGTCACATTAACTTTTTTGACAAATTAAATCGTAAGTCTCATTAAGTGTCAAATATGATAGTGCGACAGGGTTCTAAAGTGGGTACATGATATTGCTCATGACTGTACATACATAGGTACGTTTATATAGGTAGTGCATGCACACCCGCCTACATACACGTACATAAATTCACGCCTATATCCCACCGGGGTAAGCAGAGACTAAGGAATTCCATTAGCTTCGATCTTGACACACTTCTGTTGCTTCCTCCACATTCATCAATCGTTTCATACACGCACGCCGGTTTAGAGTTGATCGTACTGAACCTTTTCTAAGGGCATATCCAATTTTTTCAATGTACGTCTTTCTGGGTTCTCTGCCAGCCCTACCATCAACCTTCGCTTTATGTACTGCTTTTGTAATCCTATTATCCTTCATCCACATAAGCATAGAATATAAAAAAATACTACGTGTAGAACGGTAACTCTCCGTCCCCCACCAATTCGTATCGCCGATCGCCGACCTCACCCCCTTTGGGTCTTACATATGGCCGTAAGTCGCGCAGACTATCCGTCTCGCCCACACGGTAAGATTTTCTTTTGTATGGAGTGTCCAGGGTGTGGCATAAGCATAGAATAATCGTAATTTATCACCGTCACCTGAGGAGCTCGGTGGCGCAGCGGTAAACGCGCTCGGTCTGCGATTGTTGAAGTTAAGCAACTTTCGCAAAGGCCGGTCATAGGATGGGTGACCACAAAAAAAATGTTTTCATCTCGAGCTCCTCCGTGCTTCGGAAGGCACGTTAAGCCGTTGGTCCCGGCTGCATTAGCAGTCGTTAATAACCATCAATCCGCACTGGGCCCGCGTGGTGGTTTTAGGCCCGATCTCCCTATCCATCCATAGGGAAGGCCCGTGCCCCAGCAGTGGGGACGTTTATGGGCTGATGATGATGATATCACCGTCACCTATTGTCGCTGTTAATTGTCTAAGGCCTACATGAGGCGATTCTTACACTGCCCCGCGTGATGCAGCGTAGCGCGTGAATGCGTGTTCTTGTCTCGCGCGTTCATGCGGATGCATTTTCTGTGTGTTAGACTGTGCGTGTTTTCTATACAAACGGAGATACTTACAAGCAACGGAAGAACACGCATCCACGCGCTACGCTGCATTATCGGTGTGAGAATCGCCTGAAACCTCACGACCAAAAACAGCACACATTCAAAATTACTTATCAACGCAGCATTGCATACAATGATAACCGCTCAGCAGTCACAAAGCTGGTGATATTTTATTCAAAGACCTCGGAGGTCAAGCGACGGCATGCAAAGTAATATTTAATGACCCCTGCTAATACGGGGAAATCCGCACCAACGCCCCAACCCTACGGATCCAACAAATTACTGGGTATACGCAACAGGCGTTTTGAAAGTTAATTAATAATTTCGTGGAATAAATGAGGTTTACCCTTTGTTTGGCATTTACCTGCTGACTTGTATGCTAGACTGTGACCACAAAATATAGGACACTTTCAGCAGCTTAGATAAGCTTTGACATGATCGGGAAGATTCCCGATTAGACGTACCAGACGGACGTCAGATCTATCGCAAGATGATCTAAGTACTTACTCCGAACCCAGGTACCAGACATGCACCTAATGAATTTTTAAGTTATCTTAAGTGAAATTCTCTCTATGATTAAACTTAGCGATTATATTCCCTTTGACTATCATAGTTGGCGCGACCATTATGATGGCAATACGGCTTACCACTTACGTAGGTCGAACAGAAAGCTCTGTGAGGTGTGGGTACTATAGGTACTTATAGTAAGGCAGTATTTTAGTTTGAAAGCCTTGCTATTGATTTTATTAGCATATTAAAATAATAGGCACCTAGTATTATCGCTTGCTACCATTTTAACCCGATAATATCTGTTCACGAAGGTATGTTTCGTGTACGGTCACGAGCTGTAATATATATACACTTTGGTACCATGTCACATTAACTTTTTAGACAAATTGAACTGTAAGTCGCACTAAATGTCATATATGTTAGTGCGACAGAGTCCTAAAATGGGTACATTATATTGCTCTTGACTGTACGGTACCAACATAAGTACGTACAGGTATACTAGGGCATTGTTAGGGTGAGTGGTTGCTCGACTCTCACTGCTAGGTCGCAGATTCCAATCCTGGCATGAACGGGAAGATTAAGCTTACGGTCTATATTTTGTAGGCACATTTCAGGACGGGCCTACAAAAAATATTTTGATAAATGATTATCACGTGCTCAGCGGTGAAGGAAAACATGAGGAAATCCACATTCCCAAGAAATGCGTTTCGGAGGTATGTGACCTAACCTGTATTGAGCTGGTTTTCCCTTCGGATCGGAAGGCAGTTGATTCGGTAAAAACCAGACCTTTACTTGAGGTTAGATAAGCGGACCCCGTGAGGAACGGATAGGGAGATGATGGTTTCTTTGTTTATGAGCCTCGTCTACACTTAACGACATTTTGTCGGGCGACATGTGTCGTGTCCCGGACATCGGACGACGTCGGCAGACTTAGCTCGACATAATTATAATTGTCATTAACTTTTGGTTGGAGCGATATAATTATGTCGCCTAGTGTAGATAAGAAATGCAAAAAGTTCTTAGACAATTCCATCAAAAATATGGAACTCCTATGTAAGTATATGACTTTTATAAGCATATTTTTTAAAACTGCGTATACCAAAATGGTTCGCTGGATTTCTCGATTTCAAGAGATTTTAGTAGAAAAGCCAGATTACCAATAACCTTAGACTAAGGCAGACAGATTGAATACATTTATCTTTCAGAGGGTTTTTTCATTTTCCTAACGATCCGGCATCAATTCAATTTTGTTGTTTTACGACGATAAATCTCAGGATTTTACTGAAAATTGAATTGTGTAATAACTATCTTTTCATGGCTGGAAATTTTAAAATTATAAATATGGTAATCAGTAGAATATGAATTTACAGTTTTGGCAATTTTACATTGTTATAGGTTTTCAATAGGTACCTCATAACACATATATAAAGAGCATATTTTTTACAGAAGCGACTGCCTGTCTGACCTTCCAACCCGCGAAGGGATAACCAGCCCAATACAGGTTAAGTCACATACCTCCGAAAATGCATTTTTCGGGAATGTGGGTTTCCGCACGATGTTTTTCCTTCACCGCTGACCACGTGATACTCATTTTATAATCCAAATATGAATTCGAAAACAAATTCGACAATCATTGGTTTAGGCCTGTGCTGGATTCGAACCTGCGACCTGATGGAGATGTTGAGTGCAGCAATGTCCATTTTGATAAATTTATGGTCTCTAAGTGTAATGTTTCGTAGGAATTAATATTCGTAAGTTACACGCCCAGAAGAGATTTGAGTGCTTAAACCGGCTTTACGACTCGCATCATAACAGTTTACGTACATTGTAAACTATGCTTAACGTATTTCCTTGAAAGTATTTCAGTCTATTTATGTTCGTTTTGATGTTTATTATGTCTGTGTACCACTTTAAAATGACTACTTTTTAAAGCTCATGTATGTGAAGCTTCCTTTAAGTAAAAAAGCTTATTATAAGATTAATGATTACCTACGTGATAAAAATGCCTGGTAGTAAATATGTTTCTCTAGTTATTAAATAAATTGTAATGTATTGATTTAAAAGATGTGTTGCTGTTGCAATGTCTTGTCATATTTCTTCTCCTCAAATATTAAATTGACCTTCAACAAGTTTCCTGTGATAAGAAGGGATCTCCTTGTATGATATCTAGTCGATATAATGTTTTTTGATTTGCAGGTTATTATACACAAGACGACCTTTTCGCGGAGCTTCGTGTGTCGTAAAGTTTGCGGACGAGTAGAGTGCAAAGTTGAAGTATGAACTATTTGCTCATAATTGTATGGCGCGCGTTTAGCGCCCACTTGGCCCTTCCAACCTCTTCTATTTCGTTGGAGCAATCAACCAGATACTCCGTTACAGCCCGCCCAGTATCAATTCGTAATTCATAATCATTTAACCGCAATAAAAATGGTAAGTATTACAGTTTAGTTTGCAGATGGTCAGCATTTAACATTTGGTCTACATTTTTAGTTATTTAAATTATGTACAGTCTCTTGCTAGACGTGTATGATCTTTTGATGATAAGATGATAATCTAGATAAATTGATGTGGAGCCAAAATGAGAACAATCTTGATAGCGTAAAAAAGTGCGTTTTATTGATCACTTTCTTGTTAAAGTTAATTACACAAATACGCGAGTACACACTACCTTGATTAGTCGTGAACTAATTACACAATTGCGTAAAAGGTAAAATAGATGACGCGGGACATGTGCGGTTGCAAACCGTACAAATTATAAGATGCAAATAGTTAAATAAAATAAAATTGATAATTTAAATGTCAATCATTAGGTCCATTAATTATTAAATAATAATAAAATTATTTACAATGCCATTATCCGAATTAAACATCACAAAAAAAAAACAAACAAAACACAAAAAAGAGAGAAAAAAAGAAAAATAAAATAAAAAATAAAAACAATGACACGAAACATCCAACGATTCATGCGATCATTATAATAATCGATATCGATATCGTACCGGGCGCTGACATATCCCCTCTGGGTCTTAAATGGTCGTGAGCCAGGGGATCCCATCCCAAATGTTATTATTATGTTACTATTATGAATGAAAAATCAATGACTCATGGTTAGTGTCCAATGTCTATGAAAGTGTTAAAGTGAAATGCTTGATGTCAAGCGCGATGAATTTAAAGCACGACCACCTGCGGCAATCAATTATACAAATCTAAATGGCGAGCTCTGCACATGCCCGCTATGTGCGAGGATCTATCCCAACAAGATTGTTTATATAAGCCACATGCGAGCACATGAACGTTAGAGTTGAAGCAGTCGCCGTAGCCGAAACTGGCTGGATCACATCATCATGAGAGGTCAAAAGACGGATTTTTTGTATCTTAAAATGTAGACAGCTCTCTATAATCATTCAATCTTAGACTCTTAATCTTCACTCTTAATCTACATACTATACCTAACACATATATAATCAGACGAACCCTTCCTATGTCGCCCTTTACAAGCGGGTACTACCAGGCCCGTCTTCGGGAAAATATAGTTTGGAATCCTTTTATACAAAAAAGTGTTTTATTCTACGTTTTTATACTTAAACGCCCGTGATTCCCAATATGAAGAACCTCAAATAATAAGGTGATAAATTACAGCCACTACATGCTATGCAGTTACTAGTGATGTTGTTGTAGTGTCTGTATTATGTATCTGTGGTGTTCTAAATAAATGAACCGGAACTAAACGTAAGGAAATGAAACGAAACGAAATGAATGAAATTTTCTTCAAGCGAATAATCAATATTTCTTTCCTTTTTCACCAAAATATATATGGAAAATGGGAGCCATGGTACCCCAGTTGGTAAAACGCTTGCCTCTTATTTTGAGGTCGCAGGTTCTAATCCAGCACGGGCCTAAACCAATGATTAATAAATGATTATCACGTGCACAGCGGGGAAGGAAAACATCGTGAGGAAATCCAAATTCCCACTGGGCTGGTTTTCCCTTCGCGGGTTGAAAGGCCAGACAGGCAGGCGCTTCTGTAAAAAACCGGACCTGTCAAATCTTCAGGTCAGATAAGCGGAGACTGTGAAAAACTAGATAATGCTAAGATGTAATCATCTCATTATGGAAAATCAGAAATGGTTTATTGGACGTATGGATGGAATTGAATGTCTTATCCCTTATGGCAAATCCGGACCTGTGTAACTGTGTTATCTCGCCTGATTTACGGTCCCCCTGTCGAAGTTTCGTAATTAATCTAGTAAGCTACTGCCCGCACCGATAAACCGTACACAGAATAGTTCTCGGGTGTGACTTGCGAACTATGGGGTCAACACTAGAAGTGAGATCGATCTACTCTGTGACCACTCTATGGGGTAAACGGTGTTATACAGGGTGCTAGTGACGTAACGAATACTGAGGCACTATCGCACAGTCTATACCAAAATCTCTTACCGTAAACCGTCTAAAGTGTGAGCGAGACAAACATATCGAGCGCTCTCCCTTACTCCTTAGCGGGTTACACATTTTAATACTAAAGACTGAGAGGGGTTGAGGTTTGCGTCGGATACGAATTAGCGCGGGACGGAGAGTCACCGTTCTATACGTACTATTATTCTTTATTCCCGTTACAGCAGAGAAGTTTAAAAATTCATTCTCTTTTTTATGTTAATCATAAAGGGGAAATAAAAGACAGAAACAGTGGGCTGCGGTCTCCTGTGTAAAATGAATAACTGCGGATACTGTGATAACTACTTTGTGAAATGTTACACAGGGGAAGGTACTCCTACTCGCGGTAGTCTGTAGAGGAAACTAGCGTAAGTATTATTATTATCTCAACGTGCATTTTGCGTTTCGTGTTCAAAAAGACAAAAGTATATACAGGGTGTTAGTGACATCGTAACGAATACTGAGTGGGATGATTCAGACCATGATTCTGAGTTAATATCAAGTGGAATTTTCCGTCGCAAAATTAATGATTTTTTTAGTTTTTTTTTTAATTATTTTCAATACTATACTTTTGCGATAGAAAATTCCACTTGATATTAACTCGGAATCATTATTCTGAACACTGAGAGGGATGATTCAGCTCATTAGCTGATGAGCTGAATCATCCCTCTCAGTATTCGTTACGATGTCACTTACACCCCATACAAGTATGCCACCAAGCCATACAAGTAGGTATGGATGTTAGTGACACCGTAACGAATACTCAGGGGGATGAATCAGACCATGATTCTGAGTCGATATCAAGTGAAACCTGTCGTTGGCGACAGGTTTGCATTCATGAAAATTTTGTTGTTTTTTGAATTATTTTCCGTTCCATACTTTTGCGACGAAAAATTCCACGTGATATTAACTCAGGATCATAGTCTGAATCATCCCTCAAAGTTTTCGTTACGACGTCACTAACACTCTGTATAGATACAAATCCTACCTAAGTAACACAGTGTAGTGTAACACTAGTGAGGACTTTTTAAGTAGTTTGATGTTTTATTTATAAATGTTTTGCAATTTATTATTATTTTTAATGTAATTTATTTTATTGTTTTATTTTATTTTCTTCGGGTAACTTACAACAATAATACTCTTTAAATGTATCTGCATATAAACTAATAGCCATTTATATGTAACCGCATATATAATATAACAAAGTATCACGCTTGTATCACCAAAGGGGTAGGCAAAGGTGTATAATATTTAATACACCGACTCCTCGCCTATGTTTAATCCCTTGTAATAGTGAGCTTATCACCATTAACTGGGCACAAATTCTGGAAACCAAGATATATCAATTATCTATGATCTAAACATGAATATAAAGTCGAATTCAGTGGTTTATAAACCACTAGATCTATAGATCGATCTGGGATTCGATCCCGTGATACTACGATGTACACACGTTCAACGAACAGGTCTACTTTTATTTATTTTTTCTGTTTGTATTTTGACATAAATATGTGTTTAGAGCGGTGTTTGACATTATGCGACGAATTTTTAATATAACATAACCAGCCTATACACGTCCCACTGCTGGGCACAGGCCTCCCCTCAATCAACCGGAGGGGGCATGGAGCATACTCCACCACGCTGCTCCAATGCGGGTTGATGGAGGTGTTTTTACGGCTAATAGCCGGGACCAACGGCTTAACGTGCTCTCCGAAGCACGGAATCATCTTACTTTTTCGGACAATCAGGTGATACAGGCCTGAAAACTCCTTACCAAATAAAGGACAGTCTCACAAAGTGATTTCGACAATGTCCCCATCGGGAATCGAACCCGGACTTCCAGATCGAATATAGAATTTTTCAAAATAAATAAATTAAAATCGGCGCTAAGGATTGTGTATATATAGTCCTCTGTGTCGTCACCTCAGTCTCTTCTCTTGTGCGCTCGAATGTGACTGGAAAAGCCAAAATTACCAATTTACCAGTTTGGATTGTGTAATAGTAACAATAATTGAAAATTTTAACAAACAAAACTGGACGTTCTGACAGCCCATACGATTCGGAAGTATTCTGATGAGCTTTCAGCTTAAGGCACCTAAATGTGTAGGCAACAAGCACCTGTCTGTCGTCTTAAATATACAGTTTACAATGCCAAAGTAGATTATCGATTCTATGGTAGGAATATCAGAATATATAGTATCATAAGCGGATTAAACGCCTGTGGAAATGGCTTTAGAAAAGCCCCGTGGATATTATGCGTGTTGTGCCATCGCGTGTATGCGTGTATGCATGCGTGAACACCACACGCGACAGTTCCGAATGCCTGATATTACACACGCGTAATTATTTTACAAGCCTTTAATGGTGAATATATTTTATTTAAATATGGAACATTTATTCTTCTTCTAACGTGTGGGTAGTGAGGTGGATTACCAACCTCATCAACCCAGGGTTATGATTGAGCCGCCAGAGGCCCCTGACATGACTCATGTAACATTTACGTGCTCACATCAGTAAGTAGTAACCGGGACCAACGGCCTTCCGAAGCACGGATCGTCTTACTTTCGGACAAGCAGGTGATCAGCCTGTATTGTCCTAACCAAACTAGGGATCACAAAGTGATTTTTGTGATATGTCCCCACCGGGATTCGGACCCAGGATCTCCGGATCGTGAGCCCTACGCTCAACTGGACCACGGAGGCCGTTGAACATTTATTTATGTGCTAGCTTTCCGCCCAGTTTAGCACGCCACGGACACTCCTTACAAAAATCTCATTCTTACTGTCTACCGCTTTATCGCCTAAGTGCGAGCGAGACAGAAAAATCACGCTCTAAAGTGTATGAAACAAGAAAATAGGTACATTTCTCTGAAATTCTTCCGAATAGTGCTGTGGTAAGCAAAATCTTAAGACAAATTGGCATTCGCCTACGGTTATCTTCTAAACTCACTATTCGGAAAAAAATCAGAGAAATAGTATTTTTCTTCCTTCATAATTATTAGAGCGTGATTTTTCGTAGACGGGTTTTAGTTTTTAAACTTATATTTTCATTTACATTAGGGTCTTATTTAATAAGATAACGTGTTTCTGAAACGTGCTTTATGCAAGATTTGAAGATAAAACCTATTCGGACCATGTCTGAGCAGTTATACTAGTAAAGCAAAGTATTTATCGAGTAAATACAAGGAAACCCGCAAGTAAAAGTTAGTAATATGTACATTATTGAAATGTGCGAATTAAGCCCTTTCATTTGATAGTCAATATAATGCCTTTCGTAAAAAAAACATTCTTACATACATACGGTCACGAGCATTAATATGTATACCATGTCACATTAACTTTTTTGACAAATTGAACTGTAAGTCTCACTAAATGTCAAATATGTTAGTGCGACAGAATCCTAAAGTGGGTACATTATATTGCTCGTGACTGTACATAGCGGGCAAACATCATAACCCTCCTTTTTGCTTCGCCACGGTCGTGTAAAATGATCAACAATATTTTCTCTAACAACTAATACCTTAATAATATTATTATATTGATTTGGAATATTAAATAAGTAATTAATTACGCATTGAGAAGTCTTCACAGATTCCCTCGTCTATGAACTGTCAAACTATCAAATTGCTTTTTCTCGACACTGTTTCTTTTTTGAGCTGTTTGTTACAGTATAGGATTATGGACGCTAAAATATTTACACTGCCTAAGCCAAGGTTAGAACGATTTGACGAGATATAAGTAGGTAAACTAGTTAAATATTGACGTGTTTGTGTGTTCAAGGCTCATAGTTTAAGAAGGTAGGTATATACAGAGTGTCAGTGATATTGTAACTAAAACTTTGAGGGCTGATTCAGACCATGATGCTGACTTAATATCAAGTGGAATTTTCCGTCGCAAAATTCATCTTTTTTTTTATATTTTTACTGTGTAAAACGAAGGTTTTACATACATACATTGGTACATGAAGTTTCCGGGGTGTGCCTGACATTATATGGCGTTCCCTGTTGTTAAAGCTCTTTAATAGGCTAGTTTCCAACTAGTGAAATCTAAACGTAAGAAATACTATGGAATTTGTATGAAACTGCAACCTGTGACGTCATAGAAAATCGTGACAAAATGTCGCACTTATTATTACATTATTCTTTATTAAAATTCATAAATAAGTTTCATAGAAAAAAGAAAACGTTTTTTGTCACATTTAGATCTAATTAAAACACATAATAACGGGTTCTTACCGCGTTTAAAGTAAGAATATGAGACTCCCGATATTTCGACACTGTTGCAAGTGCCATGATCACGGGATGACTGATGAGATTGGAGTGGAGTAGGTAGATCCATAATTTTCAGGTTAGAACCCGTTATTATCTGTTTTTACATTACTGTTTTTACATTTAGATCTGCCTTTATTTACTAATCAGAATTTCATAATTTATCTTTGACCTAGAAAACTACCTAATAGTAAGAACACTGGCTGCTTTTTTCCCAAATTGTTCTTTCTTGTAAGTACTTACACGACACGACGTCTTTTTGGACTTCGTATCAACAGTGGCTGCAAGTTGTCTTTGATTACTTGTGGCTCTGCCCACCCCATTAGGGATTACGGGCGTGAGTTTATGTATGTATGTGTGTGTAAGTACTTACTCTGATCTAATCTGCCTTTAGGCTTGTGAAATTAGTGTGTTCGCAGTTGTAGAAGGAGTAATTTGGAGAAATAATTCAGCAATTTTCGTTTTCAATCTTCCATAGGACCAGAAGTAAATGACAGATAGAAAAAAACGTAAAAATATTCTAAATGAAAGATTTTATACAAAATAAGGTTGTAAAAAGATCACTACAGAGAACTTACAGGCTTATAAAGCTGCTTTTACATATTTTTTTCACTTTTTTACGGCCGGGAATATTTCTAGTTTGGGAGCATTCAAGGGAACAGCACGTCACTGTGCCAGAAGTCCACGCGACGGTATCGCGTAAGGAAAACTGATCGCCAATATTTCCTTTTGTCGACTAATAAAGGTGGATTTTCTTTCACATGTCGATCGGGGATTAGTTTAGGTATTATACCCACACGTGTATTAGTGAACCGAAACAGAAATATACAAGACGTGATATGAAGAATAATATCTGGAATATTTGACGGAACGAAACTCGTAGGAACTACGTGTTACCCTTAGGCGAAATTATTGCAGTGTTTTTACAAAATATCGACTAAAGATAAGCAATGTCTGTGGAAGATGCTGGACTACATGGGGAAACCCAAAGTGAAATAGAAAATAGTCAAAGTCGACGAACTATGATACTTTCTTCTATCGTATGGGTTGTGAGGTGAATTACCAACCTCATCAACCCTGGTGTCAGTGTTATTACAGTGAAACCTGGTTAAGTGAGACATCAAGGGACCTGCAATGTCGTTTCACTTATAGAGGTATTCCACTTATCCAATGTCTCAGATATACAGGTATAAATAAATATCTGTCTCATTTACAGAGGGTTCCATTAATAGAGGTGAGAATACAGGTTATTTCAGTTATACAGGTGCGATCATTGAATAAAATAACGTGTTATATATTTTTCAAATAAACATCTGTATGATAGTAAAGCGAAACTAAAAATGAAGGTAATTGAAGCTCAAAATTTGTACTTACGTACTTGGAATTACGTGTGGAATTTGTGGGTAGAATAAGAATGAGTAAACAAACAATGTTATCTCAGTTACAGAGGTTTATGCATATAAAATTTACTCGCTGTCTCAGTTATAGAGGTAACTATGATGATAAATCGAAAGAACGAATTCCAGATATAGAGGCTTACCTCGTCCCACTAACAGAGGTAATTCAGTGCCAAAGTGTTGGGATCTCAGCATGAGTTCCAGTTATGGAGGTTTCTCACTTATCCAGGTCCCACTTAACCAAGTTTCACTGTATTGAGCCCCAAAGGCCCCTGCTAACAGAAAGCTCGGTGAGGTGTGGTTACTTAGTTCATCTTGTGATGGATGTTTGCCTACCCCATTGAGATATACTCGTGAGCTTACGTTATGTTCAAATTACAACGATACTTGCATAATGTAAGGTAACTTCAATATAACATTTGTTAGTTAGTACCATGTTGTGAGAAATATGATATACTAGCGACCCGCCCCGACTTCGCTCGGGTGCAATGCAGAGGAAAAAAATAAAATATTTACGACATCACATTTTAAAAACCTCAAAAATAACAGTATTTCTCCACTATTTAATGGATGTTATTATACATATAAACCTTCCTCTTGAATCACTCTATCTACTAAAAAAAACCGCATCAAAATCCGTTCCGTAGTTTTAAAGATTTAAGCGTACATAGGGATATTGGGACAGAAAAAGCGACTTTGTTTTATACTATGTAGTGATTATCCAATTTGCAAGACTATTGCAACATCTAGATTTATAGATAAGATAATCATTTATTTGCGAGAATAAATGATATAAATTAGATATTAGTAACATAGTCCAGTACAGTATTCATTCAGTATTCATATACAAAGAGCCTTGTGATGTAAATGTTGTTACTTGTGCACTTGGTCTTGGCATTGGCAAATTGAATGCAATCTACCTTTGACTACTGCTTGGAAAATTATTTCTCTGTCGGCTCTTGAAGTCTGGATACTCTCTCAAGGTTTATCAATGCTCTTATGATGAGAAACAGGTCTATTACAACTCTCTCTCTCGTTATTTAAGAGCTGCGCTCTTTTCGGTGGAGTAATCGCCATTCGTCTCTTCTCTCCGCCAAATCCGTCCCCTCCTGATACGACACGACCTGCAATTTCTCTTACATTTGTTTCATAAATGTTCTTTTAGGTCTGTCTACCCCTCAATTCTCTCAAACTCCCAGCCAAAACCCGTCTCAAGGCGACGATTAAAGGGTCTCATTCCTTCTATATTTCCTTCTATAATGTTCTTTATAAATGAATTCTGTCATATTTCCACTCTAGTCCTCTAAATTCTCTATTATGGTCCTCTTTTCTTCAACTCTTTCCAGGACTTTTTTTACTTGACACCATTTCAGTACAGCTTATACTCTTCATCCTTCGCCAACACCACATCTCTAATGCTTCCAACTTCTCTCTGTCTCTGTGTCAAAGTCCACGTTTCACTACTATAGAGTGCAAAGCTCAAAATATACCGTTTCCTATTAGTGAACAAGTTTTGGTTTTGAAGATTATTAGAACTAAATCTCCCTAAAACTCTTCCTGAGAATTATAGTGAACAGGCACTTACTAGGTAAGGTGGGTAATTATGCACCTAAGGCACAATAGTATATGAAAACCAGGTATGCTCAAAAGTGACAGCTAACATTTCAAGGTTAGCCGTCTTACCGCGTGCGTACGAGCGATAGACAGTCCGCGCGTTTCCTTATTTCTTAACGGCTTAAATAAACCAATGTAGCCAACATCAAGAAAGTTGAGGTAAACCAAGCTCGATGCACGGTCCTATCCGAGCGATGAAATAGTGTCCCTTCTAACATTGCATCACGCCTGTATCCCCGAAGGGGTAGGCATAGGTGTATAGTACACTCAGTCCTCGCCAGCTATGTTAAAGTCCTATGTAATACGGATTGAGTGTGCGATTGGGCACAAATCCTGGAAACCATGTGATATCAAGTACCTACGATCCAAACATGAATTTGAACTCATAAAGTGGAAAGCTTGGAAAGTGGAAAGTTTAGCCTGAGCCGGGATTCGAACCAGAGACATTACTATGTAAGTCACGCGTTTCGTACAGAGCTGTCACGGATTTTTCATTTAAAAGTCTCTTCTATATTTTATGCTTGCTTGTTTATTCTATGATTCTGGTGCCTAAGTAATGTCTTATTAGAAGAACTTAAGTATCCGCGCATCTCGAGTTTTATTTCCTACAGATTCCAGTTACAGAGATCACCTTTCAAAGGATATACTTGTAAGCTTCGTAAGCAATAGTAAAAAGAGAACGGTGGTTCACACAACGGCATGGGTTACGAACGCGCCCAATGTGAATGTTATCGGAGGCAAATTCACGCGATAAGTTAGGCAAATAAAAAAAAACAAAAAGAAACACACATAGTTGTGTGTTATTCGAATAGTAGTGAACTCATCACAAGGATAGATAGAATAAACAATATTATTACTTATAAAAGGCACACTCCATCTCGCACCAAACGAGCTTGGAGCAAGCTTGATTTAGTTTTTTTTTTAATATAATTACATACATACATAAACTCAGGTCCGTTTCCCACCAAGCTTGTATGGAAGGATTGATTAATGTGGAGGAAACAATGTGTCAGGATCGAATCAAAATGAATTCCATAGTCCATGCTTACCTCGATGTAAAATAATTACTGCTAATTAAATAGGTAGCTACTGCATTATACATTGTTTTAAGTTTACGCGGTTATTATCATAATTAAAGCACATAATAACGGGTTCTTACCGCGTTTAAATGGGGAGCGGGAGTCTCATATCCCCATTTAAACGCGGTAAGAACCCGTTATTGTGCTTTAGCTACTGCATTATTAAAAAACGAAAACAAAAGATAATACCAGGTTTAAAAGATGGTCCGCCTTACGAAAGAAGTCCCGCGAACGTGGCGCCAATGTCGCAGATTCAGCATAGAATTATTATGACTTGTCAATTAACATTCGTAGACTTCTTTCGCGGCGCGGATGATATTTTAAACCTGCTGCCGAGTCTGTATGACAAATGCACCGCGCGCGGCGCGAATTATATTGAACGCTTCAACCAATAGCTGTTTGACGTCCGTCTACGTAGATAGCATTCGTATCGTTTATTGGTCCAAGCGCTCGATATAAATCGCGCCGCGTGCGGCGTGGTTGTCATGCAAACCCGGCTGGTATTATCTTTTGTCTTCGTTATGTAATAAGGCGTCTCGTGTCAGGGGTTGTTTACCAGAGAGGTGTCTAAGTGTCTAATTAATTCGGAATTGGCATCTATCTAGTTGCGTTACGCATAGTTTGCTGTTTATTCATCTTTCGTAATTCGACGTACTGTTATCACTATGCTGTGACACCGTGAAAGGTAGATTGCATTCACTTTGAGCGCACCAAAGCGGCCGAGTTGGAGTGAACAAGTAGTGAGTACTTGTCTACATATTTACATTACAAGGGTAGTGTCCGCTTTGTTATATCAGATATAGGAGCGTATTTGTTGTTAGCGTGTTCTATATGTAAAGATGTTGTCTTATTCTTCCTTTAACCACACTCCGGACATTCTTACAGTGTACGGTCACGAACATTAATATACTTTGGTACCATGTCACATTAACTTTTTTGTCAAATTGAACTGTAAGTCTCACTAAATGTCAAATATGTTAGTGCGACAGAGTCCTAAAGTGGGTACATTATATTGCTCATGACTGTACCGCCTAACGCGAGTGCGAGTGAGACAATCCGCTCTCCATTACTCCTACAGTTTACGGCCATTTAAGGCTAAAGCAAAGAATAATACTACGTATAGAACGATAGCTCTCAACCCCGCACCGATTCGTCTCGGGCGCCGACTTCTCCCCCTCTGGGCTTTTAATCTTAAACAGCCATAAGCCGCTAAGGAGTAAGAGAGAGAGAGAGAGCGAGCGGATTGTGTCTATCTTGCACTTATGCGTTAGGTCGCCCACGTTAAGAATGAGATTTTAGTATAGGGTGTCTGAGGTGTGACTTCGTTATAAAGTAGCAAGTTTTTTTCTGACTTAGGGCTCAAACTGGATGACAGCGGCAGTGGCGCGGCGGCGATAGCGGCGCGGCGGCCGCTGTTCCTTTCTCGATACCAGCGGCAAATCGCGCGGCGTTGCGGCGGTATAGAGTTGTGTCTCAAATGAACGCGATGTCGAAACGGCGACAACGCATTTTCGATTGTAGTTCTTTTGTTTCGTACGATTTATTATGGGCAAAAGAAGATCTGAATCCCTTTAATGAACAAAGGAAACAAAAAGTCGAGTTTCAAACGAAGAGACACCGCTCGACTAGAGCGCACCGCTCGTACCCCGCTCCCCGCGCCGCTGCCATCGAGAACACTTCAATATAAGTCTTAACATTAGAACGCGCCGCTCCCCGCACCGCTGACGCCGCCGTGCCGCTGCCGCTGTCATCCAGTTTGAGGCCTTAGAGGTTCTACTTCTGACCCCTTAGGGACTTTTATGCAAGCTATAGATTATCATCGACAAGAGCGTGGCTCTTAAATTAGTATTGATTTAACAAATACATGTGGGTAGGTACTTATTCAGAACCTTAAATATTTTGCAGCGAAAGATAGATAGACAAAATCTCTCAGCTATTTTCAACTTTAATATTCCACCCTGCAATAGTCAAGTTGTACAAAGTACGGAATTTGCATGACAAGGAGGGTCGCGGGTTTGCTTCTCGACTCGTCTTTGTGGACTGGTCCTTTACATTTTCGTCGTAAATCCATGAATTTTTAAAGGAAGGAACGCATAAGAATTTATGAGTTTATTTCCGGAATGATGGAATGGATCTTACGGAATTTATCGTACATTTTAAAGATAGGTTTAGTAGGTAGATTGCTTACCATCAGACGATCCGGGTTCGATACATACAAACAATTTATGTGTCATTTACCGGACTAGGGCCACTCAAAAGATAATTTGCGAATTTATCTTCGAATTATGTTTGGTCCATGAATGATTATCACGTGCTCAGCAGTGAAAGAATACATCGCAAGGAAACCCACATTCCCGAGAAAGTATCGGATGTGACATGACCTGTATTGGGTTGATTTCCCTTTGTTGGTTGGAAAGTAAGATAGGGAGTCGCTTCTGTAAAAAAATGGGATCTGTCAAAACTTCAGGTTAGGTTAGCGGACCCTGTAAAAACATCAAGATGATGATTGGTGGATCCGAACTTATAACCTCACAATGTTCTTAAGTAGCACGGAATGAAAATAGTTAGAAATAAATCATATTGAAGATATTTTTTTCCCTACGCCTCCACAGTTTTCGTGCGAAGGTAGCATAAGAGTAAAACAAATAGTCCATAGGAAATTAGAAATGTCCCTTTATTTATTTGGTAAAAGAAAATGTCAACCTCAGACGTCAATAGTTTTCTAAAAATAACAGAAAGAGAAAATAAAAGAAAACTTAAGCTCAATGCAAACACACGCGGTACTGCGGGTATTGCGGCGTCTTCTATCGTGTGAGTTGTGAGGTGGATTACCAACCTCATCAACCCTGGTGTCAGGGTTATTATAAAGACCTCATGGCTCAGCTGCCGCTGCCGCTGCCGCTGCCATTGCCGCTTGTGCGGTTTTTTTAAGTGCGAGTGAGACAGATAGCCCGCGCTCGTTCCCTTACTTCTTGGCGGCTTACAGCCATTTAGACTAGGGGGGTGAGGTAAATCTAACTCGGCGTCCGGTACGAATGAGGAACTTTCCAGACTACGTTCCTGAAATACAATATAGATGGCGCTGTTAAGATTTCCCTTCGTTTAATCTTCTAATTTCATAGATAACATACATAATGCATCTTTTATCTTTGTTTTCGGGTATAAATGATGACCCTTTTTATTACACCCAGGCACAATTACATCTTCCACCCGTTATTATTTTGATCAAAATAGAGAGAAGCAATATAGGTAGTCACATAATTCTATACATAATTTGATCTAAATACAAAGCAACGTTTATTTTATATATGCTTCTGATATTCAGAGGCGGAGGACAGGAGTCCTAGTACGGCTTTAAAATAGACTACTCTAGGCGCCATCCCACTCGCGTCAGACAGAGTACTGCGGGGCGAAAGGCAAGAGGGAAACCACTGCCCTATTTTTCCCTAAAAAAGTAGTATGGAGAATGCTACAGCGACAAGACCGTGGCTCGAAAATAAAGACGTAATGATGCTTCTGCCATTATATTGTATTTTTAAATAATTATGTATCCGAGTAATGAGAAAATATTGCCCTTATTCAGCGCTTATTGCTGTCGAACCACTAGGGTTTAATGATTCGTTCAAATATAATCTCTTTGTACGGTCCAATTACACCGCACATGTTTAAGGTGTGCACTCATGTATAAAGTTTAAAATGGAATAAATAAGGTATTCAAATCAACATCGATTTATCATTTATCAAGAACTATCAAATTAGTAGTATGTGCGGTCATAGCAAGAGATCGTACACTCTTCTAAGATGCAACACCGTGAGCCAAGGTTCGCGCCCAGAGCACCTTCAGGCTTGTTGTCTTAAATTTTATACCGAGTGAGAGCTCTCAGCGCTCCCCATTTGTCCGGTCAAGTAAATAACGCCATATATGGCAAATATTCAGTATATCACGGCATAAAAAGGAACAATGGCTGATAAAGTAACAATAATAGTATCATTACCCTTCCTTTGCTCCGTTGTAGTCGGGTAAAATGAGGCAAAAGGGCCGTTTATGGAGGCTCCACAGTTGTACGGATAAAAAAGGAAAATGGATCATTAGGTTGCGTTTCCACTAGAGGTGTGTTAATTAGTAGACAGAGAGGAGCTCGGTGGCACAGCGGTAAACGCGCTCGGTCTGCGATTGTTGAAGTTAAGCAATTTTCGCAAAGGCCGGTCATAGGATGGGTGACCACAAAAAAAAGTTTTCATCTCGAGCTCCTCCGTGATTCGGAAGGCACGTTAAGCCGTTGGTCCCGGCTGCATTAGCAGTCGTTAATAACCGCCAATCCGCACTGGGCCCGCGTGGTGGTTTAAGGCCCGATCTCCCTATCCATCCATAGGGAAGGCCCGTGCCCCAGCAGTGGGGACGTTAATGGGCTGGTGATGATGATGGTATTAGTAGTAAGTGTATGACTTCCACTTGTGCAAAATAGCACAGCCAATCTTGTATACAAAACCTTTTTACCGTTTTTTATTCCTTTTTTGCTGTTGGATTGTGGTTATCTTGTCACTTTTGTTTTTTTTTAATGTTTTGTTTATAATATGTAGAATGTGGCCCGCTACAAGGTGGACCGACGATCTGGTGAAGGTCGCGGGAAGCCGCTGGATGCGGGCAGCGCAGGACCGATCGTCGTGGAGATCCTTGGGGGAGGCCTATGCCCAGCAGTGGGCGTCGTACGGCTGATGTTGATGATGTAGAATAAAACGTTTTTGTATTGTATCGTATTTTGATAGATTACTTTTTAGCTTCTTAAATATACAGCGTGTTAGTGACATTGTAACGAAAACTTTGAGGGATGATTGAGCCCATGATTCTGAGTGGAATTTTCCGTCGCAAAAGTATGGAACTGAAAGTAATGTAAAAAAAAAACCCAAAAACATGAATTTTCCGAGAGGAAAGGAATAAAACAAAAACAAAAGCTTCAAAATGAAGAAAATACTTAAAATAAAACCTTAGTGAAGTAACAATATTTACTTTTTTTTATGTGACTTATTGTAGATTTACACAATAGTAGCTGGACAATTAGTCAGCTTTCTTCTTTCTTTCTTACTATGTTTTAATAACTTTTGGTGGATAAAAATCATAAAAACCGACTTCGAAAAATCTAAATTGTTAATGTACTTACCTACATCTAATATTAGTACACAACCTAACTTTCATATCGCTAGTGGAAACGCAGCTTTGTGACGACTACATAGCAGTTGATAACACAGGATGTCTTCCAACGAATGAGGGTCGATTTGAAGTCTCGCTAAGGAGATTCAGACATTTTTCAGGATGTAAGTAAACGTTTTCGGTACGGAACGGAGGATTTTCCGGATTTTTGGTAAAACTATTGTGTCATTTACAAAGCTGTAGTACGTATTTTGTTTGTTGTGAATTTGATATTTGATACTTTTACATGTATCGCTGTTTTATTGATTAGTACATGATACTTTTTCTACGCACGTTCAAGGGTGAATTGTAAAAAGAATGCATTGTTGCTAGCTAGGTCAAACATAAAATCCACATCCCATATCGTAAGCCATGTGACAGAATTTTATAAACAATGGTCTACGCGTGCGACCGAGATAGCTAGTCTGCGCGCTCCCCATTACTCCTCAGCGGCGTAGCATACGGCCATTCAAGAGGAAAGAAGGACCCAGAGGGGGTGGGTTCGGGGCTGGATACAAATTGGTGCGGGGCGGAGTGTTACCGTTCTATCATCATCGTCAATTTAAGAGCCACGCTCTTGTCGGTGTAGCATTTTAAATACTCTCCATGCTACTTTTTTCTGTAAACTGGGAAAAATACTGTAAACCATATACCGTTCTATACGTTGTATTATTCTATGATTTAGGGATGGATAGACTCGAGGAGCTCGGTGGCGCAGCGGTAAACGCGCTCGGTCTGCGATTGTTGAAGTTAAGCAACTTTCGCAAAGGCCGGTCATAGGATGGGTGACCACAAAAAAAAAAAAGTTTTCATCTCGAGCTCCTCCGTGCTTCGGAAGGCACGTTAAGCCGTTGGTCCCGGCTGCATTAGCAGTCGTTAATAACCACCAATCCGCACTGGGCCCGCGTGGTGGTTTAAGGCCCGATCTCCCTATCCATCCATAGGGAAGGCCCGTGCCCCAGCAGTGGGGACGTTAATGGGCTGGTGATGATGATGACTCAAAGTACGTAGTATCATATCACTCTGTGTCTCCAGATCATACAGTTCACCATACTTTGAAACTAAAACATCAATCCTTTTTTATCTTGACGATTTGCGCATACTTACTTCCTTTACTTACTCTACAAGGCGTACGAGCACCATCATAAAGATCGTACCGTCCCAAATTCTCTCCCTTCCCAAAATGCCCGATAAAAGATTCAGATCCCCCTAAACTAGTACAAAAAGTATCATTTTCAACCGTTACAGCCCCATATCCCCAACAATGACAGCAAATAGACCATTAAGTGTGATTGAGCGTGCTTGATTTAAGTATCGCGTCACTCCGATGCAAGCCCGCGCCGTTTAGATAAACATCTTATGTTATTTAGTACAGGAGATACTGCGTTCAGCTATAAAATACCTCGCACATATGATCCATGTAGGCTAGATTATAACATTTCAAAATGGTTCATGTAATATGGCGATAGTTAAAAAATAAACAGATTTTTGATCATCTTAGACTAGTTTCTGTTTCTAGATTAGCATATTATGATTTTCTACGATCCCTTTTCCCTTATCTGCTTTGTTAATAAAAGTGGACGGCCTCCGTGGTCCAGTGGTTGAGCGTTGGGCTCACGATCCGGAGGTCTGGGTTCGATTCCCGGTAGGGACATATCACAAAAAATACTTTGTGGTCCCTAGTTTGGTTAGGACATTACAGGCTGATCTCCTGGTTGTCTGAAAGTAAGGCGATCCGTGCTTCGGAAGGCACGTTAAGCCGTTGGTCCAGGTTACTTCTTACTGATGTAAGTACGTAGTCGTTATATGAGTCATGTCAGGAGCCTTTGGCGGCTCAAAAGTAACCCTGACACCAGGGTTGATGAGGTTGGTAATTCACCTCACAACTCACACGATAGAAGAAGAATAAAAGTGGTCAAATATGAAGTAAGCACAACACCATAATCGTCAAATGAATTAATTAATAGGTAGCATAAAAGTCCCTTGAAACAATAGTTCCGAACGCAACAATACGCCATCTACATAATTTACTAAGTAATTATTACACACGATTTCAATCCTCATATATTCAAACCAGGGTAAGGGATTGGGGTTATTCGAGAATATTCCATTCGGGAGTAGATTCTGGCTAATAGGTATACCTCGCGTGTGAAGTAAACACTTGGTTTCAGTTCCATACTACCTAAGACACCTTCCCCACGGTACGATACAATAAGATATTTGACTTAGTCAAAAATCAAATCAAATAAAATATACTTTATTGCACACAAACAAAAGATACAATATATATAACGTATAACTATATATCAATGGGCGGCCTTATAGCTCTTAGTCAATTACTTCCAGGCAAGAATTAGCCATAAAAACTTGGACAAACAATAAAAATTGGTAATAAACTATAAAATGCTAATCTCAAATTGGAAGCTAGTCTAAGATAATCAATCACATTTGTCTTTTTTACTTATTTTCGAATTTTAAAATGAGAACGGCGATATTCTACCGTTTTTACTGACGACGTCACACTACCGCATTTTCATACAAATTCATTAGAAATGTCAGTTTTGATGTTAGCCTGCCTGTTGGTGCGTTGTCGTTAACAAATGACGGTTTTTATTTTATGCCCATACAGCCATGTCTTATGTTTTTTTTTTTCTTGATGATGATTAATGAAATGATGAAAGGTGATGACGATGAATGATGAAACCCAAGCCCCCACTCTCCGAGTAGACTCCTACTCCAAACCCCAAACGAATTAACTCAAAAGTCCGCATGAACTGTCTAGTTATGGAGCGGCTTCTTAGCACGAAGCGAAAATAGATAGGTATACTTTGTTTATTTAATATTCTGATATAATAACAATATCGCGGAAGTTTTCCGACTAACTTAATGCCACATTAAGCACAAACATCACTTCGTATTATTTTGATTATTTAATGAAGAAAGCAATTACGGTTTTTATACATTTTACGAAATGTCAAAACCTATGTTTAGACTTTTTATAAAACAACGATACGTCACTTTAGAAGAAATATTGAGTTCTGACGTCAACCTGGGAACCTTGCGATCAATGCGATATCGGCGCCGTGAGGAAGGTCACATACTCGTATATACATACGAGTATAAACTCAGTCGTTAACAGTAACAGGCAATGATTATAATGCGATAGCATAGATGGGATCATTTGGTCAATACAGGGTATTACTGACATCGTAACGAATACTGAGGGGGACGATACAGAGCATGATTCTGAGTTAATATCAAGTGGAATTTTCCGTCTTATTAGGCTTCTATACGTAGTAACATAAACTGCCTAAATACGTCCCACTGCTGGGCACAGGCCTCCCCTCAATCAACCGGAGGGGGTATGGAGCATACTCCACCACGCTGCTCCACTGCGGGTTGGTGGAGGTGTTTTTACGGCTAACAGCCGGGACCAACGGCTTAACGTGCCCTCTGAAGCACGGAATCATCTTACTTTTTCGGACAATCAGGTGATTCAAGCCTGGAAAGTCCTTACCAAACAAAGGACAATCTCACAAAGTGATTTCGACAATGTCCCCATCGGGAATCGAACCCGGACCTCCAGATCGTGAGCCTAACGCTCTAACCACTAGACCACGGAGGTTGTTAACACTATACGTTAACACTATACGTAGTATTATTCCTTATTATGCTGCTTGCTATGCTGACTCTTTAATCTAGCTTTAAACTTAGTGCCAAACCTGGAAGATTTTTCATTGCATTTAACAACTAGTTACATTACAAACATGAAGTGAACGTTAACAAGGGAGGACTTATCTCTAAGAGAGATATCTTCCAGCCAACCCAGAGATAGCTAAAGAATAGCTGCGGGAGCATAATAATGCAATATAGGAAATACACAATAAGCGTATATATTTATTAATTGTAATTACATATAAAAAAGTAATACATACATAAACTCACGCCCATTTCCCATCGGGGTAAGCAGAGACTATGGAATTCCATTTGATTCGATCCTGACATACTTCTTTTGCTTCATTATACACGCACGCCGGTTCAGAGTAGATCTTAAACCTGAACCTGAACCTTTTCTAAGGACATCTCCAATTCGGTCAATGTACGTCCTTTTAGGTCTTCCTCTGCCAGTCCTACCACCAACCTTTGTTTTATATACTTCTCTCTCTCTCTCTCTCTCTCTCAGTATTTAAGAACTGCGCTCTTTTCGGTGGAGTAATAGCCTCCATTTTCATTACTCCATATATAGGGCGTGTAGAACGGTGAACGGTGAACGGTTGCCCCATTTATGTACTTATTGCTTTCTTAATGCTATTATCCTTCATCCGCTCTATGTGTCCAAACCAAGTTAACATAAAAAAGTAATAAGAACTAACGTATATAAATAAATATACGTTGAAACTATTTTTGGTTTTCCTTTTGTAATAAGGTGACCTGAATTTGATCGCGGTATGTACGCCAGTGTAAAAGCAACTTAACTCACGTTTAACTGAAGAAAAACAGAGTACACATTTGAACCGAACAACACTCATCGAAAACAAACAGGAACAAAGTCCGTAAACAAATAAGCAACTCATCAATCTATCTTCAAGACGTACAATGAAATAAAAACTTGAAAATACGATTGGAAACAAAGAAACAAGTTTCCTTTCCTATAATCTTTCTTTGTTTATTTCTTTAAACAAGCAAAGTTATTTAAACAGCTTTGTCACGCGTGATTTTGTATCCCTAGTCCTACAGTTTCTATCCAAAGTAGTTTTAAATAAATCATAATTTAAATTTCTTATCAATTCCAAACATGAAATAAGCTCACAACTGGAAAAGCCCAATGGGAAAGTCAGAGGTACATTCATCGCAAGATTTACTAATTACCCACGCCTTATCAAGCTTTCTGTTAGACCTTGGGAACCTCTGTTCATAAATTACACTTTGTATACTCATTTCATCATTTAAATCATTCATTCATCGTTCATTTTTCTTTTTTTAAATTTTTCTTTATGTTACTCATGGTTTTTTGTATACTTCCAAAAATACAATTATACTTATCATTTTCTTTTTCAACACATGACTCTACGTCTTTTGATTACTTGTGGCCTTGCCTACTCCATTAGGGTTTGTGGGTGTGAGTTTGTTTATAATAATATAATATCATGCACGTTAAGCCGTTGGTCCCGGTTACTACTTACTCACGAGACATGACCCATCAGGGGCCTTTGGCGGCTCAATAGTAACCCTGACACCAGGGTTGATGAGGTTGGTACTCCGCCTCACAACCCACACAATAGAAGAAGTAGATAATATATAATATGTTCTATGGTGGATTAGTTAGTGCTTATTATGAAATATTCAACGGATAAACATGTTTAATTATGTACAATTGTATTAACGTATTTAGACAATGCCTCATCAACGCGCTTAATTATTTGAAACATTCATTTGGCAACAAATTACACGTTATTTGTTGTTTGTTGTACATTTCGTTGAGTTTGCAGCAATTTGCAACAAATGAAATCAATAGCAAGGAATAATTTATGTACCGTTTTATCGCCATCACAACCCTTTTGATAATAAAATTTAAATTACTTCATGTCTGTACCCCTTTTGGTATAGATAAAGGGAAGTAGGCCAGGCATATTGCCTTTTGTACCGGGTGAGAGCTTTCAGCGCTCCCCATTTGTCTAGCCAAGTAGTTAATGTGATCTAAGGCGAATAACAATAAGTCACGTCAAAAGAGTTATCTACCATTCTAGACGTCACATTAGTAGTATTCTCATCGGATGCAAATCTATAATATATTATTTCACGTCAAAAAAGAGTTACCGTTCTATGCGACGGTATTATTAGTCTTTATTCTAAGCCCGTTTTATTTTTTTAATATTATAGATTTGCGTTAGACCGCAATATCACCTGATGGTGAGTGACGATGTGATCTCAGGTGGGTCACGCTTAGCCTTGAAGACTCCTAGACTATAACGAGTTGGAAAAACAGACGACGGCAGGTAGTTTCAATCCTTCACTGTTCGCATCAAAAAGGAAGAACCGAAATGTTTAGTGCGCATTGGTGGTATATCTGTTACGGCTAATACCCGAAGTGCGGCTACACCTAGTTATAGCCGGTTAGAACTAGGTGTAGCCACTTACTCTTGGTTAAACCTAGTACCTACGAGCCGATGGTTTTCGAATAAAACTCGGTCTAGCCTTCATCATGCCGGCTACAACTAGGTCCAGCCATTCCTTGTTGGATAAAACTGTAAGTGGTTACACCTAGTTCTAACCGGCTAAAATTAGGTGTAGCCGCACTTCGGGTATTAGCCGTAACATATCCACAACATAAAGATGAAACGTCCGCTAATGTCTAGTTGTCCGTAGATGGAATGGAGTGGGTGGAATTAACTCGTGAAGTTCCTGCGTACACTCACCGAAGTGTATACTGTAAAAAAATAATACATACATACATAAACTCACGCCTATTTCCCACTGGGGTAAGCAGAGACTATAGAATTCCATAAAAAAAATGTTAGGGAAAACTCAATCGCGTCTGAGTTCGAATTTTCCGATCTATTATCTTTATGTAAATGTCTTTATGTAAATGTTGTTCGAATTATTCGGTCTACTTTTTTATTTTTTGTAACAGTTGCTATTCAAACCCCCCTTCACGCTACAAGCTTCGGTTAAACCAAAAAAAAGTTGAATGTATCCTGCTAAACGAAATTACGCAGGATTACATAAACAAGGTATGTTGGTTTCAATTACATTCCCCTTTAATACCCGTATATCGTTGAGACTATAGTCTCAACCGCCGTATACAACGGTCTTTATCGCGAATATTTCCGTATTATGTATATATACATACATATATACTACGAATAAATAATAAGCATATATATCGAGGAGCTTGGTGGCGTAGCGGTAAACGCGCTTGGTCTGCGATTGTTGAAGTTAAGTAACTTTCGCAGTGGCCGGACTTAGGATGGGTGACCACAAAAAAAAACATCTCGAACTCCTTCGTGCTTCGGAAGGCACGTTAAACCGTTGGTCCCAGCTGCGTTAGCAGTGTTAATAACCATCAATCCGCACTGGGCCCGCGTGATGGTTTAAGGCCCGATCTCCCTATCCATCCATAGGGAAGGCCCGTGCCCCAGCAGTGGGGACGTTAATGGGCTGGTGATGGTGATGTATATATCGCGGGGTAGAATACATTATAAGAAACATAAACAGTCTATATATCTATCTATATCAACGCCTTATAGGGAAAAAATAATATATATGTATAAATATACATATGTAGGAAAGTGAGTAGAATGGAACGTAAGATTTTTTTTTTCCCTCTAACTTGCGAAGCAGTTTTTTGCTAAGCTGTATTGGCGTGTAAGGCATGCCCGCCCATTGTTGGGATGCCTGCGTGTAGATTACTGTAGATTGCTACAGGTTATCCCAAGTGTACGATCTCTTCAGACGTCTTGTTTGTAGTGGCTCACTTAAGACTTGGGCAAGTTGGTTCTGGTGATGTTCGATCCTGTCCCTATAGGTTGCGGTCATCGCTTTTATCTCCTCTCGTACTGTAGGAATGTTTAAGTACTGGTGGATTTCATCCATCTTTGTGAATCAAGGGGCATTTACTATGGCTTTGAGTACACCATTCTGATATCTTTGTAATATGTATATCCGTCTTGGAGGTTTTTGCGGTTCCCCATAACTGGATGGAACGTAAGATGATAATAAAATAACAGAAAATACTAAGGAAGGATAATGAATGAGGATTTGGTTCTTTATGGTATGAATTTAAAAAGGGTTGTCTTTGATTATTGGGGTCGGAATGTAAAGGGCATTTGTTTTTTGACAAAAAGGAGAAAGTAAAAGAGTTGAATATAAATAAAATATCCATTTTAATTCTATATCCCACATACACATATATGTGTGTGAATATTTGTGGTTGAATAAATTTCTATGTATTTAATTTATTCTTTTTCTTCTTATTGTGTGAGTTGTGAAGTGGAATACCAGCCTCATCAACCCTGGTGTCAGGATTATGATTGAGCCGCCAAAGGCCCCTGACATGGCTCATGTAACGATTACTCACTCTATCGATTTATTTATTTAAAACCACATTTTAGCGCCCTTTTGGAAAAACACATTCGAATGTGATTTTTGGTATTAAAACCTCTCAATAGTCTAGCTAGTTTAATTACAATCTAGTTAAAATTTGTGGTTTTAAATTTAAATTTTTACTCAGAAGAAATCGAGATTTTCTTGAAGAAAATCATTTCAGAATGTGCTTTTATAAAAAGGCTTTTCATTCTTCTCTCGTGTGGGTTGTGAGGTGGATTAGCAACCTCATCAACCTGGTAATACCAGGTGGTAACCCTGACACAAGGACTGATGAAGTCCGTCATTGACCTCACAGCCCACACGAATAGAGCTTATTACTCCTACCTGTCCGACAGGCTACATGCGTCAAGGTCACGTTAGATGCCATGGTTACTCTAATAGCAAATCGGCGGATCGTAACCATGGAAACCACGATCTCGAGCAAGTTGCCATGGTAACCGCCCGTGACCTTGACGCAAGCCTGTCGGACAGGTAGGTGTAATATGCCCTATAGAATAAGAATAAAAATAAATTTATTGCCAGTAACGGTTTACATTTGCTATATGAACTAGGTAATTATGAATATTACGAGTACGGGCAAAAGGAAATGGCTCAGCTTGTGCTGCGATAGAGCCATGCTATGGCGCCATCCAGCGCTGGTTTTCAGTCATTTCCTCTTCCTGGGATATTGTGCGGAAGTAATTGTCAACGATAGAAGAATCTAGAACTTGTGCAACCCAGTAAATAAGGCCTTAAAAGGTCGCCCTTGATGCTGTAGATGTTCAAAAGATAAATCAATCAAACGATTCCAATTCGACCCTATATCAGACCCAATCTAAAGGTCCGTCGAGTATTCAGACTAATATATCACAATCTAGACCTCTACACATGATTAGGCGTTGTTAAACCACTCTTGGAATATGTAACGAAGGGTTCAAACTACAATACATTTTCACAAATGGGCGGTTTGACCTTGGTAAACGATAAAAAGGCGGCCTTATTGCTTAGGTAGCATTTCTTCCAGGCAACCTTTAGGGCACTATTGGGTTTTTTTACTAATTTATCACTAACACAATTGGCTTGACTATTTTAGACGGCATGTTTGTGGCAGATTATATGCACATCATTATAAATATGTATATATTGTACTGTATATAATCACGGTAGAATATAAAAAAAAACATATTTTTCAGGAAGAAAATTTAAAACATTTCACGTTCTCTTAAAATTATACGAAATATTACAAGTCGTCTCATTCCATGCTACGTCGCCGCTACGCTTCGCCGCGAAGTGCTACGCGCCGATGTGCTCCGAAAGTTCTACGCCATTTCTTTAGACGAATAAGAAAGTCAGGATGACAATTATAGCTTTGATTTCATTGTTTTTTTTATTTAAAATCTCACCTACTGTAGTATAATATAGATTTACTCCGCAAATACGTCACTTACTAATTCCTCAGTGAAATTTAATTTCATCATCATCATCATCATCAGCCCATTAACGTCCCCACTGCTGGGGCACGGGCCTTCCTTATGGATGGGTAGGGAGATCGGGCCTTAAATCATCACGCGGGCCCAGTGCGGATTGATGGTTATTAACGACTGCTAATGCAGCCGGGACCAACGGCTTAACGTGCCTTCCGAAGCACGGAGGAGCTCGAGATGAAAACTTTTTTTTTTGTGGTCACCCATCCAATGACCGGCCTTTGCGAAAGTTGCTTTACTAATTTTACGTATTTGTTTAATTTAATAAACAAAAATACAGGGCGTTAGTGACATCGTAACGAATACTGAGGGGGATGATTCAGACCATGATTCTGAGTTGACATCAAGTGGAACTTCCTGTAGGAAAATTCATGATTAGTGTTTTTTTTTATTAATTTCAGTTCCATACTATTGCGACGGAAAAGTACACTTGATATCAACTAAGAATCATAGTCTAAATCATCCCTCAAAGTTTTCGTTACAACGTCACTAAAATCCTGTATTTATTTTTTCTGATAATCCTTATGAAACAAACTTGCGGGGTGTTCCGATTTTTTGATGTATATGTAAGTACTTGATTTTCTCTACTTTCTTCTACTTTAATTACAAATATCAAAGCATCTACATTCATAATCGAAATCCAGTTAAAACGAATTTTGTACAACAAATATTACCTCGAAAGTTCGTTACAAATACCAATGCAATTGACATCAAAGGGGCAGATTGTAAAGGCTGACATACAAACCCCAATGTGAATCAGTCTCCACAAAGTGTGCAATCCAAACTGTGAAATGGCTTCCGCGACATTTCAGAAGCCAGTTTATTCTGACTGCTTTCGAGTCAACGCATGAGTTGAAATGTCATTTGGAGATTGGAACTTCATGTGGTATAGAAATTGGAACTTTAAGATTTGTCGAAATCAGAATCATTTATTCAAAGTAATTATCATAGATAAACTTGTTGAAGGTTGTAATGTTTATGATTAATAAATGGATATAATGCGAGTGACACACACGGCGCGCGGGCAGATGCCATCGAGCACCCGTACGCAGCGGACGTGTATCTCCCCCGACATTGACAAAATAAATATCACTTGTTTGTTACCACTTTCTTTTATCGCTTTGTCCCTATCAACGGTACCTGAGGCAGTACGTCACAAAGGTCAATTTAACATTTTTGAATCTACGTCATTTTGCAAGGTGTTATGGCTGAGGAGAAGAAATGTCAAGAAACTGCAACAGAAGCACATCTTTTAAATCAATGTATACCTACATTACAAGTTATTCAATAACTAGAGGAACACATTTAATACAAACTCGTATATATACTCGTAGTAATATTTAATTTTATTGAATTTTGTAATATCTGTGACGTGTAATTTTTATTATCAATAAATGACTATGACTATAGGCATTTTTACATAAAGTAAGCTACACATGAGCTTTAAATTTATTTTCTGTCAAATTCAAAATACTGTCTGGTATTTTATTGTAAAAACGTATACATAAAATAAACATAAACATAACCCAGAAAAAGATGAATTTTATTTACGTTGTCTAGAATTTTGGGTAGCAATTTTCATTACAATCATACATTCTTTTTTCATACATTTCTCGCCAGCTATGTTTCAGTCCCATGTAATAGGGGACAAGCCTATGGCAATAGGCCAGGGCACGCGATGAAAGCCACGTGATATCATTTTATCTATGATCCAAACATGAAGTTCAAACTCATAAGTTGAATTCAATGGTTTAGAGCCCGTGACGGGAATCGTGGTTTTTTACTTATTGTAGATTTTCCGCAGATGGCAGCATTAACTACTTGGCCGGACAAATGGGGAGCGCTGAAGGCTCTCACCCGGATCGGGACTCGAATCCGTGATACTATTATGTAAGACACGCGTTCTCCGAAGTTATATTTTTTTTTTAGATTTTTAGATAAGTATGATGAACAACTATTTTGCTTATATTCTGCTTTATCATTGAAAGAAAGAAAGAAAGAAACATTTATTACTTCCGGACACCACAGACACAGACAGACATGCCAACAGGACAGGTCATTGCTAATAAGTATTCAGAATCTAGTCTACTAATATTACCTACTAGCAATCATCATTATCTTCTCTCTAGCATTTTTCCGTTTTTCACAGGGTCCGCTTACTTAACCTGAAGATTTGACAGGTCCGGTTTTTTTTACACAAGCGACTGCCCGTCTGACCTTCCAACTCGCGAAGGAAAAACCAGCCCAATACAGGTTAGGTCACATACCTCCGAAAATGCATTTCTCGGGAATGTGGGTAATATTACCTACTAATGTCGCCAAAATTAGCAGCACTGGGCGGCCTTACTGCTATTATAGCTATCTCTTTCTGGCACTTCACTCTAACACCAACAAAGTAGATACCTTAGAATATTTCTTACTCGGGTATCGTATTTACATCGAATTTACATGTAAGTAATCCCTTTGGAAACCTTTTGCGGAGTTTCTTTCGCTTGTAATCCGTCAAGGAGACTTCGAGAAGGTTCGAGAATGTTGGAGAAGCCACTAATGTCTGAGGAATAAATAATGACGATGTGATGCGGCTCGGCTTAGACGCGAATGTAACAAGCGGATAATGTGAGTGAATATTCAAGACTAAGCACTGGGCTAAGTGATTATACCTTTTTGTATGTTACTCAGCTCTATAAGTATCTTTATTTCTTCTACAAAAACACATGGATACATAAATACATTTAAAAATACAATATTTGTAGAGGCTGGAGCCTACACTAGGATACCCTGTGTTTTAGGACTCCAAGCCTCCACCTCTAGAAAAGCCCATATCTATAAGGCCCACTCTCACTAGGACATAGGATTGCGCCACTAGCGGGTCGGGATGCGGTTGCAGGACATAGGATTGCGCCACTAGCGGGTCGGGATGCGGTTGCAGGACATAGGATTGCGCCACTAGCGGGTCGGGATGCGGTTGCAGGACATAGGATTGCGCCACTAGCGGGTCGGGATGCGGTTGCAGGACATAGGATTGCGCCACTAGCGGGTCGGGATGCGGTTGCAGGACATTGCATTGCGCCACTAGCGGGTCGGGATGCGGTAGGACATAGGATTGCACCACTAGCGGGTCGGGATGCGGTGTCCCAAATAATAAAAAATAAATAAAATAATAGAAAATAAAATATTGAAAATTAAATATTGCTACAAAGAGAAACATAAATAACAATCAATTTAGTTGCCTCCTATCCAACGACTTCTTAACAATTTTAAATAATTCTCGTGCTTTCTCGCTTAGCGGAAAAAGAGGAAACTATTACATATTCCAACCTAGTAAAAAAAAATGTCCCGTTTTTCAAAAAGAATGTGGAAAACATCTTCAACTACAGGATACTCTGAATATAGAGGGGAGGGTACTTTAACGCATTAGGTAATCAGAACTACTGAGAGGAACGTGTCCAGATCGAAGCTTCAGGAACGAAGCTTCTTCTACAATCGTCGTTACAATTCAGTGTAACAGTCGGCCCCGTATAAGATGGATCGGATTAAGATTGAAGTATCCGGTTTGAATAACAGATACGTTTGTTTGCCTATTTGTGGCGTTATTAGGGAACGGTAATCGTGTTTGCTGCTTTAACCCCGTCATTAGTCAGGTTATGGCCTCCGTGGTCCAGTGGTTGAGCGTTGGGCAACGAATCCCCCCACCGGGATTCGTACCCGGGGCCTCCGGATAGTGGGCCCAACGCTCGTCACAAAAATCACTTTGTGATCTCTAGTTTGGTTAGGACATTACAGGCTGATCACCTGATTGTCCGAAAGTAAGATGATCCGTGCTTCGGAAGGCACGTTAAGCCGTTGGTGCCGGTTACTACTTACTGATGTAAGTATGTAGTCGTTACACGAGTCCTGTCAGGGGCCTTTGGCGGCTCAATAATAACCGTGACACCAGGGTTGATGAGGTTGGTATTCCACCTTACAACCCACCCGATAAGAAGAAGAAGAAGACCAAAGGTCAGGGTAGGTTTCAAACGGAAGCAACTTTTCAGCTTGTAATTTAGTCGAGTATTTCTAGACATAATAATAACTTAACGCACTTTTAAGCGAAACCTTTGAATCGTTGAAACGCTACAGACACTTACTTTTATCACGACGCGTCACAAAAGCGATCGAGTTTACGATCAGCCAAATGACTAGTGCTATTTGACATTTCTTGATATTGCGCACATACTTTGATATGCGCAAAATGGCCACATAATTGCTTTTTACATAAATGAGGGTTTTTCTAGCCTACTTTCCTCAAAACAATATAGATGGCGCTGTTAAGAATTTCCTTCGTTTAACCTTCTAATTACATGTATTGTAAAAATTGTAAAAATGTTTATTTTTCATAAGGAATACAGAAAATATTGGTACAATAAAAACCCCACAAAACCAATTCCTTTAACAGACATAATAATAAGCATATTTTATCTGTGGTTTTAAGTATAAATAATGACTCGTTTTATTGCACCTAGACACAATTACATCTTCCGCCTATTAGTATTCTGATCAAAATAAAGAGAAGCAATTAATATATAAGGTAGCAACACCAAAAATATAGGCAGGAAACAACAATTATTTTTATATAATGTGGAAATCTGCCAATACATTGTATTTTTGAATAATTTTATATCAGAGTATCATTCATTCATATCACAATAACCCAATGTATCTTTCACACTTTGCCAGAAATAAATTCTCTTTTTCACTTTGGGGTCTTGAAGTATCGCAACTGATTTTCCGAAAAAGTAAGATGATTCCGTGCTTCGGATGGCACGTTAAGCCGTTGGTCCCGGCTATTAGTCGTAAAAACACCTCCACCAACCCGCATTGGAGCAGCGTGGTGGAGTATGCTCCATACCCCCTCTGGTTGATTGAGGGGAGGCCTGTGCCCAGCAGTGGGACGTATATAGGCTGTTTATGTATGTTATGTATTTAATTTTGCGGCACTTCCATTAAGTCATGTGAAAAAAAAATTGATTTAACTTTTAAAAAGTAGTACCTAAACCAAACTGTATTAAAGAACATTCATAACCATATTTATGCATAAGTACCTTCTTAAAAGAGTAATTATTTTACAGTCTTTAATTTCTGTAAATAATAACCCTTATTGCATGCGAAGCAATAACAATATTCTAACTACCCACAAACATGCACACATTAATGTTTCTCATACTCATAATTTTCATAAATCGTAAGTTAATAACTTTTTTCTAGGTCTTGAGTTAGGCAAAAGCTCGCAATCAAAGAGTAAGAGAATCTATAGAAGAGCTCGATGAAGCGTGGATACTTAGTTCATCTTGCGAATACTTGCAATGGATGTACTTCTAACTAGAACTTTTTTTTTGGAACATTCCTAGTTATGCAATCAGTTTATTAAGTTTTTTTTTTATTTTTGACGTGACTTATTGTAGATTTGCCGCAGTTGGCATTAACTACTTGGCCGGACAAAGCAATCAGTTTAATACACATGGGATTTGTCTGTGAAAACTTTTAAAATAAAATGAATAATAAATGGTGTAAAAAATAAAACTAGAAAAACTTGGCAACCCTAAGGATTTTTTTAAAATCTAATCAAATTAGTTTTTGCTAATTATATGAGCTATTTATTTATTAACACAAATTACATAACCACCATAAGGTTCATCATATCCATCTTAGGACTTCGTATCAACAGTGGCTGCAAGTTGTCTTTGATTGCTTGTGGCTCTGCCCACCCCATTTGGGATTGCGGGCGTGATTTTATGTATGTATGTACAAATTACATAGACATTCACCCAAAACCCACAAACTTACGTTAGATTTGATCCATTATTTACAGAGCACCCTGTATATGCTACTAGTAATAAACTACCTACATAATAATCTCATTCACGCGTTAACAGAACCTTCAGTTTCCGGGCTACAGCCGACTGAACAAAGCAGTTGGCGCGGTACCGCTCACGCTTGGCCGCTTTCTCTAATTAATAATTACACAAACAGTAATTACTCAGTCATATTCAGAGGCGACCGGTGGTGCTAATAACGTGAATAGTTACTATTTGTCATTATATTATATTTAGCATTGGCAAATATACTTATTATTTCGGCAATTCGAAAAATCAACAAATCAAATCAAATATATACGTACTTTATTGCACAGAAACAATTATAAAACATTTAGCCACAGTACAAAAAACATTTAATAAATAAATAATAAAATAAAAATAACAATTCACCTAAAGAGCAAAGCAATTTGACGGTATCCATACATGGAGTTGATATTACCGTTCAATAACTATACCTGTATTAATGATGAATGGTAGGGTTATGGTACTAATGATGAAGTGCTAGTAAGAGTAAGGGAAAGAAGACAAATATTGAAAGTTATTGAAGACAGAAGGGGCAAGGTGATTGGACACTTAATAAGACACGACGAATTTATTATAAAAACATCATAGAAGAGAAGAAAACGGAAAGAGAGGAAGGGTAAGACTAAGAAGAGCTTACATGGAACATATTAAAGAGAAAGCGAACATCCTGTCTTATAAGGAAGTCAAAGATATGCCCCTTGATAGACAAGAATGGAGAATGCTATACCGACAAGAGCGTGGGTCTTAAATTTAAGATAATTAAGGCATAGTTATGTAAAATAACAGCCCGTAATTGAAACGATGCGACGTCGAAACTTCCAAGGCAAAGGTCAAAATAGTATTATACCAGCGCATAATTGTAGTTTCCGTTTGCCAATTACCTACGTTTAATTTCACGACTCAGGTATTTACACTAAGGAATTTAATTTAAAATCAAACTAGCGACTGGAACCGGGTTTGCCTGAAAATCTACACTATATTTTCACTATCCCTATCAAAAACGATTCTTTGACTTAACCATAGAAAAAAGAATAACACTACGTATAGAACTTTATCTTTCTGCTGGTTTTTCTCGTGTAGCGTGTGTCGCCTAACGTGTGCGAGCGGGACAGACAGTAGGCGCGCTCCTCCTTATTCTTAGGCGGCTCACGGTCATTCAAGACTAAAGTAACCCAGAGACCGAGAGGGGGTGATACGAATTGGCGCGAGGTGGAGAGTTGCTGTTCTATACGTAGTATTATTCTATGATCTAGGGATGTAAGTAAGTAATTAAGTAAAATCTTTATTTCCTCTACAAAAACACATGGATAGACTTAAATACGTAATAATTTAACCTATGGTATTTTTAACAACAAGACTTTCTTTATAAGGGTCTCAACTCACCACGACGCCAAGGCTACGTCGCCAAGGGGTATTCTTTTAAAATGCATAAATGTTTTTGTCATAATTTTAATTGTCATAATCCTTTTTGCATAACGTTTTTTAGCATAATAGTACTTTCCCATAATAATATCTAGGAATACTAGTTTGTTCGGTATAACTTATTTTTGGACTAATATTTTTTGGTATAAATTTGATTCGCATATAAATAGGTCTCCATCATTGTTTTTTATGATATTTTTAGAATGTGTTTTGTGATATTTTTTACAAGGCATAACAGTAGGTTAGGGTGCGGCGGGGGTGGCCCTTGGGCCACCCCTACGCCGCCAGCATGTTTGTCTTACACACGAAAAGTATACTGAATGATGACCAACAGCATGAAATAGTGTCAAAAAATATAAAAGTCACAATTATGAACCAAATGCAGCCAAGGAAAAAGTAAGTTTCGAACATGTTCAAAGTTGTGCCAAAACTTTTCTTAGTCGGAGTATAGTTTTTATGCTTATAATAATTATGCTTATATATCATTATTGTCATTAATTATTATGCTTATAGTAGTTATGAGTTTCAAAATTATGCTAAAAAAGTTATGGCAAATTAATACTATGCGTAACTAATAATAGGACAAGTAACAGTATGCCATGATAAATTATTACATAAAATTTTATGAGTAAAAATAGAGAACCTCGCCAAGGCCACGTCGCCAAACAATTTGTGTTGAAATGGCTTCGTTGGCAAAGCGACATTTTTATATGAATTGTTCAATGTTCAATATATTCTTTATTTGCAAATAAATATTATGATGGTGTACAAGTTGGTACGTTATATATGAGTTTCACGTCATAGACCCTTTCGGGCACAATAAAATAGAAGTTTAAAAGCGATAAGGTAGCTTTTTTAATAGTAATATTAATAACTTTATTTTTTAATAGTAATAGTATTCACTAGTTTATTAATTAGAAGTACTTTTTTGATTTGCTTACTTTAATGGATTGTTTAGCGACCGATGCTAGCAACATGGCCATCGCCATACTTTGCCTTCTTTTTAATTTATTCCATGTAAACATTTTGTATATCCTAGCATAAGCTCACAAGTATATTCTAATTGGCGTAGTCAGAGGTACATCCATCACAAGACGAACTAAGTACCCACGTCTCACCGAGCTTTTTGTTAGACCAACGTGATGGGTGTTGTATATATTGTATATTCATTTTTTTATTCATAAAGATTAAAAAGACGCAACAACAATTTATATCAATAAAAACAAGGATTGCGTAGGGTCAGGGAAAGGTTAGGGATGAAAAGGAATTGGCAATTAATTCTCCTTACCTCTATAAATCAACTGTCTAATTAAAATTCCAACCAGTTCACGAAGATATTTCAAAAAATAATTCTTTGGAGTTCTTACAAGTGAACATAATATGATAGGTATCTAAAATGACTACTTAATATTATTAACATTTGCTAATTCGGCGTGCAATCAAACAGGCTCTTTTCGAGATTTAGGGCTCCAAGGCTATTAAAAGTATTAAAACACAAGCCCTTTAAAGCAAGATTGAGTAGGGAATGTTAAATTGGTTTTGACACATAGAACGGCTAATAGAATGACGAAAGAAGTGTATAAAACGAAGGTTTAAATTGGCGATGTTCTTAGAAAAGGTTTAGTAAGATTTACTCTGAACCGACGTGCGTGTATGAAACGATTGATGAATGTGAAGGAAGCAATAGAAGTTATGGTCAGGATCGAAGCATACGTCTCTGCTTACCCCGGTGGGAAAAGTCGTAAGTTTATGTACTTATGTAAAACACAAGCTCTGACGCTCACTTTTCTTTTTATCAAAATATTTTTTCTCAGTAACACAGTCGTGTAGAAACCACAAGAAACGGAACGATCTTCTCTTTTTGACTTTTTCCAAAAGTATTTAAAACAAAAGATAAAAATTGGCTACTTGACAGTTTACAAACGATTAGTTTATACCTCTTAAAATATTTTATTTTCTCTAAAAACCTTTACATAATAGAAAAAAAACATGTTTCTGCAATTATTTTAAATTTCGCGGGAAAATGGTTGGTCACGTGAGATTTTGCCCAGTGACGTCATAATATATTTTAACAAACAAAGAAACTGTCAAACAGTGTTACTTGAAACCTGACAGATAGTTTTTGTTTATTTTGTGAAATGTGACGTCACACGAAGCTCAATCATGGCCGCCCGTGTTTCGGGTCGTGTAATACACAGAGAAAAAAAACGCATTTTCATTTTTAAAAATAAAATAGCTATTTAAAAAAAATATCTTAAAACAACAAACTATTGGATAGTTATCGTTAAACTACCATATCCGACAGATTTCATATTTTATTGTTACAACTGTCAAGTACTTAGCCAATTCAAAAAATGTATACCTTAAAACACCTTTAAAACTACATACCTTATTTATCTCTTATCTGAACGAAAATCATACCAAATATCGACTCATAAATCAACTTTAATTAAAATACAGATGAAGACTGAAATTAGAACTGTTCCGTTGAAGACTCGCAAGTAAATTGAATTCTGTAACAGGAGTGCAGTCGCTAATTGTAGCAGTTACTAACTTGCTGAATACCTGCAAATGCCGCCTGCTTTGTCTATTAACGAGGTACTTGGATAACATGTATAATATAGCACCACGCCTGTATTCCCGAAGTGGTAGGCAGAGATGTATAGCACACCATCCTCGCCCTCGCTGTACCTTACCTATACAGGGTGTTAGTGACATCGTAACGACTACTAAGGGGGATGATTCAGACCATGATTCTGAGTTAATATCAAGTTGAATTTTCCGTTGCAAAATTCATGTTTCTTTTTTATCTTTTTTTAAATTATTTCAATTCTATACTTCTACGATGGAAAATTCCACTTGATATTAACTCTGAATAATGAGCTGAATCATCCCACTCAGTATCCGTTACGATGTCACTTACACCCCATACAAGTACGTACAGGTAGCCATATAAGTAGGTATTGGTGTTAGTGACACAGTAATTGATACTGAGAGGAATGTTTCAGATTATGATTCTCAGTTGATATCAAGTGGAATTTCCTGCCGGAAAATTTTAGTGTTTTTTTTATTATTTTCAGTTCCATACTTTTGCGACAAAAAAATCCACTTGATATCAACTCAGAATTATGATCTGAACCATTCCTCAAAGTTTTCATTACGATGTCACTTACACCCTGTATTTCCTACATCTTTCAACATCATTGAAAACCAATTACCACAAATATTTCTGCAATAAAACAAATTAAATGGAGCTATTAAAGCTAGTTCCCTGCTCGGGTACTGGTGAGATTTATCCGACAATTAGCAGTTAGAACAACTTGCGGATACTTAACAAGTTCTTTCCCAGAGGTACGACGCTGAATATACTCGTGGAGTGGGCAAATGCATAATATCATTTTCAATAGTAAGTATGCAAACATACTTATTACATGTATAACATTTTTTTTTTTTTTGACGTGACTTATTGTAGATTTGCCGCAGATGGGGATTTGCCGCAGATGGAGATTTGCCGCAGATGGAGATTTGCCGCAGATGGATGTATAACATAGCATTGTGCCTGTAACCCCAAAAGAGACACCCACCCACCCACACACACACACAATTACTATTTATTATCATGTTAACGGAAATGTATGTAATCCGTCATTGTATACAATTCTTAGGAACTGTATGTAATTCCTAAAATCGCACGGTAATGTGTGAAATAAATTATATTATACTTACACACTTCCTAGGAAATCTATACATTTCCTAAGTAGCAGTCGGAAATGTAAAACATTTAAGATATTGGTGGGTACGCGGGGGCGCATTTATAGTTACTTAATTATCATACTGATTAGTTGCCGAATGAAAATTTGATTTTATAAGAATAAATATAAGTTGATTTTGTGATACGTTAAAAGTAAGATAATAATGAACATTTATTATTATTTTACGGTATGACTGTTACCCGATTGTCTCAATAAGTGCTATAATAAAAAATATTAACAACGTGTTTTATTACAGAAAGCATTTACTTTATACATTTCCTAAATAATATTGGAATTGTACTCATTTCCTAGGATTTGTTTACAATTCCTTGATTTCATACATTTCCGGTAACATATACACGGTGTTAGTGACAACGTAACAAATACTCAGGGAGATGATTCAGACCATGATTCTGAGATAATATCGAGTGGTATTTTCTGTCGCAAAAGTATTGAAATGAAATTAATAAAAAAAGCTCTAATATTTTCATGAATTTTCCGACAGGAAATTCCACTTGATATTAACTCAGAATAATGAGCTGAATCATCCCTCTCAGTATTCGTTACCATGTCACCCCGTAGAAATACACCGGCGGTTCTGGTGTCAGGATGGCTGGTGTATGAGATATACATTTAGCGCTCAAAGTTTTTAAGTATAAATCTTCATAATCTTAGTACGTAAGTACCTAGCACACACCGTCACCGTCCGTCCATTGTATCTTAGCTCATTATTGTTAAGGTATGTAATACTACATAGGCGGTCCTGACGGTCACACTTTAACGGAGTTCTCATCCCAAAGGAACAATACTAAGACACAATTGACTTGGAATTTCCAATTTATGGTGTAAATAAGAAAGTAATGGTCTAATTTATGTATTATTGCCCTATTGGGTCTCATCCAGATTAAAACGGCCAGCTTATCCGAAGTTTAAGCTTGTAAATGCTCATATTACTTTGGAATTTGCAATATCGCTACGATGCCACATATTTGACCGAATATTCATCCTGGTAATTTAATTTCAAAATTAAATCCTCCTTTTTCACAACTTCTTTACCAATCCGCAGTGGAGCAGCATCGAGGGGATGCATGTGCCCAGCAGTGGGACGTAGAAGCTGTTTATGTTATGTCATGTTATTACAAAATGAAGATTAAAGAAGATTGAAGAAGATGTTTGTCTTCTTGTCACGTAGGTCAGCTGGAAGAAATCTCTTTCTTAGAGATAAGCTTACCTGTTGTACTGTCTGTTTTCTTTGTAAGTTTCTTTTGTCTGTTCTGTTGTGGACAAATATATAAATAAAAAGAATATTCGCGTCACGAAACATATCCCGCGGCGGCGCTAGTGTCGCGTTCCTTCGTTGCGCAAACTACTCGCATATTTTAAACCTGCTATTAACTTTAGTTTTCATTTTGCAATAATGTGAAATGAGTTTGTTTATGTCTAATTATTATTACTCCACGGTATATTAATCCATATTATTTCAATTTTACTTGCTATATACCTGAATTCAATTATTTTACTACATGTCAGATACACTAGAAAAACAAAAACTCATTTTATTCAAGACTGTGTTGTCCTACTTGAATTTTTGTACAAGAGCCCTCTCACTAGGACACTCTCCGCTCCCCGCCAGCGGCTGAGCTAGGTGTAGCTCACCCCCTCCATCTTACTTTAGTCTTCAATCGTATAGGCGTCAGACGTCACACACACATATGCGCATGTACGATAGTAACTGTATAAAACGTGGTATTTTGTATGAATTGTCCGAGGTGCGCTATGGCGGCGCCATCATAGTCGCGCATACAACAAAATGTATGCAGTTATAGATATAAAAGGTGTTCTACCTGTAATAAACTTGGTTGCGCAACAATCGTTTCCTTATGAAACACACAAAGTAAGTAATCCGTGAAAGAAAATAATATATATTTTGTTACCAAATTCTCATATCTGCAAGTTTCTTGGCTCCAGGGATTCCGCTCTATTTCGCCGATGTTATTATTTTGCAATTCCCGACCTCTCGCCAAAGTTTTCTTGTTTTTGCACACTTTAATGGTAAATAGGTTTTATTCTCGTGTTTGTTTTAAGTACTGCAATAAAAGTTTTGGAGTCAGTGTAAAAATATTTTTGACTAGTATTACTGAGCCCTAAGTTCCGAATCCGTAGTAAATGCTATCCGGGGCAAATCTATAATAATAAATAACTAAATAACAATCTATATTGGTTCTTTATTGGCTCCCACTTCAGTCAAATACACTAGTGAAATAATTTATAAATTTAACCTCCATTAAATTTATGAAACAGTCAATACACCCACTGAAAGTTCTAAAACTTCAAAACCAAAGTGGAAAAATTAAGTAAATTGCGACGTATAACAAAAGAACAAAGATGATTTCCAAAATACAGTAATTACTATAATTATGTTTTTTACTTTGTAATTTAGCAAATATTATAATTTACTTTAGCACTCATAGCAGTTACTTGGATTTGCATATTTTATGAGTTTCTGTTGTCAATTAGCCGTAATTCATCTGCATTAGGTGCTTTATTGTGGAACTTGAAACTGGAACTGTTTGAAAATTTGTTATATTATTATGCTTTTATTTGATTAATTGACTCGACCTCTATTACATAGTACTTAAACATAGCTGGCGACTGGATGTACAGTCATGAGTAATATCATGTACCCACTAACGGCCTCTGTGGTCCAGTGGTTGCGCGTTGGACTCACGACCCAGAGGCCCCGGGTTCGAATCCCGGTGGGGGCATATCACAAAAATCACTTTGTGATCCCTAGTTTGGTTAGGACATTACAGGCTGATCACCTGATTGTCCGAAAGTAAGATGATCCGTGCTTCGGAAGGCACGTTAAGCCGTTGGTCCCGGTTACTATTTACTAATGTAAGTGAGTAATCGTTACATGAGCCATGTCAGGGGCCGCTGGCGGCTCAATTATAACCCTGACACCAGGGTTGATGAGGTTGGTATTCTACCTCACAACTCACACGATAAGAAGAAGAAGATGTACCCACTTTAGAACCCTGTCGATTTGACATTTAATGAGACTTACGGTTTAATTTGTCAAAAAAGTTAATATGACATGGTATCAAAGTATGTACATATTAGTATTCGTGACCGTACTCCGGCCAATTAGTTAATGCCATCTGCGGCAAATCTACAATAAGTCACGTCAAAAAAGAAAGACTGGATGTATTACGTACATGTACTGTGCCTTTGCCTATCCATTCGGTTGTTATAATTATTTAATTTGATACGGCTAACGCTCATATTATTTTAATATGATCCTAATTAAAACACATAGTACCGGGTTCTTACAGGGTCCTTACCGGGTTCTTACCGCGTTATTATGGAAAGTCTCAATCCCTGAACATCTCTGATAACAACGCGGTAAGAACCCGATCTTATCTGTTTCAATTATGATAATAGCCGCGTAAACCTCAACCAATGTGTAAATATGATCCTCTCAGGACGCCGCCGAGATTTGCGCCCAACTGGACACCATCAGGCTTGTTATTATCTTATGTTTTGTACTGAGTAAAAGCTTTCCCCCCTAGCACTGCCACCACTGAACCACCACCACTGAACTCGACTTTTTGAGTTTGAATTCATGTTTGGATCATAGATAATTGATATCACGTGGTTTCCAGGATTTCTGCCCGGTTAATGGCAGTAGACCCTCCCCCCTATTTCAAAGGGCTTAAACATAATTCATCCTTACAAGTAAACCTGGTGTAGCTTTTTATACCGAGCATAAACTAAGAATAGGCAAAATCACTACAAATAAAATCGGTATAACTTATACCTTTGTGTAATATCTCGTAATATCGCTAAACCAACCCCTACCCTAGTGTAAATTCCGAATAACCTAAAACTGACTGACTATGACAGATGTGAAGTTTGGTTTGTTGGATCACAGTACTTAAATATAGCTGGCAAGGAGTGGGTATACTATACATCTCTGCCTACCCCTTTAGGGATAAATACGTGTTTTGTAATGACTCTCAGCACTCGCATACCATTACGACTTATCATAAATATGGTGGTTGTAAGAGTGTCTAAAATTCAGAATCTAAAGTGTAACATTGCATTCCTTTTTTACGCGGTTTACGCGGTTATTATCATAATTAAAACAAATAATAACGGGTTCTTACCGCGTTTAAAGCCGGGATATGAGGCTCCCGATAAATGGGTTCAGATGGTTCCGAACATTCCGATATCAAATACATAAACAAGCGGAAAAGAAAGAGGGTAGACATATATGTCTGCCCGTAGAAAATTATGGATCTATCTACTTCACTCCAATCTCATCAGTCATCCCATGATTATGGCACTTGCAACAGTGTCGAAATGTCGGCAGTCTCATATCCCTACTTTAAATGCGGTAAGAACCCGTTATTATGTGTTTTAATTACCACGAAATATTATTTCTTACTTATTATTCGACTTTCGAGGACGGTTCCACATTTTTTAATCGTCAGCTGTTAATATAGGATATTAGCGATTGAAACCGGCTGCCGAATTCGCTAATCCGAGAATGAACTAATTGAGTTACCTAATTAAGTAGGAGCGCGCTTATCTACGCTTTGCAGGTGTGACTGATTTCCTTCTAACTTTCTCGGAGAATTCGATATTAAAATTCGGTGTGGGGTAGGTAAGTAAGTACCTATATACGTATATACGTATATTGTAGAGGTGTTGAATTTGGATAGCGTTTGATTTAGATGAATATCACATAACATAAGCTCACGACCTAGAAGACCTAGAAGGTCAAAACATGGTACAGATTCTCTATTCTCTTTTTTATTATGAACTTGCAAATAACAGACATATGTTGATAATGACAGAGATGTGGTGTAAAGACGATAATATAGTGACTAAGATTAAGAAGGGAATGTTAGGTTGATTTGGACACGCAGAGCGAATGAAGTATAATAGAATTGCGAAAGCGGTTGCGATAAAGCGAAAGTTGATGGTAGGGCTGGCAGAGGAAGACCTAGAAGGACTTACATTGACTAAATTGGAGATGTCCTTAGAAAAGGTTTAGTACGATCTACTCTGAACCGGCATGCGTGTAAGAAGCGATTGATGAATGTGGAGGAAGCAAGAGAAATGTGTCCGGATCGAAGGACATGGAATTCCATAGTCTCTGCATACCCCGGTGGGAAATAGGCGTGAGTTTATGTATAAGCTCACGACTATATCCTAATTAGGGTAGTCAGAGGTACATCCATCGCAAGATGAACTAAGTACCCACACCTCTCCGAGCTTTCTGTTAAAACAAATTGTGTGGAGATCGCCGCCAATAATGGTAGAGCCAACTGTGTTAGTGAAAACTGCACTTAAGATATTAAGTATAACTAATTGATGCAAGTCGAATCCCTATCGACCCACTAAGGTCGTTTGATTCTTAAAATATAATCCTCTTAGATGCCCTTGGCCGAGGTACGCGCCCATCTGAACACCCTCAGGCCTGTTGTCTTAAATTTTGTACCGGATGAGAGCTCTCAGCTCTCTCTATTTGTCTGGATAAGCAGTTAATGCGCTCTGCGACAAATCTACAATAAGTCACGTTAAAAAAAGCACCTTTTCAACGTTTTGGACTTGAATCATTACGTATAATAATTACGTTACAATTATTACATAACATAAAAACATATACATTTTAACTATAACGATCTGATGCTATAAAAATATATAAACAGAAAAAATAAGAGATTTCATTTATTAATTCGTTGAGAGATTTCGGTTAAAACATTAATCAATCTTAATTAGAAACGGATGATTTATGTAATTACTTACTTATATTAAGATTTATTTTTTCCACCATGGTTGAAATGTTTTCTTTTCTATTCTTTCGTGGTCTGGGTCTGTTATGTGAAACTCAAGTAACTTACCAACTTGTACACCATCATAGTATGCAAATGAAAAATATTGAATTAGAGATTAAATTCGTGTTAGTTATTCTTATGGGCCAAAATCGAGGCGCGACTTTCCCTATTTGAAAAGTAAGCCTACACAGGGACATACCGTGACTCTTCTTCTTATTGTGTGGGTTGTGAGGTGGAATACCAACCTCATCAACACTGGTGTCAGGGTTATTACTGAGCCGCCAGAGGCCTTTGACATGGCTCATGTAACGACTATATACTTACATCAGTAAGTAGTAACCAGGACCAACGGCTTAACGTGCCTTCCGAAGCACGTATCATCTTACTTTCGGACAATCAGGTGATCACCCTGCAATGTCGTAACCAAACTAGGGATCACAAAGTGATTTTTGTGATATGTCCCCACCGGGATTCGATGCCGGGGCCTACGGATCGTGAGCCCAACGCTCAACCACTGGACCACGGAGGCCGTTATACCATGACTTATATACGTAAAATGTTACTATATCACATTTATCCACCATCATCCCTTAGCACTATCCCGTTTATCACAGGTTCCACTTACCTAACCTGAAGATTTGACAAGTTCGGTTTTTTACAGAAACGACTGCCTGTCTGACCTTTTAACTCGCGAAGGGAAAACCAGCCCAATCAGGTTAGGTCACACACCTCCGAAAATGCATTTCTCAGGAATGTGGGTTTCCTCACGATGTTTTTCTTCACCGCTGAGCACATGATAATCATTCATGGAATTCGAAAACTGTGCTGGATTCGAACCTGCGACCTCAAAGTGAGAGGCAACCATTCTACCAACAGGCTACCACGGTTCTTGAAAAACTCGTCAGGCTCATCAACATTTATACATCAACGCGTAAAATCAATTGGAAACAATCCAACTTAAAACAGTCTTTAAAAGCGCAAGAAAACTCGACGACTGACGACGCGACGTTCGAAATCAATCGTCGATTACTTCACAAAGAAGGGGTTAGGAAGGTAGGTACTTGGGCTGTTCTGTAAGTTTTTAGCTATTTTAATTAATGCTTTATTTGGAGGGATAAGATAAGATAACATATTTGTTGCATTCTTGATGTTATTACAGAGGTCTTAAAAGTAGAGGAAAGTACAAACAGGAACCCTATAAGGGCACTGTCATTAAATCTTTATATCTACAAATAGATTTAGAATTAAAAATAATAAATATTGCGCAATTCTACTTAAGTACATATTTTGTATAAAATATTTGAGGCTCGCCAGAAACGCGTCAACAACTTATTACAGCTGCCGTAAACAAAAAGAAACCTAGAAAGTAAATCTCTTTGAATAAAGCTCGAAAAACATTGAACGGATTCGAATGCCGTGTATATTTGGTTGTTTGTGTATTCAAAAATGAAATATTATAATATATAAATTAAAAATTAGGCGAAATAAAAATACATAAAATAAAAATTACATCAATACAAATTAAATTACATGAATTGAATAATTACCTTAATGAATTGATTATTAGTTTTAATGGCATTATGAAAAACCATTTTGACAAACTTAGGAGGACCACTGTAATGATCTGAAATTCTCCGAAAAGTAGTGTAAACATTTAACCCAGTCGAAACCGGGTCGATAAATTGATTGATAACTTTTATCAACGAACGACCTAAAAACTTTCAGAGCAACCTATGTACCTGTGCGATCAATCGAACGGATTGTCTCGGCATCGAAATTGGAAATTCCAACAAATTTCTCGAGCGATCTTTGACGATGCATCGTCGACAATCGGTAGATAATCCGCATACCGACGGGTACGAACTTGTTGAACGACGATGAAACAAATTGATATTTCTGTTTAGATACTAGCTTTGCTAGTTATTGTATTTCTTTTTGTAAAGAAAAATATGCGAAATACTTATACGAATTCTTCACTCATGTGGGTTGTGAGATCTATGACCGACCTTATCAACCCTGGTGTCAGGGGTACTCATGAGCCGCCTCTACTCATGTTACAACTACATATTGTTAGATATTAAAGAATCAATCGACCTAATATCGACTGATACATCACTATGCTCATAAAAACGTCTCAACACTAGGTTACGTACTTTGACAGATCTAATTTTACCGAGCATTGAGACGATTGTAAAATTATGTTATCTTATTGTTTAATCATACTTACATAAGTAAATAGTTGCCAGGAGCAACAGCTTAACGTGCCATTCAAAGTGCGGAATCATCTTACTTTTTCAAATTATCAGGTGATTCAAGCCTGCAATGTCCTTACCAAAGGACAGTCTCAGAAAGTGATTTTGACAATGTCACCATCGGGAATCGAACTTAGACCTCCAGGTCGCGAGTCCAACGCTTTACCCGCTGACCACAGAGGTATCTTAAATCAACATTATTCATTTTTCTTTCTTTGCCAATTAGGTAGTACACTAACTCAGACGTCTCGCGCCACGAGTACAGTAACTTTTGAAATAATATCTCAAAAGTTGAAGTTAACATATACCTGAGTTAAATTAAGATTGATGTACCCCAAGGTTCGAAACTAGATTCATTTTTATTCGCAGTACATCAACGTCTTATTTACGTGGAACATTCCAAAAGCTATACATCAAAGTTGCTTGGCAAGTTAGCACAGAGTGGGTACTCGATTCATGTTACGTGTATCACGTGAGAGAAAAATGCGAAACTCGTAATTTCAAGCACTTACATAATATTATACCTAATATTATTAGGGCCTGTATTCTGTTTTCTAAGTTTTGTTAACGGCTCCCATAAAATAGGCAGGAAAGTTTCCAAAAATATTATGAAATGAAAATGAACCAAAAATGCAATTATTTCAGTGGAAAAAAAGACGTGTGGCACTCGGGGACTGCCGCGGTAAAGCTATTGCATATCATTTTGTATCAACTTATGCAATTATAATTATTTATTTTATTCATGCAGTATTTCTTTTTCTTTGATATTAATTCAAGTTACACTTTTTGAGCGTGGTGACCGATAAGAAAAATTTTTTTTTCTATTATTAAATAAAAATACGTCTAATCGCAAGCACACACCAACGGTGTCGACAACGCCGTGTCGAAGACTGCCGAACTGAAACGACGTTAGACGATGCACGGCCTTCAAGCCAGACCTCCGTGTCCGTCGGAGTGGGGAGCGTGAGGTTTTTTCGTTACGGAATTTCTGGATTCGGTCCCAGCGCTCAAGGCTCGCGATAGAAGCTATGCAATAGCTTAAAAATATTGTATGTAGCGCGTAGATGTAGCGTGATTAATGTTGTGTTTTGACATACAAGTAAATGAAAGAGGCGACGTCAAGACACTCGCCGTAAAGAAACTCGCCGTAGCGGGAATCGCCGTTCGGGGAGTCGCTGTCAACGCCATAATTCCGGAATCACTCTAGAGAGATGATTCGAGCCTGTTATACCATTTCTTCTACACAAATGTCCGTTATAAAATGTTTGTAAGGGATTCTCTTAAAATGCATAAATGTTTTTGTCATAATTTTAATTATCATAATCCTTCTTGCATAAGGTTTTTTAGCATAATAGTACTTTCCCATAATAATATCTAGGAATACTGGATTTTTAGGTATAACTTATTTTTGGACTAATATTTGTTGGCATAAATTTGATTCGCATATAAATAGCTTTCCATAATTATTTTTTAGAATAATATAATAGTGTTTTGTCATAATTTTTACAAGGGATAACAGTAGATTAGGGTGCGGCGGGGGTGGCCCTTGGGCCACCCCTACGCCGCCAACATGTTTATCTTACACACCAAAAGTATACTGAATGATGACCAACAGCATGAAATACTGTCAAAAAATATAAAAAGTCACAACCATGAACCAAATGCAGCCAAGGAAAAGTAAGTTTCGAAAATGTTCAAAGTTGTGCCAAAACTTTTCTTATTCGGAGTATAGTTTTTATGCTTATAATAATTATGCTTGTGCACTACAACATGTGGCTCGATGTACCTCGAGTTTTCGAGGAACGTCGATTGGTTACAGTATCTTAGAGTCTATTCTGAGTCTGCATGAGTCCAACAAAAGCGTTGTGTTGCAATGGATCCCTTCGCATATAGGTGTGGAAGGTAATGAGCGTGTCGACTCATTAGCAAAGATAGTATCCCATGAAGGAATTAGTATTAAGTGTTTGCCATATTCCTGTGAGGTTCTAGGGGAAGTCAGAGACCGTTGTAGGAACCTGTGGAAAGAGCATTTTGACGAACGATCTTTATCCAAGGGCATCTGGTATAGAACGATTCAACCCGGGCTTTGCAGATCTCCTTGGTTTGAAGGAGTAGATATGTGCAGGGAGGAAGTTACTACAGCTCTTAGGCTTCGTTCTGGACACATTCCTTTAAACAAGTTTGCTTTTCTCATGAAGAAGTCATTAACCCCGAATTGTAGTGAGTGTGGTACCATAGAGGATGCATATCATATAATGATGGAATGTGTCCGGAATAGAAGGGAGAGAGCACAATTTCTTGTATTGGCCAATTATAGTGGAGAAGTAGACTTCTGCAATAGTGTTCTAGCTAATCCCACTTCGGCGCTTGCGAGAGCGTTGTATAAATTGGTGAAGATCGGTACTGATCGCAGACTACCTGTATTAAGTTAAGCTCTAACTCAATGTAAGCTATATGAGGGTGGCATATTCTGTACAGAAAAAACCCTCTTAAAAATTTTAGATTAAAAAAAAAAAAAAAATTATGCTTAAGTATATATCATTATTGTCATTAATTATTATGCTTATAGTAGTTATGAGTTTCAAAATTATGCGTAAAAGGTTATGACAAATTAATATTATGCGTAACTAATAATATGACAAGTAACAGTATGTCAAGTTAAATTATTACAAAAAAAATTATGAGTAAAAATAGAGAACCTGTTTGTGAATCTGTGATAGCCCTGTGCGGACTTGCGCGTGAGCGTGAGACTTACACACTAGTATCAGAAGTTCAATTCCCAGATTCCAATCATGAGTTTGAATTCATATATGGGTCATAGATAATTTATATCACGGAAGTCAGATAAGTACACAATGTTTTTAGGATTATGATTAGGATGATATACAGGTTGTGAGAAGCTGCAGTAGTTTTAGGCGGATGAGACGTTCGTTATGTAAAAATTGACAATTCAAAGTGTAACTATGTTACCTACGGAATAAAGATATTTTTTTTTTTATTTTTTTATTTTTTAGGACTGTTTGTTAAGGATCTCTCAATGCGTCTTATTGGGGCTTCGGGAGATGCTAGGGCTGGTAGTTATTTCTGTCAGAGAATTAGCCTGGCGATTCAGAGGGGTAATGCTGCCAGCCTGTTGGGCACCTTGCCTCGGTGTGACGCATTGGAGGAGGTGTTTTATTTATAAGATGTGTTTGTTTTGTTTTTAATTGTTTGAATAAATAATTTTTTTTGAATTTGATATTAGTATCAACCCGCAGTAGAGCAGTGTGGTGGAGTATGCTCCATACCCCCTCCGGTTGATTGAGGGGAGGCCTGTGCCCAGCATTGGGACGTATATAGGCAGTTTATGTTATGTTATGTTATTAGTATCTTTGGGCAAGGGTTTTACTTTATACCCCGAAGGTCTGGTGTGTCAAGAGTAAGTACATTAATATAATCCTAATCTTCTATCGTGTGTGTTCTGAGGTGGATTACCGACCTCATCACCCTGGTGTCAGGTTTAGTATTGTAACGACTACTTATTTACATCATTAAGTTGTAACTGGCCTTCCAAAGCACGGAGCATCTTACTTTTCCGAATCAGATGCTTTAACGTGCAATGTTCTTACTAAACAAAGTTATTTCGACAGTGAATGTGGAATCGAACTAAGAACGTGAGCTCAACGCTCTAACCACTAGCCCACGGAGGCTGTCTGTGTAAGAAAATAAACGCTATTTTTCTATAACTGTGGGTCGTTCAGACGATTTTACCAACGCCCGAAAAGGCAATCCTTCAGCAAAAATATTATAATAGAACGTTCGAGATTGACGAAAAATTTAGATAAATTGACGACGATTGAACCGAAGCACTTTACTTGATGAACCTTTGTCGACGTGGGGAAAAGTTTGGAACTTCGAACATCACATATTGGAAGACGGGATAAGTTGAGAGTTCATATCAGTATTTGTCCTCTCTGCGCAAACAGAGGACTGCACCGGAGGAATATTAAAATTTAAAGGTCTGTTTGTTATTTGGGTAAAGTTACTTCATCTCATCTATCATGTGGGTTGCGAGGTGGATTACCAACCTCATCAACCCTGGTGTCAGGATTACTATTGAGCTGTTAAAGGCCCCTGACCGGGCTCATGTAACGACTACTCACTTACATCAGTAAGTAGTAACCGGGACCAACAGCTTAACGTGCCTTCCGAAGGACGGATCATCTTACTTTCGAACAGCGGTTCACGACCATTTCTAACTAAAGTAAGACCCAGAGGTTGTGCGAGCGGAGAGTTACCGTTCTGTACGTACCAGTATTATCTACTCTATGACAAAAAGTAAGCCGCAATTTACCCAAAATCAATTGTCCCTAATCCTTTACTCTGCTACTTTGAATATATAATATAGGTACCTACCTAATCTATCTTGAGCGACGTTTTTCATAATGTGAAACGCGAAAAATCGCGCAAATTACATCCGACAACGTACAAGGCCTACATCAGACAAGGGTCGTCAAAACCTCTGTTAGAATAACTTTGCTTTAGCTCTCAAATTAACTGGGGACCATTTTATTTTGACCCCACTCGGGTCATTTTAGCCCTGTAGTTTGCAAGACGATGAGAGGTAAAGGGGTCATGTTGAATTGGGTGAGGGGAAAGGTTGGAAACATATTTATTTAACTCTGAGCCGAACGGTTTGTGGACTGACCCATCCATGTACGTGTATAAGATGATAATATTTGCAAGGTCCATAGGGTCCATATGGTTATAATACTAACTGAATGCTGGCTAAAAAGTCTCGAACATCCAACTTATGTCGGGTTATATCTAATGATTAATCTACGAATCCATGATATAAGAAGAATCCTATAACCCGCCATTGCTAGCCCATTGTTGACGTAAATGTTACCATTCAATTGGTATCTCCAACATTCCAAGGACGTAAATTTTATTATTGAAAATTAAGTAAATTACTGACTAATATATTTGATTACTATTACTCGTCACATTTATAAAAAACTTTTACTAAAAGTTCAAAATTTCTTTGCAAAGTAAATATAAAAACATTGATCGTGGGTAATTAATTTATTACGAAATGGCAATACAGAGCGGGATGACCTTGAAATGTTAGCTGTCAGTTTTGAGCGAACCTGGTCTTCTTATACCATGTATGAATCTACGAGACCCTGCTTACCCCGGTGGAAAATAGGCGTAACTTTATCAATGTATTACTCTACGAATTTACTTAGGTATTTGCTCAGTTACCGGCAGTTGGTTGGTTGATGGGTAGTTGGTTGTAACAACCACATAGACGAAAGTGGAGGTAGCTAAGTGTCAGGATCGAAGCAAATGGAATTTCATAGTCTGTTTACCCCGGTGGGAAGTACGTGTGAGTTTATGTATTTGTTTGATAGTAATACCGTACATTCCGCCTCTTTTCAAAAATGGAAGAACATTTTTTCCTATTAGGTGTAGAAAAATCATTAATTTTTTTTACATTTATCCTCACCTTATGGTTGTCTGGAAGAAATCGCTTTAAGCGATAAGGCCGCCATTTGCCATGTACTTAGTTAAGAGACTTTTTGTAATTATTTCTTTTTATTTTGGTGCAATAAAGTGTATTTGTATTGTATTGTAAAAATATCTTTTTATTGCTATAAGTTCGTCTTTGTTCGTCTTTGTACGTATCTATTAACAATAAATAACATAACATTTAATAGTGAATAATAATAAACCATTTATTATTTTATTCTTACAAAATCCTTTCAAAATTTTTATTAAAACAAATAGGCAGAACAAACGCCAGTCCAACCGTGAAATGGTTTCCGCGAAATTACAATTCACAACTCGTTGATATTCGGAATTCTCGTCATTCAATATTTATACTGGGGACACCGCGTTCCTTCAAAAATACAGTAGGTATTATTTTGAAACGAAGAAAAATCTATGTTTTTTCGTCGCACGCACGCACGCACGCACGCACGCACCCACACACACACACACACACACACACACACACACACACACACACACACACACACACACACACACACACACACACACACACACACACACACACAACGATGTAAGTACGAAACATCGTTTAAAATTTTAAAAATACAATATTACATTATTTTCTCTTTTTTATACTGGTAAAAAATTATTCCAACTACCATGGTTAAATAAGTAACCCTTTTTGAAAATGTTTATTCAAATTCAAAAGTTATTTTAGGTGCGTTAAGTTTTGAAACAATTAATTATGCTTTGCTTTAAAACACTCCGAGTTGTACGAACATTTTATTACCTACTACAAATTCGCATTTGACTTGTGGGTCTTGACATGAACACTTGAGACACACAGACAAGCCTCACGCCTGAAATCCCTAGCAGATCGGACAGGGTCCTTAGTCACCAGAAGAAAACTTGCAGACACTTCTTCTTCTACCGTGTGGGCTGTGAGGACGATTACCAACCTCATCAACCCTGGTGTCACGGTTACTATTGAGCCGCCAAAGGTCCCTGACATGGCTCATGTAACGACTGACCATCTGCTTAACGTGCCTCCCGAATTTTCGGAGAAACAGGTGATCAGCTTGCTATGTCCTAACCAAACTAGGGATCACAAAGTGGTTTGTCCCCTCCGGAGTTTGAACCCGGGACCTCCGGATACTGGACCACGGAGGCCATAGTAATCGTCATAAATCATACATACACATACCATAGCCCATCCTCGCCAGCTATATTCAAGTCCCATGTAATAGGCGAGCCTATTACCGGGCACAATTCCTGGAAACTACGTGATATCAATTATCTACAATCCAAAGTCATAAAGTCGATTAGTGAGTTCAGTGGTTTAGAGACCGAGCTGGGATTTGAACCCGTGACCCGTATAATAATGTAAACTAGACTTTTGCAAATGTATTCCAAGTGCGTAGTCGTTATACGAGTCACGTCAGGGGCTTTTGGTGGGTCAATAGTAACCCTGACACCAGGGTTGATGAGGTTGGTAATCCACCTTACAACCCACACGATAGAAGATGCGCTTCAAACACTTTTATACAGCTCTGCCTACCCTTTCGGGGATACAGGCGTGATGCTATGTGAATTATTACATAACATAAAAACATAAACAGCCTATACGTCCCACTGCTGGGCACAGGCCTCCCCTCAATCAACTGGAGGGGGTATGGAGCATACTCCACCACGCTGCTTCATTGGCTAGTAGCCCGGGACCAACAGCTTAGTGTGCCTCCCGAAGCACGGAATCATCTTACTTCTTCAGACAATCAGGTTATTCAAGTCTGCAATGTCCTTACCAAACAAAGGACAGTCTCACATAGTGATTTCGACAATGTCCCCATTGGGAATCGAACCCGGACCTCCAGATCGTGAGCCCAACGCTCGAACCACTAGACCACGGAGGCTGTTATGTGAGTTATTATAAACCGTGGTATCTAAACAACATAAACATTGTAAAAAGGCGTGAAGGTCTCCATGCGAGTGAATAAAGCGAGGTTCTGTCAGTGATAACTTTTTGATTAATCGCCCCTATGTCCGTTACATGCCTTCACCATTATCTGAGGCTCGTTAGTGATCCGTACGACCCGTACCTAGTGATGTGGCGTTTCTGAGAATGTTCCCATTGTGGGAACGTTTTCGACGGTTAAAAAGCGCAAAACTTAGGTACCTAAAAAGCTTTATACACATACTATATATGTGCAAATGTCAAATAGCAATATTGCTTTTTACCCACGACGCGGGCGGAACGGAGCAGGTACGAGTATATGCGTTTAGGGTGAGAGATGTTTGTGTGTGCGTTTGTGCAAAGTAATGTTATTTATATGAATTGCTTCGATGTAGCCTTTTTAACCCCCTAGAGTATAAGAAAGAATAATTTGACAAAGGAATTCAGCCAAAGGTGCTAATTGCTGGATCTTATTTTATTTTAAGTTATGTCTGTCATTTTCTTATCCGCAGAAAAAGAAATTGACGAGTAATCGACAAGAAATTTTAGGCAGAAATCTAAAACAACCCTCTAAAAAGTTTACATCAATCAATAACCCGACAGAATTAAGGCCGGGCTTCCACTGACGCGGAGATGGGCGGAGAAGAGCGGAGATGTACGGATTTGACCAATCACAACGTTCGAGAGAGCGAAAAACGAAGACGCTCTGTCACTCTTTCCCTCGCGGTGATTGGTCGATTCCATCACACACATCACATCTCCGCTCATCTCCGCACAGTTCCACGTCAATGGAAACGCAGCCTTAGCTGACAGAACACGTGAAACGAGTTGCATACCGCCGAAATATCTATATGTTTCGCACGGTTTATTCATTCATTAACTCATTCGTTTTAGAATTAAGAGTTGTCAATCATATGTCCCTTAATTTCCCTTTTGGCGGATAAGAAAATGACAAAAAAAAATTAGGTGTCTGCAGGAATCGGGGCCATTGTCTTTTTTATTAAAGAGTTTTTAAAACATAAAATAACGGGTTCTTACCGCGTTTAAATCAGGGATATGAGACTCCCGATATTATATGGCACTTGCAACAGTGTCGAAATATCGGGAGTCTCATATCCCTGATTTAAACGCGGTAAGATCCCGTTATTATGTGTTTGTTTTAATTATGATAATAACCGCGTAAACCTAAAACAATGTCATCATCATCATCAGCCCATTAACGTCCCCACTGCTGGGGCACGGGCCTTCCCTATGGATGGATAGAGAGATCGGGCCTTAAACCATCACGCGGGCCCAGTGCGGATTGATGGTTATTAACGACTGCTAATGCAGCCGGGACCAACGGTTTAACGTGCCCGGCCGCGGAGGAGCTTGAGATGAAAACTTTTTTTTGTTTAACTTCAACAATCGCAGACCGAGCGCGTTTACCGCTGCGCCATGCGCCACCGAGCTCCTCAAAACAATGTATAAAGAGTTTTTACAGCAACATCTCCACTTTGGGAATATTCTCAGAGACGGCACATCACTGGTCGTACCGTTGTAGGTTTGGTGGATAATATCCGATTTAAGGTGCCCGTAGCGCAGAGGCAAACGTTTCGACCAACTGAATCCGTAACGCAGAATCCACCATAATGAGGGATTTCTCAGACTACGTTCCTCAAAAACAGCTGGCGCTCCGGCCTCCGTGGTCCTGTGGTTGAGCGTTGGGCTCACGATCCGGAGGTCCTAGGTTCGAATCCCTGTGGGGACATATCACAAAAATCACTTTGTGATCCCTAGTTTGGTGAGGACATGAAGGTACGTTAAGCCGTTGCTCCCGGTTACTACTTACTGATGTAAGAACGTAGTCGTTACATGAGTCATGTCACGGTTTTAGCGGCTCAATAATAACCCTGACACTGGGGTTGATGAGGGTGGTAATCCACCTTACAACCCATACGATAGAAGAATATAAGACCGTTTATGTTATGTATGTCACTATTAAGCTTGATACACAGCAAGTATATGCGATAAGATGCACAAAAAAATCGAACACCTTGTAACACGTGCGGCCTAATTCCGCCGATTAACTCATATTCAGTGCAATTATCCGTATCTTACGTACCGGACGTGCATTCATAACATTTTCACTACATTTAATAGTAAGTTTTCAGTGAACAATAAATCAGTTTACGATTGAGTGACAAGTGTATCATTCGCCATCCCAGAACAACAACAACAACACACACACAACCCCAATATTGGTCCTTCGAATACCAACTTTGGTGGTTTTTGGTGACTTCTAGCTGTGTTAGCAATCGGTTCGCTGTCCTTCCACAAGCGGATCTCACCAGCGGATTGAGAAAGTGCTTATAACACACTAAAAGCTTGCCGTACGCGCCAAAGGAACCAGCGGAACATAAACAGTGAAACAGAACATCAACAGAGGTTGTGTGACGTAACAACATTCCACAGCAACAACAACAGTCATTCGAAGACTTACTATTGAACATTCAACAAAACATTAACATGGAAGATCTTCTAACCAAACAAGTCGAGCTGAATGCAGCAATTGAGAAACTGTTTAAGGATTTCAAGAAGGAGAATGTGGAGCGTAGAAAGATTATTGCTTCCAGGAGGTTAGATGAGTTGATGGAACTATTCCACGACTTTCATGCAAACCATCTTATATTGAACAAGTACGAGGACAAGTCGAGTGAATATTTTATCGGTGGTTACTATGAATCAACAAAAACATTTTATTTGGAGGTGAGCGCCTACATTACTAAATATCAAGAAACAGAACAGGAGAAAAGTGGACAGAGGAACATTCCGGAAACAAGTAACATAACATTACAACAAAAAACAAGCGAGTCGAAGAGGGAAGAAAACAATGATTATTTTAAAGGAACGATCAACAGCAAGTTAGATGAGCAACTACGAAAACAAGCGGCAAATTATAAGGCTTTTCAACGAACATTAACCAACATTAACATCGAAACAATAACGGAGAAGTGGGAGTATGAAGACACATTGAAAACACTAGAGTCGCGCTGGAGAACTATTGATTGTCTTCACTGGGAGATAGAGAGTGAGCTGAATGGACAAGATAACAAAGACATGGAAGATTTATTTAACAGGTACGAAATTCAATATAATAACATTAAGAAGACGATTAACTCAAAGATGTGGTCCGAAAAACATAGGGAGAAAACAACTCCAACATTAGAAGTCCCTGCCTTCAATGGCAACTACAATCAGTGGGTGTCTTTTAAAGACCTTTTTTCAGAAGCCATTCACAATAATCCCTCCCTGTCAAAGGCTCAGAAAATGCAGTTTCTGAAAAGTAAAGTTCGTGGGGAAGCAGAGCGACTTATCCAGCATCTGCCCATCAGTTCTGAAAATTATACGGTGTGTTGGGATATACTCAACCACCGCTATAACAACAAGCGGCTTTTGTTTTCAACACACATTAACATACTTCTTGAACTACCAATCATGAGACAGCAATCACTGGCTCAAATTAAAAGAATGTATGACGTCACTCAAGAGTCACTCAACGCAATTAAGAACTTGGGAGTAGATATAAATGCGTGGGACCCTCTCATTGTACATATCTTAGACCTGAAATTAGACGCCGACAGTCACGCTGAATACATCGATTCGCTGAAAAATCGCAGAGAGCTGCCTACACTACAAGAATTTCTTGACTTCTTAGAGGGAAAATTTACAGCCTTGGAAACATCTCGTCGCAAAAATGACATAACAACAAACCAACCTAAAACATTCGGAGGTCAACAGTTTCAACAATCACCGCAAATCAAAAAATATTCGCTTGCCCCAACAAACAATACTTGGAATCGCGGTTATAACAAACCTATTGCAAAATCAACATTTCACGCAACTTTGATAAAATGTCCACTCTGCAACAACGATCACGGACTGTATAATTGCAAGAACTTTCTGGAATCAACAAACGAGCAAAAAATAAAAACTGTTAAAGAGTTGCGAGTGTGTGTTAATTGCCTATTCTCGCATAACAACAGCGATTGCAAATCTAAGCTAACATGTCGAAAATGTGCGAAGAAACATAACACCATATTGCATGATGCATTTACAAATAGGTCGACTGCATCAACTTTCGGTGTAACAGCTACATACCTACAAAATGAAAACATTAACAGTCACGTGCCGCAAAAATATGAACAAAATCAGACGGAGGTGTTATTATCAACAGCTATGGTAAAAGTTAAGGGAGCCGATGGCACTTACCATAACATGAGAGCATTGATTGATCAAGGTTCTCAAGTTTCGTTAATTACCGAGCGAGCCGCCCAACAGTTGAAACTGAAAAGAGGAAGCTGTAAAGGAACGATTTTTGGGGTCGGAGAGAGAGAAAGCTGCGGAAAGGGCATGCTCAACATTGACTGTCACTCCATACACAATGATTATGAATTTCAAACAGATGTTATTATAATGAACAATTTGATCGGTAACTTACCTAACAGAACATTTACTAAACCCGAGTGGAACCACATTGAAAACATATCGCTCGCAGACCCCGATTTTTACATCAGTCGCCCTGTAGAGATTTTATTTGGCGCTGATATTTATTCAAACATCCTTTTGAGCGGCATGATTAAAGGAGAAAATCACGCCGAGCCCATTGTGCAACAAACCAGGCTAGGTTGGCTTTTGTGCGGAGGCGTAAAAACATACAAATGCAACGTGTTAATGCATAACATCGATGAGATGAAGAAGTTTTGGGAGGTCGAAGAGATATGCGAACAATCAAAATTATCGGTGGAAGACCAACTGTGTATTACGTATTACAATGAAACAACTAACAGAAAGGATGACGGGCGATATGAAGTCAGACTACCACTAAAAGACGACATACAAGACAAATTGGGATTCTCAAAAGGAACAGCATTGGCACAATTTAGAAGTTTAGAGAAAAAATTTCTAAAACAGCCTAAAATGGCTAGCGATTACATAAAATTTATGAATGAATATGAAACAATGAAACATATGACACCGGCACCGCGCGGTAATGAGACACCTGAATACTATTTACCTCACCACGGTGTCGAACGCGTAGACTCTCTTACTACGAAATACAGGGTTGTATTCAACGCATCCCACAGGACTGATTCAGGGTGTAGCCTGAATGACCTCATGCTAACAGGCCCTAACCTCCAAGTAGACCTACAAACATTACTGCTCAAATGGAGACAATACCAATATGCGTTTACAGCAGATATCGAGAAGATGTTTAGGATGATTCTAGTCAACGAAGCTGATCACAGGTATCAAAAAATATTTTGGAGAGAATCACCGGAACAGCCAATAGAAACATTTAACCTAACAACTGTCACTTACGGTACGCGAGCAGCACCATTCTTAGCGATGATGACATTGAGACGGCTGGCCGAAGATGAACGACAAAACTTCCCTGAAGCGTCAAAAGTGGTAGAAACGGCATTTTATATGGATGACCTTGTACATGGAGCAGACACTATAGAAGAAGGAAAGGAATTGATCTCTAACTTGAACCTTCTTATGAAGGCGGGTGGCTTTAATCTTAGGAAATGGTCTTCAAACGAAAACAGGCTACTGGAAGAGATCAAATCGGAACAAAACAAATCGGAAGACAACGTATTCAATTTTAAAACAGGCGATGAATCGAAAACATTGGGTCTATCTTGGAATTCTACAAATGATATTTTCACATTTAACTATAACATATCTAACAAAACAAAAATAACAACCAAAAGAGTTCTACTGTCTGAGATATCAAAATTATTCGATCCTTTGGGTTGGTTGGCACCCTTAACAACAAAATTAAAATTGCTTTTTCAAACGGTATGGAAGGATGAGCTCAACTGGGATGATAAGGTATCAGATAAAATTCAGAGAGAGTGGACTAAGATAAAGGAGGAGTTACATTGTCTCAAACAACACGAAGTGCCGAGATGGATCCGAAGCCACAAGGGTGACGTCATAGAATTACATGGCTTCTGTGACGCATCCATTGAAGCGTATGCCTGCGTCGTTTATGCAAGAGTAAAGGGTCAAACAAAAACTATCATAGTGGCCGCTAAAACAAAGTTAGTACCACATAAAAAAGCTATCACGCTGCCCCGACTCGAGTTGAGCGGTGCTCACTTGCTGTCGAAGCTCATGAGCAAAATAAGGGAGGCGCTATCACAACATGTATTGGACCTGCATGGCTGGACCGATTCGATGGTGGTGCTCGGTTGGTTACAAGGAGAACCTTACCGATGGAGACCCTTTGTGGCTAACCGCGTACAACAAATCATTGACGTCATGCCGAGCACGTGCTGGCGTTACGTTAAATCGTTAGAAAACCCGGCCGATGCAGCGAGCCGGGGAATGTACCCGTCTCAACTACAGGAACATTTGCTATGGAGAGAAGGCCCGGCGTGGCTAAAAACATTTATTCCCGAACAAGCTGAAAAAGAAACGTACAAAACAGAAGAGGAAATTAAGAAAACATACCCTATGCATTCAAACGCGACACAACATCATAACCATGAAAACATTATAAGCCAGCTGTTAACAAAACATAATTCATTTCAGAAAGTAACACGCATATTAGCATGGATACTCAGGGCAGTGACACCTAAACGTGACGAAAGGCCGAGCTATCTCACGTTACAAGAATTACGCAAGGCGAAGCAGACTATCGTAAAACACACACAAATGAATGAATACAGACAGGAATTTGAACAATTACGCAAACACGAAAAAATACATATCAAAAGTAAGTTAATCAACCTAAATCCGCACATAGATAGAGACGGCATCCTACGCGTCGGTGGTCGGTTAAGTCACGCGAACATACACTTCGAGATGAAACAACCAAAAATCATACCTCCACATAGTCGGCTCGCAGAGCTATTGGTTAACGAAGCACATGAACTTACCTTTCACGGTGGTCCTCGTCTGACTCTAGCCAATCTCAGACTGCAGTACTGGATCCCTGGAGGAAACAACATCGTGAAGAAGATAGTGCGGGGCTGCGTAACCTGTAGAAAGAACAATCCGAAAACACAACATCAATTAATGGGAGACTTACCAGCTGCTCGTGTCGAACCAGCCCACCCCTTTTATCACACAGGCGTGGATTACACTGGTTTTCTGAACATCAAAGCAAACAAGATGAGGAATGCGAAATCTATAAAGGGCTACGTTGCACTTTTTATTTGCATGGTGACTAAAGCCATTCATTTAGAACTGGTGACCGATTTAACAAGTTCGGCGTTTTTAGCAGCCCTTCGTAGGATGTCGGCGCGTCGTGGATCCCCGCGGCATATGTATAGTGACTGCGGGACGAACTTTGTAGGAGCCAATAGGATCTTGCAAGAGGAGTACGAACAAGTAAAACAAACATTTGACGATAACTTCGTGGGAGCTTTGACCGACATGAACATTCAATGGCACTTCAACGCGCCATCGTGGCCCAGTGCTGGGGGTCTTTGGGAGCGCGCTGTACGTAGCCTAAAACACCATCTGAGGAGAGTAGTCGGAGAACAACGCTTAACATTCGAGGAGTACTCAACCCTCTTAGCACAGTTAGAGGCATGTTTAAACTCACGGCCTCTCTGTGCACTAACCGAAAATATAGATGATCTTGATATCCTAACACCAGCACACTTTCTAACAGGAAGAGCAGGAGTAACAGTGATTGACACCGCAGAAGACGCCAGAACCAGATGGTACCTAACATACCAGCTATTTCAGCAGATCTGGAAGAGATGGAGAGCCGAATATCTGTCACAATTAAACGCACGAAATAAGTGGCAATATCCACAAATAAACATGCAGGTAGGCGACTTAGTTATCGTACAAGACGATAACCTGCCAGCTGGAAAATGGCCGATGGCGAGAGTTATCGAATTACATCCCGGTAGCGACGGATACGTTCGTGTCGTATCGCTGAAAACAGAAAATGGAATTATAAAGCGACCCGTTGTGAAACTGAGTATATTACCCGTAAAGTCAGCAGAACAAGAACAAACAGCAAAAGATAAACAGGAGGATAAAGACACAAAGGGAAGAAACTGCAGGCGTCCACCATCGACTCTATCTTCGATTGTGGCGGCGCTTCTATTTTTTATGACATTAGTTTCGACATCGAGCGGGTTAAATAACATTACGGAGATAAATAACAACCAACCACTACTTTTCGATCCCATAGCGAAGATGCAACTTTTGCGAGATCAGTGGACCCTAGTGGTGTACTACGACATGTCTCCATATTGGGATGGTACAACAGCATTCGAAAAATTACTGACTTACCTGGAAACGACATGTAGTACAGCGGAAAAGAGTAACAAATGCAACTTGATCACCCCGCAGTTACGTCACGAGTACACTGAACTACAATACTACAACCAGCTGCTACTGACTCAACACTTTAGCGAGCACTCCAGACAGCGGCGAGGTCTTATCGACGGGATAGGCTACGTTGCAAATAGTCTGTTCGGAGTATTGGATCAACATTTCGCAGAACATTACACACGAGACATTGAACAGATAAGGCGTAATGAGGCGCACTTAAAACAGTTGTGGAGTAATCAGACATCGATAGTGGAATCGGAATATAATTTGGTAAAGAGAACAGAAGATATTATGATCAAACAACACAAAATCGTAAATAAACATCTTAATAGTCTAGATAAGGCGGTGAATACACTTCAGACGGAAATTAAAAACATAAACGACGATCAAGATTTCACTTTAACAGCAATATCTGCACATGGCATGCTACAAAACCTTAAAAGTGTGCAAAACATGCTGATGGACACTATTACCGATATATATCAAGGGCAGTTTAATTTACACCTATTGACACCAAAACAGTTGAAAGAACAACTTAACATTATTTCTGGATTGCTGACTTCGGATATAATATTACCAATCGATAACATTCAACAGGATCTTCGCAAAATTTACAAGTTAATGAAGACAAAGGCTAGAATGACAGAGAAATATTTTATTTTTGAGATAAAAATACCACTTGTCAGTCGAGACATTTACGACTTATACCACATAATCACTATTCCAAAACTGGATGGAATAAACAGCCTTACAGTGACACCGATTGCAGAATATGTGGGAATTAATCTGAATAAAGATAGTTATCTTCCAGTTACGCCCGAAAATCTACAGGAATGCATTCAAGAGAGTACAATATATTTATGCAAACCGCTACATCCGATGTACAAATTGAAGACTGATAGGGATCTTTGTTCTGTAGATAAAAATAATAATTGTAAAACAAGCATCACCGGGTGCAAAAACAAGTGGGCTAGTCTAAAGAAAATAAACACCTACTTTTACTTTTGCTGTGAGCGGTGTCAACTGCGAACAATATGCGGCGATCAAGTTACGGCGCATCAGCTGGTGCGGGCTAACATTATTAGCCTAGACGATGGTTGCGTCATAAAAACAAATGAATTTACGATCTATGGACACAAATATCGCCAAAGTTTGACTGACGTAAGGTACAACATAGAGACGGTCTCAGTGGCACCGATAAATCATATCATCAACATTACGATCGATAAAGAACAAGAAGATGATGACGTTAACAAAACGGAGATGGAACTTACACAGCTTTACAAGGAAATAGGAGCCAAGCTGAACGTCATGAAACAAAGGGAAACCTACGAACCTGATGATTGGGCTTCTTATCATAACATACACCATTACACAGCGATCTACGGCATTATTGGAACATTGGTGGTAGTCGGCGTGGTGGCAGCGTGGCGTCGTGTTCGTGGCAGCTGGCATACGCCCGCGGCGGCGCCCGCGCCTGAGCCCACAGTGGTGGTCCACCACAGACCTCGAGCTGCGCCGCGAAGAACAACAGCTAAGGATCGTGCTAGTGTACATGTGACTGTGAGTGATAGTGAGTGTGAAATGAAAGAGTTTAAAAAATACGAAGTGCAACCGAAGTTCACCAAATTAGTTTTTAATGAAGACTCAGTGTAATTAAGCTACATTACGTTTTACTAACATTTTTATTGTTTTTTCACCTTGTATCATCAACATTACTAACATAACATTACTGTGGATGCACCCCGGCTCATTTTTGCTCCCCCGGGAATATGTTCGATGTAATCGAACACCTTGTAACACGTGCGGCCTAATTCCGCCGATTAACTCATATTCAGTGCAATTATCCGTATCTTACGTACCGGACGTGCATTCATAACATTTTCACTACATTTAATAGTAAGTTTTCAGTGAACAATAAATCAGTTTACGATTGAGTGACAAGTGTATCATTCGCCATCCCAGAACAACAACAACAACACACACACAACCCCAATAACTTCTTATTTGATATTACAGTATTTTCTTTCCTAGATATATTCTTGCTCAAGGATACGTCATCAACGGTTTGTAAACTCGAGATGGATGGAACATGACGGTATCTTGATAGGTACACGGAATACAACTTTGTTTATTAGATGTATAGGTCGTAAATTCAGTGGCAACCTAAACTTGACGGTAGTCCATAATATAGAGTTGATATTACCGTTCACCACTTACATGACGATTTAAAATTTTAGTCATTCTTTGCTAATATAAGTACTTTTGTACGACACCGTTACATACTTTTATACACAACATTTACATAAGCTATAGCAGGACTATTTTCCAGTTGGGGTAGTCAAACGTACACAATTTATATTGTTTGAGTTCGAAATATGTATAATTTAATGTGCATAAAAACATCTTTTTATTTAGAAACAATATCGTAGCAATAACATAATTATGTAAGAAACATTGAATGAACGTTGTTATGTAAAACATTCGGAACAGATATATAATTTTATTGATTTGATAACGAATTAAATTATTGTTATTTTTTTCAAAACTCAGGTAAAGCGATGAACGGTAATATCAACTCAATAAATATTCCACCGAATTTCTGACCTATAATTATATGTATGAGAACGTAGAGTGATTTATTCAGTGACAAATAAAAAATAAGATACCTAGTGGAGCCTTTGTATATTTATTGAAGATAAAGGCAAAATACTAGAACCCAAATGAGTCCATTTCTTGTAACAACTCTATATCGACGCCTATAATGAAAATCTCGTAAGCTCCTTTTACCAAAACCACATTCTTCAGTTACATTCTGGGTAAAAATTGAGACAAAACGGGGTAGTAGGTAAAACAACTGGGAAGATAAAAAAGGCCACTTCAAATCAATTCATCTAAAAAAGCAATATTGCTATTTGATATTTGTTTGCATTGTGCATTTACTTTGTCAAATTGCAATATTGTTTTTTTTTTGATGAATTTTAGATGTTGTTATCCCCCAGTTGTTTTACCTGGATTTAAACTCTCCAGTGTATACGAGCTCTTGCAGTCACCGGTAACTATAACTAGGGTTGACACAGGGTTCACTCTAGGGATCAGACCCCTTTGCACACAGTTTGGCTCAAATTGACACTTTAAAAGGTTACACTACTTATCTTCATATCATGGGAATAAACATAAACTAGACATAATTGTGACATTTGTTACTAAAATTGTTCTATTGTTCTTGTAGGAAATGGAATTTCATAGTCTGTGCTTGCTTACCCCGGTGAGAAATAGGCATGTTTATATAGGGTGTTAGTGACATCGTAACGAATACTCAGAGGGATGATTCAGACCATGATTCTGAGTTAATATCAAGTGGAATTTTCCGTCGCAAAATTCATGTTAAGTATTTTTTTAGTTTTTTTAAATTATTTTCAATTCTATACTTTTGCGATGGAAAATTCCACTTGATATTAACTCAGAATAATCAGCTGAATCATCCCTCTCAGTATTCGTTACGATTTCACATACACCCCATACAAGTACATACAGTAGCCATACAAGTAGGTATGGGTGTTAGTGACACTGTAACGAATACTGAAAGGGATGATTCAGACCATGATTCTGAGTCGATATCAAGTGGAATTTCCTGTCGGAGAAGTCATGAAAATTTTAGAGCTTATTTAAATTATTTTCCGTTCCATACTTTTGCGACGGAAAATTCCACTTGATATCAACTCAGAATTATGGCCTAAATCATCCCTCAAAGTTTTCGTTACGATGTCACTAACACCCTGTTTATTTGTTTGGTGTATGTCTATTTTTCTTATGCGACTGGAAGGGGTTAAAAAACATAGGACTCGTTTTCAAAAAATAGTTATAACATGGCAGTCAAGCTGTTTAACAAGCTGCCAAATGTACTGAAGGATTTGCCGATAAGGAGATTCAAGTTTGTCTTAAATATAAATATTTGTGTGAACAATGTTTTATAGCACGGAAGAGTTTTTGACATCTATAATTAGTATATTGACATGAATGTACTTATTGTAAATTTGACTATGTATTTAATATTATATCTTTTATTCTAAACTAACAATGTAATTTAATAATTTTTGACATGGTCTTGCGACTGTATGTTTGCATACCAACTAATATGGTTAAATGTGTAATAATGTACCTATAAAAATATTATGACATCTGTATTCGCACCACATCTAAAGCAAATAAAGATTTCATTTCATTGCAGTGTTTTATTTATTCAACCTTACAGCTGTCATTACAGGTTATACCTAATGCGCCAATGTATCTTATGTGTGTGTGTGTGTTTGTTTGTTTTTGGGTGTGTGTGTGTGTGTGTGTGTGTGTGTGTGTGTGTGTGTTTGTATGTGTGTGTGTGTGTGTGTGTGTGTGAGTGTGTGTGTATGTGTGAGTGTGTGTGTGTGTGTGTGTGTGAGTGTGTGTGTGTGTGTGTGTGTGTGTGTGTGTGTGTGTGTGTGTGTGTGTGTGTGTGTGTGTGTGTGTGTGTGTGTGTGTTGTGTTCCCACATTGAGAACGATCCCGAAAGGAAAGTAAAAGAGCGCAAATCTCATGTAAACAGAGCTTTATTACCTAACCTTTAGTCAGATAAGACCAGAGTACAAGAAATAGCATTTTTGTGGTCATTAATGTGGTCTTAACAGTCTGGTACCTTATTTATAGTCTATATTGAACTGGTTTTCCCTTCGCAGGTTGGAAGGTCAGACAGGCAGTCGCTTCTGTATAAAAACCGGAACTGTCAAATCTTCAGGTTAGGTAAGCGGACCCTGTGAGAAACGGGATCATGCTAGGGAGATAAGTTGACTCTGGTTGGTAACTAATGTTAGGTAGGTAGTTAGGCATTTTAGATCAATAAGTTAATGGAACTGAAGATGTTCGTAAGAGGATAAAAGGCTTTTTGTGTTTGGTAACAGATTGTGATTGATTTGATTTCGGGTATTCTTATTTGTTTAGGAATTTTTATTTGAATTTAGTTTTCTTCAGCATATAATCATAGAATAAAGTATAATACTAAGTACTTACAGTCATGAGAAATATAATGTACCCGTTTTAGGGCTCTGTCGCACTAACATATTTGACAGTTAGTGAGACTTACAGTTCAATTTGCCAAAAAAGTTAATGTGACATGGGACCAAAGTGTACATATGAATGCTCGTGACAGTACCTACCTACTTTGGCATGTGTGGTTTTACTCGTAAGTAAACTACTGCGTTACATTCGTAAGCACATATTAATAATTCCGAATCCCCTATAAATCTTTCAAAGTTATTTACCTATAAATTCCTTAAATAAATTTCAGAATACTCACTTTAAACCTGGGGACGGTACACGGTCGCAAAATTTGAAGTGAAATTCCGATAGCTACATGACATTTTGTAGGCTCCTGTTTCATACCGAACAGAATTTTTCCGGTTTAATAACTGAAGCGCAGCGTGATTTTTTATTTCTTCTTTTGCGCAGACGCATACATAAACTCACATCTATGGTCCTTAATGGGTGAGCAGGGCGATCAGAAGGAATCGTGGAAACCATTTCGTCACGTAAAAAGGCAAAATTTCATAAAAAAAAAATATATAAAATAGCAGTTCATGTTGATTATTATTGCTAATCACATTCTTTATGTACTAATCAGAATTAAACCTAGTACACGACTCAATTCTACCTTTCAAGTGACGCCGTGATATCAATTATCTACGTATGATCCAAATATTATGGAAGCGGGCCGATACTATTTAGTTTGCCATCGACACGATAAGAAGAAGAATATGAATTCAAACTCATAGTTGAATTCAGTGGTGACACGAAATTGATATTCAATAATAGTGCTGTGAATATAATAATCTATTTGGAAACAGTTCTGAGATGTAGTTTGAATAATTTCTAGATAGAGGAACAGGATCAATTTTCTCCCTCGGAGTTTTCTTACTGGCGTCGGGAGCGAATTGAATTTGTAATATTATATTCGCAGCTTTTTTAGGTTTGTTTTTTATATGGTACTAGCTTTCTGCTTTCTTTTTCTTGTTTTCTGTGATGATCCGTGCTTAGGAAGGCACGTTAAGCCGTTGGTCCCGTTTACTACTTACTGATGTAAGTTAGTAGTCGTTACATGAGCCATGTCAGGGGCCTTTTGCGGCTCAGTAATAATAATAACCCTGACACCAGGATTGATGGGGTTGGTAATCCACCTCACAACCCACACGATAGAAGGAAACCCCCCACACGTTTTTCTATCCCCAATTCAAACCATATCTCACATAGTGAACGAGTGCCCTCTGCACCGGTTCCCAGGTGGTATAGCCGAGCTGCATTGTGTGACGGATGCAGCAGAGACTTGGTTAAGGGAGCTTAAGCTGGATATTTGATCCAAGCAGGATATTTGTCTGCCATACGCAATAATAATAATTAGGAATCATTGGCGGGTGTTTATTAGTGTATGTTTGTGCCGAAGCTTTTCTTGCAGGTTCTTTTCCCCGGCTATATAGGTTGTGAGAATCCGCAGTAGTTTTAGGCAGATGAGACGTTCGTTATGTAAAAAAATACGATTCAAACTGTAACTATGTCACGTACGAATAAAGATATTTTTGAATTTGAACTACAGGCTGGACTCGAACCCCCTCAATATACAATTGAGTACGGTCACGAGCATTAATATGTATACACTTTGGTACCATGTCACATTAACTTTTTTGACAAATTGAACTGTAAGACTCACTAAATGTCAAATATGTTAGTGCGACAGAGTCCTAAAGTGGGTACATTATATTGTTCGTGACTGTACACAGTCTAGTACAAAAGCCGAAATGTCAAACCATCAAGCGAAGCACTGTTTACCAGCGTGCTAATTTGAACCACCCGGACACAATTCTAGACACAGCCAGCCACAGAGCAGCAAATAAAAAAACTCTACGGAACTACTAGAGGCGAATAAAAATATCATGCAGAAAAATAACTCTTCAAAGACGCGAGCACTTACTGGTAACACTGAAAACTTTACAACATTACACAATATAATATAAGCTTACGACTATATGCCAGCAATGGGGTGGTCAGAGATACATTAGCCATTTTAACTCACATCTTACCAAGCTTTCTGTTAGACCGAAATCTAACAGAATGCCCGGTGGTAGGTAGGGGTGGTCATAGGTGGTGATGGGTTAACATCATTACTATTCTCATGAAGCGCTTTAAGCGATAAGGCCGCCATTTGCCATGTACCTAGTTAAGAGTCCTTTGTAATTATTTGTTTTTATTTTGGTGCAATAAAGTATATTTGTATTTGAAGTGTAATATTGTTCGACATTGACAAACTTCTGACGCGTTCGAAGCCGATATCTCTGCTTACCCCGGTGGGAAATATGTGTATGTATGGTTTATTATGGTTTCTCGGATTAACAGCAGTTTATAAACTGCTGAAAAAAGTACGGATTCGCACTCTGTCATCATAAAGGTACGTCCAAAGCGTTGTTCTGTGTTACCAAGTAGAGATTCTAGGCATGAATTCCTAGGAACTGTTTCAACTGTTGAATTCCAACTCTGTTCAACAGATTCAACAACGAAACTTGTTTCTGTGGTATAATAGTTGAGGAAGTTTTGGCGCGATTGACAATTCGTAGCTCGACACATTTCTGAAAATCACGCTCAGAATCCATATCGGGTGGGCAAACAAGCCACCAGGGCCGCGATCCGTCACTCCATGTACGGTCACGAGCATTAATAATTAATAATAATTATGTATACACTTTGGTACCATGTCACAACTTTTTTGACAAATTGAACTGTAAGTCTCACTAAATGTCAAATATGTTAGTGCGACAGAGTCCTAAATGTGTACATTATATTGCTCACGACTGTACGTGTTACTTATTATTATTGTAAATTATACTTACCAGAGTTTCAAACAACATTGTCTAATACAGTGTCTCATAAGCGTGGTCGACTATTTCCCTCATTCAGCGCTTATCGCTATCGACCCACTAAGGTCCATTATTTCTTTCAAATATTTCGCTGAGCCGAGGTTCGCGCCCAACTGGGCACCCTCAGGCCTGTTGTCTTAAATTTTGTACCGGGTGAGAGCCTTCAGCGCTCCCCATTTATCCGGCCAAGTAGTTAATGCCATTTGCGGCAAATCTACAATAATTCACGTCAAAAAACAATGGTGGCTCATAAACCGGAGTTAGGGTTTTCTGTACACCGCAGCCAAAAATTCTCCAAAAATAATGTTGAACTTAAACGTGATACCCATTTTGTCATTACTAAGTATGTACCCCACATACTTATTCAAAAATACAATATAATGGCTGACACATATATAATAATAATTGTTGTTTGATACTTGGATCACATCATGTATAGATTTATGTTGCTAGGTAGGTATCTATATTGCTTCTCTTTATTTAGCTCAAAAAAAGAAGATAAAAGACAAATCTTTACAACTTTATCGGATATCTTATGCCCAATACACACAGACGTGGTATGGTACGGGAAATGTACGCCTCTGTGATCCAGTGGTTGAGCGTTGGCTGGCAATGTAGAGGTCCTGAGTTTGAATCCCGGTGAGGATATTATCACGAAAATCACTTTGTTGTCGCTAAATTATAGGTTTGAATATTGCAGGCTGATCACGCATTTTTTTCGAAATTAAAATGTTCCGTGCTTTGAATCGAATGTTAAGTAATCTGTGCTGTCATTTTTATAGTTTTTATGCTTTTTAAAATGACACAATGGCTGGTGAGTAAATTGGAGATGTCCTTAGAGAAGCTTTAGTGCGATCTACTCAGGAAGCAAGAGAAGTGTGTCAGGATCGAAGCAAATGGAATTCCATAGTCTCTGCTTACCCCGGTGGGAAATAGGCGTGAGTTTATGTATGTATGTGTATGCGTGTATGGCAGGTGAACACTTCAATAGAAGAAACACTAAGTACAAAAAATAACCGGTTCGGATCCCCCGGGTTCGCCAGTGTGCAGCGAGCAGTAAGCCCAACAGTAGGTACTTTTAATATTGACCGGATAATACTTGGACAAATCTAAAGCGCCTGAGGATATTCTCGCAATCACTAAGAAAATCTTGCCCCGTAACAAATACATTTGGGAAATTAAAAAAATGGGGTACAACCTCTCTCCGAAAAAAATAATATTACTTACTTACTAACTAATATAAACCAGAGTTTATTCTCGGTAGTACTTCGTATGGTGTGCGTTGTGAGATGGAAAACCAACCTCATCGACCCTGGTGTCAGAGTTATTACTGATCCCGCCAAAGGCCCCTGACGGGGCTCATGTAACGACTACATACTTACATCAGTCAATAGTAACCGGGACCAACGGCTTAATCATCATCTTCATCGTCTTACCTTCGGACAATCAGGTGATCAGTCTGTAATGTCCTAACCAAACTAGGGATCACAAAGTGATTTTTGTTATATGTTCCCACCGGGATCGCCACCGCCGACACCTCACCGAGCTTTCTGTTAAACCAACGTCATATATACAGGGTGTTAGTGACATCGTAACGAATACTGAGGGGGATGATTCAGACCATGATTCTGAGTTAATATCAAGTGGAATTTTCCGTCGCAAAATTCATGTTTTTTTTTTGTTTTTTTTTTAATTATTTTGAATTCTATACTTTTGCGATCGAAAATTCCACTTGATATTAACTCAGAATACTGAGCTAAATCAGCCCCTTCAGTATTCGTTACGATGTCACTTACACCCCTTACCAGTACTACAGGTAGCCATACAAGTAGGTATAGGTGTTAGTGACACCGTAACGAATACTGAGGGGGATGATTCACACCATGATTCTGAGTTGATATTAAGTGGAATTTCCTGTTGGAAAATTTATGATTTTTTTAAATGTTTTTTTAAATTATTTTCCGTTCCATACTTTTGCGACGGAAAAATCCACTTGATATCAACTCAGAATCATGGCCTGAATCATCCCTCAAAGTTTTCGTTACGATGTCACTAACACCCTGTATAGGTAATAGGCGGTATCTACTTATACTGGTCGAGACAACTGTGTTAGTGCAAACTACACTTAAGACAAATTAATGACTGATTGGTTCAAGACCGGAACCAGGGAAGAAAAAAATATTAAATATAAATTACTTACTTATTAAAATATGACGATCCTCGATGACTTAGATATTTATTGATAAAAAACCACTTTTTACACGTCATCTTACATTAAACAATGAACAAATACTGGGTGTTAGTGACATCGTAACGAATACTGAGGGGGATGATTCAGACCATGATTCTGAGTTAAAATCAAGTGGAATTTTCCGTCGCAAAATTCATGATTTTTTTAGTTTTTTTAAATTATTTTCAATTCTATACTTTTGCGATGGAAAATTCCACTTGATATTAACTCAGAATAATCAGATAAATCATCCCTCTCAGTATTCGTTACGATGACACTTACACCCCGTACAAGTACATACGGTAGCCATATAAGTAGGTATGGGTGTTAGTGATACCGTAACGAATACTGAAGGGGATGGTTCAGACCATGATTCTGAGTTGATATCAAGTGGAATTTCGTGTCAAAAATTCATGAAATTTTTTCTTTTCTTTTTAATTATTTTCCAATCCATACTTTTGCGACGGAAATTTCTACTTGATATCAACTTAGAATCATGGCCTGAACCACCCCTCAAAGTTATCGTTACGATGTCACTAACACTCTGTAGATAATACATACGTAAACAATGTTATCGTAATATCATTAAATATAGTTAGACTTCAGAGAGCCAGTTATATCTTTCGAAAGCCTACCCTTTTGGTGGTGACTAGATGCAGCTCAATTTACTTAATTAGCTGACAAAATAAATGTATTTCGTTCGCCAAATCACGTTTCTTGCCGACGACCAGATGCAAATCAATTTACTTAATTTTCTGATGAAATATTTATTTTTGTTGACCAAAACCTCTTTGTTTTGCTGAGCGTATAAACCCTATACTAAATTATTACATCTATTTCGTCATTAATCCCAAAAATAATCTTAAGTCTATTACAAAATTAATTAATTTTGTACGTTTCAGAGGCAAAATGAAAAGTTAATTTAATTAAAATGGATGGGTTAAACGTTTCAAAGCGTGACAAGCCGAACTTTTACATACTTATCTTCAAACCATTCTTGTTTGACTTGGAATGTCCAGATATGAGTGAATATACAGGGTGATACTGACACCGTTACGAATACTGAGGGGAATGATTCAGCTCATGATTCTGAGTTAATATTAAGTGAAGTTTTCCGTCGCAAAATACATGTTTTTTTGTGTTTATTTTTTAATTAAATATTTTCAATTGTATAGTTCTGCGATGGAAGATTCCACTTGATATTTACTCAGAATAATGAGCTGAATCCCCTTCAGTATTCGTTATGATGTCACTAACACCCCGTACGAGTATGTACAGGGATTCTCTCAAAATGCATAAATGGTTTTGTCATAATTTTAATTATCATAATACTTTTCGCATAACGTTTTTAAGCATAATAGTACGTTCCCATAATAACATCTAAGAATACTGGTTTGTTAGGTATAACTTATTTTTGGACTAATATTTGTTGGTATAAATTTGATTCGCATATAAATAGGTATCCATAATTCTTTTTTAGAATAAAAGTGTTTTGTCATAATTTTTGCAAGGCATAACAGTAGGTTAGGGTGCGGCGGGGGTGGCCCTCGGGCCACCCCTACGCCGCCAGCATGTTTATCTTACACACGAAAAGTATACTGAATGATGACCAACAGCATGAAATAGAGTAAAAAATATAAAAAGTATCATGAACCAAAGGCAGCTAGGGAAAAAGTAAGTTTCGGAAATGTTCGAAGTTGTGCCAAAACTATTCTTATTCGGAGTACTTATAGTTTTTATGTTTATAATACTTATGCTTATATGTCATTATTGTTATTAATTATTATGCTTATGGTAGTTATGAGTTTCAAAATTATGCTTAAAAAGTTATGACAAATGAATACTATGCGTAACTAATAATAGGACAAGTAACATTATGCCATGGTAAATTATTACATAAAAAAATATGCGTAAAAATAGAGAACCGTATGTACATGTAGCCAGGTATACAAGTAGGTATGTATGTTAGTGACACCGTAACAAATAACTGAGACCATGATTCTGAGTTGGTATCAAGTGGAATTTCCTATCGGAAAATTCATGAAAGTTGCCCTTCAGTATTCGTTCTCCACCAACCCGCTGTGGAGCAGCGTGGTGGAGTATGCTCCATACCCCCTCCGGTTGATTGAGGGGAGGCCTGTGCCCAGCAGTGGGACGTATATAGGCAGTTTATGTTATGTTGTATTCGTTATGATGTCACTCATACCCCGTTCAAGTATACAGGTAGCCAAAGCCATACAAGTACGTATGTGTTAGTGTTCTTCTTTGCGAGTCGATGGCGATCGAAGCTAAATTTTTGCTGACCAATAATTGGCCACGCTTACGGCATTGTTAGTGGCTTCGTACAGGTCTTCAATAGTGCAGGTGTTAGGGCACTTAGGACAGCACTAAAGGTGAGCCATAGTTTGTGGTGATACTCCACACTCGCAATCATCGCAACCATCAACCAGGTAACCCCACCTGCAGAGATTATCCTTGCAGCGGCCCACCTGTGTCCGGAGCCTATTTAAAGACTTCCATGTGGGCCACGCTAGATTACTTATGTGTTAGTGACACCGTAAGGTATAAGGTTCATCATATCCATCTTTGGACTTCGTATCAACAGTGGCAGCAAGTTGTCTTTGATTACTTGTGGCTCTGACCACTCCATTAGGGATTACGGGCGTGAGTTTATGTATGTATGTATGTAGTGACACCGTAACAAATACTCAGGGGGATGATTCAGTAAAATAGACTCAGATTATTAGTATATAAGTTATTTAAAACTAAACTAACTAACTTTCTTTCAACTCAGACCGTTCAATAGATACCCATTGAAACCATGGTTTGATGACAATAAAAATTGTTTTAAACAAAAAACAATCTCAATCATTCGAAACTTGGCAATCACATTTTAGCTTAAAAACAAAACTGACTGCAAAATTAAATTCTAGCAGGCAAACACAAGTTTTCAATTCGCAGTATTTCGATTCGATCTGAATTCAATTATGGTACAATTTAAAAAAAAAAGTGCGACAAAACATTCCACTCCCGAAAGTCCAAACACGTTTCATGAGAGTTAATGGAATAATAGCTTTAGAAACATTCACATACAAATCGGATTTTTATTTCGCATTTTATGGTTCACTAGTTGACTACCTCTGACTTCTGTGTAGTTTTTCTATCGCGTGTACTTCATCAACCCTGATAGGGTTAGAAAGGTCCCAATTGGGTCGCGTACTTGGTCTGTTCCAACCTGTGTGTAGGTATATACGACCACGAGTACTGATATGTATATGCTTTGAAACCATGTCACATTAACTTTTTTGACAAATTAAACCGTAAGTCTTATTAAATGTGAAATATGATAGTGCGACAGGGTTCTAAAGTGGGTAAGTACATGATATTACTCATGACTGTACATACATACATAGCGGTCAAATACATAACCCTCCTTTTTGCTTCGCCGCAGTCGGGTAAAAAGCGGCAATAGTTGTCAGGTTTTTCACCAAGTTTACAAACATAGACTCTTGGATACATTCCCAGTTGGGCAAGTCAGAGGTACATCCATCGCTAGATGAACTAGTTAGAGTACCCACGCTTCGCCGAGCTTTCTGTCAGACCAACGTGTGTGGTGAGCTGTATCGCCGTCTATAATGGTCGAGCCAACTGTGTTAGGGAAAATTGCACTTAAGATATATGAAAAACTCACGCAATTATTTTTTTTTTTCAATATTAATGTTATGTGTGTATATTTTAATGTTGTAAATGTATATGTGTGTCGTAGATTTTTACCTAAATAAACTTATTTATTATTTTTTTTATTTTTTTTCACCGATCATAACGTTTCACGATAACATTTCAAAATATTTAGGGACCTATTTCACTAAAATCCAACCAGCACCAGAGGCCTGTTTAATAAAACTTACAATTGTAAATTACAATGACAATTTGATGTACATTGCGGAGTGTGTGATCACAAATATTTTGCAGTTTCATATTACTTACGTAATGAACATCAAATTGTCGTTGTAATTTACAATTGTAAGTTTTATTAAACAGGCCCCAGGTGTCAACAGCAAACATTTTGATGGTGGGTATCGCGACTGTGTCTTCGGGACCCCGATACCGACCCCGTCGGAGTGGTTGACGATTTCCCGCTAGAGTCAATTAATTCTTTCAAACACACTCAGACGACGCCTTGAGCCGAGGTTCGCGCTCAAATAGGCCTAAAATTTTGTACTATGTGTGAGCCCATAGCGCTTCCCATATTTACTTGTAAGGTGGCTTGGCCGTTTCGCTACCATCACATGAGGATAAGGTGACAAAACTATTTCATATCGTCACCATGGACAACAAAATCATTGACTGTTCATTGCCATTCTGTTATAATAGTTCTTGCAATAACGAAATGGACACGGCCCATATTTAACACATAATAATTAACCTAACATGTAGAGTTTGTAAACTTAAGGTTTTTATAAGATGTGAAGAGACAGAAGCTTGGCTCTACATGAGATCTGATAATTTCGTCTTAGCAACATTTTACATGAAAATGTTTTTTGTTGGGATTAACTATTCTTAATGTTATAAATAATTAGTAACAATTATATTCGTATAGTCATCCCGTCTCTTAGAATTCGCATGTTCAGTATTTTAGTCGCTTTTAATTAAGTTGAGGTTAATTATGTTAATTAATATGAAGGTGAGTGGGGTATAATGGTTTGAGAAAGGAGTGAACGTAGCTCTTAGCTCCTAATTGGCAGAAATAACAAGACATTTATATGAAACTTTTCAGCCATATGATGGGGGGGTTAGAATATGTGTGTATTTTGGATAAACGATCTTCATCAACTCTTGGCTTCAGGTTTGACTGATAAATAGAATAGAATATAAATTGATCTTCTTCTATCGTGTGAGTTGTGAGGTGAATTACCAACCTCATCAACCCTGGTGTCAGGGTTACTATTGAGCCGCTAAAGGCCCCTGACATGACTCATATACCGACTACGTACTTACATCAGTAAGTAGCAACCGGGACCAACGGCTTAACGTGCCTTCCGAAGCACGGATCGTCTTACTTTCGGACAATCAGGTGATCAGCCTATCATGTCCTAACCAAACTAGGGATCACGAAGTGATTTTTGTGATATATCCCCACCGGGCTTCGAACCCGGGACCTCCGGATCGTAAGCCCAACGCTCAACCACTGGACCACAGAGGCCGTTATATAACGCGGTAAGAACTCGGTCTATGTCCCAATTGGGGTAGTCAGAGGTACAGCCAACCAAGATGAACTAAGTATCCACACCTCACCGAGCTTTCTGTCAGACCAACGTGATAGATGGTGAGCCGGAACTGTGTTAGTGAAAACTGCTTTTAAGATTAATTAATGACTCATTGGTGCAAGTCCGGTACCGGGATTCGAACCGGCACTCCCCGTTTGAGAAGCACGCCGGTAAACCACAGGTATTACGTGTCTTAATCATAAATAGTACATCCAGTTTTTTTTTTCTCCTCATACAGCGCATTGGTGTACACTGTAATGTTGTATGTACCTTTATAAATAAATAAATAATAAATAAATCCAATTATCACCACAACGATGCCACTTAAGATATAGACAAGATTATAATGCCATATTTCAGTACTGAATATTGTTCATGACACAAAGGAAATTATTTGAATTAGTGCAGGGTAAGGGTACTACAGTTCGTATGGCTTTTGAGTCGCCTTTGATTACGACTCTATTAAATTGAGAGGATGGCATTTACGAATGAGTGAATAGAGCTCGGTTATAAGGGGTACTAACGACCCCCGTGAACCAGTGGATGAGCGTTGGGCTCACGATCCGGAGGTCCTGGGTTCGATTCCCGGTGGGGACATATATCACAAAAATTACTTTGTGGTCCCAAGTTTGGTTAGAAGATTACATGCTGATCACCTGATTGTCCGAAAGTAAGATGATCTGTGCGTCAGAAGGCACGTTAAGCCGCAGCAGGTTACTACTTACTGATGTAAGTAAGTAGTCGTCACATGAGCCATGTCAGGGGCCTTTGGCGGCTCAATAGTAACCCTGACACCAGGGCTGCTGAGGTTGGTATTCCGCCTCACAAGCCACACGAGAAGGGGTACTTACATCTCTTATTCACATTGGTACCATACTATATATGTAGGAAAGTCAGCAGAAAGTAAGATATGATAATACTATGGAAGGATGACGAATGGGGATTTGTTTGTTTATGGTATCAATTTAGTATGGTTATTATTGGATTGGAATTTGGTCTATCATTGGATTGTCGTCGGAGGGCATTAGGTAAATTGAAAATAAAATAAGTCAAGATTATTTAAATCACAAATTAAAATAATAATAAAATATATTATTATTTTTTTGTTATTTTTTTTTTTTAATTTTAATCGTTTAATCACGTCAGTTTTTAAAGACAATTTCAGCTCGCCTCATCGAGGCAACTTCCGACCCTAGAGCAGGCAGTTATTTTGGCCAAAGGGTCAGTTTGGCGGTGCAGAGGGGCAACGTAGCCAGTATTCTGGGGACTTTGCCTCGATGTGGTGAGCTGGAGGACATTTTTTATTTATAGTTTTTTATCCCTTTTTCTATGTTTTGTTTTTAATAATATGTTTGTTGTTACAATTGTAGTTGGATGGAATGTACTTGTTTATGTATTTTTATTTAATAAATAATTTAAATCAAACAAGATAAGTGAAATGAGAGCCAAGTTCAATGTTACAATATACCTATGCCTTGGTTGTTGACTTCAACGACAAAAGGAGTGAGATCTAAATGGGTGCCAAGTTCAATGGTTAGTCCTGTTTATTTAACAACAATAGGAGATATATTTAAAGTACCTCTTACGTTATTCATGTGGCGCATATTTTTTACCCGACTGCGGCGAAGGACAAAGGAGGGTTTTCGGTTTGACCGCGCATAAAACACAGAATGAAAAGCACAATATTTGAATGAACAAGATCCCAAAATAACATATAAACATCATAACATATAGTCATCCCGTGGACATATATAGTCAGCACAGTGGATCGCTGGGTAATGATGCCGCCGACGAACTGGCAAGGAGAGGATCAGACACCAGGGTATATGGACCCGAACCAATCCTGCCGATACCTTTCAGTCAGTTACGCTCGTGGGTACGGGAGCATACCCAGCAACTACACAACGACGGATGGGCACAGCTGCCCACATGCAGACAGTCGAAGGATATCATTTTATTTTATTTTATTTTATTTTATTTGGGTAGCTTACAGCCTTTTTTACAAAATGAATACTTATAAATACAAACAAATGCCAATGAAAAGCTACCACAAGTGAACATTAAACATTTTAAAATGTCCATACAGACTCAGATACAGCCAGAAATTAAATTAGGTTCCTTGGTCAGCAAGGTTTTTACACTTTGAACGCTACCGCTAAATAGGTCAAAGCGAGTATCAGTATTAAGCTTATTAACTAATCTTAATGTTCTAGGTAAGAAGCTATTGATTCTATAATTAGTGCAACAAGGAGGAACATGAAGCAAAGTATTATGTCGCAAAATTCTATTAGGGATTCTAAGATTGATCATACTGAGGAGATCAGGACAATCAACTTTACATTGTGCCACTTTTAGCAGAAATGATACATCAGCAATCGACCGCCGTAAATTAAGTGGTAAAAGGTGAAGTTTATGGCACATCTGGACATAACTCAAGTCGGTGTAATTTAGATGAAACTTATAACTAAGGAAACGAATAAACTTTTTTTGAATTTGTTCAATACAGTTACGATATTTATCGTAACCTGGGTTCCATATTTGGGAGGCATATTCAAGGTGGCTTCGCACGTTTGATAGTTTTCATCTTTTTGAATGATTTTGATATCCGTTTTACAAATCCAAGTGCTTTGTAAGCTTTATCCACGCATAAATTAATATGTTGGTCGTATTTCAATTTACAATCTAATAATACACCTAGATCTTTAACAGTATCCGTATGATCAATATACTTACCATTCAGCTGATAACTATTCATAAAAGTAATTCTCTTCCTAGTAAAACTTATTGAAAAACATTTCGATACATTTAAGTCTAGCTTGTTGTCGATGCAATAGTTCTGAAGCCTATTAAGGTCATCTTGTAAAAGTTGCGCATCAGATGGACCGTTGACAATTCTATAAATTTTCATATCATCCGCAAAAAGTAAAAACTGCGAATTTTGGAAACAGCATACGACGTCATTTATAAAGATGGCAAACAACAAAGGACCCAGCAAGAACCTTGCGGAACTCCAGAGGGAACAGGCAGCCATGATGATGAGTAACCATTAAACACAACTGACTGTGTTCTATTCCGAACATAAGAGCTAAACCATCGAAACAAATCGCCCCTTATTCCCAGACCAATAAGTTTCAAAAGCAGTAAGTCATGATCAATGCGATCAAATGCCTTGCTGTAGTCCGTGTATACAGCATCTACTTGGTTGCCAGCGATAATATTTGAAGTGACAAACTCATCAAGAATGGCTAGGTTTGAGACTGTTGACCTACCTCTCAAAAAACCATGTTGCTGTGATATAAATACGTGTTTGATACAGCTATAAAGTTGATTAAAAATGATCCGCTCAAAGACTTTAGCTATCAAGCACAGTTTCGAGATAGGTCGGTAATTTTCAACCATAGTTTTAAGACCCTTCTTGTGAATTGGAGTAATAAACGCAGACTTCCATATCAATGGCACAACACCCTCGACAATTGATCGTTGAAAAAGTATACTAATTGGTACTGAAATCGCATCAGCACAATTGACCAAGAACAAGGCTGGCAGAAAATCAGGACCTGCGGACTTACTCATATCCAGTACCTTGAGGTAGTTTGCTACCTGTAGTTGGTTGATTTCAATATTAGAAATGTCACAGGGTGTACACGGAAATAGAGTTTCATCGGGCAAGTTAGAAGTATTAATGTTAACGTTAAGAAAAGTAGACCCGAAATAAGTGGAGAAGAATTCACTTATCTCTTGTCCCGAGTTACTAGAATCAGAGGAGTACGACATTTTAGCTGGATAAGAACTACTCCCGCGTTTACCCTTGACATAAGACCAAAACTGTTTAGGATTAGATGAAATAGCTTGCTCCACTGAACCAATATATTCCCGGTAACATCTCACCTCCGTTATTTTAACCCTATCACGCAATAATTTAAATATGTTCTCATCAGATTTGTTGTTATAAATTTTATATTTAGTTAAGAATTTAAACTTTTCCCTAATCATTTTTATGAGTGAGGATTTGTACCAGGGAGGATACGAACGTCGTCTAGTTGTACGCGTTGGTATAAACTGATCACGAATCTTATATGTGATTTCATAAAATTTTGCAACCGCATCATCAACCGATCCTTGACGGAGTACAGTATGCCAATCAGTACTTGTTAAATGGCTACATATTTGCTCGTAATCAGCCCTGCGATATAAATAGTAAGTACGCTTTGGTACTTCTAGTGGATCTAGATCAACAAAAGATGGTTGGATAACCAGGGACTTGTGGTGGGGATCTTCTTTTACCAGAGGATCATGGCATTCGGTAACAGAAACAGTACTTGTGCAAAGAACTAAGTCTAGGATAACATTATTGTGATTGGTATGGCAATTGAACTGTTTTAAACCACAGTCATAAATGGTCTCAACAAATAATGTTGCTATGTCTGTCGATATATTTGTCGGTCTCAGGCCAATGTCAGATGGACACCATAAAATTTCAGGTAAGTTAAAGTCGCCCAATATTAAGTACTCACCAGAGTTTAAACTGCTTATTTCCTTTAATTTGATTAAAAAGTTGTTAAGTTGAATATTAAAAGAATTGCCCATGTTTTGATTAATCAAATATAGTACGCAAATATGAAGATTGACAGTACACCTCGTTCTAGAACCTCGCAATGAAACCGTTAACCACACATCCTCCGCACTTGAATTCCAATCCAAGTCACACGAGGTCGTCAGATCACGGCGTACTGCAATGGCTACCCCACCGCCCTTGGTTTGACGCGTAAGGGCATAATCACGGTCACGTCGATAAACAATATACCTATCGTCAAAAAGTTCCGCGTCCGATATGCCGTCAAGAAGCCAAGTTTCGGTCAATGCTATGACATCATAATTGCTGGTCAGTAAATTACGTATAAAAATATCAGTTTTTGTCCTTAATCCCCTACAGTTCTGGTAATAAACAAAAAGGTTAGAAGACATTTTGAAGAAAGTCTTTAACTGGATAACTATCATAACATACTTCACATCCCTCACTTACAATGAAAAAATGCATCTTAATAAGTTTTATAAAAATAATAGGCATCAATAAGTATTGTCTACAAACTTCGAATAATACAAAAAAATAAGATAGTAAAAGTAGGTAAGTAAAACATTCAAGCGAGCGCTCAACGCTGCGGTTCAAAAAGTAGGCATTTGCTGGAATGCAGTGACGACGCACGGTACAGTGAATAGAATAACAAGTAGTGGTGCTCAAAGTAAACCGGAAAAAAATACTTAGGAAAAAAATACAAATGTAAGGTGTTAATGAATTTTGTCCAAGTCTTTCGAATTTTTTATGGTTATAACCTTGGATTCCGGACTTTTTCTGGCAAAAATCTTTGAGTTTTTTACCCAAATGAAATCATAATCCTTAGCTTTAGCAAGTTTTTTAGCTTCTGTGAAAAGTATCTTGTTTTGTACCGTGAGGTGGTCATTTACAAAAATCTGATTAGTACCTTCTAGACCTATATCGGTAGGATAAAGCTTTTTGGTAGAACGTGCAGCGGCGATGAAGTCCTCCTTTACATATCGATTTATGAACGATAGTATTATCGGTTTAGAATGGTTGTCTTTGGATGGGACTCTAGTCACGAAGTTGATGCTTTGTTTGGTTATAGGATACATGATCTTAGAACCAATAGCTGTAACTACGTTAAACAGGTTTTCCCGGTCCTTCATTGGAACTCCTTTAATTTCTACATTATTCAGCCGCGCCCATTGATTTTTTTCATTAAGATCGCTCTCCAATTGGGATATGCGCTGTTCTAATTTTAATGCATCGTCTTGTGCCCTTTCCACAACTTGAAGTCTTGCATCCAAGTTTTGCAACTTATTGGAAACCGCAGTTACCGAAGACTTAACTTCCAGAATCTCGCTCTTGATCTCCTTGATACCTTCCATCACCGCAAGAAGGGGAGCCAGGGTGAGTTTGATCTTGTTAAGCTCCTCCATGACATGCTCCAGTGTAGCAGGCTTCGGTGACCCGCACGATGGTGGCGCAAAACCAGATGCAGCTGACGTTATATCCTGCGGCTGTGCGGAGGTTTCCCCCGTCGCCGTTCCAGTCTTGCAATGGGGACATCTCCAAGCGGCTTGACGGTCGGCACCCAGCTTGCGGTAGCCCTTCTCAGTAATACCAGCGCATGGGAAGTCATAAAAATTCATGCAACTGCTACACTTTGCGTAATCCTGGACCTCGTCACCACACCTAATGCACTTGACCATATTTGGGCACTAAAATATACAACCACGCCAAACAGTAATAGAAGTTTGAGATGCACTGGCCACTGCGACCGATAGGTACCTAAGTAATCGAGTTGTAAAATACGTGCGCTCGTTAAAAGTCCGAGTCGTGTACTGATCATGCCTATGATATCCAAGAGCTTCACTCGCCGACTGCTTCGCTTAAACCGCAATGACCTTCGAATAGTAGTGGGCAGTATTACGGGTCACTGCCCACTCAACAAGCACCTATTTAACTTAGGGATAACGGACAGCCCACTTTGCAGAAACTGCCCCCCATGTAATCCTGGAATGCACGGGAGTGTCAGCACAACGGGTAAAAATCCTCAAAGGAATGGGGTCGCTCCGCGAAGCCTGTGAAAACCCCAGGAGGCTTCTGAGCTTCTGGAAGGAGATAGGTTGGCTTACGTAGTCAACAATTACACGCATAATGGGCCATCTTAGAGTCTAAATGCGGAAAACAGAGCCCACTAACATAACATAACATAGTCATCCCGTGATCTTGGCACTTGCAACAGTGTCGAAATATCGGGAGTCTCATATCCCTATTTTAGACGCGGTAAGAGCCCGTTATTATGTTTGATTTATAACATATAGATTCTAACCTTTTCCTACGATAAACATAGACAGAAATTACAATATAATGTAAATAAAATACATATTCTTAATTTAAAAACCCTTACGGAAAAATCGCTTTCTAAAAAGTATGAAACAATATTTCTCCGAAATTCTTCCGAAATTTTTTGTATAGGAGATAGCCGTTGTAGTATGCTAAATATCTCCTAAAAGTTTGTTTACCATGGATACTTAGTTATTCCTACAAAATCTCTTACATAAGCATTAATTTAATACACACATTTTCTTAATGTTCACTTGACTGTATATAACAGCCGTGGTAGCCCAGTTGATAGAACTCTTGGCTCTCACTTTGAGGTCGCAGGTTCGAATCCAGCACCAACCTAAACCAGTGATTGTCGAATTTGTTTTCGAATTCATGTTTGGATCATAAATGATTATCATGTGAAGAAAAACATCGTGAGGAAACCCACATTCTCGAGAAGTGTGTTTACGGAGGTATGTGACCTAACCTGTATTAGGCTGGTTTTCACTTCGCGGGTTGGAAGGTCAGACAGGCAGTCGCTTCTGTAAAAAACCTGACCTGTAAAATCTTCAGGTTAGGTATGCGGACCCTGTGAAAAACGAGATTTTGTTAGGGAGATGATGACTTGACTGTATAAGCAATGGCCAGCGGAATAAAAAAATATATTGAAGAGGAAAATAAAAAGCCCTTTCGCTTACTACGAAAGCCTACAAAAACTAGCAACCCAGATGTTGTAATGAACGACACACAAAAGGGCAAAGAAAAATGGAACTGTTTATTCAACGTATAGACAGGCTTATGGCAAATATGGTGTTTACACGAAGTCTATGTAGAAAAAAGTTCTTCTAACAAGTTGTTTGCTAAGTTTATTGGTTCAAATTAAGAACTAGAGAATGTCTGCGATTACTATTGTGTTGGAATTATTTTATAAAATAAATAAGTACTTTTCCAAACGTAAGTAATTAATTACTACTCAGAAATCGTATAAGCTCTTTCATTGGACATTAAGAGCTTAATATGAGTATAGGCGTAATTAATAAAGTAGGTATTGAAAGCGTTTTCGGATACTAAAAGTATGTAGGTACCTATTATAGTAAGTTACTGTTTGATTTGTCGCAAGTACCGCATTTTCTCTTTATCAATAAAATAATTAAAATAAGCAAAATAACCTGTAAAAAATTAAATACATTTTTGTTGTTCTTCATCGCAACAATAAAATTATTCGCCCACAGAAATATAATAACGGTTCTAAATTCAAAATAAGGCAGTTCGTTCATAAATGGAATTAAAATATCCACGACAGCTCAAAACAGAAGACAAAAATAATAATTCGTAATTCAAAAAGTCTCTTAGAAAAAAAAATACGTCGGCAAAGGTTGAATAGGCGAAAATCCAGTGAAATCCTAGCTATTGTGGCTCAGACAATGCTGGCTGAATAGGACTGTGTTTTGAAAAAAGGAATTTCGTGGGTCCCACGGTAGATCAACATGTCTGCAATAACGGAACAATGGATGCGCGGAAATAGAGTTCCTTTATTAAGTTTCGTAACTAAATTAGTACTAACTACTTAGCTACATACCAAATTTTATTACTTATATTTAACTATATCTTATTACAAATGAATACCATCCGACGCAAATTATCAAGATAAGAAAGGTTTAAGATCAAAAAATTTAAACACCTCACAAGTTTACGTTTCGTAAGGATTAAAAGAAAAAAATGTTAATACGGAGTATGTCCCCACCAACCCGCATTGGAGCAGCGTGGTGGAGTATGCTCCATACCCCCTCCGGTTGATTGAGGGGAGGCCTGTGCCCAGCATTGGGACGTATATAGGCTGTTTATGTTATGTTGTTATGTACGGAGTATGTATTAGGCATAAAAAGTAAATGTCAAATATACACTGTTCCGAATTCAACTCGTATTTTATTGAATAAAAATTCGGATTTTAAGATTTTTTGTTGAGACGTGGGCGAAGTTGAGTGCGAAAAGCTATGTTTTTAACAATTACTTATATAAAATCTATGTTACTATAAACCAATTGATATGTATAAATATACATTGATCATTTTTCATAATCTTGATTGTTACAAAGTTAAACTTATGGATAACTATGTACGCGGTTACTGTGGCCCTCCACTTATAACTCAAATGGGACTCTCTATTGTGCTTCTTGCAATAGGACTTTCAAAACTAAATTTGGTTTTGCTAGTCACGCCCGCGTCCATGCAAGAACCCAGGCTAACACTAGCTAAGGGTGTCGCCATCGACGGATACGTCTGGGAGGACATCATCATCATCATAAGTGTAGTCTACATCAGACCTTTTTATAATTTTAAGGTTGGAGATAAGAAAATGCTTAATGTAAACCATGTGGCATTACTTTATATAAATAAATAAATAAACTGACAAATCAATGTGAAATAACTCTTTGTCTGTCTGTTACCTTTTCTCGCCTAGCTGAGCACAATCTGAAGATTTTATCCGGGTATGCCCAAGCGGTCCCCATTTATTCGGCCAAAGTAGCGAAGGCCATCTGAGGAAAATCTACAAATATTACGTCCCGTAAAAAATAAAAACGAACTGGTAAGCATAAATGTATTCTCCGAGACGACATTTGATATTCGAATAACAAATCTAATGCGATTTTTCCGAGACTTGTTTACGTCTTCATTATACAAATCAAGATATTGGAATTCAAATCATTTTAATAAGAGGAATGGCATGAAAAGGAACTGTGCCCTCCTCGTGAAAGTACTTACTTATATTGAAATTGCCAGACACTTCTTTTTTTTACATAAGAAATGTTGAGATATCCATTACAATCAAGTATTATACAGGGTGGTTGTGACATAGTAACGAGAACTTTGCAGGGTGATTCAAATCATGATTCCGAGTTGATATCAAGACGGATTTTCCGTAGCAAAATTCATGTTTTTTTAATTATTTTTAATTTTATACTTTTGCGATGGAAAATTCCAGTTGATATTAACTCGAAATAATGGGCTAAACCATCCCTCTCAGTACTCGTTACGATGTCACTTACACCGCGTACAAGTACATACAGGTAGCCATACAAGTAGGTATGGGTGTTAGTGACACCGTTACGAATACTGAGGGAGATTATTCAGACCATGAATATGAGTATTAAGTGGAATTTCCTGTCGGAAAATTCATGAGAAGTTTTGTGTATTTTTTAATTATTTTCAGTTCCACACTTGATAATTATCAGTTCCAGTGTTGACATCATGTAGCCATAATGAAATTAGGTAATAATTTTTGTCATTAATTTTATTCACAAAGTGACGCTTTTGTGACTTTTTATCTTTATTATTTGATTGTTTTTACATACATACATACATAAACTCACGCCCGTAATCCCTAATGGGGTGGGCAGTGCCACAAGTAATCAAAGACAGACTTGCAGCCACTGTTGATACGAAGTCCAAAAATGGATATGATGAACCTTATGGTGATAAGGGATCAGCCTATCGCCCATAACATTAGTCCATCATGTTAGAGGGCACAATCCCTCTGTCGGTTTTTGATTGTTTTTATTATTTATTTTTTTACTGTTCTCGTACATATTATTTTATTACCAGTAACATCCTATTTTAAATTGACTATGATTGGCTTGTGTAATTAAATAATAACTATTATGTTGGGAATTGTTTAAGGTTTGCTGAAACGGGAATTGAATTATTTTATTGTGTTATGCTAGTGTGTGGCAGTTTGTATTCACTGTTTTCGTTTGTTTTACTGATATATTGTTTTTTTTTTTTTTGTATAATTTTCGACACAATGTAAAAATTGTTCAGAAATAAATAAACTTGAACTATCAACTCAGAATTATGGTCTGAATCATCTCTCAAAGTTTTCGTTCGTCACTAACACCCTGTGTAATCGTGAGCTTATGTTAAGTTAAATCAATTTATTCTGACTGAAAATATATTATATTAACTATACGAGCATTAGTAACTTTCTAAACTGTCGTGGCGTGCAAAACTTAAATCCCTCGGTTGAAATATGAGCCAAACTGCGAGGTATAAAAAGTGCATTCTCTGTGGACGCCAGATGACGCTGTTACCAAGCAATATTTCACATTCATAACCGCTTTATGTCTCGCTTTTGTGGTTGTAGTTGCATGTGTGATGGTAACTGGTTAATCTTGTAATTTCTCTTCAGTTTTTAGGATTCTGTGTGTACCTTACAAGGCGGACACTCCATACAAAAATCTCGTTTTTTCGTGAAACGCGCGCGTGCGAGCGAGACAAGACAGTCCGCCTTACCTTACGTACCTGCCTTACTTAACGGCTATTTACACTAAAGAGATATCCGAGGGTAGGTAAATCCAGATCGGCAACGATACGAATTGGTGCGGGGCGGAGAATGTCCTTTCTGTAAGTACCTAGTATTATTCTTTATTGTATGTCTATGACAACTTATCATACCAATTTATGTTTGATAATATACGAGTAAATACTCTAATTGAGGAGCTCGGTGGCGCAGCGGTAAACGCGCTCGGTCCGCGATTGTTGAAGTAAAGCAACTTTCGCAGAGGCCGGTCATAGGATGGGTGACCACAAAAAAAGTTTTCATCTCGTATTCCTCCGTGCTTCGGAAGGCACGTTAAGACGTTGGTCCCGGCTGCATTAGCAGTCGTTAATAACCACCAATCCGCACTGGGCTCGCGTGGTGGTTTAAGGCCCGATGTCCCTATCCATCCATAGGGAACGCCCGTGGCCCAGCATTGAGGACGTTAATGGGCTGGTGATAAGCACACCTTAATAAAATAAAATTAATAAACCTCAATGACCACACAGGCGGCACAGAGAGGGTTTGCGATAACTTTGTATGAAGTTGCGTGCGCCGCGAGGAAACATTGGGGTACTTACAGAAAAATACAGAAAAACTCGAATACCTGCAATAGATAAAACCGTATTACAATCGTACAGCTAACCTGCAGTCGTTTGCACTGGGGGAAAGGGGGGAAGGCGTTAAAAAGGCAACATCAAAGAAATATTGTTATTGTTATGCTCATATATCAAATTGCAATATTGCATTTTAGATGAATTGCTTCTATGTGATGTGGCCTTTTGTAGCCCTCTGCGAACCTCTGCGAGCAGTTATTGCTAACCATACAACGAATTTGGCTTCTTGACCAGTAATTAAAATGTAGTTTGCATGAAGCCCTTAACGTTATAAGTTGTGTTTGATCGTAAAGTTTGTAAATATACCGAACCAAACCGTTTTCCGTAGCTGTGTATCAAAATTCATGGATTCCATTCAGATAATAGACCGGCGAGCTATCCCATACATATTTATAGTGAATTTGTTGCAATACACGTCAATTGTAAAATATCTGGCAACAGAAAAACACATTTTGTACAGTTTGTCATATTTATTTCACAGCAAACAAATTGTCTACAAATAATACCCGCGCCGTGTGGAACCCCGGTAACGGACTTGCGCCATTGAGTTATTAATTTATCTTTAGTGAAGTTTTCACTTCTTCTTAGTTTGGTTCGGACATTTCAGGCTGATCACCTGATTGTCCAGAAGTAAGATTATCCGTGCTTCAGAAGGTACGTTAAGCCGTTGGTCACGGTTACTACTTACTGATGTAAGTACGTAGTCGTTACTTGAGTCACGTCAGGGGCCTTTGGCGGCTCAATAATAATCCTGACACCAGGGTTGATAAAGTTGTTCAACCCACTCAACCCACACGATAAGAAGAAGAGAAGAAGTTTTCACTAACACAATGGGATTAGAAGAAGAAGAAGAACAGACAACTCGGTGAGGTATGGTTACTTAATTATTTTTTCGAGGATGTGACGCAATTAGGCCAGACGCGCACTACGAGTTTTTCGCCGCGCGGCAGTAAAAAGCAGCGGCATAATGACGCACTGTAATTCTGTACCAAACAGTTTTAAATTGTATTGCGCGCACTTGACGGCAGAGCCGCCGCAGCGACGCAGTATTACAGTGCGACATTATGCCGCTGCTTTTTTCTGCCGCGCGGCGAAAAACTCGTAGTGCGCGCCTGGCCTTAGGGTAGTCGTGGGTCTACCCCAATTGGGACGTGGTCGTGAGCTTACGTTAGAAATAACGCTGGTGTTGTAACGTGGTCACACCACCAACAAAATATTGTGTGCAGTTGTGATGGTGCCACCATGGTATATAGCTTCCAATATTTGTGTTTATAAAGTCCACATTTACCAACACTCCATAATTATGTGTAATCATATGATTAACTAACACAATCACTCATTAGCTACAGCACAACAGCACGTATTGAACACCGATACTGAAGCACTGAATTAAGTCAGCCTGTTTGACAAACTCAATCAGTTTATTAGTGTTGTGACCAATCGTGATGTAACGGTATCGATGTAATGCTATGAAACTTATTAAAATAAGTATTTAAAGTAACTAAATAAATCGAATTTACCTACTTCCTTTTAAACCTAATCCTGTCTTCCTTCTCTACCCCCCTTCCTTCTTTTCTTTTTTTCTTTCTTTTCTTTTTTTTCCTTCCTTTCTTCTTTTTTTTTCCTTTTTTTGTATTAATTGCAAAGAAATTATTTTGATCAGGTTTAAAAAGTTTTTTTATAGCACTCACCCGTGCTCTCACGAAGAGAAAATTTAATCGAATAACTCTCAATCGGACGGTACTTGAACCCGTAGCTCTTCAAACCGGGACCAGAATGTAAACCATTATACTTACCTACCATCGGGTCCTCATCCTGTCCATGGGATTATGTTCAATTTTTATAATTTACGCTGACTACGGTTATAAACTTCAGTTTCGATTCATCGCGACAGTATAAAGATATCAGAAAACCGATTTTATTAATTTGAATTTGGTTTATGTGAATTAATTTAATGATATTTATTTGAATTTGTACAACAATTATTTATAATTATTTAATTTCATTATAGGACCTTTGTATGAATTGACACTTTTATATTTTTCTTCAACTCTTTCCAGCACTTTTTCATTTGACACCATTTCAGTCCAGCTTATACCCTCCATCCTTCGCCAACACCACATCTCAAACGCTTCCAATCTCTCTCTGTCTCTGTGTGTCATAGTCCACGTTTCACTTCCATAGAGTGCAATGCTCCAGGTAGGTAGGTAATTATCACGAAAAAACTGTACAACGCCATCTACATAGCCTGCAAAGTCCCTTATTTTAAACTGAGTGATTTATCAGTAACTTAGTTTTTATCGGTTATCTGTGGTGATACTCCATAATCATAAACTGCCTATATACGTCCCACTGCTGGGCACAGGCCTCCCCTCAATCAACCGGAGGGGGTATGGAGCATACTCCACCACGCTGCTCCACTGCGGGTTGGTGGAGGTGTTTTTTACGGCTAATAGCCGGGACCAACGGCTTAACGTGCCCTCCGAAGCACGGAATCATCTTACTTTTTCGGAAAATCAGGTGATTCAAGCCTGAAAAGTCCTTACCAAACAAAGGACAGTCTCACAAAGTGATTTCGACAATGTCCCCGTCGTGAATCGAACCCGGACCTCCAGATAGTGAGCCTAACGCTCTAACCACTAACTAGATCACGGAGGCGGTGATACTCCAAACCGGTAAAAATATTTTTATCGACTAACCACTATCGACCAGTCACATCACTAAAGTTTACTTACCAAAGCATCGAGTCACTAATGATGTCGGGGTGCAATCAATGTTCAAAGCTTAAAACTCGAACCAATGCTTAGGTGCGGACTCTTGACAAATCCGTACGGACTAATTAGGTTGGTACATGACAAGTCAAGATTATAATTAGCTTTCAATATGGACCAGAATTGCCTGTGTAGTTTAGTGGTTAGAATTGGGCTCTTGATCTGGAGGTCCGAGTTCGATTCTCGATGGGGACATCGTCGAAAATCGCTTTGTGAGGCTGTCCTTTGTTTGGCTAGGACATTGCTGAATCACCTGGTTGTCCGAAAAAGTAACATGATTCCGTGCTTCGGAAGTCACGTTAAGCCGCTGGTCCCGGTTATTAGCCGTAAAAAAACACCTCCACCAACCCGCATTGGAGCAGCGTGGTGGAGTATGATCCATACCCCCTCCGGTTGACTGAGGGGAGGCCTGTGCCCAGCAGTAGGACGTATAATATAGGCTGTCTATGTTATGTTATGTTGCATCAGAAATTGAAAAAAAAAAAAAGTCGAATTCACAGTGGTTTAGAGCATGACCCGGCAATCTAATCTATGACACGCGTTCTCCAAACAATGACAGGTCAGGTTAAAAATGCAGTCGCATACAAAAACTGGACCTGTCAAATATCCACCTTAGGTAAAGTGGACCTCATGAAAACAGGGTAACGTCAGGGAGATAATGTTTTCTGTTTGTGAAAAATGGACTTCTATGTTCAGAAGTAACTCTTAGTTAGGTAAGTACTTGTAAAGTTTTTAATATCATAGAAATACCTCTTCACTTTAGGATATTAAAATCAAGTACAAGAAAACTGAGCTTTGAAGATGCAATTAAGATCACTAATTAAGAAATTATGAACAACGGCAAGGGAATTCCTAAAGTTATGTAATAATAGTGTTAAGAAACTATTTCTAATTAAATTCATTGTTTCATTTGAATTAGTCTTAGTGAACTGAATAACAATAATAAACTAACTTTTACTAACCAAATTTATTAATTGATAATAATCAAATTAATTATTTACTGTGATTTACAAGCTAAGTAAAATAAAAATATTGTGTTTAGGTAATTAATTTAATATTATCATAGGCAGAAAGAGTTTATTATTAAGGTCCGTGCCCACTACAACACCCTATCATACTAGGACCGTATCCATCCCAGCAGAGGCAAAAAAATATTCTTTGCATGAATTTAACAGCCTCCGTGGTCTAGTGGTTAGAGCGTTAGGCTCACGATCTGGAGGTCCGGGTTCGATTCCCGATGGGGACATTGTCGAAATCACTTTGTGAGACTGTCCTTTGTTTGGTAAGGACTTTTCAGGCTTGAATCACCTGATTGTCCGAAAAAGTAAGATGATTCCGTGCTTAGGAATGTTGAGCCGTTGGTCCCGGTTATTAGCCGTAAAAAAACACCTCCACCGACCCGCATGGGAGCAGCGTGGTGAAGTATGCTCCATACCCCCTCCGGTTGATTGAGGGGAGGCCTGTGCCCTTTATGTTATGTTGTATGAATTTCTGCGGCGCATCGCCCTCTAGACCGTTCCGTCACCGACCAACACCACAGCGTACCATGCGCGGACCGGACAGAATTCCCGGTACATACGCGGACAGAACAGAGTTGCTCCGTTACAGTGGGCATAGTAGCGTCCGGTACACGCTGGTCCGTGCCTGATGCCGTCCTAACGGTCCTACTATGATATAAAAGACCCAGTATGATTTAAAAGATGTGTTGCTGTTGCAGTTTCTTGTCATTTCTTCTCCTCAGCCATAACACCTAGCGAAATGACGTAATTCAAAAATGTTCAATTGACCTTCAACAAGTTTATCCATGATAATTACGTTGAATAAATGATTCTTTCTGATACGGCGTAGTGGGCAGAGGCCTTTATTAGCGCTGTTATTGTATACTTAATCTCTGTATTATGGGAGGTACGTCCTCTGTGGTGGAGTGGGTGAGCGTTGTCGGACTCAAGACACGGAGGTCTCGGCTTCGAATACCAGTGGGAACATAATCACATAAAACATTTTGTGATCCCTAGGTGGTTAAATTCGGGTTAAAATGCTATTTGACATTAAGTGCGCAATGCAAAATGTAAAATTGCAATATTGCTTTTTAGATGAATTGCTTCGATGTGGCCTTTTTAATCACCAGATTGTCTGAAAGTGAGATGAAGAAATGTTACAGTCAGAATGAGTTACTTTCGCATTTATAATATTACTCGTACCTGTGCTAGTAACTGTTCACCATCATCAGCTCGCGACACCAAACACTCCAGAACCCCGATATTGACCCCGCCGGCGTGGTCGACGATTTCCCTCATTCAGCGCTTCTCACTATCGACCCCCTAGGGTCGATTAATTCTTTCAAATATTCTTCCTCTCAGAGGACGCCGAGAGCCGAGGTTCGCGCCCAACTGGGCACCCTCAGGCCTATTGTCTTAAATTTTGTACCGGGTAAGAGCCCTCAGCGCTCCCCATTTGTCTCGCCAAGTAGTTAATGCCATCCGCGGCAAATCTACAACAAGTCACGTCAAAAAAAAGGTGGCTCATAAACCGGAGTTAGGGTTTTTTGTACACCGCAGCCAGGCGCGGCGCTGTACTATACTAGGATTATTATACTTTATATGCATGTTATTGTTAATTACGTCTTTTTTCACGTGTTATGAATGATTTACGTGTGAACCAAGTGGTCTATATAATATGAAGGTAATAAAGTTTTATTGTAATGTAAGCAGGCGAGGAGCCAAGTTTCCTGGAGATTTGAGGTGAATATTTTTACAATTTATTATAATTACCCACTTCGTGTCAGAAGCCAGCCTCGGAGGGAATTCTTGCAGGTATTTTGTTAGATATGCAGGTTTGGTATAAACGTTTTGAAGAGCGGAAGTTATTGTTTTTCAAATATTTGAATTAACATAATATAATCATCATGACTATATCCCAATTAGGATGGTGAGAAGTACATCTATCACAAGATGAACTAAGTACTCACACCTCACCTAACTTACTAGACCAACGTATCACCGTCGTCATATATTTGAATGTAAAGAAAATGTGCTTATGGGTTTGACATAAAGCTAAGGAAAACACAATCCCTAAAAAGGGCGTCCTAGCGCTCTTGTGCGAATCCTTATTCATTTTCTTTTCTATTACCATTCATAACACGAGAAAATAGAGATTAGTTAACATCCATGAGACGAGTAATATTTTAAATGTAACTTTTTCTGACTGTAACCTAACATCATCTTACTTTTGGACTACCCGGCGATCAGCCTGCCATGTCCTAACCAAAATGGGGATCACAAAATATTTTTTGTCATTATGTCCCCACCGGGAAGACCAAGAAGAGCTAACATGAAATAAATTAAAGAGAAGGTCGTGTCTTATAAGGAAATCAAAGAATTGACCTTTTATAGACAAGAATGGAGAATGCTACACCGACAAGAGCTTGGCTCTTAAATTAATGTGATGATGATCGAACCCAGAGCATCCGGATCGCGAGCCCAATGGTCAACCATCGGACCACAGAGGCCGTCAACTGTTTATCATCATGTCAAAAAGGTCAGGGGTTCTCAACCAACAAATGACGTATAGCATTTATACAACTACAAAAATTTTGTTGTCATATTGTGCTATTAAGGTGACCCTAAAGCGCCCTGTAAACGATCAAACTTGTTTGACAAACACTGCTTCAATCCAGATTTCCATCAAACGCAACAAACACGTAGTTTATTTGTCAAACAAATTTGATCGTTTACAGGGCGCTTAAGACTCTGACTGTAACTATATGTTATAAACGGTGTAAGTGACATCGTAACGAATACTTTGAAGGATGATTCGTACCACGATTCTGAATTGATATCAAGTAGAATTTTCCATCGCAAAGTATGGAACTGAATATAATTTTAAAATACACTAATATTTTCATGAACTTTCCGAGAAAATCCACTTGATATCAACTCAGAATCATGGTCTGAATCATCTCCCTCGGTATTTGTTACGCTGTCACTAACACCTCTGTACTTATATGGGTACCTGTACTTACTTGCGGTGTAAGTAACATCGAATAATAAGGGGGATGATTCAGCTTATGATTCTGAGTTTTCAATAAAAAATAGTGAAAATAATTATCAGTTCCATACTTGAATCACCCCTCTCAGTGTTCGTCAGGGTGTCACTAACACCCTGTATTTAAAGTACAACTTTTTTAACTTACACCATACATTTAATCACGTTGAAGGAAAGGAAGTAGAATTTTGAAGGAATTCCGTTTGTAACAATAAGATTAAGGTGAGACGAAAATTATCCTGTGATATCATTCATAACTTAATCATCCCCCTAGCGTTATCACGTTTTACACCGGGTCCGCTTACCGAACCTGAAGATTTGACAGGTCCGGTTTTTTACAGAAGCGTATTTCCCACAGAGGTAAGCAGAAAATATGATATTCCATTTGCTTCGATCCTGACTAACGTCAAATCAGAATCGTAAATACGACTCGAAAGAATAGGTACTTCCAATAGAAAGAGTTAGGTACTTACAATTATCTTCTTATTATGGTGTAGGTTGTGAGGTGAAATACTAACCTCATCAACCCTGGTGTTAGGGTTATGATTGAGCCGCCAAAGGCCCTAAACATGGCTCATGTAACGATTACTCATTTATATCAGTAAATAGTAACCGGAACCAACGGCTTAACGTGCCTTCCGAAACACGGATCGTCTTACTTTCGGACAATCAGGTGATCAGCCTGTAATGTCCTAACCAAACTAGGGATCACGAAGTAATTTTTGTGATATCTTCCCACCGGGATTCTAACCCGGGGCCTCCGGATCGTGAGCCCAACGCTCAACCACTGGACCACAGAGGCCGTTACTTACATACATATTATAATCTATGATCACAAGAAACAATGTGATCGGATCTTTTATGAATTGCGCTGCAAATTTCCGGGTAATCCAGAACGAGTTTCAGTATGAATTTATGTATATACGTGTTTCGAAGATGCATCGCAACTGTACAAATTGATTCTGCCCGCACATTTCCTATCAGCGGACAACCGACCGGGAATTTCACCCTTTTGTAGAGTGGACATTCAACCAATCCCCACGAAGCGTTTCTTCTCTTTTTGTGAAGAATAGCAACGGAATGGAATGGTTTGTCGCGGTCTGTATACCGAACGCATTAATGGAGTCTTTTAGGTAGAATAGACATAGATAGACATTTTACTAAGTAAACGGTCCTTTTATGAAATTATATTTAAAGCATCTACCTATTATATTTAGAAAATAAACATAACTATTTTTTTTGACGTGATGGCAGATTGGTCAGATGGCATTAACTACTTGGCCGGACAAATGGGGAGCGCTGAAGGCTCTCATCCGGTACAACATTTAAGACAACATGCCTGAGGGTGCCCAGTTGGGCGCGAACCTCGGCTCAGGGCGTCGTCTGAGAGGAAAAATATTTGAAAGAACGACCCTAGTGGGTCGATAGCGATAAGCGCTGAATGAGGGAAAACGTTGACCACGCCGGCAGGGTGGGTATCGGTGTCCTGAAGTGATAAACATAGCATACGCAAACATTTTACTAAGTAAACGGTCCTTTTATGAAATTGTGATTAAAGCGTCTACCTATATCATCATCACCAGCCCATTAACGTCCCCACTACTGGGGCACGGGCCTTCCCTATATATTTAGAACAGGGTACATTTCTAACAAAAAATCACAAATTTATACTGTCCTTACTTTGGCCACGACTTTGCAGACTGAAATCATCTGATTGTCTGAAAAATAAGATGTTTTCGTGCTTCGACAGGGTCGTTAAGCGCCGGTTACACGTTGAGCCATGTCAGCCCTAACTCCAGGGTTGCTGAGGTAGGTCATCCGCCTCACAACCCACATGAGAGAAGAAGAAAGCTTAAATGCATACTTAGGCAAGGAGTCTTAAGGTAACTTGTAACCCTGAGAGGGTATTAATGACATCGTAACGAAGACTGAGGGGGATGATTCAGACCATGATTCTGAGTTAATATCAAGTGAAATTTTCTGTTGCAAATTTCACGATTTTTTAAAATATTTTTTAAATTATTTTCAAATCTACACTTTCGCGATAGAAAATTCCACTTGATATCAACTCAGAATCATCACTCAAAGTTTTCGTTACGATGTCACTAACACTAACACCTTGCATGTATAAAGTGCATCCATTTCCTTGCAACGACCTTTTTGCTTCTTCCCGTGTGTCAGGAAGAAACCACTTCCCTCCAATTCACCTTATTTAAACCATATTCGACACAGCGGCCATATCTTAACCGAGATTCGTCGTCAGAAAAAAATATTATGACAAAAAGTAAATTTTTATTACACAACTGCAAAAAGCCAAGCTAATCTTGTTACGAGCATAATTTCGCTGAAATACGCGCGCCATCTTGTCGAGAGAGCATTTATTTTGTTGACTTATAGCCGTAGGGTTGCCACAGGTCCTTTTTAGATGGACATGTTATTTTTTTAAATATTTTTGCACCTTTCCTTGATTGGGGAAAATGGATATCTAGATTTAGCTGCTTATCCCGGGAACATCATAAAACTTTTATTGACAGAAATATTGTGTTCTTGTTTCCAACATGATGGTTTATTACTTATAATATGGACAATGTATGGAATATGGACTCACTGTTACCTGACAGTTCATCATATTTCAGAAAAAAAAGCAAATATTATTTATTGCACGATCACTAAAATTAACATCTTATGACATCAATCAATCAATCAATCAATCAATAATACTTTATTGCACAACGACATATACAAAGGACATAAACATACGAATAAAAACATAAGTACAATAGGGGTGGGGGGGGGGGGGGGGTGACATCCTGCCAAACGGAGCTTTAAATTGTCATCTTAAAGAAGAAAATACTTTTAAATAATAGGGTATTTGACTGGGTCTAAGTTAAATCATAAAATGCTAATCTAGAAATAGAAGCCAGTCTTAGACGATCAAAAATCAGTCTCATTTTACTTTTCGGCTTATTTTCTATTTTTGTTTATGAATTAAGTAACAATGAGTACGACGTTTGAACGCTTTTATTGATGACGTCACAAGACAGTATTTCCATACAAAGTCCATAGAAAACTTTCGTTTTGACGTTTCGTAAAAACTATCTTATTAGACTAGGTTGTTAAATACCTAGCCTATTTTTTTATAGCCACTTTATTTTTTTTATCCTTCCTTACGGCCTTAATGTTTTAAATGGCCGTAAGCCGCTAAGGAGTAAGGGGGAAAGCGCACATATTGCGTCTCGCTCGCACTTACGCGTTAGGCGGCACACGGGAAGAATTTGATTTTTGTATAATACTTAGAGGTTGAAGTTTCTTGAAGAATGCTACACCGACAAGAGCGTGGCTCTTAAATTAGTGATGATGATGATGACTTAGAAGTTATTGGACTAGTGATCAAGGTCACGTGATCGCCGATCGTAATCGTGTAGTATAATAGCAAATTCTTCTCGGGCGAGTCTATCAGCACAGAATAACGAATAAGGCCAGGCGCGCACTACGAGTTTTTCGCCGCGCGGCAGAAAAGAGCAGCGGCATAATGTCGCACTGTAATACTGCGCCGCTGCGGTGGCTCTGCCGTCAAGTGTTTGGTACAGTATTACAGTGCGACATTATGCCGCTGCTTTTTTCTGCCGCGCGGCGAAAAACTCGTAGTGCGCGCCTGGCCTAATACTAGCGGATGAGCTAGGTTTCACCCCCCCCCCCCCCCCCCCCCCCCCCCTCGGTCTTACTTTAGTCTTCAATCGTATGGGCGTCTCATATCACAGATACAGATGCACGTATACGATAACGTCAATGCGTAGTGTCCGTGTAAAGCAAAGCAGTGCAAGTGTTAATTCTCACAGCCCTACCTAAACCTATGGTTGTGACAGGTGGACTATTTCCTACTTTATCATAATGTTAATAAGGTTGACAATGTGGTGTATAATTACTGGAGATGTGCGCATGAGAGTTCATTAAATGGAGTGCAGTGTGACTGATGGGGATAATATAACATAAACAAACTTAGTCCTATAATCCTTAGGGGGTACGGAGAGCCTATTGAGCCTATTCTACTGCCAAGGACCCTTGCCATGGTTGATGTAAGTAACCTCCCTTAACGCGCCCTCCGAAGCACGGATCATCTTACTTTTAGACAATCGTATGATCCACCTGCACTGATGTCACCAAACTAAAGATCACATGTTTTTTGTGGTGTGTACCTTACCAGGATTCGAACCCGGGACTTCCGGATCGTGAGCCCAACGCTCAACCACTAGACCACGGGGACCGGTGGGGACATATCACAAAATCACTTTGTGATCCCCAGTTTGGTTAGGACATTATAAGCTGATCACCCACCTGATTGTCCGAAGGTAAGGCAATCCGTGCTTCGGAAGGCACATTAAGTCATTGGTCCCGGTTACTACTTACTGATGTAAGTACGTAGTCGTCACATGAGTCATGTCAGGGGCCTTTGGCGGCTCAATAGTAACCCTGACACCATGGTTGATGAGGTTGGTTATCCACCTCACAACCCAAACGATAGAAGAGACGGAGGACGTTTAACGTTGGACGCCGGAAACTATGAACCTGGTAATATAACAAACTGAATAAAAGGCAGAATATTATCACAAACTTTTCGGCGATAAATATTCATGGTCTACCAAAAATCTTGTAATGACCAATAAATATTCAATTTTGTAACAAAACCCAAAACTCTTCTTCGATGTGAAAAAGTTTTTGTGATAATTTAACTTTGGCTAAACAAAGACCTAACGACTCTTGAATTAAATTATGAATGTTTCAGAGCGGAAATTCACGTTTGTGCGTTCATGAACGCTACATTTAACATTTCACCTAAAAAATAATATTGTTATTTGACATAATATATATTTTGTTATATGCAACTGATATTAGGCAGCTAAATTACTCAACTGTATACCAATATTTTTTATGTTTATTTTTTAAGAACGTCTAGGGCTCTGTGCCGAAGTTTTTCTTGCAGCTTCTTTTCCCCGGCTATACAGGTTGTGAGAAGCTGCAGTAGTTTTAGGCGGATGAGACGTTCGTTATGTAAAAATTGACGATTCAAAGTGTAACTATTTTACCTACTGAATAAAGATATTTTTGAATTTGATTAGCAGAATTAATTGCTTTTAAAAATTCACGATGCATCTTCTCTGACCCCCAAGTTTTTTATCCGGTACAGTAATAAGGATGGTTAATTCTGGTTGCGTTGGAAGAGCGAGGCAATTCCATCACAAGTGTCATCCGACTACTTTTAGGGAAGCCCCTGTAACTTGTTTGTTATATATTTACAGAAATAATAAATAAATACATACATACATAAACTCACGCCCGTAATCCCTAATGGGGTGGGCAGAGCCACAAGTAATCAAAGACAACTTGCAGCCACTGTTGATACGAATTCCAAAGATGGATATGATGAACCTTATGGTGATAAGGGATCAGCCTATCGCCCATAACATTAGTCCATCATGTTAGAGGACACAATCCCTCTGTCGGTTTTTACGACATGCCCGGGAAGAGAAGCAGCTGAACGTGTAATAAATAAATCTCTTTTTATTTTATTTTTAATTCGAATATATAACGCATTCATTTGTTCATACAACGCTAACCCACGCACACGCGCTCTTCCGACGGGATAAACTGTCAAATAGCCAATTATCTTATGAATACTTAAATGGATTTTTGAATAAAGAACATTTTATTTTTTTTGATTCAACAAATGTACAGCATCTTTGTCTAGCATGCTTTCCGATAGTCGAATCAGCCTCCCGCATCAGGGTATCGAATGAAAAATCGGAATTTTCGTCTCTAGCCTTTGATCTGTTCCGGAACGTACCTACCCTTTGTCCGTTTCTAACTTTTGATCTATTTATAGAGGTGTAAATCTTTACTAATTGGTCGAATAAAAATTAGCCGAGAGATAAACAGACAGACAGAGTTACATACTTTTGAATTCTGATAATATTATTCTTCTATTGTGTGGGTTATGAAGTGGATTACCTCATCAACCCTGGTGTCAGGGTTATTATTGAGCCGCCAAAGGCCCCTGACGTGAATCATGTAAAATGTAAAGTATGTAGTAACCGAAACCAACGGCTTAACGTGTCTCGCGAAGTACGGACCATCTTACTTTCGGAGAAACGGATTATCAGCCTGCTATGTCCTAACCAAACCATAAGGAATAATACTACAATATAGGACGGCAACTCTCCGCCCCCCACAAGCGTAGGAAGCTGTAAATATTAAGAAAAATAATGGAAAGAGAAAGAAGAGAAATAATAAAGAATGGGGAATAGAGTAAGTGGGAGAAATAAACCAATGAAATTCGATTGGAATGCCTGGAATGTCTTTGCCGGACTTAGAGCGAAGAAAGTTGTATATATTACAGACTTTTCAAACAATTTTGTATTCCACATTTTAAAAGAGCTAGTTCTGAAAAAAAAAAAACGAAGGTAGCCACGGTCACACCTCAGACACTTCATACAAACAACCTCGTTTTACACAGACACTACACATTGACATAATCAACACGTGCAACTGTGTGTGTGACGTCTGAGGGCTGCCGATTACAATACCTAATTTAACTGTTATTACTTAGGTAGTTAATACCTACTACTTACTGATGCTTTTATAATAATCAGTTATATTCATAAGTATTTATTTACTTCACAAATCACAAACAATATTATTTTTTTCACAAAATAATAATAATAAAGGCTTTAACACTTGACTTCAAAAGCCACTTAGCCTAGGTTCAATGTTATTGTATGTTTTGATGAACAATCACCATGAAAAATAAATATTTATAGGAGCCGCGCAGGCGTACCCAGCGCGGGCAATTACTGTGAGAACAAATATTTGAATCAGACGAAAGAACATCGGCGTTCAATTTCAAAATTCGAACATATAAACTAAACTGATAAAAAATAAAAATAACGGTCCGCGCGGCGCCATCACAATTCAAGTCTAAATTATGTTCGAGGGGGGAGGGGGGGTGTCGAGGTAAACCTAGCTCAGACGCTGGTGGGGGGCGGAGAGTTGCCGTCCTATATTGTAGTATTATTCCTTATGGTTTGGTTAGGACATAGCAGGCTGATAATCCGTTTCTCCGAAAGTAAGATGGTCCGTACTTCGCGAGACACGTTAAGCCGTTGGTTTCGGTTACTACATACTTTACATTTTACATGATTCACGTCAGGGGCCTTTGGCGGCTCAATAATAACCCTGACACCAGGGTTGATGAGGTAATCCACTTCATAACCCACACAATAGAAGAATAATATTATCAGAATTCAAAAGTATGTAACTCTGTCTGTCTGTTTATCTCTCGGCTAATTTTTATTCGACCAATTAGTAAAGATTTACACCTCTATAAATAGATCAAAAGTTAGAAACGGACAAAGGGTAGGTACGTTCCGGAACAGATCAAAGGCTAGAGACGAAAATTCAGATTTTTCATTCGATACCCTGATGCGGGAGGCTGATTCGACTATCGGAAAGCATGCTAGACAAAGATGCTGTACATTTGTTGAATCAAAAAAAATAAAATGTTCTTTATTCAAAAATCCATTTAAGTATTCATAAGATAATTGGCTATTTGACAGTTTATCCCGTCGGAAGAGCGCGTGTGCGTGGGTTAGCGTTGTATGAACAAATGAATGCGTTATATATTCGAATTAAAAATAAAATAAAAAGAGATTTATTTATTACACGTTCAGCTGCTTCTCTTCCCGGGCATGTCGTAAAAACCGACAGAGGGATTGTGTCCTCTAACATGATGGACTAATGTTATGGGCGATAGGCTGATCCCTTATCACCATAAGGTTCATCATATCCATCTTTGGAATTCGTATCAACAGTGGCTGCAAGTTGTCTTTGATTACTTGTGGCTCTGCCCACCCCATTAGGGATTACGGGCGTGAGTTTATGTATGTATGTATTTATTTATTATTTCTGTAAATATATAACAAACAAGTTACAGGGGCTTCCCTAAAAGTAGTCGGATGACACTTGTGATGGAATTGCCTCGCTCTTCCAACGCAACCAGAATTAACCATCCTTATTACTGTACCGGATAAAAAACTTGGGGGTCAGAGAAGATGCATCGTGAATTTTTAAAAGCAATTAATTCTGCTAATCAAATTCAAAAATATCTTTATTCAGTAGGTAAAATAGTTACACTTTGAATCGTCAATTTTTACATAACGAACGTCTCATCCGCCTAAAACTACTGCAGCTTCTCACAACCTGTATAGCCGGGGAAAAGAAGCTGCAAGAAAAACTTCGGCACAGAGCCCTAGACGTTCTTAAAAAATAAACATAAAAAATATTGGTATACAGTTGAGTAATTTAGCTGCCTAATATCAGTTGCATATAACAAAATATATATTATGTCAAATAACAATATTATTTTTTAGGTGAAATGTTAAATGTAGCGTTCATGAACGCACAAACGTGAATTTCCGCTCTGAAACATTCATAATTTAATTCAAGAGTCGTTAGGTCTTTGTTTAGCCAAAGTTAAATTATCACAAAAACTTTTTCACATCGAAGAAGAGTTTTGGGTTTTGTTACAAAATTGAATATTTATTGGTCATTACAAGATTTTTGGTAGACCATGAATATTTATCGCCGAAAAGTTTGTGATAATATTCTGCCTTTTATTCAGTTTGTTATATTACCAGGTTCATAGTTTCCGGCGTCCAACGTTAAACGTCCTCCGTCTCTTCTATCGTTTGGGTTGTGAGGTGGATAACCAACCTCATCAACCATGGTGTCAGGGTTACTATTGAGCCGCCAAAGGCCCCTGACATGACTCATGTGACGACTACGTACTTACATCAGTAAGTAGTAACCGGGACCAATGACTTAATGTGCCTTCCGAAGCACGGATTGCCTTACCTTCGGACAATCAGGTGGGTGATCAGCTTATAATGTCCTAACCAAACTGGGGATCACAAAGTGATTTTGTGATATGTCCCCACCGGTCCCCGTGGTCTAGTGGTTGAGCGTTGGGCTCACGATCCGGAAGTCCCGGGTTCGAATCCTGGTAAGGTACACACCACAAAAAACATGTGATCTTTAGTTTGGTGACATCAGTGCAGGTGGATCATACGATTGTCTAAAAGTAAGATGATCCGTGCTTCGGAGGGCGCGTTAAGGGAGGTTACTTACATCAACCATGGCAAGGGTCCTTGGCAGTAGAATAGGCTCAATAGGCTCTCCGTACCCCCTAAGGATTATAGGACTAAGTTTGTTTATGTTATATTATCCCCATCAGTCACACTGCACTCCATTTAATGAACTCTCATGCGCACATCTCCAGTAATTATACACCACATTGTCAACCTTATTAACATTATGATAAAGTAGGAAATAGTCCACCTGTCACAACCATAGGTTTAGGTAGGGCTGTGAGAATTAACACTTGCACTGCTTTGCTTTACACGGACACTACGCATTGACGTTATCGTATACGTGCATCTGTATCTGTGATATGAGACGCCCATACGATTGAAGACTAAAGTAAGACCGAGGGGGGGGGGGGGGGGGGGTGAAACCTAGCTCATCCGCTAGTATTAGGCCAGGCGCGCACTACGAGTTTTTCGCCGCGCGGCAGAAAAAAGCAGCGGCATAATGTCGCACTGTAATACTGTACCAAACACTTGACGGCAGAGCCACCGCAGCGGCGCAGTATTACAGTGCGACATTATGCCGCTGCTCTTTTCTGCCGCGCGGCGAAAAACTCGTAGTGCGCGCCTGGCCTTATTCGTTATTCTGTGCTGATAGACTCGCCCGAGAAGAATTTGCTATTATACTACACGATTACGATCGGCGATCACGTGACCTTGATCACTAGTCCAATAACTTCTAAGTCATCATCATCATCACTAATTTAAGAGCCACGCTCTTGTCGGTGTAGCATTCTTCAAGAAACTTCAACCTCTAAGTATTATACAAAAATCAAATTCTTCCCGTGTGCCGCCTAACGCGTAAGTGCGAGCGAGACGCAGTATGTGCGCTTTCCCCCTTACTCCTTAGCGGCTTACGGCCATTTAAAACATTAAGGCCGTAAGGAAGGATAAAAAAAATAAAGTGGCTATAAAAAAATAGGCTAGGTATTTAACAACCTAGTCTAATAAGATAGTTTTTACGAAACGTCAAAACGAAAGTTTTCTATGGACTTTGTATGGAAATACTGTCTTGTGACGTCATCAATAAAAGCGTTCAAACGTCGTACTCATTGTTACTTAATTCATAAACAAAAATAGAAAATAAGCCGAAAAGTAAAATGAGACTGATTTTTGATCGTCTAAGACTGGCTTCTATTTCTAGATTAGCATTTTATGATTTAACTTAGACCCAGTCAAATACCCTATTATTTAAAAGTATTTTCTTCTTTAAGATGACAATTTAAAGCTCCGTTTGGCAGGATGTCACCCCCCCCCCCCACCCCTATTGTACTTATGTTTTTATTCGTATGTTTATGTCCTTTGTATATGTCGTTGTGCAATAAAGTATTATTGATTGATTGATTGATTGATTGATGTCATAAGATGTTAATTTTAGTGATCGTGCAATAAATAATATTTGCTTTTTTTTCTGAAATATGATGAACTGTCAGGTAACAGTGAGTCCATATTCCATACATTGTCCATATTATAAGTAATAAACCATCATGTTGGAAACAAGAACACAATATTTCTGTCAATAAAAGTTTTATGATGTTCCCGGGATAAGCAGCTAAATCTAGATATCCATTTTCCCCAATCAAGGAAAGGTGCAAAAATATTTAAAAAAATAACATGTCCATCTAAAAAGGACCTGTGGCAACCCTACGGCTATAAGTCAACAAAATAAATGCTCTCTCGACAAGATGGCGCGCGTATTTCAGCGAAATTATGCTCGTAACAAGATTAGCTTGGCTTTTTGCAGTTGTGTAATAAAAATTTACTTTTTGTCATAATATTTTTTTCTGACGACGAATCTCGGTTAAGATATGGCCGCTGTGTCGAATATGGTTTAAATAAGGTGAATTGGAGGGAAGTGGTTTCTTCCTGACACACGGGAAGAAGCAAAAAGGTCGTTGCAAGGAAATGGATGCACTTTATACATGCAAGGTGTTAGTGTTAGTGACATCGTAACGAAAACTTTGAGTGATGATTCTGAGTTGATATCAAGTGGAATTTTCTATCGCGAAAGTGTAGATTTGAAAATAATTTAAAAAATATTTTAAAAAATCGTGAAATTTGCAACAGAAAATTTCACTTGATATTAACTCAGAATCATGGTCTGAATCATCCCCCTCAGTCTTCGTTACGATGTCATTAATACCCTCTCAGGGTTACAAGTTACCTTAAGACTCCTTGCCTAAGTATGCATTTAAGCTTTCTTCTTCTCTCATGTGGGTTGTGAGGCGGATGACCTACCTCAGCAACCCTGGAGTTAGGGCTGACATGGCTCAACGTGTAACCGGCGCTTAACGACCCTGTCGAAGCACGAAAACATCTTATTTTTCAGACAATCAGATGATTTCAGTCTGCAAAGTCGTGGCCAAAGTAAGGACAGTATAAATTTGTGATTTTTTGTTAGAAATGTACCCAGTGAACCCAGGACCTCCGGATCGTGAGCGCAACGCTCAACTACTGGGCCATGGATGCCATTAATTTTGAATTTAAGTCTATGTAAGCCATGAGATAGGTGTAATGAGGATTACGGTAACTGTTATAAGTTTTATTTTATTATTTTGCATTGTTATTAAGTGTTATATCATATCGCACAAAGGTTGCATGGTATAAATTGCTACCTTGGCAATAAGGCCGCCTTTTGTAGAATTAATTGCTTTGTAGGTATTCCTGTGTTTTACTTTCCTTCTAAGCAATGAAGTGTTAATACGCATTGTATTCTGACGACCAGAGTTGAGTAAAAATTCTTATTTTTTTTAATCAAATGTACATTGTTAAATAAAAAAAGCGAAGAGCGAACGCTTCACACAACCCTGGAGAGCCGCAAATCACCAGCTCTCGATATCGACGTTTTTGACAGCTGTCACTTTATAAAGAGCATTTATTCGTCGCCACTTTATAGGAGCGCATCAATCCGAAACCGAATCGAATTTTCACATGTCTGTGGTAAAATGCGCACCTATCTGCTGTACTGTTAGACTACCTATCCCAAAGAGCAGAGCGCTGCGGCTGTTTGTTCTAGGGATCTCGAAAAGTCAACTAAGAGGTTGTGAACTCTTCAAATTGATGGACTATTTGAAGAGGCCGAGGTAGAGGTACCTTACACAAACAAACACACACACACACACACACACAATTAAACTTGCTACGCCGTAGCTAAGTCTATGTGTATAATAATATACATATACACTATCATAACAACTCAAAACCATGATTCAAACCATGATTCTAAGTTAATTTGAAGTGGAATTTTCCATCGCAAAAGTATGGAATTGAAAATAATTTTCCGACAGGAAATTCCACGTGACATCAACTCAGAATCATGGTCTGAATCATCCCCCTCAGTATTCGTTACGGTGTCGCTAGCACCCTGTATATATTATGGATTTGTAATAAATATTGATTATACGGATAGGATTAGTGGTAATAAGATTATCATGGCAATTTGATATAAATATTATGGTTAAACTAATAATATTAAAATATGAGTTGATCCTGCAGACAAACTGTGTGAACAGTTTTGTAGAACGTTGCTATATTGTATGTTTTATATTAAGATTTAATAAATAAATACCAGTTGGTAGAATGCTTGCATCACTTTGAAGTCGCAGGTTCGAATCCAGCACAGGAATAAACCAATGATTGTCGAATTGGTTTTCGAAATCAAGTTTGGATCATAAATGATTATCATGTGCTCAGTGGTGAAGGAAAACATCATAAGGAAACCCACATTCCCGAGAAATGTATTTTCGGAGGTATGTGACCTGACATGTATTGGGCTGATTTTCCCTTCGCGGGTTGAAAGGTCGGACGGGCAGTCGTTTCTGTAATAAACCGGACTTGTCAAACCTTCAGGTTAGGTAAGCGGACTCTGTGAAAAACGGGATAATTCTGGAGGGATGACTTGGTAGCGCTACTGGACTTGCACCAATGAGTTATAAATTTATCGTAAGTTTAGTTACATGTATTGATAAAATTTAAAAACAATGAGTCCCGCGTAGCCCACACGATTGAAGACTAAAGTAAGACCGATTAGGCGATTAGTTAAACCTAGCTCAGCCGCTGGTGGGGAGCGGAGAGTTTCCGTTCCATACGTCCTATGCCTTAAAGTAGTACTTACCTACCTACCAAATGCCTATTAACTCAAGCATAGCTTGTTCGATCCCAAGTGCTACTGAGTAGGTAAAGTAATATTACGAGTACCTAATAAAGTTCAATTATTTGTTTCAGTTCTAACAATGACTCGGAACTGCGGTCGCCGATTGTTTCAAACTTGATCTCAAATGACATAATGAATGAGACTTTTACTTGAAAATTCAATTATATTGGAGTTTCATGCTTGATGATAATTCTCTTCTTTGGTCGTGTGGGTTGTGAGGAGAATTACCAACCCCATCAACCCTGGTGTCAGTGTTACTATTGAGCCACCAAAGGCCCCCGACATGGCTCATCTAACAACTACAAACTTACAACAGTAAGTAATAACCGGGACCAACAGCTTAACGTGCCTTCCGAAACACGGATCATCCTACTTTCGGACAATCAGGTGATCAGCCTGTAATGTTCTAACCAAACTAGGGATCATAAAGTGATTTTGGTGATGATAATTAATTACAGTGGATTAAATACGCTGGTCTGACAGAAAGCTTGGTGAGGTGTGAGTACTTACACATTCATGGAATCCGTGTTTGTTTATATTACTACATTTACTTACTGTTTATACCTACATTTATAACTTTTATTATTTTAACCTTAAGTATTTATTTATACAATTTTGTGATAATATTTGTTTATTTACTTACACTCTAATTGTATTAAAGTAATTTGGTATTATACAGGGTGTTAGTGACATCGTAACGAAAACTTTGAGGGGTGGTTCAGGCCATGATTCTGAGTTGATATCAAGTAGAAATTTCCGTCGCAAAAGTATGGATTGGAAAATAATTAAAAAGAAAAGAAAAATTTTCATGAATTTTTTGACACGAAATTCCACTTGATATCAACTCAGAATCATGGTCTGAACCATCCCCCTCAGTATTCGTTACGGTGTCACTAACACCCATACCTACTTATATGGCTACCGTATGTACTTGTACGGGGTGTAAGTGTCATCGTAACGAATACTGAGAGGGATGATTCATCTGATTATTCTGAGTTAATATCAAGTAGAATTTTCCATCGGAAAAGTATAGAATTGAAAATAATTTAAAAAAACTAAAAAAAAAAACATGAATTTTGCGACGGAAAATTCCACTTGATTTTAACTCAGAATCATGGTCTGAATCAACCCCCTCAGTATTCGTTACAATGTCACTAACACCCAGTATGTATAATCTGTGTACACTATTAACGGATATTTATGGAACACGATGTTCGTGCCTCACCCAGCACATAATACCAGCGTCGTGGTTCACGCCGCGACTTGTGCTGAGTGAAGCCCTTTTATCTCAGAACGTTTACCACTACCTTATAATCATTTCGACGAACATCTGTTTTGCTCTTTTGTTATTGTTTTGTGATAATTTTAAATGATGTTATTGTCTTGTTTTTGGTTTTGAGGTAGCTTGGTGGCGTAGCGGTAACTGCGCTCGGTCTGCGATTGTTGAAGTTAAGCAATTTTCGCAAAGGCCGGTCATAGGATGGGTGACCACAAAAAAAAGTTTTCATCTCAAACTCTTCCGTGCTTCGGAAGGCACGTTAAGCCGTTGGTCCCGGCTGCATTAGCAGTCGTTAATAACCACCAATCTGCACTGGGTCCGCGTGGTGGTTTAAGGCCCGATCTCGCTATCCATCCATAGGGAAGGCTCGTGCCCCAGCAGTGGGGACGTTAATGGGCTGGTGATGATGATGATGATGACTTAGAAAACATGTGCAAAACAGCGCCAGTGAAATTACGAGAAGTCATCTGCTTATTGGACAAATTTCTTCTCTAAGGGCTTTCTTTAATGCGAATCGAGTCGCTGTGAATAAGTATTATTTTCCAGTAAAAACAATCTTTTAGTCTCAACAAAATGGATGGTGAGTAACATGCTGGGTTTTGTGTGCGTCAAGCTAGCGGCCTCAAAAAAAAAATGGGCACGAAAAAATAATTTGACCATACCAAAAAATAGTACTCTTATTGAAAAAAATAGTACCTGTTGTAAAAAAAATAGTACCATCACGGTTCTGGATTTATAGCCATGTTTTATTGCACTTGCTAGCTTGACGGTGGGCGAAATTTGGCGAGAGTTAACGACAAGGTCTTTCGCTTTGATTTAAACGCCAAAAAATAGTACCGAAATAGTACTCACCCCCTGCAAAATACCGAAATGAGTACTTCAACGGTTCTAAAGTTATAAAGGCAGTTCTTTGATCCCGCTGGCTTGACGTTTTGAAAATACCTATTATCTAGGGAACGCTTGCATACTTCAGTTTGTAACTAATGTCAATAAACTCGTATGAAATAGTACTCCCTACCATCATAATTTGGACCTGATTCTCTTTGTAGAAATATGTCAAAAAGTCATTATAACCTATGTCATACATTTATCAAGACAGGTACCGTCGCGAACAAAATTATTACACATGCTCAAGAAGGATGTTGTCAGATTTTAGTATTTTTTCCCCATTTTTGGGTAAAAAATGGTGAAGTGCCCGGGTTGTCAGATGAAAGTAATATCATTGTTGAAACTCTTTGAGTTATTCTACAAATACTGCAAATTGTTTATTAACAAACACTTCGATCCGTAACAAATTGAACATGAAGGTATAAATTATAAAATAAAACAGTAGATTAAAAATGAATTATGATGTATTAAAATCACAGATTGTTTTCAATAAGAACTAGACCCATGCAGCCATTTTCTATTAAAATTTGTGCATATGGGTGTATGAAATAGCATTTTTTTGTAATAGCAGCACTCTGAAGTGCAAAGAAATGGTAGGGTAGACCTCCAAAATGGCAATACTTACGAATAAATTGTGAGGTTATGTAATTGTCTACGTGACTGTATCAACAACAAATGTATGGCATAGGTTATGATGATTTTTTAACATATTTCTACAAAGAGAATCGGATCAAAATTATGATGGTAGGAAGTACTATTTCATACGAGTTTATTGATATTAGTTACATACTGAAGTATGCAAGCGTTCCCCAGATAATAGGTATTTTCAAAACGTCAAGCTAGCGGGATCAAAGAACTGCCTTTATAACTTTAGAACCGTTGAAGTACTCATTTCGGTATTTTGCAGGGGGTGAGTACTATTTTGGTACTATTTTTTGGCGTTTAAATCAAAGCGAAAGACCTTGTCGTTAACTCTCGCCAAATTTCGCTCACCGTCAAGCTAGCAAGTGCAATAAAACATGGCTATAAATCCAGAACCGTGATGGTACTAATTTTTTTACAACAGGTACTATTTTTTTCAATAAGAGTACTATTTTTTGGTATGGTCAAATTATTTTTTCGTGCACATTTTTTTTTTGAGGCCGCTAGCTTGACGCACACCTGGGTTTTACGCTTTCACGCGTTTTTACCGAACGGAAAAATGCTCTGCAGTAAAATGCTTTCAGGTACCTACACGTTGTAATACTTTTGTGTCGCATATGCATTATTTCATTTGACACCTCTACTACACTTCTATACTGCTTCTATGCTGTTCTGGGAGCAAATAAAAAACATAGAACACGTTAAGCTGCTTGTCTTCCCGAGCATGTCGTAAAAACCGACAGAGAGATTGTGTCCTCTAACATGATGGACTAATGTTATGGGCGATAGGCTGATCCCTTATCACCATAAGGTTTATCATATCCAGCTTGCGACAACGTATCAACAGTGGCTGCAAGTTGTTTTTGATTACTTGTGACTCTGCCCACCCCATTAGGGATTACGGGCGTGAGTTTATGTATGTATGTACCTCTACTACAACAACACACACGCTTGTAACTATACCTCAATAAGGATAGTCAGAGGTACGGTCCCGAGTACTAATATGTGTACAGTTTGAAACCATGTCACATTAACTTTTTTGACAAATTAAACCGTAAGTCTCATTAAATGTCAAATATGATATTACGACAGGGTTCTAAACTGGTTACATGATATTGCTCAAGACTGTACATCCATCGCAATGAACTAAAGTGTTGGTTATAAATAAGAGCCACACAAATGTTACGGCGTGATCGATATGAATATAACATCATCATCAATTACTATCGCTTAACCGTTCACCGAATAATAGGGTAGGTCAAAGATAATCTAAAAATAGAAGCCAGTGTAAGGTGATCCAAAAACAATAATATTTTTCCTTTTGATTTATTTTCGAATTTTAATATTAATCATGAAGCACGATTGTTTACCGATTTATTGATGATGTTACTCGGACGATATATCCATACAAATTTTTGTTTTGACGTTTCGATTTCGAATAATGTCTTTGCGTAGCATCTGCGGTGTTGAGTGATAGAGTGAGAAACAGTGTGAAAAAGACAGATATGTGGTGTAAAAGACGATGATATAGTGACTAAGATTGAGAAGGGAATGTTAGGTTGGTTTGGACACGCAGAGCGGATGAAGGACAATAGAATTGCAAAAGCGGTGTTTATACAAAAAGTTGATGGTAGGGCTGGCAGAGGAAGACCTAGAAGGACTTACATTGACCAAATTGGAGATGTCCTTAGAAAAGGTTTAATACGATCTACTCTGAACCGGCGTGCGGGTATGAAGCGATTGATGAAAGTGGAGGAAGCAAGACAAGTGTGTCAGGATCGAAGCAAATGGAATTCTATAGTCTCTGCTTACCCCGGTGGAAAATAGGCGTGAGTTTATGTACGTATGAAAGTACGTTTCATAAAAAGTAACACATTTGATTATAACTTCGTATCTCGCTTGTGCCACCAAAAATTACATGTATTAATTATTGGCGAAAATTCACTTACGTACTTTAATAGAATTTACATCGTAATATTTTTCAAACAACATTCCGGGAGCCTATGTTAGCATGGCTGTTAATTGAATCGAATTTTGTTGATTGCTACCACGTCGCCGCTCCCCGAATGGTGATGAAATGATTCAATTATACTTCTCACTTGATTGAACCGAATTATTGTTGATTGAATCATTTGTCAAAATACCTACACGTTTTTGTTGGCTTTTCACGTGATTGTGCATTTTTTTATGGACTACAGGTACCGCAATTTTATACCGGTATGAAATTACGGTACCCATTTCCCATTAATCCGTAAAATCGGTACAATAATTAAATAAGAAACCTTAACCGCTTGTATACCTTAACCATGTATGTAACTTCTATATTAACTAAAATCCAAGTTTGTATGGAAATATAGTTAGTTTACTCTCATGTTTTACGCAAATAACAACACAAAGTGCCAACGAAGGTATCCAAACAGGTAAGACAAAACTACTTTAGGTCCATGTGTTGACCGACTAAAAGGGCAGCCCATGTACCATAGTTTACGTAGGACCCTTCACTTTGAGATAACTAATTAAAGCAAGATCAAGTTAGAGATAAGTTTTGGACTAACTGTTCTGTGTCAAACCTCATTTTGTGAAGACCGTCGCGCGGAATAATCAAACGTATAGCTGTGTATGAGAGCGTTCACGCAGAAGAATTACTACGCGCGTTATATTGATATTTGCACTGACGTGTTTGATTTATATATTACACGGTATAAGAAAGTAAGAAGATTGGAGTATTGAGGGGCATATCACACACACACAGCACACACACACACACAGGTCATTGAAAATATCAATAAAACGTGCGTAGCGATTCTTTTATGTGAACGCTCTCATACTGCGCCATATGTTTGATTCACCCGCGCGTCGGACTGCACAAATACGAGGTTTGACACGTAGAATAGTCAGCTCAAAATTTACCTCTCCTATTAATTATTTTGTTTCATAACAATTATTAACTATGAAAATACATATTAACTATGATTAACTTTGAAAATAGAGGTGTACTTAGTGATAGCCCAGTTGGTAGAACGCTTGCCTTTCACTTTGAGGTCGAAACTTCGAATCCAGCACAGGCCTAAACCAATGATTGTCGAACTTGTTTTCGAATTCATGTTTGGATCATAAATTATTATCACGTGCTCACCCGTGAAGAAAAACATCGTGAGGAAACCCACATTTCCGAGACATGCATTTTCGGAAGTATGTGACCTATTCTGTATTGGGCTGGTTTTCTCTTCGCGGGTTGGAAGGTCAGACAGGCAGTCGCTTGTGTTAAAAACCGGACCTGACAAATATTCAGATTAGGTAATCGGACCCTGTGAAAAACGGGATAATGCTAGGGAGATGATTAACTATGAAAATAGGGCATTCCATTCTGTATGTGTATTTAAATTAATAGCTTAACATGGTTTTGGCACACGCCGTCGCCTATTGCTGCACTATATCAACGTAGTTAGGGATGCATCGAAATAAATCAAAATCACACATAAATATTCTTGCATTCCAGGCAAGTGAGGCCTCTGTGGTCCAGTGGTTGAGCGTTGTGCTCACGATTCGGAGGTCCCGGGTTCGAACCCCGGTAGGGACAAATCACACAAAACAGTTTGTGATCCCTAGTTTGGTTAGGACATTGCAAGCGGATCACCTAATTGTCCTGAAGTAAAATGATCCGTGCCTCGGAAGATACGCTAAAACGTTGGTCCCGGTTACCACTTACTGATGTAATTTCGTAGTTGTTACTCAGGTCCCGTCAGGGGTCTTCGGCAGCTCAATATTAACCCTGACACCAGGGTTGATAAGGTTGGTCATCCACCTCACATCTCACACGATAGGAGAAGTGCCTACACCGACCAAATAGTGAATGTCATTGGAGGCACTACTCGTAATCTCCTCATAGAGGTTCCTATCAACTAGGTATCAGCTAAATCTTCTATTTCAGAAGAGAATCTCTTAACTTAGACTGTTATTTCTTTTTTAACTAGGTACATATACAGCAATACGTATATTTTTGTACACTCAGCATTTAAAATAATAAAATCTCATTTTCGAATTGATTACGAAAATTACTTGTATAAAATTTAGACGCGAATTTAACATTTATTTTGCTGTGAAGTTTGTTTATTTTAGCGAGTGTGAGCTATTCATTACGGTCCTCCGGTTGATTGAGGGGAGGCCTGTGCCCAGCAGTGGGACGTATATAGTTTCTTTAGTAAGTACTTATCTAGTTATTTCAGTCTTTTTACGGAAGTAACGCGATTATCACACGACGCGGCCGCGTTTGGCGGAAGGTAGTATTGATTTGTATATAAACTGTTGGTGGTACTAATAAAGTAATCTCAGCTGAGAATGCCCTTAAGATCACGCTGAAGTCCCTGTTTTATATAAGAACTGTCACATTGGCAGTCCCGTAGCTAAGATTAGTTTATTAATACCACAATTAATACACGAACACCACCTCACCGCGCGAACGACCACGAGACCGACCACGCTTTACTTCCATGAGAAAAATGGCAGAACTAGGTACTTAAGTACTTTAATCTAATGAATAGTATTTTTTTCACAAAAGCCCACTCGTCGAATAAACGAATTTCATAGCAAAATAACTGCTATTCAACGCTCCTAAATCCCTTTATACGAGTCATTTTCGCAATGAATTTGAAAACGAAATTTTATTCTTAAAGCGAGCATTGAATGCGTTGTTCAGTTATTTAAAAGCTTTTTAGTTGATTACGGAAAAGTACTTCTCTATAAGTGGAGAAAAAAAAACATAAAGTAACTACTATCTTTACATGCTTGTACGGTCACGAGCATTAATATGTATACACTTTGGTACCATGTCACATTCACTTTTTTGACAAATTGAACTGTAAGTCTCACTAAATGTCAAATATGTTAGTGCGACAGAGTCCTGAAGTGGGTACATTATATTGCTCATGACTGTACGGCGTGTAAGTGACATCGTAACAAATACTGAGGGGGATGGTTCAGCTCGTTATTCTACGTGAAATTATCCATCGCAATAGTATAGAAATGAAAATAATTAAAGAAAAAATCATGAGTTTTGCGACGGAAAATTCCACTAGATATCTGAATCATCCCCTCAGTATTCGTTACGATGACACTAACATCCTGTATAATAGAATTTCTCCGTCTGATTGAATCAAGTCCTAATCAATGACATTGGTTCCCATCGTTTCCATGATGAATGTCAATGAGAGACTTTCTAGGCTACGTTCTTTATGAACAATATAGGTAAGTAGATGAATGACGCTGTTAAGTTTTCCTTCGTTTAACCTTCTAATTTTATGGATTACAGACATTATGCATTTCTTATCTTCGTTTTTGGGTACCTATAAATGATGATTCTTTTTATTACACCCACGCACAATTACATCTTCCACCCATTACTTATTATTCTGAACAAAATAAGGAGAAGCAATATATGTAGCAACATAATTCTATACAGTGATCCAAATACTTATCAAACAATAATTATTTTTATAAATTATTCTGTCATTATATTGTACTAGCTTTTGCCCGCGACTTCGTCCGCGTGGCGTGTTATAAAAGAGAGATCTTTGTGTGTGTGGGAGAAACGTTAAAAAATGCTTAATTTTATTATTTTTAAATGAGGTTAGAGTATAAGTAGCTCAGTTAAATAATGAATTGTTATTAATTTTTAGATTATTAGTTTATGATAATTTAGTTTAATATAAATTTAGGAAAATACGATCAGAGGAGGCTAACCCTAAAGTACCTACAAGCTTTCGTCTGGAATTTAAAGATGAGAATGTTTTTTTCATACAAATGTTTTTTCCACTAATTCCCGTTCCCGTGGGAATTTCGAGAATTCCTTTCTTAGTGCACCGTAGAGGTACCTAAGCTACGTCCCTTCTAAATTTCAAGTGCCTGCGTTCAGCCATTTAGGCTGTGCGTTGATATGTCAGTCATTCAGTCAGTCAGTTTCTCCTTTTATATATTTAGATTTTACTTACCCGAGTAATGAGAAAATAGGTAAATAACACGGTAAATCTGAACAGCGCCATCTATATTAATTTTGGTGAAAGTAGCCTAGAAAGTCCCTCTGAAAGATACATTTCGGAGATATGTAACCTAACCTGTATTGGGCTGGTGTTCCTTCTGGTTGAAAGGTCAGACAGGCAGTCGCTTCTGTAAAAAACCGGACCTGTCAAATCTTGATTTTAAGTAAGCGGACCCTATGAAAACGGGGTAACGCCGGGGAGATTTAACGTGCCTTCCGAAGCACGGATTGTCTTACTTTCGGACAATCAGGTGATCTGAACCTGTAATGTCCTAACCAAACTAGGGATCACAAAGTGATTTTTGTGATATATCCCCACCGGGATTCGAACCCAGGACCTCCTTCTCCTCAGGGGCCGTTAGCCGGGGCGATGATGAAGTATGTATGTTAATATTAAGTTTTGACACGTAATAATACATATGAACCTGCTGTTAGACACAACGTTTCATGGAAATACATAGTTATGGATAGTTATGGTAGGTACTTGTTATCGTGTTTACCTCAATGGTCCAGTGGTTGAGCGTTGGGCTCACGATCCGGAGGTCCCGGGTTCGAATCCCGGTGGGGACATATCACAAAAATCACTTTGTGATACCTAGTTTGGTTAGGACATTACAGGCTGGTCACCTGATTGTCCGAAAGTAAGATGATCCGTGCTTCGGAAGGCACGTTAAGCCGTTGGTCCCGGTTACTACTTACTGATATAAGTATGTAGTCGCTACATGAACCATGTCATTTTGATGAGGTTGGTAATCCACCTCACAACCCACACGATAGAAGAAGTTATCGTGTTGACACGCAGGTATACTTATGTTGTAATATCCGTCACGTCATTATATGACGTGAACAAATTCAATATATCACACAACAGTATTCCGTTTGACATTATTGTGCGATCCATATCCGCAGCTATGTGATTTAATTACCATTCTGTAATTATAAGTATCGATTTTGGATTCATATTATTGTTTTTGATGGTTTGAAACAACATTTTGACAATATTTCTGATCACCTTTTCTACAGAATAGGGTAGAAGGCATAATGTCGAAAATTATAGTTGTTTGAAATTTTATTAAGTAATCGGCCCCGATTCCTGCAGACACATTCTAATTTTATTTTAAGTTATACCTGTCATTTTCTTATCCGCTAAAAAGGAAAGGGACGGATGATTTAGGTACAACTATTAATTTTAAAATGAATGAATAACCTGGGCGAATAAAATAGGCATCTCGCTCATATGCACCCCATTTGACGTGCTGTCAACCTAATTCTATCGGGTTATTGGCCAATATAAAACTTTTGAAAAGGTTTTTAAATTTCTGCCTAAAATTGACGAGTGTTCCATAAATTTTATGCCTGTTGATGACCCGTCCCTTTCCTTTTCGGCGGATAAGAAAATGACAGGTATAACATAATATAAAATCAGATGGTGTGTACAGTCATGAGCAATATAATGTACCCACTTTAGAACTCTGTCGCACTAACATATTTGACATTTAGTGAGACTTACAGTTCAATTTGTCAAAAAGGTTAATGTGCCATGGTACTAAAGTGTATACATATTAATGCTCGTGACCGTACAGGAATCGGCACCATTAAGTATTTTATTATTAGAGGGATTGTGTCGTATTTAATATGATGGATAATTGTTATGGGAGGCCACATAAGCTTCACCACATCCATCTTAGGACTTGGTCAACGTGATTTGAAGTTGTCTTTGATTACTTGAGTCTGTATGTATGTAGAAATGGAATTCCTTGAAAATTGAAATAGTAACAGCAAGTCGAAATCAGCTATTTAAAAATTATCACAACTGGTTACGAGTTGTCTTGTGGAAGTATTGAAGCTCTGCCCACCCCGATGGCAATGCGGGCGTGATTGATGAAATCTCCAGGATCGTCCATAAACCCGATGTAATAGAACCATGTCGAAACACGTCACGTGCCGTCATCATACAATCGAAAATTCAATATGCCATATGCAAATAAGCAATACAGCCAATTGAAATTATACGCGCAGCACGAATGCGAAATTTTCATTTAACCCCCTTTATGCTAATGAAATGTTTATTATTGTGAAATTCAATAGCTATCATTTTGAAATAGCTTCATTGGAAGCCTCTCTCCCTGTAGGCTGTCTGCCGTCGTATGTTTTTCCAACTCGTTATATTCTAAGAGTCTTCATGCCTAGAGTAAACAGTCTCTTGCTAGGTAAGCGCGATCCACCCTAGACCACATCTTAACTTACCTTCAGGTGAGATTGTGGTCAAACGCGAGCCTATTTTATTAAAAAAAAAATCTTGAATTGTAGGTATTTAATGTTATGAAATGTTAAATATGGTCGATGATTCAGTCACATGCCTGTCATCTTTTTTTTTACCGGGTGAGAGCCCCCAGCGCTCCCCATTTGTCCGGCCAAGTAGTTAATGCCACTTGCTGCAAACCTAAAATAACTAAAACACAATAATACCGGGTTCTTACCGTGTTAAACATTGGGATATGAGACTCCCGATATTTCAACGCTGTTGCAAGTGCCATGATCACGGGACTGATGGAATTGGAGTGGAGTAGGTAGATCCATAATTAACGCGTTAAGAACCCGGTATTATGTGTTTTAATTATGATGATAACCACGTCAAAGTCACGTTCAAAAAAATGTATGCTATAAAAAATAATTATTTTTTGCGTATTTTTTTTTATTTATTTAATTATTATATTTTTATGTCGACGTTGAAGACATGCGATAAGATGTACGATATTTTTTACAAATATTTTTTTTAGTTATTTTTTCTGGGGCTTTCATCAAAGGTAAAAAATTTGTTTTTTTTTTTATTATTTTTAGAGCTAGTTCCAGATTCAGGGCAAACATCATACCATTAGGTAAGCCTAGTTGACACTATTATGAAGCCAGGCTGAAGTAGAGCACAATCATACCGCTTATCCTGCTGGTACAAAGCTGTGCCATTCTGCTGCAGAGACAATACGTGGTCGTGAGATAATGTTTTTCACAATGTTACTGAGTTTACGTTGCAGCCTTACTGTGAGCGGAGAACGCTTGGATTTACATACTGAACTTCCAAATTGCTTTTTTTTTGTTTTTTTTTTTTTACTTGACTTATTGTATATTTGCCATGTCATTATGGAATTAACTATAAAACTTTAAAGGACATGTAATCAATTTGTAAGGAGACTGGTACTTGTTCATTGACAGTGAAGTGTGTTATAAAATGTTTTTTTTTTTTTTCAATGAATTCTGAAAAGAAAAAAGAATTTTACCGCTGTTTTGTTATATGATTTTATTTTGCCAGTACCATTTGTTGTAAAGCAATGTAATAATATAGACAATGTCTAGCTGTTACTCTCTAATATTTTTTGTCTGTGGTTTAATGGCGTTTTATGTTATAGTATAGATATTTAAGAATACTGTAGGTTGTTTTTTTTTCTATAATAATAAATAAAAGAATATTAATAATAAATAAGCCTATATTTCATTTATCTTCTCCATTTCTAACCGGATCCTTTGAACAAGGAAATTGAGATTGTTGCTGAAACTACGAAATTAATGTACTTAATGTCTTGATTCCTATAGACACCTAATTTAATTTGAAGTTATACCTGTCATTTTCTTATCTACCGAAAAGGAAAGGGACGGATGATCGACAACTGTTAATTTTAATAATGAGTAATTTAATGAGTAGTCCGGTCAAATAAAATAGGCACCTCGCTGATGTGCAACACGTTAGACGTGTGCTGTCAACTTAGTTATGTCGGGTTATTTGCCAATATGATTCATTGGATAAGAAAATGACAGGTAAGTATAACTTAAAATTAACATAAAAGGTGTGTACTGAAATCAGTACCATTATCTCCAGTCTTCGTTTGTAACAAGACGGTAAGGTTTAATTGCATAGATCGAGTTTGTATCACATTCAATCTTTCGTGTAAAATCTGGTTCGCAGATTTGAACCCGCAGCTCTTGCGAATTATTCTAACCAAAATAAAGAGAAACAATATAAGTAGCAAAATAGTTATGTACGTAATGTGATTTAAATATCAAGCAACAATTATTTTTATGTATGCTTCTGGCATTACATTGTATTTTGGAATAATTATGTATATAATTATCACGTTAAACCTCGACAGCGCCATCTATATTCTTTTCAGGGAACGAAGCCCGGAATGTCCCTCAATGCATTTTTGGTTCATTTTCATTTTATAAATTTTTTCGGAAATTTTCCAGCCTATTTTATAACTACAATAATCTCATGGAAGTAAGAAATAGTCGGATTATTCGGTTTAATTAGAACACTTATGTATCTCGCAAGTCTCAATATATGAGCCAAATTTGATACGTTTATGTGAAATAGTTTTTGTTTTATGAGGGGGTCAAAAGTGGCTCCAAATGGTTCGTTACACACGGTGTGGCTCGCCAGTTCCGTTTCTTGAACTTGGCTTGAGACGCTACCGCGTGTCTAGATTGTCTCTTTATGAGTTCCCCAAAGCACGGACGTGTGCTATAGAAACAACAATAGATTTTAAATTTTAAATCGCTCGTAGTGCGACCACACCTCAATCCGAGTGACTCGCGTTTTGTTCAGTGACTCGAGGTTTTATTCATTTTGGTTACAACAGCAAGTTTGGGGATAATGGTTTCAATGCTGAAGCTGATATAGCGAAGGGAACGCTTTTGTTAGCGCCTTTTAGTGCTATACACGTTTTATAGTGGGGCGAACAGGAATCCAAATAACTTAAGGTTTTACTATGAGGATGCTACATAATGGTGCTAATTCCTGTAAATACCATCTAATTTTATTTTAAGTTATATCTGTCATTTTCTTATCCGCCGAAAAGGAAAGGGACGGGTAATCGACAAGCATAAAATTTATGGAACACACGTCAATTTTAAGCACAAATCTAAACCAACCGTCTAAAAATTTTACATCCGTCAATAACCCGACACAGTTAAGTAGACAGTACGTCAAACGGATTGCATACCAGCGACGTACCTTTTGATTCGCCCGGGTTATTCATTCATTCACTCATTCTTCCTAAAATTAAGAGCTGTGAATCATCCGTCCCTTTCCTTTTCGACGGATATGAAAATGACGGATATAACTTTAACTAAAATTAGGCGGTGTCTGCAGGAATCGGGGCCATTATCGTCTTATAGGTTGTTTTAACCGTAAGGCGACGGAAAATTCCACTAGATATTAACTAAGAATCATGGTCTGAATCATCCCCCTCAGTATTCGTTACGATATCACTAACATCCTGTATAATATAATTAATTCTATGATATAGCTCTGATTGGGATTACCTACATACTTTTGTATTGATGATTATTTTTAACCATGCAACGCAGAAAGGGGTGTTACAAGTTTCATCTCTTTGTCTGTGTGTCTGTCTGCGATATCATAGCTCCAGAACAGGTGGTCCGTTTGGATGCGGTTTTTTTTTGTTTGTTTGTTTGTTTTGACCTTCTTCTATGGGTTGAGAGGTGGTTCCGGCCAAGTAGTTAATGCCATCTGCGGCAAATCTACAATAAGACACGTCAAAAAAAGAAGAAAACAATAAAAAAATGAGAGGTAGATTATCAACCTCATCATCCGTGGTGTCAGGGTTATTATTGTGCCGACAAATGCCCTGTAATGGTTACGTACTTTACATACATTATGAAACTAATATTGACTTGTCAATATTTATTTTCGTTGATATAATTACACTTTCTATGTAAAATACGAAGGCACACAACATAGTAATTACAGCATAAATAACGTCGAAAGTAAAATATCGGAGCGGATATTGGAAAAAAACGGAAATTAAAACACAACCAGGGTTTGTTCCGTTTGTGTAGGTACCTACGTAGGTAATTTTGCGAAGATACAAATTTAGATCCTTTTTTCATATTCATATACTTTTTTGCCTTCCGCCCGGCAGTACTCTGTCTGACACAAGTGGGATGGCGCCCAGAGTAGTCTATTACAAAGCCAAACTAGGACTCCTGTCCTCCGCCTCTGAATAGTACTGACAGTTACTGCTGCCCTCTGTCAGGTCCAGGTTACAGTCCCTGTGACTTGCCCCACCACGCGTTGCGTTGCTTTGTGGGAAACCACTGCCCTATTTTTCCCTAAAAAGGTAGCATGGAAAATGCTGCACCGACAAGAGCGTGGCTCTTAAATTGATGATGATACTTTTTTCAGCTCACATCCTATCACGTAGGTCTAACAGAAAGCTCGATGAGGTACGGGTACTTAATTCATCTTACGATTGATGTATCTCTGACTACCCCAATTGGGATATAGTCGTGAGCTTATGTTATGTTATTTATTCTTACGATAATTAACAGCAAAATAATTAAAAATTAACAATATTCTAAACAACTACATGCCAACATAATAGGAGGGTTGATAAGGCCACATCAAAGCAATTCACATAAAAAAAGCAATATTGCTTTGTGACATTTTGATTGCATTGCACTCTTACTTTTATATACGCATATTATGTCAAATTGCAATATTGCTTTTTTATGTGAACTGCTTCAATGTGGCCTTTTTTCGGCATTTGCCTGGTTATTAAAAAGGGAATTGTCCTTAGATATTTCCATATAAAATGTGCCCTTGGTAATCACACATTCTATTTTAAACTGTAAATGCTTTGTTTGTGGTGAAAAACTATTAAATACTCACGTGTTTGTAATTTGTGTCACAGTTAGTGACTGTCTTCCTTATTGGACGCTTTGTCTTGTTAATTAAAGGAACTTACTTATTACACGTGGGTTGCTTTGCTGGAATGTTAATAGAGAGCTTGTGACCCGCAAGTCTTTAGTACCTTTGAGAACGATCCGATTACTATATCTAGCGATAGAGGCGGCCAATCAGCTCGCGACGACAAACACTTCAGAATCCCGATACCGATCCCGCCGGCGTGGTCGACAATTTTCCTCATTCAGCGCTTACCGCTATAGACTCAGAAGAGTCGATTAATTCTTTCAAAAATATTATTCTCTCACACGACGCCCTGAGCCGAAGTTCGCGCCCAACTGTGCACCCTCAGGCCTGTTGTCTTAAATTTTGTACCGGGTGAGAGCCCTCAGCGCTCCCCATTTGTCTGGCCAAGTATGTACAAAAAGCCACGTCAAAAAAACCTTTGAGAGCTTTGGTCATCGGTGATTAACGGCGAAGGACTTAATATACGATCCTGACGACCCGATTACTCTAACCATAGAGACGTTCAATCAAGCGAGAATAAACACTTCAGGGCCCCTATACCGCCCCGCCGTCGTGGTCGAATGAGGTATCATTCAGTGCCTAACTCTATCAACTCACAAAAGTCGATTCGTTCTTTTAAATATCTTAGGTATATTGTGAAAATATGATTGGCCACCTCATACGACACGATTCGTTTATAAAAAACATCACAGAAGGAAAAATTGAAGGAAAGAGAGGAAGAGGTAGACCAAGGAGAACATTTATGAAACAAATAAAAGAGAAAGTGCAGGTCGTATCAGGAGGTGAAGGATTTGGCGGGAAGAAGAGAGGAATGGCGATTACTCCACCGGCAAGAGCGCAGCTTTTAAATAAAGAGAGAGAGAGATATATATTGTGTAAAAAAATAGTTAGTATTAAGTTAATTTTCCGCTACCAATAACTTTAAAACTAAAATTATTCCGCATCGTACGTGTTGTCAGAATGTCAGTCATTCGGTTTCTACGACATGACCAAGAAGAAATAAGGCTGCAAGGATTCTGTGTTCGGTTCTTTTTTATTCACCCCCAGTCCAGCATAGAAGTAGAAAAGCGACCAAAACCGTATTTTCCTTCTTTCCTTTACCGTCCCCACTATATCAAGGGTCAAGTAATACTGGCCATGTTATGTGCAACCCTTTGCCAGTCCGTATGAACAGCACTTAAGCCCGTTTCAAGTTCTACGAAATTAAATTTAAAATTTCCACCGCTAATTAAAAGATTGTGGCGAAATAAATTCATTTCAAACCTGAAATAACTTCTGATTATAAGTTTTTCATCGGTAAATATTATTAGTCATTGGTTAAATATTTAAATTAAAATGAATGAATTCATAGGAATGATTGAAATAGTAAGTACTTAGGTCTATTTTAAAATCGAATTAGTCTTAACCTTTGAATATATTAAGGTTACCTATTGACACAAAGGGAATTAACTTAGGTACCAGACTAAAATGTTCAAATACAACGACTGTTCAGGTTCATTTTTAACCTCGCCCGAGAAGCACCAAGTAATAATTAAATATTATTAGGTACTATTTTAACAGCCTCTATAGACTAGTGGTTAGAGAGTTGGGCTCCCGATCTAGAGGTCCGGGTTCGATTCCCGATGGGGACAATGACGAAATCACTTTATGAGGCTGTCCTTTGTTTAGCTATAATATTGCAGGCTGAATGTCCTGATTATCTGAAAAATTAAGACGATTCCGTGCTTTGGAAGGAACGTTAACTACTAACCCAAACACCTCTACCAAATCTCACGATGTTTTCCTTCATCGCTGACTACATAATAATGTAACATGAATGCGAAAACAAATTCTAAAATCATCGGTTTAGGCCCGTGCTGAGATTCAAACCTGCGACTCGTTGTGGCAAAACATATTTGGGGTTATAGAAGCAATAATCTACCCGCTACTGGCGTTCTAATTTTTTTTAAGCACACGTGTTATTGTACCAAAATTAATGTCCTGAACCCTTCTAATTAGTGGCATTCATCAAGTCATAAGTGACTGGCGATTTTAATAAGAAAATATTTACTTAATAGCCCATACCACACCATGTGACTAACCTCTGTGATCTAATGGAAACCATGATCTCAAGATAACGCAGATCCTGGTTCAATTCCCTCTGGGTCAACTTAGGATTTCTTTTCTCTCCGTGACCATAGATGGGTGAATACAAAACACAGAACAATTCCAGCTGCTTATCTTCCCCGAAATGTCATAAAAACAGTATGAGGGATATTAAAAAAAATAATTAATATCAGTCAAGACATAAGCCGAGCCGAGAGCCGTGGTAGTCCAGTTGGTTCGCTTGCCTCACACTTGGAGGTCACAGGTTCGAATCCAGCACAGGCCTAAACCAATGATTGTGGAATTTGTTTTCGAATTCATGTTTGGATCATAAATGATTATCACGTACTCAGCGGTGAAGGAAAACGTCGTAAGGAAACCCACATTCCCAAGAAATGCATTTTCGGAGTGACGTAACCTGTATTGGGCTGGTTTGGACGCGGGTTGGACGGTCAGACAGGCAGTCGCTTCTGTAAAAAACCGGACCTGTCAAATCTTCCGGTTAGGTAAACGGTCCCTGTGAAAAACGGGATAATGTTAGGGAGATGATGATGATTAGTCAAGGCATCTTCGAGTTTTGCGAGACGAACGCACTTCAATGTTGTACAACGTTACCATAACGGCAGCCATTCGGCCGCAAGCTGGCAATCAGCTCATACCTTGGCCCGATTCCCGAGTAATGGACCGGAACAACAAATAAGCGGTACCCCAATTATACTGCGATGACGAACAAAAACACCGGCACGTGTCCGTACATTTAACTACAACTGCCCATACATACCCGTACGGCCGTACCCTTTAACTACAACTGCCCATACATACCCGTACCCTACAATTATGAGTTACGACGTTTTGGGTGATTCCGTTATAATTACGATGGTTATAGTATGATAACGGCCGTGGTCCAGTGGTTTAGTGTTGTGCTCACGATCCGAGGTCCCGGGTTCGAATCACTTTTTGATCCCTAGTTTGGTTAGGATATTACAAGCTGATCACCTGATTGTCCAAAAAGTAAGATGATGATTTTTTTTATTTTCTTCTCACCTTATGGTTGCCTGGAAGAAATCACTTTAAGCGATAAGGCCGCCATTTGCCATTTACTTAGTTAAGAATCTTTTTGTAATTATTTTTTTTATTTTGGTGCAATAAAGTGTATTTGTATTATAAATAATTGTATCATGCAAGGAGATTCCTCCTTAGGTAATCAAAAAAAACCTACCAACTGTTTACAAAACCATGAATCCTATGCGAATAAATGATTTGATTTTGAAGTAATGATAAAACTGTAGCCTGTCACATAAAATTATGTAATTGCCGGTAAAGTGGAAGTAGAGCTATCCAGTGGCGGATTTACCAGTAATAATACCCGCTACACAATGGAAGTACGTCAAACTTAAGGATGATCCTGCTAACTGTGCTAGTAGAGCATTACTGCCGTCTCAGCTCATAAACTTCGATTTGTGGTGGCACGGAGCTAGCTGGCTAAAAACGGGACATAAGGCCGACTTGGAAAGCAAGAATGTCCGCCTTAGATGCCTAAGGTCCATCTTGCACATCAAGTGGCAGGATCGAGTTCCACACACAGAAGTTTTGCGTCGTGCTGGTCTATCCGGAATGGAAGCGCTCATCATAAAGCACCAACTGACCTGATGCGGTCACGTCTTGCGAATGGATGACAGCAGATCACCGCAAACAGTTTTCTATTCCGAGCTCTCTAGCGGAAAGCGAAAACATGGTGGGCAATATCTGCGTTACAAAGACGTGCTTAAACGCAATCTCGGGGCATGTGAAATACCAACTGTTAGTTGGAAGGAGGCGCCGCACCGTTCACAAGAGCGTCAATTTATTAGAAAAGAAGCGTTTACAAGATCTTGACGCAAAGCGTCAAATACGGAAGACTCGACCGAAACCTCCTATAATTACACACTCAATTCGTCAGGCCAGCTTCAAATCCAAGTTCGGTTTCGCCAGCCATATCAGAGCCCACCACAACAACGACCCAGGATAGTTATTTAGGAGTCGCCGTCGTCGGTTACGGTTTGGACGACATGATGATGATAATTAGTACATGCTCCTGTTTTTAGCTCAACAGTATACACTTCACTAAATTGTCGGCTGTAAAAATAATCTAGGAACTGACACAACTATCCCCTAGTTCACAATCATACTAATAAGGGGAAAAAGCCGATGTAATGAGGACGATAGAACACAAATCGTAAAGTTGCAATTTCATTAACAGAATAAGTGTAATTAATATGATTGTGAACTAACGTATCGAATTTCAGAGGTCAGTAGGGGCGGCAAAAATTTAATAGCCTACTGGCGGCAAATTTGTAAATCCGCCACTGGAGCTATCGTAGTAATCTGTTTGCAGGAGTAGTAGTAAAAGAGAGTGGGGTTGAGCCAGCGACAGCGGTTCTCATAAAAAAAGCGCTTTAGGACTTTTCCAACCTCTTTCTTCTATTCCGTGGCCAAAGTGGTCTATTGGGATCGAAGTAATTGTTTGTGATTGTTATTTTGTGCAATAAATATTCATAGTAGGTACAAAATAAAAAAATAAATAAAAAAAGGGCAAAAAAAAAAAATAATAATAATGGCGGTGGTTAAATTTTCCGTAGTGTATGCTCCTGAGGAGCTCGGTGGCGCAGCGGTAAACGCGCTCGGTCTGCGATTGTTGAAGTTAAGCAACTTTCGCAAAGGCCGGTCATAGGATGGGTGACCACAAAAAAAAGAGTTTTCATCTCGAGCTCCTCCGTGCTTCGGAAGGCACGTTAAGCCTTTGGCCCCGGCTGCATTAGCAGTCGTTAATAACCACCAATCCGCACTGGGCCCGCGTGATGGTTTAAGGCCCGATCTCCCTATCCATCCATAGGGAAATCCCGTGCCCCAGCAGTGGGGACGTTAATGGGCTGATGATGATGATGATGTATGCACCTACCCTACCCCAATGAGGAATAAAAAATTCACCCGAATACGCGTCTACGCGGTCATGCTCATCTGTAAGCACCAATGTAAGGTACTCAAGATGCCAACATAGATAATATCTCACAAATTTCTCATAGAAGTAGGGATATACAGGCTGTTAGTGACATCGTAACGAATACTAAGCGGGATGATTCAAACCATGATTCTAAATTAATATCAAGTGAAAAATTCCGTCGAAAAATTCTTTTATCATTATTTTCAGTTCCATACCTTTCCCACGGAAAATTCCACTTGATATCAACTCAGTATCCTGGTCTGAATAATCCCTTAAAGTTTTCGTTACGCTGTCACTAACACCCTGTATAGATTGTAATATCCTTGTTTTACGTGACTTCGCTGGACCTGTACTCCTTACATCACTACTAATACATTTTTACCCGACTGCGAAGAAGCAAAAAGGAGGGTTATGCGTTAATGGAGTTGATGTGAGCAAAACTCTTAATTTTATGGGAAACACCTTGTTGTTTCTAAGAACAACTCGTTTTGTTTATAACGTTAACAAACAACTCAATTTACTTAGTAATTTGCTTATAATAACAAAAACATCTTGATACTATGCTAATGAATTGTTTTCTTAGGGCTATCTTCTATCGTGTGGGTTGTGAGGTGGATTACCAACCCCATCAACCCTGGTTACTATTGAGCCGCCAAAGGCCTATGAATTGGCTCATGTAACGACAACTTACTTACATCAGTAAGTAGTAACCGGGACCAACAGCTTAACGTGCCTTCCGAAGCACGGATCATCTTACTTTCGGACAAACAGGTGATCAGCCTGTAATGTAACCTAACCTAACCAAACCACCATAACTCACCGAGACGCCATCCATGGCCACGTCGCCAGCGACGCGACGGACGCCAAATAATTAATTTTGATATGTATGGTAGGTAACTTCGGAAACTTGGCGATGAAGCCTTTTAGAATAAGGAATACTACTGCATATAGATTGGCAACTCTTCGCTCCCCACCAGCGGGTAAGCTAGGTTTACCTCACCTCCCCTGGTCTTACTTCAGTCTTCAATAGTATGAGCGTCAGACGTCACACACACAGATGCGCGAGTACGATAACGTCAATGTGTAGTCTCTGTGTAAAACGAGGATTTTTGTATGAAGTGTCCGGTGTGTGTCTAAAATAAATATAACAAATTGATCCCATAAGGGTTCCTTTTCTCCTTTTGAGGTACGGAACCATAGAAATACACGTCGTATAAAAGTTAACAATAACATTCTATCACAATTCACATTGGAATACTGAAGCTCAGTGTCGTATAGTGCATCCTAGTATACTTTGTACTTATGTAGACTCTGAACTACCCACTGCACTGTAGTGTTCAGTGGAGTGTAGTACTGATAAAAACATCGACCTGGCTCACTGGGTTTAGTTATTATAACACGATGTGTGTCGTAGTCGTAGTAAGATAGTTGTAGCTAGTGTTGCCGAACTATCGATAGTAGTATATATATTTGCTATCGCCATGCTATCGATAGACTATCGATTATTAAGCGATAGTGGCCTATCGATCGGCAACACTAGTATAGCCGTAATATAGTTATGTCCCTAGGAATATAATTGTACATCTCAGTCAATCAAAAGGCTCGACCGTTTCGCCACCATCACATGAGTTTATACTCATGTCACTCCGCACCTTATGGTGAAAATACTATTTCGCTTCCGTCACTTGAGCGTAACAAATGTATTGACTGTTCAATGTTCATTGTCATTCTGTTATATAGTTCTTGTAGCAACGAAACGGGCAAGATTATTTTGCCTAAAATGTGAAGTTTATGAACTTAGTGCGTAGTTAGGGCGTGTGGAGTTACAAGCTTGGCTCTACATGAGATCTTTTTTTTATTACCTTTGATGGGTTTGCTCTTGGCCCCAAACTTGCCTAAGATGGCCCAGAAGGTGCTCGTTCACTCTGCCCTTGAAAGCACCCGGGTCTTATTTATTTTTTTATTTAAGATACACCATTGGTATATACATAAAAATTAGTACATGAATAAAATTCAACGAACAATGACCGTATGTTATACCGGAAATACAATAGACGGCAAACATATCCACTCCCTAGCAGTGCGCATAATGAAGGACGATGCGATCTGATGACGATGAGACTGATGACATCTGATAAATTTTTGACATTGCGATCGATATAATCTCGACTTGGCATCATTTTATATGAAAATGTTTTCGGTGAGATAATTATATTCTGTTACATAATTATATATTTAGGGAATTCACTATATTACGGCTACACCTATCGTAATACAACACATACATTTTCAAAGCTGCAGTCGGTAAGTTGCAGCAAATTAATTATTAATTTATCTAACGTGAAATTTTCACTATGGGCATGGAATAAAGAATAATACTACGTATAGAACGGACACTCTCCGCCCCGCACCAATTCGTTCCGCGCGTCAAGTTAGATTTACCTCACCCCCTCTGCGTCTCAGTTTAGTCTAAGTGGGCGTAAGTCACTAAGATGTAAGTGGGAGCCCACTTCTCCGTCCCCAGCTTGTTCGTGCCACCGTTTCAAAAAGCGGTCTAACCCGTCGCACCATCTTTTTCGTGGTCTTCCCTGACGTCTGACAGCATTTGCAGGAACCCACTCTAGCTTTTTTGGTCCAGAGGTCATTGGACATTCGGGCAACATGTCCAGCCCAGTCCCATTCAAGCAAGCAGCCTTTTTTGCTACCTCTGCTATTTTAGTTTTAGAACGCAGGTAATAGGTGTATAAAAGAAATAACGAACTTTTTTGTTCACCGTGTAATCTGTTGAGAAAACTGTACGTTACGAACGTTCTAAATTTAGCTGGATCTGTATAGATTAGGATTTCTGACGGTTTGATCGGATTTACTCGATTATCCAGTTACGATACTACTAAGACTAACTTGCTGAAGTCTTGAGAAGGCTTCTCTCTGAAAATTGATTCTGACATTTAGCCTCATTTAGGGTTTAAGTCGACCGTGGTAGCCCAGTTGGTAGAACGCTTGCCTCTCTCTCACTTTGAGGTCGCAGGTTGGAATCCAGCACAGGCATAAACCAATGATTGTCGAATTTGTTTTCGAATCATAAATGATTATCAGGTTCAGCGGTGAAGGAAAACATCGTGAGGACACCCACATTCCCAAGAAATGCATTTTCGAAGTATGTGACCTAATCGGTATTGGGCTGGTTTTCCCTTCGCAGGTTGGAAGGTCAGACAGGCGGTCGCTTTTGTAAAAAACCGGACCTGTCAAATCTTCAGGTTAGGTAAGCGGAGCTTGTGAAAGGTCTAAACCCTAGGGGATGACGAGGGTTTACGTTAAGTCGGTTGCCTTCAAACGATCAGCACATAAAAATCTATGTTACCAAGGCGTTAGGCATGAGCGGTCCTGACTGTGAATTTTGATAATAAACTTGATTTTTATGTTCACATCTGGGATCTAAAAAGGTCACATCTAAAAATAAATATTGCAGTTTGACATTTGCGCATATAAAAATAAGTGCGCAATATCAATTAATGTCAAATATAAAGCACCTGATTTTATAAGAAATATAAATTCCGAGGAGTTTGATGATTTGATACGCATTCATATAAATAAATTATTTGAAAAACTTATATAAATTCAACTAAGTACAAATTGATGTATTTAATAATACCCCAACCAACCCTGTTAGCGACCTTGGACGCTAATTTCCCATACTCATGTATATTTCATGACAAAACTGAATAAAATTTGAGTCTGGGTCTCATTAGCGTTCGCCATGTTTTTAGTTACCATTTTTAGGCATTGTTATTGTAATTTAGGTTGTCGCAAACAACGGACACGATACGCGCCGAAATCCCTACAAGGGTGAATAGAGCGAAAAATTTACAAAAGATAACTAGAATCCTCAGATCTCAGAGTTTTTCCTGTAAATGTCTTGTTTTGCGTGCAATAAAGTGTTTTATTGTTATTATATGTCAAATCCATCTCGGGTCTATGGAGTCCCGGACTTTTGGAAAGCGTGACCGATTTCGATTATTATTATTATGTAGATATGTCTAAGCCCATAAAACTAAGCTAACCTAACCGCGTTTGAAACCTTGAAATAACTTCATCATCTCTCTAGCATTATTCTGTTTTTCACAGGGTCCGCTTACCTAACCTGAAGACAGGTCCGGTTTTTTACAAAAGCGACTGCTTGTCTGACCTTCCAACCTGCGAAGGGAAAACCAGCCCAATACAAGTTAGGCCTATGAAAATCCTCTTAGTCCTCTTCCTCTTCTTCTCGACTCGCTCAACCTTCACTCTTCTCGACTCTGCTCAACCTCCGGCCAACCTCCATTGAAATTCAAAAAGAAAAATATTTGTTTTCGAGTGACTACCATTTTTCATTATTTTCCATGCTTTTACGCCATCATTTTTGAAAAGGTACATAATTCAGTTTAGGCAACATTCAGTGAAACATTTTAAGCCGATATTTGAATGTTAAGTACATGAATTTGTTATCGTAGATTTTTAACAGACTTTTCTACGGTCTCACATGGACCTTTTATAAAAGCAACTTATGTAAATAATAGTATCTATTGAAGCGTTGATAGATTTCTGCTTCTCTCTTGTGGGTCGTGAAGTCAATGACCTACCTCATCAACCCAGGGAAGGGTTACTATTGAGCCGCCAAAGGCTCTTGATATGACTTATGTAACGACTACATACTTATATAAATATTACCCGGGACGATTACTTAACGTGTTCTCTGTCGCACGGATTATCTTACTTTCGGATAATCAGATGTGTGACACAGAAAGTGATTTTTGTGATATTTCCACCGGGGTTCGAACCCGGGACCTCTGGACCGTGAGCCCAACGCTCAACTGGACCACGGAAGCCATTACACTAGGGATACTATAATAATAATTCGAATAACAGAACTTTAGATACGCTGCAACCTCAAACATCTGCTCGAAAACACTACGAACTATTTCCAGCGAAATCTAGAACAATCCTGAACATTTTGACATATCTAAATTGCTTAGTTAGCGTGTGTTTAGTTAATTAAGTGTGCGGAACGTTAGGTAGCCTGATTAACTGAGTATACTATGTCAGTGTTGCAAGTTACAAATATGGTTATTAGGGAGTGCCTGTGACAGCTTACATACCTACTGAATACATAAAATCTCGCTCATGATTCTAGACGGGGTGGGCTGCACAAGTTTCAAGATAAGATAATACTTTACTAACTAATTCTTCCTTTATTTACTTAACATAACAAACCGCCTGTACCCCAAAAGAGGTAGGCAGAGGTGAATAGTATACACACCACTCTTCGCCAGCTATGTTAATGTCCCTTGTAGCAGGGGCCATATTGGAGCAATTTTCAATCGAATTATTTGATAATTGGTGAATCCAATTAATTATTCTTTTTGGATTCACCCTAGATCATGAGCCCAACGATCAACCACTGGACCACAGAGGCTGTTAGATGTCCTTAGAAAAGGTTTAGTACGGTCTGCTCTGACCAGCGTGCGTGCATGAAACGGATGATGAATATGTAGGAAGCAAGAGAATTATGTCAGGATCGAAGCAAATTGAATTCCTTAGTATCTGCTTATCCTGGTGTGAACTAATTGTAATATTATTTTGTCTGGCAATATCTACATAAGTACGCCATGGATTTAGCCGACGGGGTATGTTTTTCTTGCATCTTCTCCTATTGTAAATATTATGCTAGTTTAAGAACGTCTAGGTCCCTGTGCAGAGGCTTTTCTTGCAGCTTCTTTTCTCCGGCTATACAGGTTGTGTGCAGTAGTTTCAAGCGGACGGGACGTTCGTAACGCAAATATTGAAGATTCAAAGTGTAACTATGTTAATTAAAACACATAATAACGGGTTCTTACCGCGTTTAAAAGGGATATGAGACTTCCGATATTAACCCGAACCAGTCACCCCCCCCCCCCCCCCCACGTCCGTCCGTCCGTCGTGTTGTCTTTCAGCGGTAAGAACCCGTTATCATGTGTTTTAATTATGATAATAACCGTGTAACTATTTATTTATTTATTTATTTGTTTGTACACAATAAAACAGACACAAGAAACATACAAAGAAAACTGATAGTACAGGCAAGCTTATCTCTAAACAAAGAGATTTCTTCCAGCTGACCTACGTGACAAGAGAGACTTTCAACGTATAATATTATATAGATAGACATACATACGCGTACAAAATATTTAGAAATTACTTAATTACTTATACTAATATAAAAGAAAATATTAACCTAAACCTACAAACCACATTTAAATAAATTATATATTATATAATATATATTTCATAAATATATTATAAACATATTACGTATATACTTTCTATATTGATTTCCGTGCTATGTTACTTACTGACTAAAGGCATTTTTGAATGTCATTTTATACAGCCCGCTTATCATCACAACTTGAAGGAGTTTTATTTACGCTAACAATGCTTCCAACAGGTATAAATAGGATCTCAAAGAAAATTCTCAGTCGTTGTCGTAATGGAACAGTTCCATTCAGAGTGTTGGTTCTGCGCCGCGCAAATATAAGCGCTGACTGCTGACCTGTTTCAAAGCTCGAACTATAAACAGACAGGTATATCGATATAAGTATACACAGTGTGTTAGTGGCAACGTACCGCATACTGAGGGGAATGAAAGAAAGTAACATTTCTTACTTCCGGACACCACAGACAGACAGGTACATTACACTCAACACAGGACAGAAACAACAAGGAAATCAATACACAGAAAAAAAGATCAAGCAAGATCAAAAATCATTAACAAAAAAGAAGAAAAGCAAACCAAAATCATAAAAATAATAATAAAACTAAGTTGAATGATTCATATGATTCTGAGTGAATATCAAATGGAAATTATAGTGTTTTTTTTTTTTAATTTTCAGTTCCATACTTGTGCGACGGAAAATTCCACTTGGCATCTACTCAGAATCGTAGTCTGAATCATTTTTTAATGTTTTCGTTACGGTGTCACTAGCATCCTGTATGTATGATATGATGGGGAACACAACTTGCATGCCTCATTGGGCAGGGTTCACAGAATACCAGCGCCGTGGGTCGCACCGCTTATGCTGAGTGAGAGAGAGAGAGAGAAAGAGAGAGAGAGAGAGGCCATTATCATTACATACCACTATTGATGAAGATTTACACATTTTTTTTAGTCTATATTGTGTTTTCTATTATTGTGATATTCGGGTTTCAGTTTTAAACTAATATTTTTAGTAATGTTTTTGGTGGTATCAGCTAAATGCTGATAGCGTTTTAAAATGACAATGGGCACTTTTGTATGAAACTTGGTCCAAGAACCTCCACTGATGAGACTTATATGTAATGAAAGCTTATGCTTTCCCTATGATTCTGGCAAAGTCCTATCAGATTCTGTCCCGGGGTTCTTTTTTTACGGCCATGTTTTTCCTGGCTAAAAATGTGATAAAATACAGTGGGAGCTAAAATCGACTCAAGATTTGTTGCTGGATAACTAAGTCTACATAAATAATTATGTATCATATTGTATATCATTTTAAAGAGGATCTTTTCCAGAATCCGAAACATAAAAAAAAAACAAAAAAAATCTTTTTGTAAGCGAATTATAGTCAATTTATATCTGCAGCGCCATTGTTTCTCGGTAGCTAAGTTCAAGTTTCATGCCTTTTACCCCTTCCAAAAGTATCTTACCGATTTTTTTTATATTGCTTCCGGAATTTGATCTGAGTGATAATAACAAGAAAAATAAATAAACACCTCTCCGATAGAGACCGGCTAAGCTATTGCCTACTGCAAGAACATTAAGATTAGTTAATAAGCTTAATACTGATACTCGCTTTGACCTATTTAGCGGTAGCGTTCAAAGTGTAAAAACCTTGCTGACCAAGGAACCTAATTTAATTTCTGGCTGTATCTGAGTCTGTATGGACATTTTAAAATGTTTAATGTTCACTTGTGGTAGCTTTTCATTGGCATTTGTTTGTATTTATAAGTATTCATTTTGTAAAAAAGGCTGTAAGCTACCCAAATAAAATAAAATAAAAAAAAAATAAAGAAATCGTCATCATTAGCAAGTCATTACGGTATTGCATATTATAAGCTTATCAGCAACTTGGAACTTGGTCCAAGAACCTCCACTGGTGAGACTTGCATGTAATGATAGCTTATACTTGTCCTATGATTCTGGCAAAGTTCTATCAAACTCTGTCCTAGGGTTTTTTTACGGCCATGTTTGTCCTGAGTGTACAGTAGTCGACTGCAAAATCACCTCAGGATTTGTTGTCGATAAACTATTTAACTAAGTCTATATACATAATTATATATCATAATGTATATCAATTTTAAAGGGGAAGGTTATCAGAATCTGAAACACAAATAAAAAAATGCATTAAGTATGTAAACGACTTTTAGCCAACTCACGTCCGTAGCACCATTTTTCTCAGCAGCTACGTACGAGTTTCGCGCCTTCCAACCTTTCCAAAGAAGCACAATAATTTTTTCCTTCTTCTGATATTGCATTCTTAACCTGACAAGACTAAGTGACAATAACAAGAAATAAAATAGATACCATTCCGATAGAGGCCGCGTAAGCTATGGACCTATTGCAAGATAACGTACTCAAAGGCTAGTCATTATAATCCAACAGACGTAACATGATTAGAATGCGGGAGGACGCAAATGTAGTATGTTTTCTTTCACCACAATCTTGTTTTATTAATCCAGGCTTATATCTTGTCTTATAAACAATGCCGAATGGTACAACAAACGTATCGTAAACGTAAGGTTGCCTGGTAGTAATTGCTACCTTGGCAATAAAGCCGCCTTTTGCACCAGTTATTGCCTGAACTTGTTTAATAAATGTGTTTCTTTTGTATACAATAGAGTCATTGTATTGCATCTTGATTAGAATGACTTATTTCTTGTTTCTCTCGTACTAAGCTGTATAGCTGTATTGCTGTTAGTGTTAAAGAGACACATATTTCGTCTCTTTCGCATAAGGCGATGTACTACATTTCCGCCCCGCCGCATTCTAATCATGTTACGTCTGTTGGATTATAATGACTAGCCTTTGAGTACGTTATCTTGCAATAGGTCCATAGCTTACGCGGCCTCTATCGGAATGGTATCTATTTTTTTTTTTCTTTGTTGTCACTTGTCAGGTTAAAAATGCAATATCAGAAGAAGGAAAAAAATGATTGGGCTCCTTTGGAAAGGTTGGAAGGCGCGAAACTCGTACGTAGCTGCTGAGAAAAATGGTGCTACGGACGTGAGTTGGCTAAAAGTCGTTTACATAATGCATTTTTTTTATTTGTGTTTCTGATTCTGATAACCTTCCCCTTTAAAATTGATATACATTATGATATATAATTATGTATATAGACTTAGTTAAATAGTTTTTCGACAACAAATCCTGAGGTGATTTTGCAGTCCACTACTGTACACTCAGGACAAACATGGCCGTAAAAAAACCCTAGGACAGAGTTTGATAGAACTTTGCCAGAATCATAGGACAAGTATAAGCTATCATTACATGCAAGTCTCACCAGTGGAGGTTCTTGGACCAAGTTCCAAGTTGCTGATAAGCTTATAATATGCAATACCGTAATGACTTGCTAATGATGACGCTTTCTTGCAATAGGCAATAGCTTAGCCGGTCTCTATCGGAGAGGTGTTTATTTATTTTTCTTGTTATTATCACTCAGATCAAATTCCGGAAGCAATATAAAAAAACATCGGTAAGATACTTTTGGAAGGGGTAAAAGGCATGAAACTTGAACTTAGCTACCGAGAAACAATGGCGCTGCAGATATAAATTGACTATAATTCGCTTACAAAAAGATTTTTTTTGTTTTTTTTTTATGTTTCGGATTCTGGAAAAGATCCTCTTTAAAATGATATACAATATGATACATAATTATTTATGTAGACTTAGTTATCCAGCAACAAATCTTGAGCCGATTTTAGCTCCCACTGTATTTTATCACATTTTTAGCCAGGACAAACATGGCCGTAAAAAAAGAACCCCGGGACAGAATCTGATAGAACTTTGCCAGATTCATAGAGAAAGCATAAGCTTTCATTACATATAAGTCTCATCAGTGGAGGTTCTTGACCAGATTCGCCCATTCTCCTTTAACTGTTTTTAACCATAACTTGAAAATTACCTCATAAACATAAACATAACCAGCCTATAAACGTCCCACTACTGGGCACAGGCCTCCCCTCGATCAACCGGAGCGGGTATGGAGCATACTCCACCACGCTGCTCCAATACGGGTCATCACTAATTTAAGATCCACGCTCTTGTCGGTATAGCATTCTCCATGCTACTTTTAAGGGAAAAATAAGGCAGTGCTGTCCCTTTTGTCTTTCGCCCAATTAGAAAATTACGTACTGAGCCGATATAGATGAAACTTGCTACATTCCAACCTCCTTCTTTTTTAAAGTCGGTTAATAACAGTAGGTGTAACTCCATTACGCACAAGCGTAAGTTTTGCGTAAACCGATTTTATGCGCAATATAAAACGCATTTTGTACGATATTACAACGTTTTAGTATACAAACATGTTTACGGTATCCCCACTCGCTCTGGTGGAGTAAAGATGCTGTTACAATCATTCTATGAATAAACGAAAAGGTGTAAACGTTTATGTTGGAGGTGTGTTATCGTAGTATATTCATCTTATCTCGCATCAATTCTAAATATATAAAAGGAGAAACTGACTGACTGACATATCAACGCACAGCCTAAACGGCTAAACGTAGACACTTGAAATTTGGAAGGAACGTAGCTTAGGTACCGTAGAGGTGCACTAAGAAAGGAATTCCCGGAATTCCCACGGGAACGGGAATTAGCGGGAAAACCCTTTTGTATGAAAAATCTAAACCGCTTAAGTAAGACGCTTGAAATTTGGCATGCAGGTACCTTAGTAAACTTAAAGCTTGGTTGCAACAGGATATTGAAAAATTTCCAAGGGAACGGGAGTTAGCGGGAAAAAACATTTGTATGAAAAAATCTAAACTGCATAAGTTAGATGCTTGAAATTTGACATGCACTCCCACACACACAGAGAACTCTCTTTTATAACAAGCCACGCGGACGAAGTCGCGGGCAAAAGCTAGTTAAAATTAAAATTCAAAGATATCTTTATTCAGTAGATAACATAGTTACACTCTGAATCGTCATTTTTTACACAACGGACTAAAACTACTGCAGCTTCTCACAACCTGTATAGCCGGGGATCATAATCATCATCATCATCACCAGCCCATAAACGTCCCCACTGCTGGGGCACGGGCCTTCCCTATGGATGGATAGGGAGATCGGGCCTTAAACCACCACGCGGGCCCAGTGCGGATTGGTGGTTATTAACGACTGCTAATGCAGCCGGGACCAACGTCTTAACGTGCCTTCCGAAGCACGAAGGAGCTCAAGATGAAAACTTTTTTTTTGTGGTCACCCATCCTATGACCGGCCTTTGCGAAAGTTGCTTAACTTCAACAATCGCAGACCGAGGGCGTTAACCGCTGCGCCACCGAGCTCCTAATAGAGGATCATAATAGCAGGTGTTTATTCGTTGCTACTACATCATAAAGAACCTAACCTGTATCGGGTTGGTTTTCCCTTCGCGGGTTAAAATGTCAGACATTCAGTCGCTTCGGTAAAAAAAACCGGACGTGTCAAATATCTAGGTTAGTTAAGCGGACCGTGTGAAAACGATTACGTCATAAAAACTAGACGGCCTCCGTGGACCAGTGGTTGAGCGTTGGACTCACGATCCGGAGGTCCCGGGTTCGAATCCCGGTGGGGACGTAGCACAAAAAATACTTTGTGATCCCTAGTTTGGTTCGGACATTACAGGCTGATCACCTGATTGTCCGAAAGTAAGATGATCCGTGCTTCGGAAGGCACGTGAAACCGTTGGTCCCGGTTACTACTTACTGATGTAAGCATGTAGTCGTTACATGAGCCATGTCGGGGGCCTTGGGCGGCTCAGTGATAACCCTGACACCAGGGTTGATGAGGTTGGTAATCCACCTCACAATCCACACGATAGAAGATAAAAACTACGTAAATAGATATTTTATGTACAGGCAGGGTAGCCCAAAGACTGATGTTCAAAACCATAGAATAAGGAATAATAGTAAGTATGTGAAAACGAAAAATGAAATTCAAAAGGCCACATTGAAACAATTCATGTAAAAAGTATTATTGTCCTGACTTGTGATTCTGCTCACCACTTTAGATGTTATGAGCGTTAATTATGGGTCAGTCGCAAAAACGGGAATAAAAAAGGACACGCGATCGGGTACGGACTCACATACAACGACCAATGAGACGACTGTAAAGTATTAAAAAAAAAATGTTTCACCTCAAAATTTGCATGAATAACGCGCCATGCTCTTCCCACGTGAACGAGCAAGATAACGTGTAAAAAACATTTTATAACATTTAACAGCCTCTCCGAGTTTACGTGAATATTAAACTAGTATACATTTTTAATAGGCACCTACGTCGACAGGGAAATACGACGGTTTCTTCCTGTTTAAGTAAGCTATTTTCTTTCTAATAATATTATTTTATGATGTACCTTGTTTGAAAGAAATTCCAAGCCATATTTCGACTAAAATATTATTGTGATACTTATCTTGTATCATGGCGCAATAAAACTTTCAAATAGTTGGAAAAAACACTACGTAAAGAACGGTAACTCTGCCCCGCACCAATTCGTATCGGGCGCCGACGCACCCCCCTCTTAGTTTTACTGGCCGTAAGCCGCTAAGGAGTCTTCTTCTTCTATCGTGTGGATTGAGAGGTACATTACCAACCTCATCAACCCTGGTGTCAGGGTTATTATTGAGCCGCCAAAGGCCCCTGACATGGCTCATGTAACGACTACTTACTTACATCATTAAGTAGTAACCGGGACCAACGGCTTAACGTGCCTTCCGAAGCACGGATCATCTTACTTTTTGGACAATCAGGTGATCAGCCTGTAATGTCCTAACCAAACTAGGGATCACAAAGTGATTAGTGCTAAGGAGTAAGGGGGAGAGAAAGGCTGTTTGTCTCGCTCGCACTTACGCTTCAGGCTGCACACAGTTGCCTATATCTCTCTCTCTCTCTCTCTCTCTCTCTCTCTTTGTATTCCTGTGTGTTTATATTGTTATATTATTTATGAGAGCGATGTCATAGAATAAGGAATAATACTATAGTATATAGAACGGCAACTTTTCGCTCCCCACCAGAGTCTGAGCTAGGTTTACCTCACCTCCCCTAGGTCAAAGTTTAGTCTTCAATCCTATGTCGTCAGACGTCACACACACAGATGCGCCTGTAGAAAAACGTCAATGTGTGGTGTCTGTGTAAAACGAGGTTGTTTGTATGAAGTGTCCAGGGTGTGAGGATGTCATAAAGGTTTCTTCTTTTTAAATTATATTATATATAGCTACAAACCCACTGACTGACTGACTCACTCACTCACTCACTCACTGACATAATTGTTCTCCCAGAAGGAGCGTCGGGGGGTAAAAATAATGTATGAGAAAAGTGATCAAAACCTCCTGGTGAGTATGGGAAAACTTCCAGATCTTGGAAAACTGCTCCGCATCAGGGAGACACCCTACGGCCTGGCGAAACTATCGCACCTGGAACGATTCTTTTTTCACAAAACCTATTTAAATCTTGGTCAAATTTTATCGTGGGTGAAAAAAAATCAAAATGGCGGAAAAACAAGATGGCCGCCATACAAAAAATTGTTTTTCCAGAAAATGTCTCGGGGGCAAAAACAATGTATGGGGACGTAATCGGAAGGTCATGTTGAGTATGGAAATACTTCTCGATCTTGAAAACCTGCTCCGCATCAGGGAGACACCCTACGGCCTGGCAAAACTATAAAACCTGGAGCAAGTTTTCTTTAGCGAAACATATTTAAATCTTGGTCAAATCCATTCCCCGCTGAAAAAAAAACAAAATGGCGGAAAATCAAGATGGCTGCCATACAAATTTTTCGTTTTTCCTGAAAATGCCTCGGGGATAAAAATGATGTATAGGAATGTGATCGGAAAGTCATGTCGAGTATGAAATACGTCTGGATTTTCGATAGCTGCTCCGCATCAGGGAGACACCCTACGGCCTGGCAAAACTATCGCACCTGGAACTTTTATGTTTTCACGAAGCCTATTAAAGTCTTGGTCAAATTTTATCGCCGGTGAAAAAAAAACAAAATGGCGGAAAAACAAGATGGCCGCCATACAAAATTGTCGTTTTTCTCGAAAATGCCTCGGGGTGAATATGATGTAAGAGGGATGAGATCAAAATGTCATATTGAGTATGGAAATACTTCCCGACCTTCAAAAACTGCTCCGCATCAGGGCGGCACCCTACGGCCTGGGAAAACTATCGCACCTGGATTTTTTTGTTTTCACGAAACCTATTTAAATCTTGGTCAAATTTTATCGCCAGTGAAAAAAAAAACAAAATGGCCGAAAAACAAGATGGCCGCCATACACATTTTTGTTTTTCCAGAAAATGTCTCAGAGGTAAAAATGATGTATTGGGGTGTGATCGGAACGTCATCTTGGAAAACTGCTCCGCATCAGGGAGACACCCTACGGCGTGGCAAAACTATAGCACCTAGAACTTTTTTGATTTCACGAGAACTATTCAAGTCTTGGTCAAATTCTATCGCGGTAAAAAAATGGCGGAAAAACAAGATGACCGCCATACAAAGCTTCGAACTAATACAGGACACGCGAGCAGCTTGCTGCGAGCGAACCACGCGACATCTAGTTATACTATATATAGCTACAAACCCACTGACTCACTGACTGACTGACTGACTCACTGACAGGGTTGTTCTCCCAGAAGGAGCGTCGGGGGGTCAAAATGATGTATGGGGGGTGTGATCTGGATCTCCCGGTGAGTATGGGAAAACTTCCAGATCTTGGAAAACTGCTCCGCATCAGGGAGACACCCTACAGTCTGGCGCAACTATTATACCTAGATCAATTTTTTTTTCGCGAAACCTATTTAAATCTTGGTCAAATTCTATTGTGGGTGAAAAAAAATCAAAATGGCGGAAAAACAAGATGGCCGCCATACAAAATTTTATTTTTCCAGAAAATGTCTCGGGGGTAAAAACTGTGTATGGGGGTGTAATTGAAATGTCAAGCTGAGTATGGAAAAACTGTTCGATCTTGAAAAACTGCTCCGCATCAGGGAGACACCCTACGGCCTGGCAAAACTATAAAACCTGGAGCAATTTTTCTTTCGCGAAACATATTTAAATCTTGGTCAAATCCAATCGCCGGTGAAAAAAAATCAAAATGGCGGAAAAACAAGATGGCCGCCATACAAAATTTTGTTTTTCCAGAAAATGTCTCGGAGGTAAAAACTGTGTATGGGGTTGTAATCGAAACGTCTTGTTGAGTATAAAAATACTTCTCAATCTTGAAAAACTGCTCCGCATCAGGAAGACACCCTACGGCCTGGCTAACCAATCGCACCTGGAAGGATTCTTTTTTCACTAAACCTATTTAATTTTTGGTCAAATTCAATCGCCGGTAAAAAAAAAAACAAAATGGCGGAAAAAAAAGATGGCCGCCATACAAAATTTTCGTTTTTCTCGAAAATGTCTCGGGGAAAATAACTGTGTATAGGGTTGGAATTGGAACGTCCTGTTGAGTTTGGAAATACTTCCCGACCTTCAAAAACTGCTCCGCATCAGGGAGACACCCTACGGCCTGGCAAAACTATCGCACCTGGAACTTTTTTGTTTTCAAGAAACCTATTTAAATCTTGGTCAAATTTTATCGCCGGTGAAAAAAAAACAAAATGGCCGAAAAACAAGATGGCCGCCATATAAAATTTTCGTTTTTCCCGAAAATGCCTCGGGGGTAAAATTATGTGTGGGGGATTTGATCGGGACGTCATCTTTGAAAACTGCTCCGCATCAGGGGTCACCCTACGGCCTGGGAAAACTATCGCTCCTGGAACGATTCTTTTTTCACCAAACCTAATAAAATCTTAGTCAAATTTTATCGCCGGTGAAAAAAAAAATGGCTGAAAAACAAGATGGCCGCCATACAATTTTTTTTTGTCCAGAAAATGTCTCGGGTGTAAAAACGATGTATAGGGGTGTTATCGGAACGTCATCTTGGAAAATTGCTCCGCATCAGGGAGACACCCTACGGCCTGGCAAAACTATAGCACCTAGAACTTTTTTGATTTCACGACACCTATTTAAAAATGGCGGGAAAACAAGACACGCGAGCAGCTTGCTGCGAGCGAACCACGCGACATCTAGTTATATTATATATAGCTACAAACCCATGTACTGACTGACTCACTGACATAATTGTTCTCCCAGAAGGAGCGTCGGGGGGTAAAAATAATGTATAAGAAAAGTGATCGGGACCTCCCGGTGAGTATGGGAAAACTTCCAGATCTTGGAAAACTGCTCCGCATCAGGGAGACACCCTACGGTCTGGCGCAACTATTATAGCTGGATCAAATTTTTTTTCGCAAAACCTATTTAAATCTTGGTCAAATTCTATTGTGGGTGAAAAAAAATCAAAATGGCGGAAATTCAAGATGGCCGCCATACAAAATTTTGTTTTTTCAGAAAATGCATCGGGAGTAAAAACTGTGTATGGAGATGTAATCGGAACGTCTTGTGGAGTATGAAAACACTTCTCTATCTTCAAAATCTGCTCCGCATCAGGGAGACACCCTACGGCCTGGCAAAACTATAAAACCTGGAGCAATTTTTCTTTCGCGAAACATATTTAAATCTTGGTCAAATCCAATCCCTGGTGAAAAAAAACCAAAATGGCGGAAAAACAAGATGGCCGCCATACGAAATTTTCGTTTTTCCCGAAAATGCCTCGGGGGTAAAAATGATGTATGAGGAATATGATCGAAACATCATGTTGAGTATGGAAATACTTTTCGATCTTCGAAAGCTGCTCCGCATCAGGGAGACACCCTTCAGCCTGGCGAAACTATCGCACCTGGAACTTTTTTGTTTTCACGAAGCCTATTAAAGTCTTGGTCAAATTTTATCGCCAGTGAAAAAAAACAAAATGGCCGAAAAACAAGATGGCCGCCATACAAAATTTTGTTTTTCCAGAAAATGTCTCAAAGGTAAAATTGATGTATAGGGGTGTGATCGGAATGTCTATACTATATATAGCTACAAACCCATGTACCTATTGACTGACTGACTCACTGACATAATTGTTCTCCCAGAAGGAGCGTCGGGGGGTAAAAATGATGTATGGGGGGTGTGATCGGGACCTCCCGGTGAGTATGGGAAAACTTCCAGATCTTGGAAAACTGCTCCGCATCAGGGAGAGACCCTACGGCCTGGCGCAACTATTATAGCTGGATCAATTTTATTTTCGCAAAACCTATTTAAATCTTGGTCAAATTCTATTGCGGGTGAAAAAAAATCAAAATGGCGGAAAAACAAGATGGCTGCCATACAAAAAATTGTTTTTCCAGAAAATGTCTCGGAAGTAAAAATGATGTATGGGAATGTAATCGGAGTGTCTTGTCGAGTACGGAAAATGTTCTCAATCTTCGAAAACTGCTCCGCATCAGGGAGACACCCTATGGCCTGGCTAAACTATCAAACATAGAACATTTTTTTTTCCACTAAACCTACTTAATTCCTGGTCAAATTCAATCGCTGGTGATAAAAAATCAAAATGGCGGAAAAACAAGATGGCCGCCATACAAATTTTTCAAAATTCCTGAAAATGCCTCGGGGGTAAAAATGATGTATAGGAGGTGTGATCAAAACCTCAAGTTGAGTATGGAAATACTTCTCGATCTTTGAAAACTGCTCCGCATCAGGGAGACACCTTACGGCCTGGCGAAACTATCGCACCTTGAACTTTTTGGTTTTCACGAAACCTATTTAATTCTTGGTCAAATTTTATCCCTGGTGAAAAAAAAACAAAATGGCCGAAAAACAAGATGGCCGCCATACAAATTTTTGCTTTTCCAGAAAATGTCTCGGGGAAAATAACTGTGTATAGGGTTGTAATCGGAATGTCTTGTAAAGTATGGAAATATTTCTCGATCTTTGAAAGCTGCTCCGCATCAGAGTGGCACCCTACGGCTTGGCGAAACTATCGCATCTGGACCTTTTTTGTTTTCACAATACCTATTTAAATCTTGGTCAAATTTTATCGCCGGTGAAAAAAAAACAAAATGGCGGAAAAACAAGATGGCCGCCATACAAAATTTCGTTTTTCCAGAAAATGTCTCGTTGGTAAAAACTGCGTATGGGGTTGTAATCGGAACGTCTCGTTGAGTATGGAAATACTTCTTGATCTTTGAAATCTGCTCCGCATCAGGTAGACACCCTACGGCCTGGCGAAACTATCGCACCTGGAACTTTTTTGTTTTCACGAAGCCTATTAAAGTCTTGGTCAAATTTTATCGCCGGTGAAAAAACATGATGGCCGCCATACAAATTTTTGTTTTTGCAGAAAATGACTCAGGGGTAAAATTGATGATCGGAACGTCATCTTTGAAAACTGCTCCGCATCAGGGAGACACCCTACGGCCTGGCAAAACTATAGCACCTAGAACTTTTTTGATTCCACGAGACCTATTTAAGTCTTGGTCCAATTCTATCGCGGTAAAAAAATGGCGGGAAAACAAGACACGCGAGCAGCTTGCTGCGAGCGAACCACGCGACATCTAGTTATATTATATATAGCTACAAACCCATGTACTGACTGACTGACTGACTCACTGACATAATTGTTCTCCCAGAAGGAGCATCGGGGGGTAAAAATAATGTATGAGAAAAGTGATTGGGTCCTCCCGGTAAGTATGGGAAAACTTCCAGATCTTGGAAAACTGCTCCGCATCAGGGAGACACCCTACGGCCTGGCAAAAGTATCACACCTGGAATGATTATTTTTCCACAAAACCTATTTAAACCTTGGTCAAATTCGATTGCCGGTGAAAAAAAATCAAAATGGCGGAAAAACAAGATGGCCGCCATACAAAAATTTGTTTTCCCAGAAAATGTCTCGGGGGCAAAAACAATGTATGGGGGCGTAATCGGAAGGTCATGTTGAGTATGGATATACTTCTCGATCTTGAAAAACTGCTCCGCATCAGGGAGACACCCCACGGCCTGGCAAAACTATAAAACCTGGAGCAATTTTTCTTCCGCAAAACATATTTAAATCTTGGTCAAATCCAATCCCCGGTGAAAAAAAATCAAAATGGCGGAAAAACAAGATGGCCGCCATACAAATTTTTAGTTTTTCCTTAAAATGCCTCGGGGATAAAAATTATGTATGAGGGTTTTGATCGGAACGTCATGTAGAGTACGGGTATACTTCCAGGTTTTCGAAAACTGCTCCGCATCAGGGAGACACCCTAAGGCCTGGCAAAACTATCGCACCTGGAACAATATTTTTTTTCACGAAACCTATTTAAATCTTGGTCAAATTCTACTGTGAATGAAAAAAAATCAAAATGGCGGAAAAACAAGATGGCCGCCATACAAATTTTTAGTTTTTCCTGAAATTGCCTCTGGGGTAAAAATGATGTATAGGAATGTGATCGGAACGTCATGTCAAGTGTGAAAATACATCTGGGTTTTCGATAGCTGCTCCGCATCAGGGAGACACCCTACGGCCTGGCAAAACTATGGCACCTGGAACGATTCTTTTTTCACCAAACCTAATAAAATCTTGGTCAAATTTTATCGCTGGTAAAAAAAAACAAAATGGCCGAAAAACAAGATGGCCGCCATACAAATTTTTGTTTTTCCAGAAAATGTCTCAGAGCTAAAATTGATGTATAGGGGTGTGATCGGAACGTCATCTTGGAAAACTGCTCCGCATCAGGGAGACACCCTACGGCCTGGCAAAACTATTGCACCTAGAACTTTATTGATTTCACGAGACCTATTCAAGTCTTGGTCAAATTCTATCGCGGTAAAAAAATGGCGGGAAAACAAGACACGCGAGCAGCTTGCTGCGAGCGAACCACGCGACATCTAGTTATATTATATATAGCTACAAACCCACTGACTGACTCACTCACTGACATAATTGTTCTCCCAGAAGGAGCGTCGGGGGGTCAAAATGATGTATGGGGGGTGTGATCAAGACCTCCCGGTGAGTATGGGAAAAATCTCAAATCTTGGAAAACTGCTCCGCATCAGGGAGACACCCTACGGCCTGGCAAAACTATCGCCCCTGGAACGATTATTTTTTCACGAAACCTATTTATTTCTTGGTCAAATCCTATCGCCGGTGAAAAAAAAACAAAATGGCGGAAAAACAAGATGGCCGCCATACAAATTTTTGTTTTTCCAGAAAATGTCTCGGAGGCAAAAACAATGTATTGGGGTGCAATCGGAATGTCATGTTGAGTATGGAAGTATTTCTCGATTTTCGAAAACTGCTCCGCATCAGGGAGACACCCTACGGCCTGGCGCAACTATTATACCTGGATAAGATTTTTTTTCACGAACCCTATTTAAATCTTGGTCAAATTCAATCACCGGTGAAAAAAAACCAAAATGGCGGAAAAACAAGATGGCCGCCATACAAAATTTTCGTTTTTCCTGAAAATGCCTCGGGGGTAAAAATTTTGTATGGAGATGTAATCGGAACGTCTTGTTGAGTATGGATATACTTTTCGATCTTCGAAAGCTGCTCCGCATCAGGGCGGCACCCCATAGGGTGCCAGGCCATAGCCTGGCATAGCTATCGTACCTAAACCAATTTTTCTTTCACAAAATCTATTTAAATCTTGGTCAAATTCTATTGTGGGTGAAAAAAAATCAAAATGGCGGAAAAACAAGATGGCCGCCATACAAAATTTTGTTTTTCCAGAAAATGTCTCGGAGGTAAAAACTGTGTATGGGGTTGTAATCGGAACGTCTTGTTGAGTATAAAAATACTTCTTAATCTTGAAAAACTGCTCCGCATCAGGGAGACACCCTACGGCCTGGCGCAACTATTATACCTGGAACGATTCTTTTTTCACAGAACCTATTTAAATCTTGGTCAAATTCTATTGTAGGTGAAAAAAAAAGAAAATGGCGGAAAAACAAGATGGCCGCCATACAAAATTTTGTTTTTCCGGAAAATGTCTCAGGGGTAAAAATTGTGTATGGGGATGTCATTGGAACGTCAATTTTATAATAGAATAACTTCTAGATCTTTGAAATCTGCTCCGCATCAGGGAGACACCCTACGGCCTGGCAAAACTATAAAACCAGGAGCAATTTTTCTTTCGCGAAACATATTCAAATCTTGGTCAAATCCAATCTCTGGTGAAAAAAAACCAAAATGGCGGAAAAACAAGATGGCCGACATACAAAATTTTCGTTTTTCCTGAAAATGACTCGAGGGTAAAAATGATGTATAGGGATGTGATCGGATCGTCATGTTGAGTATTTTAGTACTGCTCGATCTTGAAAAACTGCTCCGCATCAGGGAGACACCCTACGGCCTGGCAAAACTATAAAACCTAGAGCAATTTTTTTTTCACGAAACCTATTTAAATCTTGGTCAAATTCAATCCCCGGTGAAAAAAAACCAAAATGGCGGAAAAACAAGATGGCCGCCATACGAAATTTTCGTTTTTCCCGAAAATGCCTCGGGGGTAAAAATGATGTATGAGGAATATGATCGAAACATCATGTTGAGTATGGAAATACTTTTCGATCTTCGAAAGCTGCTCCGCATCAGGGAGACACCCTACAGCCTGGCGAAACTATCGCACCTGGAACTTTTTTGTTTTCACGAAGCCTATTAAAGTCTTGGTCAAATTTTATCGCCAGTGAAAAAAAACAAAATGGCCGAAAAACAAGATGGCCGCCATACAAATTTTTGTTTTTCCAGAAAATGTCTCACGAGGTAAAAATGATGTATTGGGGTGTGATCGGAACGTCATCGTGGAAAACTGCTCCGCATCAGGGGTCACTCTACGGCCTGGCAAAACTATAGCACCTAGAACTTTTTTGATTTCACGAGACCTATTTAAGTCTTGGTCAAATTCTATCGCGGTAAAAAAATGGTGGGAAAACAAGACACGCGAGCAGCTTGCTGCGAGCGAACCACGCGACATCTAGTTATACTATATATAGCTACAAACCCATGTACCTATTGACTGACTGACATAGTTGTTCTCCCAGAAGGAGCGTCGGGGGGTAAAAATGATGTATGGAGGGTGTGATCGGGACCTCCCGGTGAGTATGGGAAAACTTCCAGATCTTGGAAAACTGCACCGCATCAGGGAGACACCCTACGGCCTGGCGCAACTATCGCACCTGGAACTTTTTTGTTTTAACGAAACTATTATACCTCGATCAAATTTTTTTTCGCAAAACCTATTTAAATCTTAGTCAAATTCTATTGTGCGTGATAAAAAATCAAAATGGCGGAAAAACAAGATGGCCGCCATACAAAATTTCGTTTTTCCAGGAACTTGGAAAACTGCTCCGCATCAGGGGTCACCCTACGGCCTGGCAAAACTATAGCACCTAGAACTTTTTGGATTTCACGAGACCTATTCGAGTCTTGGTCAAATTCAATCGCCGGCAAAAAACAAGATGGCCGCCATACAAAATTTTATTTTAGCAGAAAATGTCTCGGAGGTAAAAATTATGTATGGGGGTGTGATCTGAACCTCCCGGAGAGTATAAGAAAACTTCCAGATTTTGGAAAACTGCTCCGCATCAGGGAGACACCCTACGGCCTGGCAAAACTATAGCACCTAGAACATTTTTGATTTCACGAGACCTATTTAAGTCTTGGTCAAATTCTATCGTGGTAAATAAATGGCGGGAAAAAGCTTCGAACTAACACAGGACACGCGAGCAGCTTGCTGCGAGCGAACCACGCGACATCTAGTCTAAAGTATGTAACCCTTAAATGAAGCATAAAAGATCCCATGAGTTACACAAACGGGAGTACACCAATAAAAATGCTGTTTAATCTTTCAAATTGAACGTCAAACTGGGTTTAACACAAACAATTATTATTATTAAGTAAACAAGTGACGGGTATTGGCTTGTTAAATACATTATGCGGTCGTCTGATGACAGCTAAATGACTGTAAAAATATTATAAGTTTAAAAAACTAAAACCTAAAAACATTTCTAGACAAGAAAATATTTCTCAAAATTAAAACACATAGTAACGAGTTCTTATCGCTTTCAAATCAGGGATATGAGAGTCCCGATATTTCAACATTGTTGCAAGTGCCATGATCACGGGATGACTGATGAGATTGGAGTGGAGTAGGTAAGAACCCGTTATATGTATTGTGTTTTAATTATGATAATAACCGCGTAAACCTAAAACAAAATATTTCTCAGCCGTATGCTGTGTGTTGTGTGTTGTGCTAAAATAAATTTAGGTGTCTACCAATAAGTACTTGTACAAAAATAATACCATCATACCCTATACAATCTGCAGTGTCGGTAGTGAAATATATATATAACTTAAGAGAATATTGACTTAGAACCAGCGACGCGTGGCAAGTCGGAAATGTAAACACGCGCCGAGCACACAGTCGTGACGTCACTGTTGTTATATGAAGTTAACCAATCAGAACCCACGGCCTACAACGCGCTAATGAAGTTTTCTTAACACATCCATACATAAGGTTTTGTAATTTGACTTGCTAGCGTAGTGAATAGATACGCCAATCTACTTGGAATGTTCTCGTAGATCATCCAGCGAGAGCTTTGGTTGTAGCAGAATATAGGGAAGGCTTCTTAGACTGATATGTGCACACGGTTATGGATTTTTCTAACTGGTTGAGTAGGGTGAATCCATGGTGAATCTGAACAATATGACTAACATCGTAGTGTTACGGGTTCGATCCCGGGTCGGGCTTTAAATCCGACTTCATCTTTACTTGATAACTGAGTTTTCATGGTTTCCAGGATTTGTGCCCGGTTAATAGCAGTAGGCTCGCCTATTGCATGCGACTTAAAGAACTGGCGAGAACTGCCTTCTGATCACGTCATTCACATAACATAGCAGAAGCTTCTATGCTGAACTCGGATATTGAAAAATAGGGACAAGGTACCAGAGTCCTTATGACATGATGGGCCACTATTTGGGTGATGGGTTGATCACCTGTCGGTCCTGACAGACATTTAATACATTAAGAGGAGCAGACTAAACATAAACAATGATAATGTGTAGCAATTATTGCATCCTAAAGCAATATTGTAATTTGACATTTGCGCATTATAAAAGTAAGTGCGCAATGCAATCAAATGTCAAATTGCAATATTGCTTTCTTAGATGAATTGCTTCGATGTGGCCATTTTAATCCCCCTGCTCACGATACAAGCCGTAACATAATTGTCTTTTCAGAAATCAGAATAATTTATTCAACATAATTATCATGCATAAACTTGTTGAAAGCCAATGTAACATTTTTGAATTTACGTCATTTCGCAAGGTGTTAATTAAGGCTGAGGAGAAGAAATGAGAAGAAACTGCAACAGCAACACATAGAGGGAGGTATAGATTACAAGTTATTTAATAACTAGAGGAACACACTAAATACCAGACATTTTTATCATTTAGGTAATCATTAATCTTATAATAAGCTTTTTTACATAAAGTAAGCTTCACATGAGCCTTAAATTTTCTGACAAATTTAAAATATTATCTGGTATCTTTTCTTCCCTAGTATTTCAACACTAGAGAATATTAAGTCTGCTCCTCTTAAAGTATTAAAAGTATGTGGTCCTGACACGGTTTTACTACGTACATGCCCCCGCCAACATGGAGGTGATAAGCCACTGAACACGTCCTGTTTTCGTCATACGCAGTCCAGCATACGAAAAATCGATTAATCAGGCTTATTTTACCGCCATACATCTTGTTATAACAAAAATACGGTCTAATATTCCGTGGTTACGAGCCCTGATATAATTTCCGAGTGGAGAATCGATTAATAACGAACACAGCGGGAGACCCGTGAAGGATTGAACGTCAACCCGCTTACAAAGGAGCATTATTTAGCAAGAGGTGTTTAAGGGTATTGTCATAACCAAAGTATTTGTGGCGTATGACAAGGCCGAGTAATGATTAGTCAGTGCCGACTAAATTCGACCCACGCTTGGCCATACACCTCACCTCTTTCTCTTGTGTGAAAGTTTTTATTTATTTATTTATATAAAGTACTGCCACATGGTATATATTTATGGTACACATAAAACAGTATGACAAGTAACCATTATGCCAAAAGACGATTATCTCTAAATATATAAAAGGAGAAACTGACTGACTGACATATCAACGCACAGCCTAAACGGCTAAACGTAGGCACTTGAAATTTGGAAGGGACGTAGCTTAGGTACCGTAGAGGTGCACTAAGAAAGGAATTCCCGAAATTCTCACGGGAACGGGAATTAGCGGGAAAATCCTTTTGTATGAAAATCTAAACCACTTCAGTTAGACGTTTGATATTGTAAAATTCCCACGAGAACGGAAATTAGCGGGAAAAAACATTTGTATGAAAAAATGTAAACCGCGTAAGATACGAGTAGATGTTTTCAATCTAGCTATGGCTGTATTTTGAAAAATGGGAGTTAGCGGGAAAAAAATGTTGTATGAAAAAATCTAAACTACATAAGTTAGATGCTTGAAACACAAACACAAAGACCTCTCTTTTATAACACGCCACGCGGACGAAGTCGCGGAAAAACCTAGTGACTAAATAAAATAGAACAAACAACATTATGTGAAAAAAACCCGTTATAAACTAGGTACATGATATTGCTTATGACTTTACCGTGATCAATTACAGGATGTTTCAAGAGTACTTACACATTAGGTATATGAAGAGTTTGTTGGTGAGAGCTCTGAACCACCCAAATCGGTCTGTCTGGTCTTCCATTCCGAAGAGAAAACCAGTTCAATCACAGTTTTCCTACTCGCGATGTTTTTTTAACACCGCTGAGCACATCTTCTATCGTGTGGGTTGTGAGGTGGATTACCAACCCCATCTACCCTGGTGACGCGGTTGCTAATGGCTCATGTAACGACTACTAACTTACATCAGTACGTAGTAACCGGTACCAACGGCTTAACGTGCCTTCCGAAGCACGGATCATCTTTCTTTCGGACAAAGCACATGGCTGAGCACATGATAATCATTTAACATCCAAACTTGAATTTGGAAATGAAATCGCAAATCATTGGTACCTACTTACTTATAGGACCTGGATTGGAACCTGCGACCTAACAATGAGAGTCTCACGTTCTTCCATCTAGCCTACCAGGGTTTTCAAACAAAACAACAACTCACATATAAATAACAAGCAACACGTTAAGGTACAAAAAAATATTTACTCGTACTATTGAGAAACTGACCCTTAACAAGACTGTATTATACGGTTTTGTATTACTTTATTTTCTCACTTGGTTCAATCTAGAGCTAAAAAAATCTATATCAATGAATTTATTCTTCTTTTTTTCACGGGTTCCGCCTATCTAACCAGAAGATCTGCAATTTTATCATTACATGTCACTAAAAAATAATTCAGAGATGTAAATCCGTAATACCCTCCGAAGCACGGATCATCCTACTTCTGGGGTAACAGATGACCAGCTTACAATGTCCTAACCAAACTAGTGATCACAAAGTGTTTTTTTGTGATATGACCCTACCGGGATTCGAACACGTCACCTCCTGATCAGGAGTCCAACACTCAACCACTGGAATACGGAGGCTGTTACATTTTCATCGCATAGTGAAAACCTCGTGAAATTCACTTCGCAGAATCCACTTGATACCAACTTAGAGTCATGGTCTAAATCATCCCTTAACGTTTTCGTTACGATGTCACTAACATCCCCGCCTTAGGTTGGGTACATTATTAAGTCTGTTTTCTAAGAACTAAATAAATGAGGAAACCTGAAGTACTTAAGTGATTAAGTAGGGCAAAGTAAGTAAGTACTTTCTTTCACTTACCTGCACAATGTCTCATTAGTACAAACCTGTATTTTACAACTTGAAACCCATTTTCCGGGGAAAATGCATTGAGAAATTTTCTGCTACTTTGTTTTAAGTTTACGCGGTTATTATCATGCGGTTAAAATTATGGATCTACCTACTCCACTCCAATCTCATCAGTCATCCCGTGATCATGGCACTTGCAACAGTGTCGAAATATCGGGAGTCTCATATCCCCATTTAAACGCGGTAAGAACCCGTTATTATGAGTTTCTGCTACTTGTTTAGAAGCTTAGAACAGGGGGGTTAAAAAGGCCACAACGAAGCAATTCATCTAAAAAAGCAATATTGCAATTTGACATTTGCGCATGTAAAAGTAAGTGCACAAGGCAAACAAATGTCAAATAGCAATATTGCTTTCTTAGATGAATTGCTTCAATGCGGCCATTTTAACACCCCAGCGCGCCTAGCACCGTAAGCACGCGACTCTTATTCGCCGCGACAGAGATCGTCTGTCTCTTCCTGTGCAGTACTGTGAGAGAGTGACGGGTGACGTATGTCGAGGCGAGAAAGAGTCGCGCACTTACTGTAAGCCCGCAGGACAACCCACAATGGTGCAGCATAGTGGACTATGCTCCATACCCCCTCCGGTTGATTGAGGGGACGCCGATGCCCAGCAGTGGGACGTAATAGGTTGTTTAGACTGAAATGCCATTTTTTTTTATGTTACCAAAACAGTACCTCCCTCCACCGTCTCATATCAATGACGAAAACCTTTCCTTTTTTTGGTTGCAAAGGTAAGGGAAACAAAGGAAACACGCCGTTTCACTTCGACGAACTCTTTGTAAGACTGCGACTCTGTAGGGGTCTGTTCATTTTCTAGAAAAAAAAATAGTAAAAAAAAAAGAAAAAGGTGAAACACTGGCGCAATCTCAGTGTACTTTGAAAGGCGGAAAATGAATCCTTAGGACGGTTTCTTTTAATGCAAGTGTACGAAGAAACAAGCTTTGATAGCTAGGTATAGTGTAGTCTTTAGAAATTATTATAAGCATTACAAAAACGGGCTAAGTATAAGGCTCTTGAAGGGCCATATATTTTCATTCCCTTCGCGGTAGAGGTGAGTGGGGTATGGTGCGCTGAAGCCAGGAGTTTTGTGCACGAGTTGGGGCGGCGCCTCAGAAATAGTGGAGCGGATCCCCGCTCAGAATCGTATCTGGTGCAACGCATATCGCTGGCTGTTCAACGCGGAAACGCAGCCAGCATTATGGGTACATTTGCACCAGGTACGATTCGAGGCGGGCTTCTTAATTAATATAGTTTAGTTTAAGTGTTAATTGTACATAATTTATTTTATTTTGAGTTCTGTTTATTTGTTTTAGTTTTATTTTAATTTTATTTGTTTTGTTTCATATTTTTCTAATATTTTTGTTATGTAACTGTTTTGTTTATGGTGTAAATAAATTTTATAAGCATAAAATGCTAGAACCTCGGTGCTGGACTTGTACCAATTTATCTGGAGTGCAGTTTTCACTAACACAGTCGGCTCGACCGTTATAGACAGCGATGCGGCTAACCACTTATCACGTTGATCTAACAGAAAGCTCGGTGAGGTGTGGGTACTAAGTTCATCTTACGATGGGTGTTCAGTCTTGAGCAATACCATGTACCCACTTTAGAACCCTGTCGCACTATCATATGTGACATGGTTTCAAAGTGTATACATATTAGTACTCGTGACCATACGAAGTTTTTTGTGGAAATAAACGTTATTATTAGATAGTTTGTCTCGCTCGCACGCATGGAATAAGGCCGCACAAGATAAGAACGACATGCATGGGGTGTCCGGGCGGTAACTTAATTCAAGTTAGACCCTATTCTGCTAATATGCACAATACAAAATTGATCGCAGAAATTCATACTAATATCTTGTTTTGACGTTTAATTAAAACCAAGCATTATTGATTGTCTTGTCTGCCTTTATTTGAATATTATTTTAAACTAGCCTTACATTTGCGACTTCGTCCGTACTTATTCTTATATCGTGTGGGTTGTGAGGTGGATTACCAACCCCATCAACCCTGGTGTCAAGGGTTATTTTGGGCCGCCATAAGCCGCTGACATGACTCATGTAACGACTACGTAGGTACTTACATCAGTAAGTAGTAACCGCGACCAACGGCTTAACGTGCCTTCCGAAGCACGGATCATCTTACTTTTGGACAATCAGGTGATCAGCCTCTAATGTCCGAACCAAACTAGGGATCACAAAGTTATTTTTGTGATTTGTCCCCACCGGGATTCGAACCCGGTAACTCCGGATCGTGAGCAGAAAGCTCAACCACTGGACCACGGAGGCCGTAGTACTTTTTTATGACGGTTAGTACGCTAATGTATTTGCACTACGAGCGGTTCGTATCTGTAAAATTGGGTCAGTAAGTAGTTTCCTAGGTCAAAGATAAAGTACGAAATTCTGATTACTAAATAAAGACAAAAATCGGATCTAAAGGTGACAAAAGACGCTTTCATTTTTCTATTTAACTTATTTATTAATTTCAATAAAGAACATTGTAATAAGTGTGACATTTTGTCACGTTTTTCTATGACGTCACAGGTTGCTTTTTCATACAAATTCTATAGTAATTTCGTGTTTTGACGTTTAGTAAAAAGTAACTGATATGACTAGTTGGTAACGACCCTATTACGGCCTAGAACTATTTGTATGGTACTTTAGGCACTACATAAGATATGCAGAAGTAACTTTCTACTAACCGTCAGTCTCTGTCTCGGGTGTAGTGTGAAAACGCCCTAAGTCTCACCGGAAATACCCTACATCCGTCTTTAGGTTTCAATCTGCCAATTTTCATCCAAATCGGTCAATCAGTTTAGGCGTGAAAAGCGAACAGACAGACAGACAGAGTCACTTTTGCATTTATAATGTTCTTTTCAAGATCAAGTTAGCATTAACAGTCATCCAATATCATCCCAACGAACAAAAGACTAGAGGAGATCTAATTTCATGTAAAATAGTGGTTATTTCCATTCGTCTTACAAAATGGCTTCCAGACAGCTCTGTCACGGCGCATTTGCATCACAAGGGTCGTAGGTTCAATTCCTGCTGAATACTGAACAGTTGCATCTGAATGCTTTGGCTGGAACAGACTCCGGTCTGTAATTTCAGACTTAACTTTTATGTTAGGACGGACTTCTGTTTTGTGGATCCCTGTGATAACATCAGCCTCCATCCATCCTGACTAACAGATAACTCTAGCCATAGAGAGCCATAGAGAACAGATAACCCTAGCCATAGAGAGCCATAGAGAACAGATAACTCTAGCCAGATTACTCTAGCCATAAGGGCGTCAAATCAGCTCGCGACTTACATTCTTTTTAACCAACTTCAATAGAAGGAGGGTATCAGTTTGTTTAAGCTCACGTTCGTAATCCCTAATTGCGTGTAAGTGATTGGGCACAGCCTCAAGTAATCAAAATAACCGGTGATTCGGTGAGTGTGCTGAACTTCACGAGTCCGTAGATGCGACAACGATCTACGGACAACTAGACGTCGGCAGGCATTTCATCCTTATGTTGTGGATATACCACCAATCCGCACTAAACGTTTTGTCTCTTCCTTTTTGATGTGAACAGCAAAGGACTAGAACTGTCTGCCGCCATATGTTTTTCCAACTCGTTATAATCTGAAAGCCTTCAAGGCTGGAGTGAATAGGCATATGCTAGGTAAGCGTGATTCTTCTTAGACTAATAAATAAAATAAAAAATAAAAATATTCTTTATTTCACAAATTTTAGTTACATCGTGGCCGAGACCTCCCATTAAGTAATCCTAGGATACTTGTGGCGGGAATGTCTCGCAATTCCCAAGGGGTAGGTACAGTTTGTGAGTTAAAATAAGTAATAACAAATATGACTTCTATATAACAACACATAATTAAGTAGGTGAATTTAAAGATTTTCAGAGTAAGATAAAACTAAATATCATTTTTTTTTTTGCATTATGAGTGACATATTTATTCATATACATATATATATATATACATGCACACACACACACATACATACATCGTCTACATCGTCTTTTACCATTAGATGAGATTGGGGTCAAACGCGAGCCTATATTATTAAAAAAAATAACCGCTCCGAAGGAATAAGGAATGTAGTGGAGTAGTGTATGCTCAGTGTGATTGATAGTCTTTTATTAATATATTTTGCTTTCTTAAATATTTTTCACATTATTTTACCTAGTTGCACTGCACGATTTCCCCTGTGGTTACATTGAAGCAATATCATACTGTAAATAAAATATAGTAGTAGGTAAAATATAGTACGAGTTGGCGCCGCTACTTCAAACACGCACCCCAGATGCCGGGCAGCAGCGGTATCAGTACTGGTTGGAGGCCGAGGAAATGGTTTTTGGTAGGACTCTAGCTAGAACATCACCGATTGAGGAAGTGGTCGGTGTACTGCAGAATGGAAGGCGATTGGGGCAACCACCGTTCTACACGCCCTATGTTTATGTTTATGTTAGTGGGCTCTGTTTTCCGCATTTAGACTCTAAGATGGCCCATTATACGTGTAATTGTTGACTACGTAAGCCAACCTATCTCCTTCCAGAAGCTCAGAAGCCTCCTGGGGTTTTCACAGGCTTCGCGGAGCGACCCCATTCCTTTGAGGATTTTTACCCGTTGTGCTGACACTCCCGTGCATTCCAGGATTACATGGGAGGCAGTTTCTTCTTTCTCTACACGCCCTATGTATGGAGTAATGAAAATGAAGGCGATTACTCCACCGACAAGAGCGCAATACAATTAACGTTTCATATAGATAATTTAATTTTGAAAAACGCCATCAGAAGAATTTTGAATTCGAATTTTTCAAAATGATCAAAACAAATATTGACTTACTCTGTTCTGTGATAGTGGTAATATATTCCACATAAACTAAAAATTCTCACACGATGCGGAGAAAAAATGGTTAGCTGACACGTTTAAAATGTACCTACATACATACATAAACTCACGCCCGTATTCCCCAAAGGGGTGGGCAGAACTACAAATAATCAAGAAACTATTTGCAGCCACTTTTGATACATAGTCCTAAGGTGAATAACATGTACAGTCATGAGCAATATAATGTACCCACTTTAGGACTCTGTCGCACTAACATATTTGACATTTAGTGAGAGTTACAGTTCAATTTGTCAAAGAAGTTAATGTGACATGGTACCAAAGTGTATACTTATTAATGCTCGTGACCGTACATACTTATAGGATAGGTCAGCATCGATCTACTCTAAACCGTGCGTGTATGAAATGTTAGTGAAGATCGAAGCAAATGGAATTCCATAGTGTCTGCTTACCCCGGTGGGAAATAGGCGTGGTGTTATGTATGTAAGTATGACTGTTAGTCTGCAGTCAGCAACGTTTCTCCTACAGTTTTTCCTGCCTTCCTTGATCCGTGAATACTCCAATATCAACCTGAAACCAACCCACTTGTCAAAGGGCTCACCTAGCTCGACGGTAACTGGCACGTGTCAAAATATCCCGGATTGATTTTACATCCTTCAAAGCAAAAATTATAGGTATTTGTCTTTTAAATATTACTTATTTCTCTCTCTTTTTTTATTTAAGAGCTGCGCTCTTGTCGGTGGAGTAATCGACATTCCTCTCTTCTATCCAAAACCTTCACCTCCTGATACGACACGACCTGCACCTTCTTTTTTATTTGTTTCTGCATTTGGCCCCTGCAATACAAGCTGAGCTTAGTGCAGGGACCGTCGCATATCTAGCTAGAGTAATTGGTATAAGAAGAAGATTGGTCATATTATAGTTGTCTGTATTTTTATTAATGTAAAATTGTAAGTCTATGTTCAATAAAGATTAGATTATTATACAGTGAAACTTGGTTAAGTGGGACCTGGATAAGTGAGAAACCTCCATAACTGGAACTCATGCTGAGGTCCCAACACTTTGGTACTGAATTACCTCTGTTAGTGGGACGAGGTAAGCCTCTATATCTGGGATTCGTTCTTTCGATTTATCATCATAGTTACCTCTATGACTGAGACAGCGAGTAAATTTTATATGCATAAACCTCTGTAACTGAGATAACATTGTTTGTTTACTCATTCTTATTCTACCCACAAATTTCACACGTAATTCCAAGAACGTAAGTACAAATTTTGAGCTTCAATTACCTTCATTTTTAGTTTCGCTTTACTATCATACAGATGTTTATTTGGAAAATATATAACACGTTATTTTATTTAATGATCGCACCTGTATAACTGAAATAACCTGTATTCTCACCTCTATTAATGGAACCCTCTGTAAATGAGTCAGATATTTATTTATACCTGTATATCTGAGACTCTGGGTAAGTGGAATACCTCTATAAGTGAAACGACATTGCAGGTCCCCAGATGTCTCACTTAACCAGGTTTCACTGTATAAAGAGATTATTTGTTTCATAAATGATCTCCTAGGTCTACCCCTTCCTCTCTTCCCTTCATTTTTTCCTTTTATGATGTTGATTATTTATTTACTCGATCCAAAATCGGAGGACGCGTAACTTACATCGTATAGTCACTAATTCGAATCGCGGTTTGGGTTCTAAACCAATTCGACATTTAAATCACAGTCAAAGCAGTTTTAGTTCTACCCCTCACTCTCCTCAAGACAGTCCAAAAAATGAAGACAGGATTTCTGTAAAGAAAATGCGAAGATTCTGTAGAGTAATTAAACTTGTAATGCCAGTAATTAGACGGCTGCGTGACTGAGAGGTAAGAGGTATTTCTGTAGAAATTAAGGCTCGCCCACATCACTGTTTTACGATGTCGTTAATATGCAACGACCGACACGCTGCTGTGCGATGTGCGGTGCATTGGCACTTGGCCGGTTTTTTTAAATAAACGATGCGATTTTGTTTACTTTACTTATCCATTCACATGGCAGTGTGGTAGCGACCACAACACGACGACGACGTCGTAACATGGTTGTGGTCAGGTCTTTATATCTTCATACAGTAGCGGATCTAGGGGGCCAAGCAGCTAAACGTAATAATTATACTTTATCGTCCTGCTTTCCTAGTAAAGTTGGCCCACCAATACTTCTAATCTAGCCTACAAGATCCCACTGCTGGGCAAAGACCAGTTTTCCTCTTAACATTTTTCATCATTTTCCTCTTAACAAGTCCTGTGCGTACTCCGGCCAGTCCGTCCGGCAAGCGTCCAAGTGGTCACGCCATATCTCTTTCTACCACGACGCCTGTACCCGTCATGAGGCATTCAATACGTGACCATCCGTGCCCACCGCTCAGGGTGCATGCAACAAACATGTCCAGCTCAATTCCACTTAAGTCTGGCGGCTTTATGTCCCGCATCAGCGATTCCAGTTCTTGAAAAAGTACTGACACAGACATATTAGTGGGCGTCGAGTAAGTATATATTAAGTGGATACTTTATTAAAGTTAGAGCATTTTATGTATGATAAAATGAGGGGCAAACGAGCAGACGGGTCCCCTGATAGTAAGTAATTATCGTCGCCCATAGACACCCGCAATACCAGAAGGGACACAATGTTTTCCACGGCTTTCAGATTGATGAGAGGAGTACGTTCATTCGGTATCGTTCTGGTTAAAGATGTTCTGAAGCGGCATATGAGAAAGTGCAACATTAAGCCTCCTCAATGGGAGGGTTTGGCAGCACAGCGCCCAGAATGGCGCAGGCTGGCGATGAGGCGAGTCCACGAGTTCGAGCAACAGCGCACCGCAGACCTCGACGCTAAACGTGATGAGTTGAAGGCCCGTCCCCCTGCCACTATTCATTATAATTATTAAAACGGTCTTCTCACGTGCCCTCACTGTGCGCGGGAGTTCACTTAAAGATAGGATACATAGGCCATCTTCAGTCGAAGTGGTCGCCATGGCCGAAATCGGTCGGAGAGATCATCGTTCTGGAAATACCGTAGGCCACAATTCATTCCACAGTTTAGTTGTGCGAGGCAGGATATATTCTGAAAGTACTTTCAAGAGTTTCAAGCCAATACCAAGCCCTGGATCCGTCATTTCCTACATATGGCAGTAAGAGGCGTTCATTAGCCAGGTTATTGCTACTAAAATATCTGGGAAGTCTTGAATGGTACTGACGTATGAGCGTAGAATATAATATATGAGGGGCTAAATTATACATACACGTATATGCACCATACATACACAAGATCACTTACTACAATCCTGTAAAAGGAAGATAATACCGTGCTTCGGAGGGCGCGTTAAGTAAGTACCGGCGTTAGTAAAAAAGAAAGCTCCACCAACGCGCAGTTGCAGCTCTGGTTGGAGGGGATTGATCAGGTTGAATAAGGGGATGGCTATTTACCGGACCATTGTCCAAATAGATGGTCCATCATTTTGAGTAGTTTGGTATTCAATGTGGCTCTGCCCATGGGTAGCACAATCCAATGTATACCATATTTCTAAAAGTACGTATGCTATAATTTAAAAATGGCTTTATCAACCACCTGTATTATGAACCTCTTATCTTTGTAGCGCAATTCACAAATTACTCAAAAAAATATGACTGGAAACGAAAACTTTTTCGTGCTGGATCAGTGGTTCTCAAACATTTTTTGTCAGTGACCCCTCTGATGAATTAATGAAACATTTATGATTCGATTTTAAGCACTACATTACAATACTGCTTAGTAAGGGTTCTTCTTCCTCATTGATGTATTTTTGGAACTGTAATTTTACATTACAGGTTAAAAGAATAATAATAAAACTAGCTTAGACGCTGGTGGGGAGCGGAGAGTTGCCGTTCTATACATAGTATTATATCTACAAATAATTAAATGATGTTTAAATACAAAATTGAAATTATTATTTTATTTACTTTTTATGATACTTACAGGATTTTGTAGTTGTACCTTTAACTGACTAATAAGCCGTAAGCTACCCAAATAAAATAAAATAAATAAAATAAACTTTACGGACCTAGATTTAGTTCCTGCCGACCCCTGTGGGCCCGTGGTTCGTCGGTTGAGAACTTCTGTTTTAGAACAATTTACGAGGTACTTCGTCCCGTATTTACTTTGGTAAATTGATTTTAGGGAAATTTATGGCTGAACTTATTAAGGCGCACGTGGGGCACCGTTTTTATAGCCCTAAGTAAGCCTCTTGTAAATATTCTGAGAAATATATCTACTGTGTACACACACGGCTTATATATTATTTTATTAGATTATAGGAATTTAGGATAAAAGATAAAATATAATCTTGATATTGAATAATCGTTCTTTTCTCATCATACTTTATGAAACGAAAATTTTAAGCGTTTAGTTATATCTTATTATTGCCTACAAGACATTGCCTAGAAGGCTGATTGTACCTTTTCTGTCTTTTATTTATTCGTCCTATTTTTTATGTTAAACATTATGCAATAGTCTCCCTAGCATTATCCTGTTTTTCACAGGATCCGCTTACCTAACCTGAAAATTTGATAGGTACGGTTTTTTACAGAAGCGACTGCCTGTCTGACCTTCCAACCACTAACTAGCTAACCACCCTAATATAGGTTAGGTCACATACCTCCGAAAAACATTACGCAATAGCGCTTTTGATTTGATAAGAAGTGTCATAAAAGAGAGATGCGGTGTAAAGGACGATATAGTGACTAAGATTGAGAAGGGAATGTTAAGTTGGTTTGGACACGTACAGCGGATGAAGGATAATAGGATTACGAAAACGGTATATAAAGCGAAAGCTGGTAGGAGGCAGACCTAGAAGGTCGTACATTGGTCAAATTGGAGATGTCCTTAGAAAAGATTTAGTACGATCTACTCTGAACCGGCGTGCGTGTATGAATGTGGAGGAAGCAGGAGAAATGTGTCAGGATCGAAACAAATGGAATTCCAAAGTATCTGCTTACCCCGGTGGGAAATATGCGTGAGTTTATGTATGTATGTTGATTATCAGTCATAACACTTCAAATCAAAACAATTGGCTACTTGACAGTTTTCGGATAAGTATTAAAACTATCTATATAATATTATAGGTACGTTGAATGTCTCTCTTGTCACGTAGGTCAGCTGGAAGAAATCTCTTTGTTTAGGGATAAGCTTGCCTATACTATCTGTTTCTTTGTATGTTTCTTGTGTACAAATAAATAAATAAAAAAACGCTTAGTTTATACCTCTTGAAATATTTTATTTCCTCAGAAAAACTGTAGATATTATAATAGAAAACAAAAACGTATTTTTTTTCATTAATGTCAAATTTCTCGCGATAACGGTTGGTCACGTGACAAGTGACGTCACATTGCAATAAACAAAATACTGTCAAACAGTAAGAAACCTGACAGATGGTTTTTATTTTATGATATGTGACGTCACATGAAACTCTATCATGGCCGCTCGTTTTTTGTGCGCCCGTTCGGATCTTACAAGATACGAATCACGCAAAAAAATATATTTTAATTTTATAAAATGTTTAAAAATGATCCTAATAAAAAAAAAATTGATAATTTATCATTAAATGATAAATTGCCATATCCGACATATTTCATATTTAATTGTTAAAACTGTCAAGTGGCTACTTGACACTTTAATGGTTCGTAATAATTATGTAATAATAAACCATTATAGTAACGGGCTCCTATTACAACGGCTCTATCACATTAGGACACAAGGTCCTTTGAGACCTTTGACAAGTAAGTATATATCCTAGTCAGAATAAATTACTTTTAATTTTATTTCCTCACTTCCAGTGAATAATATTTTTTTTGTAGAGCATTATATTCCAAATAAGTCATCCGAATTCCTATTCAATGTCAACGTACATTTCATTCATTCATTATATCTCTTCTTTCCACGTCGACAGAACAATTGGGATCACATTACGCTTTGTTCAAATGCAAAGGAAATATCTCCAGAAACAATAATTTGTGGCCACCAGGCGGTGAATGAATGTACATCTCAATCAGTGATATGCCGTTCCCTAGATGGTCACCTAGAGTGGAAGTGTTCCCGTTGTAAAAACTGTCCAATAGTAAGGTGTCATTTAAACGCGCAGATGACGCGCAGGTCATCTTCGAGAAGCTCAGCTTCGAGAGGACTCATTGGCAGTCGCTTCTGTATAAAACCAGATATAACAGGTTAGGTAAGCAAAATTACTTTGTGAGACTGTCCTTTGTTTGACTGACTTTGCAAGCTTGATCTGATTGTTCGGAAAAGTAAGATTCACGGCACCTCAAGCTTTAGGTCCCTACTTGATCACGGCACCAACCCGCAGAGGAGCAGCGTGTGGTGGAGTATGCTCGGTACCCTCTCCTTTTGAGGGGAGGCCTATACCCAGAAGTGGGACATATATAGGTCGTTTATGTTATTAGCCTTTTAACTAAGTATAATAGTACTATTTAATAGTAACATTTCAACAGGTGACCACAAGTCAAAGAATTACTGGATTCAAAAATATTTCAGAACCATTAACAAATGCCAAAGAAAGCAGAAATGTCCAAATATTACCATATTTTGTTGTTTTTCCACCGTTTCATGCACAAAAAAAAACAAAAGAAAATCTTTAGCTTGGAAAAACAATAAGTTTGGGACGCAGCGTGAAATGATAAATGTTCTTCTCAATATCGCCCCCTAATGCGTAGACGATACGGTCGATTGTAATATAATGAGTATGTCATGTTTTTGTGATATAACTTATGGTTGGTATAAGTACTTTACTACTACGTACACACACATACATACATAACACGAACGGCGCCCTGAGAATGGCAGGGGACTGGTTGGACTCCGCGCTGCTGGGTCGATTCACCAAGCTGCAAGTCCTGTGCCCAGGCGCTCGGTTAGCTTGCCTATCTGCGTGAAGTACCCACCTGGGTACCTACTTAACTTACTTATAAGGTTTTACTTATTTATAGTAGGTAGGTACGGTCACGAGTACTAATATGTATACACTTAGATGCCATGTCACATTAGTTTTTTTGACAAATTAAACGGTAAATCTCAATAAATCAAATATGATAGTGCGACAGGGTTCTAAAGTGGGTACATGATATTACTCATGACTGTACTTAAGTAAGTAAAACATTTATTTCCTCTACAAAAATACATGGTAATATTTGTAGAAGCTGGAGCCTGAACTAGGATACCCTGTGTTTTAGGAGTCCTGGCCTCCACCTCCAGAAAGTCGTGGTCAAGAGAAAATAACAAAATAGAAAAAAATCGAAAAGTAATAGTTGTTGGCATCCCCAACAAAATTATATTTTTAATATTTAAGTGTGGCAATACTTGCCCTTCTGATCTCAGACCATCTAACGTGTACCTATCGTGTGTTAAACATTTTATAATATAAATTAATAAAAGTGCAGTCAACACTGTCCAGCTGTGTTATTCCTACCTACCATCAAGCAGAGCATCGACCACATCTAGATGCCCACATTGGTCCTTCGTCCCGGTAATAAGAATCAGCCAGCTGCGAGGAAGATTGCCGCGATCAAGTCGCGATTTACATACGACTTCGGCTTTCTAACGACAGTGCAGAGAAGACGAGTACTATTTGGCACACGCAGAAAAATACACAGTGCAGCAAGATATTTCATCATCGTTGAAGAACTACAACATTTACATCGTTTCATACAATTTCTATCAAGATAATTTCGCATTATTACATTTCGCCGCCATTTTACTTCTTTCGTCATCATTTTCGTCGTGGTGAAGTTCCCTGCGAGCGACAGTCACCCGTGTCTACAGGAAATAAGGTCGGATTTTGCAGCATATTTTCAGAATTCACCCTAAACACAATTGAAACGTCCCGCGCTTTACCGGAAATTCATCATCGACCGCTCATCGACCGAAGCGCGAAACGTCAACGCGCCATTGGCTGAACACAGAAGCAACGCGATCGCCTATTCGTCGAAGTTGAAGTTCTGCCAACGCGACGCAATAAGGAGGTATTGGTACACGAAATCGAGTGAAACGCAAGATAGTAGTTCTCAACGCAAGTAACAAGGACAGCATAATTATATTCCTACTAATTTTAAGAGGTTGTTTAATTTAGTCGTGTACGTTTGACGTTACTCAGTAGTTTTTTAGTAGCGTAAACGCAATTTTTATACACGCCATTTTGATGTAATTCCGTGTTACAACAGAATATTTAGAATTTTTTGAGTGTATACGTTGTTATCATTGTGAAAATGTCTGTTTCTAACGGAGAGGAGGACGTAGCTGCAAAACTAAGCAAACTTAAGTTAAACCGCGGCTATAATAAAGGTACGTTGACACGTTTTCATACCACATTATCCGACGTCAACAAGTTAAAAGATGTTCCGTTAGCCACGCTTGAAGAAAAGCGCAAAAAGGTGCTATTGACTTATGAACAATACGAAAATTATAATAGAGAAATAATTTTTCTAGATCCTAAAGAGGAAATGTCGGAAGATATCGCGACAACAGAGGACAAAATGTATTCCGTCCTCTCTATTTTGGATCGGGAAATTGCGTCCCGCAAGCAGGTTTTGCAGCCTCCGCCTCCGCCTCCTCCAGCTAAGAGATTGGTGAACCTACCAACTTTAGGGATTCCTATATTCGCAGGTAAATATTCCGAATATACACCATTTATTGAACTGTTCAAATCTGTAATTCACAATGATGCCACGCTTGACAATATACAAAAACTCCATTATTTGAGAAACTTTTTAAGCAGTGAACCACTTAAATTGATTCAAAACTTACCACTCACCAGTGCCAGCTATGATGAAGCAATCAAAATGCTCGATGATAGGTACTGTCAGAAATTTCAGGTCATTAATGAACATGTAAATATTTTATTGGACTTGCCCCACATATCTCGTTCGACTCCCACCCAGCTTAGGGAATTTATTTGTCAAGTCAGACAACACTTGGCCGCAATCAAAAACATGAATACATGCGTTGACAACTGGGATCCCATCCTAATTTGTATTTTGGTACGGAAATTAGATTCTTACACAGGAAGAGCCTACCACATGGAACGTGACACGTCTGCAGAGCCCACGGTTAAGGAGCTGCTGGCATTTTTAGAGAAGAGAGCGCTCGCAATGGAAAATGCTGAGCCACCTGTGAAGCCCTCTACCAGCAACGCCTATGGTAACAGGCAGTCCAGATTGGCAGTCAACGTAGCAGCGGTGGGAAGCAAACCAGCATGCAATTACTGTAAGTCCACAGAACATAAAATATTTTCATGCAGTAAATTTAAACTTCTACCTATAGTAGACAGAATTAACTTTGTTAAAGAAAAAGAGCTGTGCAATACATGTTTAAATAAACACATGGGTAAATGTAGATACCATTTTAGATGTGGTCAGTGCAAGCTAAACCACAACACACTGGTCCATCTCGATTCAAGGACAGAGCCAGTCATTATGCTCTCAAGTAAAGTATCTAATGACATTTTACTCCCCACAGCTCGCATTAAACTTATTGCCCAGGACCAGAGAGAGGTCCATGTAAAAGCAGTGCTAGATTCTGCCTCCCAAGCTTCCTTGGTGACAAGCAAGCTCGTGAAAGTCTTGGGATTGGCTCCTGTGCAGAATAGCACTCACATCATAGGAGTCACAGACAATAAAAGCAGTGTAAAATTTTCCATCCCATTAGAAATACATTCATTGAAGTCTCCTTACAAAACATCCATCAACTGCCACGTAGTGGACACAATAACATGTCGCTTGCCTCAGCAGAAGATAGACACTTCCAGGATCAAAATACCTGCAGGAATAGAGCTGGCTGACGATGACTTTTTCCTACCATCTGATATACACATGCTGATTGGTGCCGACGTATTTTTTCAGATACTGGAGCTTCCGGCGAGCCAGCAGAGCGAGCCTCGGCCGAGCCACACGCTACTGCCGAGCCCGGCGGCGCTGCGGCCTGAGCCGTGCGCCTACGCGACACCTACCGCTCCGCCCGAGGATGGCCCGCGCATCTTAAACACTAAGTTTGGACATATAATTGGCGGTGCTTTACCAAGCCAGCATGAGGTAACAAAGCTTATATCGCTCTTATGCACGAAGTGTGACAACAATTTAAATGATACTATGGCAAGCTTCTTCCAAACTGAGTCTGTACCTGAGGTATATAAGGAGCAACTTTCAGAACATGACATTGTAGAAAATAACTTTCAAAGTACTATGAAATTGGAAAATAATAAATTCCAAGTGGACTTACCACTAAAGATTCCTATTTCTGATGTGAATGAAACATTAGGTGAATCTTTCGATTTAGCTTTGTATAGGTTCTTAAGTCTTGAGAAAAAATTGAATAAAAATAGTGTTTTACACTCAGAATATAGTAAGTTTATAAACGAATATGTAGAGCTGGGACACGGTCATTATATTAATTTGGATTCTTATAATTTAAGGCAGGATCCCGTATATTTTCTCCCACACCACGCGGTTATAAACGAGAGCAGCAAAACCACTCGTACACGAGTAGTGTTCGACGCGTCTATGAACACGCGCAGTAAGGTTTCTCTCAACGACATTTTACTTAACGGCCCGGTCGTGCAAAGGGATCTCTTTGACATAGTCATTTTATATAGATTCGGAGATTATACATTTAATGCAGATATCAAACGTATGTTTAGGGGGGTCTTAGTAAATCCTGAACACACCTCATTACAAAATATTTTATGGCGTGAGGACCCTTCCCAACCCATTAAATGTATACGATTAGATACCGTCACATATGGATTAAAATCGTCAAGTTATTTAGCGACTCGATGCTTACTAGAGCTTGCAAAACAGAATGAAACTAACTTACCTTTAGCCGCTTCCATAATTAAAAACTGTACCTATGTCGATGACGTCATGGTTTCGCACTCTAATTTGAATACATTACTTGAGGCAAAAATGCAACTAACACAATTGCTGGCTCTGGGTAGCTTCGAATTGCACAAGTGGTCATCCAACAACAAACAGGTGTTGTCAGATATTCCCACGAGCCTACAACAGTTGGATGATATAGAACTTCAAAAGGAAAATTATAATATAAAGGCGCTAGGTCTGTCTATAGACGTACAGGAAGATTGCTTTGTCATAACACCTCCCACAAACATGCATACACAAAACATCACAAAAAGAAATATCTTAAGCCAGATTTCTCGATTTTATGACCCGCTAGGCTTTGTTTGTCCGATTGTGGTGAAGGCGAAGGTCATTATGCAGCAGCTATGGCTTGAGAAGATGGAGTGGGACGCATGTCCGCCTCAGCACATACATGACGAGTGGGTACAATTTTCTAATAACCTAGCTTCTATGGACACTATTAAATTAAAAAGAAACATACAGATTCCCTCAGACGCTGAAGCTGTGCAGCTCATTGGATTCGCAGACGCTTCGAGTTCTACGGGCTACGGTTGCTGTGTATATCTACGAGTGGTTCACTCATCAGGTACAGTTGAAACATCCTTACTGTGTTCGAAATCACGCATCAATCCACGCACGAAACCGTTGACCGTTCCGAGGCTCGAACTCAACGCATGTCTGTTACTAGCAAAGTTAATAACCAGAGTGCATGAAACGCTCACAACAAAGATACGAGTAGACGATGTTTACCTATTTTCTGACTCGCAGATATCTTTAGCTTGGCTAAAAACGGAAGTCACAAAACTACAAGCGTATGTTTCGAACAGAGTGAGAGTAATCCAACAACTCACTAATAGATGGCGCTGGCTGTATGTGAATACTCAGGAGAACCCTGCAGACTTGGTGAGCAGAGGAGTGGACGATCCGCGAGTACTAGCTTCCAGCACACTGTGGTGGAACGGACCAGCCTTCCTTCAGCACAGGGAGTATTCATTTAACAATAAAATACAGTCGCCTACAGAATTACCTGAATTGAAACCGCAAGCAGAAGACGCAGATCATGGCGCAGTTATCCTTTCTTGCACTTTAGATCAGTCGCAGGTACTCGACATGATGATACGTAACATTTCAGACATTAACAAAATGCAGCGTATCTTAGCATACATACTTAGATTTCGTCATAACAGTAAGCCGACGAACACAAAAATAAGAACGAAATTTTTGTCGAGCAATGAATTGCAGAGGGCTCTGCTACTTTTAATTAAGCACGAGCAAACAGTCTATTATAACGAAGAAATAAAATGCTTATTGAAAGGCGATCATATTAAAGGCTCATTAAAACCTTTGCATCCATTTCTCGACGAGGAGGGCGTACTTAGAGTAGGAGGTAGACTACACAACTCAGACATTCCATACACACAAAAACACCCTGCTATTTTGCCAAAGCAATCGCGACTAACGCAACTTATTATACGTCACGAGCATTTTCGATTGCTTCATGCAGGGCCCAAACTGCTATTAGCGCAGATAAATCAAAAATACTGGTTAGTAAACGGTATCAGAACGATTAAAAAAGTTATTCATAACTGTTTAGTTTGTTTCAGAATGAAAGCAAACACTGCAAGACAGCTCATGGGTTCCTTACCAAAACAGCGTGTCACCGCTTCAAGGGCCTTTCAAGTTGTTGGAGTGGACTTCGCTGGGCCGGTGCAGTTAAAAAATTCACGCATTAGGCGAGCAACTCTTAGTAAAGGTTACATCTGTGTATTCGTCTGCTTCACAACAAAAGCGGTTCATCTAGAACTAGCTTCAGACTTATCCACGGATACCTTTCTCGCCTGCTTTAAGAGATTTATTTCGCGTCGATCACTGCCCACCGAGGTCTTCTGCGACAATGGGACCGCATTTGTAGGGGCAAGGAACAAATTAGCTGACTTGTACAAGCTGCACGGCTCCGTTGACCACCAGACACAGGTGCAAGGGTTTGCCTCCCAACAAGGAATAAAATTCCACTTTATTCCTGCGTATTCACCGGTGTTCGCTGGTCTAGCGGAGGCTGCAGTCAAAAGTTCTAAATATCACTTAAAAAGAACAATAGAAAAAAGTATACTTACTTACGAACAATTGAATACGGTTTTATCTCAAATTGAAGCCATTTTAAACTCGCGACCCATCATGCCGATTTCATCCTCGGACATTGCAGATTTTAGTTACTTAACACCAGGACATTTTTTAGTAGGAGGTCCACTTGTGTCCTACCCTGAACCTGACATAACGGAGGTTCCTGCTAATAGGCTCAAATTTTGGACTTTGGTTGAGAACATGAAACAATGTTTTTGGAAAGCGTGGCACAAACAATACTTAAACATATTGCAAAGTCGACCAAAATGGCGCGATAGTTTGCCTAACATAACAGTAGGTTCATTAGTTATAATGCGCGAGCCAAATTCAGCTCCTCTGTACTGGCCTATGGCTAGAGTGACTCATATTTTCCCAGGCGGAGACGGTAAGGTCCGAGCCTTAGAGTTAAAAACGTCCAATGGCAAGACGTATACTCGATCGTTATCGAGCGTTTGTATTTTACCTTTAGAATAAGTTTTATTATTTACAATAAGATAGCATAAAACACTTCTTCCTTTTTTTATTATGTAATGTATCCGAAGATAAGTTTATTCTATAAGAGTTAATTACAATATACCTAATTGTAAAATATTGAATTAGTCATTTTCTACGAATAAATAATAAAGTAATGTCTCATAAATATTAAGCTTGCTTATTAGAGTAAAAAGTAAAAAATATGCTACGTTTCCTACAATTTCATTGAATTTATAAGCTATATTGTTATTACTTTAAAAACAAAGTTAAGGTTTGCAAGTTTAATTTAATTACTGTGTAAGTTGATGATATAAGTGACTTGCAATATTATTTAGCAGCCATGAGTTATTTATTTGATTTCTTGAGGATAGAATAAGTTGTATTGTATTCTTTTAGTTTAAATTCTCTCAGGCCGCAGCATGTTGGCATCCCCAACAAAATTATATTTTTAATATTTAAGTGTGGCAATACTTGCCCTTCTGATCTCAGACCATCTAACGTGTACCTATCGTGTGTTAAACATTTTATAATATAAATTAATAAAAGTGCAGTCAACACTGTCCAGCTGTGTTATTCCTACCTACCATCAAGCAGAGCATCGACCACATCTAGATGCCCACAATAGTTAAAGTAAATTAGACTAGTAATGGTCAAACAAATTGATTCATTCGAATAGCCACGAAATTAACGCGTTCAAAAATGTATCTGTGATAAAAACAAGTTAAGTAGGTATTTAAATAAAACAAAAGAAGGAATTTCTTGTTACACACGTTATGTAAGCAAAAAAATAGTTGAAAAATATTCTATATTTTTATTCGAATGAATTATTTCGCCAAAATAATTCGAATTCCAAATTATCTTCCGAATTTTCAATACATACACATTATAGCAATGCTCTAAACAAACACAATGTTAACACATCGTACTTTATGCGAACTTTTCTAACATTCCTCCAAGGTTGCCCAAAAAGGAAAAGTTTAATAAGTTACACGGATTATGAGATTTAAGGAAGCAAACTCGTACGTTGTTGCGAGTTCAGAGCAAATGGGGTAAATGGAACTGTGTAGGACTTCGCAAGGTACATTGTATATACGGGCGCCATGCATGACCAAACGCGAAAAGAATATCTTTGAATTCATCATCTCTTGGCTTGTCGTAGGTTTATACCTATTATTATTATTTGTATGCCGTTTCCATATCTCGGAGTTCCGGACTTTTGGAAGGCATGCGCGTATAATTATAAGTATCCAGGCGCTGCGGCACGGCACCCGACCGCGATGTAGTTATATTGAAGACTTCGACCAATAGCAATCTGTGTGTATAACTATCTGTGTGTAATCTGTGTGCAGATAGTATTCGTCTATTGATCGAAGCGGTCGATATAATTCGCGCCACGCACGACGCGCTTGGAGTGCCGCTGGGGCAGGGTTTGCCAACAACATCTTATGTCACCTTATATCAATCTCATACATTTTTATCACTGTCACTGTCGATAATAGTTTTGTATTGTCATATTCGTATGCAACTTGTCTAAAACCCCTGTGTTATCAATACATTGATGTAAACACAACAAAATATTACAATAATTTGTCGAACACAACACCAAGCTCCCTACATTCTTTTAGGTTCCCCCAGCTTTTCCGTTAATTATAAGTTTTAATGAGATTACTCAAAACGATATAGAAGCCATTAATGTTTTCATTATATTCGCGAAAGCAGGCAGATTGAAACAAAATATTTCCTAATCTACGCACAAAGTGAATTTCATTGTTTCAAACAATTAGGCTGCTTTCAAATGCGGATGGTTCCGTGGATTCAGAATTGAGAGCGAATAAAAATATATACATTTTTCAGGTGTATATATTTAAGGGCATATCATAAAAACCGACGTAGAAAACAATATCGCTGGATGAGAAAATTTCTGAAAGCTATCATTTCCTTGTGCCCGTGTTTATAATATACCTAATTAAGTTCGTTCTTGGAAAAAGTAATGTTACCGGCAATAAGTATATTAATTTATTCTTGTTTTTTCCAAAAAATAATACTAAATTTAATGAAAGCAATTAAGTATAGCTATTTGCTTCTTTAACGTAGTCATTATTTAATACGAAACCTGATGTGCGGATAAATGTCAAAATGGCCATCATAGCGTGCCACTAGTTTACTACAGGGTGTTGGTAACGAAAACTTTGAGCCAATAATCCGACAGAATTTATTTGACTGCACACGTCAAACGGGTTACATATAAGCGAGATGCCTATTTTATCCACCCGGGTTATTCATTCATTTTAAAATTAACAATTGTCAATCATCCGTCCCTTTCTTTTTCGACGGATAAGAAAATGACGGGTATAACTTAAAATTAGGAGGGATCTGCAGGAATCGGGGCCATTTCTACGTTTGTATGTCCCAAAGAAGTGAAATCTCGTATGTCACACTTCAATATAGGGGAAAAATTCTTGAGCAAATCGTTACTGTTACCAAAACGAAAGTGTGCGTAAAGATAACGACCTCTTGAGTAACAAAAAGCCGGAAAATTTATCGCGACAAATGGTAAGAATCGAACGTTAGAACGCATCATTCTTATTTAACGACTGACAGGTGGCTTCACGAGAAAAATTACGCCAAATAAACTTTACGAGTAGACACTTCTGTGTAAATATTTGATAACTTGAGGGTTGACGATTAAAATTTTAATGTAGGTCACTGTAGGATTAAGTTCGTTCTAGACATTTTTATTGTGTAAAAAAGCTTTTGCCCGCGGCTTCCCTCGCGTTAAATTCGGGGTAACACGGTTCTCTTTTTCTAATGTACCAACATTTAGAGGCCTGGTTTTTGTTGACAGCACAAGCAATCACAGCAGTCTATTTATTATTATTCACAATTAGAATCAGCGCTGGCGCGGCGGTGCATTTAAAGATTATTTAAAATGTTTGCAAGAATAAAACGTATTATAGATAAAGCAGGCAGAAAACAAAGGAGAAGAACAAAACGTTTAGCTTCATACCTTGATAACTGTGAAATGCATATAAAATTTCACCCCTCTTCAGGGGTAAGGGGCAGATTTCCACAAAAAAATGATGCACGATTTTTTTGTAAGTCACAAACATTCCACATACAAATTTTTAGCTTTCTCTCTTGAAAATTGCAGAATGCTCCATACCAATATCCACCCCCCATTTTAGGGAAGTGGGGGGTTAGAAAGAGACAAAATATAGCATATGTCAACAAGCATCTTTTCAACTATCTCCACGTAAAAAATCACATCAATTCGTCGCTCCATTTTGGCGTGAAAGACGGAGAAACAAACAGACATATACATACACTTTCCCGTTTATAATATTAGTAAGCTTAATTATGAATATTTGGTTTGTTTGTTTTTAAATAACATAGATTCTCGACTATAATCATATTTATTATAGACAAAACAGAAATCTTGAAGTCAGTTTATTTAATTTAAAACATTTTTACTTATGTGACCTCACCTATATTACGCTAGTTTTCTCTTAGAAGGTTGGAAGGTCGGACAGTAAAACTGGACCTGTCAAATCTTCAAGTTAGGTAAACAGACCTTGTGGAAACCAGATAACACTACGGAGATGTTGACGAGGAATCGACATGGCTCCAATAGAGATCTTCTAACTTTAAACTCTTTATTGTACACAATAATTGAATTAATAACAAAAACAAAAATACAAAAGGTGAAAAATACAAAATAAATAGTACAAAAGGTGGACTTCTCTCCAAAAGAGATTTGTTCCAGCCAACCCCTCATGCTATAGCTATATATAGGTCAAAAAACTTAAAAAAGACTACAAAATTGAAGGAATTCATCATTGTAATAATATACAAAATAAATGTACTCTAAACAAAAGTTGAGTTTATAAAAAACAAAAAGATAAAGCTTACCTTACCTACAACTTGTTTCAGAACTGAAAGGGAACAGGCTCCCAAAGGGGAAGGACGTAAATATAAACTTTGCTAGTTTGAAACTTTTCACGAGAAAAGCACGAAAATCCCTCTTAACGCCCTGACGAATCGATATTGTAAACAGATAGAATACTTTTGAATAATAATCTATTCCAGCCAAGTGGTTAATGTCATTGACTGCCGCCAATAATTGTCTGCAAGAAATCACGTCAAAAAAATATATAAAAAAAAATATCTGGAGAAGCTGCTAGAGGAAAGGACCCGGGACCTCCGGATCGCGAGCTCATACTGCACCACCCAGAACGTTCAGCTAGACCCCGGACACTATATACAAACAAAAAAAAACGTCGCTTTACACAGACATTACACATTGATGTTATCGTACATGCGCATCTGTGTGTGTGACGTCTAACGCCCTTACGATTGAAGACTAAAATAAGACCAAGGGGGTGAGGTAAACCTAGCTTAGCCGCTGGTGGGGAGCGGAGAGTTGCCGTTCTACACGTAGAAGTGCACTACGGTGAGGGAGCACCTTAATATTATTGAAAGGCACGACGCTCAGATAAAGCTCATCTTCATCTTTTTTAATTAATATGCGCATTTTAACTTTAGTTTTTTAGTTTGGAAAACTGCGCAGTACCGCCCTTTAAAATTTGCTACGTGGCTACGGTGTAGCGGCACGTAGCAATTACTACGCCACAGAAAACTAGAGATATGAGAGAATGTTACAGTTAGATGGTTTCAATGGGTGTAGTGTGTGTTTTTTTTTTATTCGCAATGTTGTTTTTTTATTCAATGCGTACAGTTTTTTCCTATGTTATGCGAGCCACAGGAAAAATCAAAAATGCCTTTTTTAAAATGCGACATGCATTTTTTATTCAAGTCTTCTCAAAAAATATAAAACTGTAAAATAACAACGTAACATAACATAAACAGACTATATACGTCCCACTGCTGGGCACAGGCCTTTTTTATATTTTTATATATTTCTTTGCCGTTGAAAACCTGTTGCCAAAAGGAAAAGCAACAATTCTTCATAATATAAAATATATGAATAAGTACCCAGTAAGTTTAACAAGAGCAAAAACACGTCTAATCTCCGAGACTATTTGACAACTACCACAACTGTCCGAAAAAGTAAGATGATTCAGTGCTTCGGAGGGCACGTTAAGCCGTTGGTCCCGGCTGTTAGCCGTAAAAACAACTCCACCAACCCGCATTGGAGCAGCGTGGTGGAGTATGCTCCGTACCCCTCCGGTTGATTGAGGGGAGGCTTGTGCCCAGCAGTGGGACATATATAGGCTGTTTATGTTATGTTATGTACTATAGTATATAAGGCAGGCAACATTACAGGAAGTAATTAAAAGCTGTTTATTACGGAAGCTCGATAGGAGAACTTTTCAAATAACAGCGTTCAACTTATAATGGCGTGCCCCTCCGAGCTTAATAAGTTATATGAGGGTTTAGAGCTTTAAAGTCTTACCGGATTTATTATAATAGGTAATGAAAAAATATAATGCTTTTGTTCCCTACTACTTAGATCTCTTCTTCTTGTAGAAGAACGAAGTCAAGAGCAAACCCATCTTAATTAAAAAAAAAACCTTATTTTAGACACGACTCAAGGCTGTTGGGACCCTCGCTACATAATTTTCGGCGCCAATAGATAGCGTTAGTGTAGCAACACCATTCGGTGATCGAAATATTTTATTTTTCATAGGTAAACTAAGCTTTTTGCCACTACACTATCTATAGAACCTACCAACAATAAAACATATATACCCAAATAGAGATTCAAACCCGTGACAAAGGGTGCGAAAGTATAATTCTTATTTTAATTTGAACATTAGAAGAAGAGAAAACTGTACAAGAATCTTCAAAGAATATTTCTTTTCCGGAAATATTATAGATAGAAAGATAGATGTAGCCTTTCATCAACATCAGCCCATTAACGTCCCCAGTCCCCACTGCTGGGGCACGGGCCTTCCCTATGGATGGATAGGGAGATCGGGCCTTAAACCATCACGCGGGCCCAGTGCGGATTGATGGTTATTAACGACTGCTTATGCAGCCGGGACCAACGGCTTAACGTGTCTTCCGAAGCACGGAGGAGTTAAAAATGAAATTTTTTTTTGTGGTCACCCATCCTATGACCGGCCTTTGCGAAAGTTGCTTAACTTCAACAATCGCAGACCGAGCGCGTTTACCGCTGCGCCACCGAGCTCACTGCGATGTAGCCTTTATTATGAACTTATTCTAACTTAACATAATATAAACATATATATTTTTTTCTTTTTTAGCTTAAACTTAATATTTAAAAATGTGTTTAATTAGGTTTAAAGATGTTATTTACCTTCTTCGTCCATTTGTCTTTTGACAAAGGCCTCCTCCAGCTCTTTAGAATATTATAATGCAATATAAATATCAATTTATGCATACGAGTCTTTTTCATACTTTTAGCACAAATATTACGCTTAGCTTAGAGCCAATGTTAATTCAGTTTATAACTTTTCAAGATTCCATAAACCACAAGATAAAAGAAACTACCTAAATCTGAAAACTAAAACTTTTCACTACTAACTACTAAGTACGGTCACGAGTATTAATATGTACATACTCTTTGAAACCATGTCTCATTAACTTTTTGGCAAATGAAACCGTAAGTCTCCTTAAATGTCAAATATTATAGTGCGATAGGGTTCTAAAGTGGGTACATATAATATTGCTCATGACTGTACCCTATCTCACCAGAAGGGCTAACATTCGTAACGTGATAAAATTATCGATCGATTCAATAGATTTTGTCGAAATCGAAAAGTTTGTTTTTTTCTCTAACATGCGTGTCACATGATTTTGTTCGTATTTTGACTGAACGACATGACTTTATTGGGGTCACATATTAGCACCAATCGACATAAGATATGACAAAACAGTGAAAAAAGTCCGACGTTTTATCACATTTTTCTATGACGTCGCAGTGTGCTTTTCATATATACTCGTAAATTTTGTGTTTTGACGTTTAGTAGAAAAGTAACTGATTTGACTAGTTGAAAAATAGCCTATTTGTATATGATCCAAATACCAGTTCATCCTGCAATCATAAAGTTGAATTCATTGTTTTACAACCCTAGCCGGGAATCGAACCTGTGATACTACGATGTAAGTAGCACGTTCTCCGAATAAGGCTATTACAGATTTCCTTGAGAATTATATTTAGAATAGCTGTATATTGTAATTTATTGGCCAAGTTATGCGGACAACTTCGAGAGTTCGATGTTTATTGTATTATTGTGCTTTGTAGCTTATTATATTCTTTCAGGCCAATGCACACAGAGGCAGAAGCGGTACCGCGAACGTTGCGGTATAAAAAAAACAAGAACTGCGTTTACAACAAAAGGCATAAGGATCGGTTGAGTAACCATCCAAATCCCTTAGCAACTATGCTGTTGGAAGGTAACAACAGGGTGAAGAGGCTCAAAAGGAAGGATGTTCTTGGGCGCTGAGTACTATGGAAGATGGTGGCATTGGTTGCTCTACTTCTAACTAATCAATTCACACACCAAATCTGATTAAAGTCTTGCGACTGATTGCAGATGTTAATAAAGAAAAAAAAGAACTACGTATGGATATGATGGTAACGCTTAACAATGTCTCACCCACAGAAAAATACTTTAATGTTTGATACACATTCATGCAGAATGTAAAAAAGAAAAAAAAAAAACAAATATGAAAAAGAAAAAAACGAAGGAAAGGAAGAATTCTAACCACTTGCGCTGTCCCGATACCTGAAAATAGCCCAGCTTAAAGAATAAGGGAAACACTCACGTGATCAGCTCATTTCACCATGGTCCTACGTACTCTTCTTCTCATCGTGTAGGTTGTGAGGTGGAATACCAACCTCATCAACCCTGGGTGTCAGGGTTATTATTGAGCCGCCAAAGGGCCCCTGACATGGCTCATGTAACGACTACTTACTTACATCTGTAAGTAGTAACCGGGACTAACGGCTTAACGTGCCTTCCGAACGGATCATCTTACTTACGGACAATCAGGTGATCAGCCTTAATGTCCTAACCAAACTAGGGATCACAAAGTGATTTTTGTGATATGTCCCCACAGGGTTGAGAACCCGGGGCCTCCGTATCGTGAACCCAATGCTCAACCACTGGACCACGGAGGCCGTGTGGTCCTACTGAGGCACCACCACGCAACGGTCGCGTCACCACGGACACGCCGCCACAGTCCCGACAACACAATGTGCCAAGTTTATGCCGCCCGGGGCGCGAATTATATCGAGCGCTTGGACCACTAAACGACACGAATGCTATCTAAGTAAATAGATGTCAAACGGCTATTGGTCGAAGCGCTCAATAGAAATAAAAACCTGGCTGGTTGCGCAACAAAGTCGCTGGCTACCGAATTCTGAATGATTTCCCGCTGGTGCACATTACGCCCCCGCACGCCACGCAGTTGAAAGTATTCTAGTTTTTTTAGGTGTCCAATACAACGGCGATCAAATTAAATGTAACATAAGCTGATGATGATATTCCACAGCTATATTCCCAAATGGTCTAGTCAGAGAACATCCATCGTAAGATGAACTACCCACCCTCACCGAGCTTTCTGTCAGACCAATGTGATACGTAGTGAGCCGAATCGTCGTCTATAATGGTCTAGCCAACAGTGTTAATGAAAATTGCACACAAGATAAAATTAAAAACTTGTTGGTGAAAGTTCGGAGGTAGCTCTGGCTACCCCAATTGGGATATAGTCGTGAGTTTATGTTATGTTATGTCGCCCCGTTTGAGAGGAAAGCCACAGTGACACACCGAACAGTGAATTAAAATTAAATGTAAGTCAAATTAGTAATCATAAATAGAACAGAAGCGATTACATACGTACATAAACTCACGCCTATTTCTCATTGGAGGGAGCAGGGGTTATGGAATATACGTATGACTAATTCTGCTCAATTGTATTGTAGTCCGTCCTCTTCGAGTGTGTTTTGTAATCGTTGTTTTCGGTAATTTATCGCCTAAGTTGTACGACCAGAGACGGTATTTTTGAATCGCTCGCTTTCGACTCACGTCCGAAAATACAGGGTGTTAGTGACATCGTAACTAATACTGATGCGGATGATTCGCACCATGATACTGAGTTGATATCAAGTGGAATTTCCTGTCGGAAAAATTCATGAAATATTTTGTGTTTTTTGTAAGTTACATAATAAAAAAAATAAAATTAAAAAATGTTTATTTACTTTAAAAGTAGATTTTTACAATGCAAGGGCTCGGGGTCTCCTTTTAAGCAAGAAGTTGCTTGTAGTAGGAGGCTCCGCTCTTCCATAACTATTGTATACATATGTGAACTAATAGTTTATGTGTGCGTGTGTATGTGAGGGTGTGTATGGGTGTGTGTGAGTATGTGCGCTTATGCAGTGTATATGTACGTTATACATATAATTATGTTATTCTATATATTCGTTAGCAAGATAGATTCTACTTCTGCGTAGGTTTTTTGATTTAACCAAGCTGTAACAGATTTTTTACAGTTAAAATGTAACATAGGATATATATTTAGTTTTTTGTTTAATAAAGTATATATATAAGAAGACTGTTTATTGTATTGTCTCATTGCAAATGTAGTTTTAACTCTTGTACTATCGGAGCAACATCATGTTTTCTTCTCTTATTATTAACATATTTTTAACTAACTCAGAATCATGGTCTGAATTAACCTTCAAAGTTTTCGTTACGATGTCACTAACACACTGCATATACCCGTTTCACGTAGCACATCAGAATTTGTCATCTGCAAGATGAGACAGGTATATATTTTTGCACGACGCGGGCGAGCGATTTAAAAATAAGACCCCGATCCCAAGTTGAGGAGGTACACTGTGTTTATTGTGTTGTGAAATGATAAATACTAGCGATTTCACTTGGCTTCGCCTATAGTCAACTGGGTAAATATTGTACCCAGGTTCTTGGAGGAACGTAGATCATAACAGATTAATTCAGAAGTTATCGAGATTAAAATTCGCTGAAGTACGGTAGTGAATGTTGGGTATGGCAGAAGAAACATGAAAATAGGATTAATGCGGTAGAAATGAGGTTGTTGCGTAGCATCGAATAGAGCTATAGAGTGAGATACTGACTGACTTTGAGACAGTGACTGAGATTGAGAAGTGAATGTTAAAAGTTGCTTTGGACACGTAGAGCGGATGAAGGATAATATGATTACGAAAGCAGTATATAAAGCAAAGCTGGGTGGTAAGGCTGGCAGAGGAAGACCTAGAAGAACGTACATTGACAAATTAGAGATGTTCTTAGAAAAAGTTCAGTACGATCTACTCTGACCCGGCGTGTGTGTGAGTGTGGAGGAAGCAAGAGAAATGTGTCAAGATCAAAGCAAATAGAATTCCTTAATCTTTGCTTACTCCGGTGGGAAATAGGCGTGAGTTTATGTATGTATATTATCGAGATTATCTAAGATGTAGATTTTTGATAACGTTCTTATTCTGTTTAAATCCCGATGGTAACGTAATAACAAAATCACTTACTGCTCCCTAGCTTGGTTAGGACATTGCAGGCTGATCACCTGATTAGCGGAAAGTATACCTATTGATACGTGCTTCGGAAGGCACTGTAAGGAGTCGGTTCCGGCTACTATAACATAAACTGCCTATATACGTCCCACTGCTGGGCACAGCATCCCCTCAATCAACCGGAGGGGTACTTATATAAGTATGTCGTCGTTACATGAGCCATGTCAGGAGCCTTTAGTGGCCCTATAGTAACCCTGGCACCAGGGTTGATGAGGTCCGTCATTGATCTCACAACCCACACGAGAGAAGAAGACACTTCCTTATCATCTTTCTTTTTATGTCGATATTTCTCTATCCTATAACCTGAAGTTATTAACAGGTCCAATTTCTACAGAAATGACTAGTACCATCTGACATTTCACGTGATTATTAATAATGGATTTATTGTACAACTCAATACAGTGCAACAATGTATATTTTATTGTATACAGTGTATATAGATTTGTCTGTGTCGACGACTATCAATTATGGCTGCCGACCGCTAGCAACTTGGATTCAACAAATTAATTTACCGCGCAAACCATCCGTCAGGGTTGCTATGCTGAATAAAATAAGATTTCTAAAAGAAAAAGTAATAAAAATATAAGAAAGGAACGTAACAGATTGGTAAGGCCGCACATTTGTACCGTTGGTAAATGTTGTATGTTTTGTTTGTGTGCAATAAAGTATATTTGATTTGATTGGTTTGCCAGCGTTATTCTTGTTGTATTTTTTTTTTATTTATTATTTATTTATTTTATTAAATCTTAATACTAAAAATACAAATATCAATGCCCTGCAAAACTGTTTAAACAGTTTGTCTGCAGGAAAAGAGTCTCTACTAATAATATGAACTTATATCTAATAGTCAATTAATAACATACAATAAGTTTTCAAGACATAGAATAAAGAAATAGGTATAGCATGGACACTTCGCCCCGCACCAATACGTGCTTGGAGCGAGATTTGCTCACCTCCTGTCTATTTAAAACCAAAGAAAAAAGGGAGCGCGCGACAACTATCTGTCTCGCTTACACGCACTGTGTAAGGTGACACACACGGTAAGAATGAGATTTGTGTATGGACTTCAAGGAATGTGGTTGACGTTGTAAAGACAGGGTTATGTTGTTGAAGACTTTGTTAGTCGAGTGGTGTAAATTCTTCTTCTATCGTGTGGGTTGTGAGGTGGATTACTAACCCCATCAACCCTGGTGTCAAGGGTTACTAACATATATACTTTTTATTATTTTTTTGGGATGTTTATTTATTTTGTGTATTGAGGTGGAAACATAATTGATTATTGTCAATCTTATAATATAACATGAAGTAACAACGAACTTGCAATGAGTAAAATAATCGTCAATTTATGACAATATCGTTATGTGGTAGAAATATTCTTTTTTTTTATACGTGACTTATTGTAAATTTGCCGCAAATCGCATTATCATTTATACATACATACATACATACATAAACTCACGCCCGTAATCCCTAATGGGGTGGGCAGAGCCACAAGTAATCAAAGACAACTTGCAGCCACTGTTGATACGAAGTCCAAAGATGGATTATCATTTATCATTCATATTTTAAATTTCTTATGTAACATTCATACCTAAACTGACAGCCTCCGTGGTCTAGTGGTTAGAGCGTTAGGCTCACGATCTGGAGGTCCGGGTTCGATTCCCGATGGGAACATTGTAGAAATCACTTTGTGATACTGTCCTTTGTTTGGTAAGGACTTTTCAGACTTGAATAACCTGATTGTCCGAAAAAGTAAGATGATTCCGTGCTTCGGAGGGCACGTTAAGCCGTTGGTCCCGGCTATTAGCTGTAAAAACATCTCCACCAACCCACATTGGAGCAGCGTGGTGGAGTATGCTCCATACCCCCTCCGGTTGATTGAGGGAAGGCCTATGCCCAGCAGTGGGTCGTATATAGGCTGTTTATGTTATGTTATGTATTTTAAATGGAGAACGCTCATGGCTCACACCTGGGCTACAGGTAGGCCTGAGGGTGCCCAGTAGGGGGAAAATCCTTGGTTCAGAGCGTCATCTGAGAGGATTGGGATTGTACTCGAAAGAATTAATCGAATAATCCTTTCAGTTCCCTGTTTTATTACTGACAATAATACCAACCCTGCCTAGCGGATCAACTTACGAACAGAATTCATTAAGAGAGCTTCAATCGAGCTATTTTTGGGCTCAGCCAACTACGATACAGTCCATCTTTTGTTTGATCACAAATGTATCTTTTAATTAAGGGGATTAAGGAAATTGTGTTTAAATCATGAGTAGGTAGATAGGAAAATAAAAATATATAGGACAATAAATGAGACGATTACTCTAAGGGGCTTAAGATAAGTTGCAAATGATTGTAAGAAGTTATGTGATTGACGTAGTCAACGTATATCAATCCCATACATTATTATCACTGTCACTAACATGTCACCTTATATCAATCCCATACATTTTTATCACTGTCACTAACATGTCACCTAATGTTAATCCCATACATTTTTATCACTGTCACTGACATGCCACCGTATGACAATTTCATACATTTTTATCACTGTCACTAACATGTCACCTCATGTCTATCCCATACATTTTATCACTGTCACTAACATGTCACCTTGTGTCTATCCCACACATTTTATCACTGTCGCTAACATGTCACCTTATGTCTAACCCATACATTTTTATCCCTGTCACTGACACGTCACCGTATGATAATTTCATACATTTTTATCACTGTCACTCTCGTTTCTCGGAATCGTATACAAATTGCCAAATTCCCAGGGGCATCATTCCTTTCAAAAAAATAAATATCAATTAGGTATTTCGTTTCGATATATATATACAAAAAAGTAATTAATAAAATAGAAAGAGAAAGAGTTGCACACTTCTTAGTTATGAGCAATTACGTACAAATTAAAAATAAATAGGCTTACAAAGAAAATTTTACGAAATTCTACAGCAAATTACATTCAAAATACCTAGCAGACATTTTCACCTGCAAAATACCGGAATGCCCTTAAACGTTTTTCCTTTTAAAATCTCAGTTACAAAAGCCGTGAAAACATCTTTTTTATCCAATAATAATTAATCAAAGGTCCCCACGGTCAAAGAGGGTATCTCATTTTCATCGCTCATTATATTCTATTAAATTATCCTTTGCCGTGGAAAATACTTATCAACTTAAGTTTTCATTTTGTTTAAGCGGAAATTTGCTTTTACTAGTTAAGATTAAAAAAAAACTTCTTTATTAACTTGATTACATTTATTATTATTAATTATTAATGTCCTTAGAAAAGATTCATTACGATCTACTCTGGACCGGCGTGCGTGTATGAAACGATTGATGAATGTGGAAGAAGCAAGAGAAGTGTGTCAGGATCAAAGCAAATGGAATTCCGTAATCTCTGCTTACCCCGGTGGGAAATATACATGAGTTTATATATGTATGAATGTCACTGTCCGACGGAGGGATTCAGTATCAGAATCATGTATTCAATGTATTTAATTATCATGGATAAACTTTTTAAAGAAAATCAAAAATAATAAAAGAGTTTATTCAGGTAAACCGTTCGACATAATTTCTCTCACACACTCTCTCTCTCTCACACTTTCTCTTATTCTCTCTCTTTTTTCACAAATCAGGAATCTTATCAGAAAGTTAGATTTACAAGGCATATCATATACTACGCCATAATATTATCGATGACTGCGACTTTTCCAAAAACTATAAAGTATTTGATTACCTATAAATGGCTTCAAAGGTACTTATTAAAAAATGTAAGTGTTTTTTACTTTCCAATTCGCTTTCTTTACTTTCAAAAAGGGCCCCAAATTCTTGTGTGCCCAAGGGCCCCAGCCTAGTTTAAGACGGCGCTGGAGGAGGCGTTTTATTTATAAGTGAAAATGCAAATTAAAATATTTTATTTGACTTTACAATAGTGTTTCTAAGTTAGGGTTGATGACTCCCTTTAAGCAAAAGAGCCTGTGTTAGGAGCCATCGCTCTTCCGTAGTAACAAGTGAATGTTTGTAAGATTTGGGTAAGAGTGAAACATTAAATATTAAAAAAAAAATAAAATAATATATAGAAAGTAAATCTTAATCGTAATTATGTGTTTAAGTGTATAAGTTATGTGTTTGTTTTGTTTTTAATTAGTTGCAATTAATTCATTTTTTTAAACAAAAATATTTTTAACTAATTGACGATTGCTCCGCTGAACACCCAAAGTGTGCTCCTGGTGGTAGAACGGGTAAATTCTAATGCTCTGTTGTGCCCCTTTAGTGGTACAGAAGGGAAACTTTTGAGTTACCTGTCGTGCTCCTTTTAAGTTATGAACACATTGGAGGGACTACTAAAATGAAATAAGTACTTGAAATATTTGTTTTAAATGTATAATGTTAAGTATTTAAAGAATAAAGAACATTTTATTGAACCAAAACTTTCTTCCTTCTAAGTTAAAAAAAATATATATTTTGCTACTTATAAGACTATGCAAATTAGTAGTTCTATCTAAGTAGATTTTATTGTAGAGATACTATAACTTATTTGAAGTACTCTTCAGAGTCAAGTGCAAATAAAATAGTCATCATGTGTTCCATCCTTTGTAGGGGTAAAGTGGAACCATAAATATAACGACATAAGATGTGCTCCACCAAACCACCAAAGGAGCACTACGGATCAAACAAAATTTACTCGTTCTACCACCAGGAGCAGACTTTGGCTGTTCAGCGAAGCAGTCGTCAACTAATTAGGTATTTTCCTTTACTCTAGTGGCACAAAAACAAGTAGGTATACCTACCTACAAAAGGTTTTGTTGGGAACGCAACTTCCTTCATAATGCTTGGATAAGCGCTAGACTAGACGAAGTTACCGAGACTTAGGGTTCCGTATACAAAGTTGTAATGAAACAATGTTTCATTATTTATTTTCCTTGTTTCTGCCTTCTTGTAACCGCAACTTGAGCCTGTATATCGCGCGCGATGCGATATATGAACGAACGTTATTAGCTACGCGATAAAAATACCAATTCTATTAGTTCAAATCGCGTCGTCGTCCGCACTTTATTGACACAAATATTCGTTTTTTTTCTGTAGGTACTTTGCATTTTTTTATGCCGTAAAAAACACGTTATTTCGTATGCTTATTAAATATATAATGAGTTATGTTTTACGATCTCAATTTCGTAAAAAAAATCTGCTGAAACAACAAAGTATTACCGAGCAATCCGGGCATGTCATAAACTTGAATAAAAATATTAGTAACGTAATGGAAATATAAAGTACAACTCACACCAGTTTAGATACTCGTCGATTACGCTATTGCTTACCTGAAACAAATAAATAAATACAATCAATCAATCTTCTTGATTATGACGTGACTTATTATAGATTTGCCGCAGATGCCATTAACTACTTGGCCGGACAAATGGGGAGCGCTGAAGGCTCTCACACGGAACAAAATTTAAGACAACAGGCCTGAGGGTGTCCAGTTGGGCGCGAACCTCGGCTCAGGGCGTCGTCTGAGAGGAAGAATATTTGAAGGAATTAATCGACCCTGGGGAAAAATCTTCTTGACATTTTGTCTAGCCTAAGGTGTCCCACTGCGAAGCCAATGCCTTCCCCTTCCAGGAATCTCTCTCCAGTCAAACAACAAATAATTCTGTAAGTACAATTTCTCAGCCATCCCTCTCCGGTTGATTGAGGGGAAGCATGTGCCTAGTATTGGGACGTATATAGGCTCTTTATGATATGTTATGCCTTAGCCATGTATTTTTACGATTGAGAATTTGTCACAGAACTGTCTTATTCTAAAATGAGAGGGATGAGCATCAAGCTAATTATAATTAGTGCTGCCTGTGCTTCCAATAATAATAATAAGAACCGGGGATTGTCTTTGGATGTACTCCCATAGTGCATACAGGGATAATCGCCGGTTGGTGTCACACCACATTTAGATTAAACTGTCTTAAGGGGCCTCTACGTGTTGGCTTCGGCCCCACGCACGCCTTCCAAAAGTCCGGGCCTCCATAGGCCCGAGATATGAAAAAGACATACAATAATAATAATTATTATTTATTCCTGTTTAGCATTGCAAGCTGGAATCACTTGATCGTGCGAAAAAGTAAGATGATTCCGTGTTTTTGATGATACGTTAAGCCGGTCCCGGCTATTAGCCGTAAAAAACACCTCCACCAACCCGCAGTGGAGCAGCGTGATAGAGTATGTTCCATACCCCCTTGGGTTGTTTGCGAGAAGGCCTGTGCTCAGTGCGACTTATATATGCTGTTCTCCTTCAATCGTGTGGGTTATAAGGTGGGTTACCAACCTCATCAACCCTGGTGTCAGGGTTATATTTGAGTTGCCATAGGCCCTTGTAATGGCTTATGGAATGACTACGTATACATAAGTAAGTAATAACCGGGACCACCGACTTAACATGCCTTTCGAAGGACGGATATTCTTATTTTCGGTCACTCAAGTGGCTATTTATGTTATTTAGCTTAGGACAGATAGAACCCTTCTAAACAAACCTAACTCGCGCCTCACCACTTTTTTTAATAAGTATTCACCGCACGACACTGACAACGTTGAACAAAGTTACAGTTTTACATTATAACTTTGTTACTTAGAGAATGGTAACAGGCTCTCAGAAAGAAGAGCTTTAAAAAGCATAAAAAATATAAGTAAATAAAGTTGAAAGTTATGAAGTTACTTAATAGCTATTGAAAATAGTTTCGGAAAGTTCGCCGTGTAAAGTGAAAGAGTTTTAACGAGACGGCTCTTCTATAGAGTTAGACTTGAATACGTCGATGTTTCTGACGTTGATGCGATCGATGAAAAGTGACTTCAGGTGAGCGAGGCGTGAGCTTGATATACCTACGTACTTATAGACCTATGGGTCATTTTAACGACCAAGTTGGCGTTGTAGCATTGGTAGTCCACCTTAAAGATCTCATGCAACGTTTACAAGAACTCGACGCAAAGCGTACGTCCTACATACATAAGACTCGAAACCCACCTATACCTACACTCAATTCACAAGCCCAGCTTTATTGTATATCATGTGACCGGCCTTGAAGTCGAAGTTCGATTTTGATAGCCACTGTTGCTGGCAACACAAGTATAAAAATAGTTAGTATTTTTGGTATGGCAAGGTTGTAAGAATCGAATGGCCGACGCCTCCCGCGAAAGTGTAAAAGTGTATTTTTATTAACAATTTAATTATATAGTGAAAAGTAACAATCTGGTGTTTTGCTGCAGTTAGAATGAGAACCCTCGACCTCTCACCATCTACATATTATACAGTCCACACAAACCAAGAGCCGAACAGCCACAGCAGGGGAGTTAAAAAGGCCACATTGAAGCTACATGGGTCGTGTACTAGGTTTAAGATAAATTATGAAATTTTTAGCTTAGATGGCAAGGCATTAACTACTTAGCCAGACAGATAGGGCGCGCTGAAGTCCTCACTCAGTACAAAATTTAAGACATCAGGCGCGAGTCTTATTTTTTATCGCGTCTTATTGTAGATTTGTCTCAGATGGCATTCACTACTTGGCCGGACAAATAGGGAGCGTTGAAGACTGTCATCAGGTTGAAAATTTAAGACAACAGGCCTGAGCTAGCGTAACGTAAAGACAACCTAATAAAAAGATCAGTCAAACGCAATAACGGATTCCAAAGAAAACTGGATATGACCGGATTTCTCCAGATAATTCTAGCGATGTTAAAGTAAAATACGGGGTTGCCAAAAGTACTCTATTTATAAAGGTACGATCAGAAACGATAAACATCGCATAAGGTCGGCTTTGTGACTTCGAGGCTCACATTTCGAGGATTTACTGCTAATCCAGGGCAATTTTAAAACCTTAAACGAGCTTACTCTGGGCTAAAAGGTAATGGAATTTCGGTATCGACAAAATGTTGAACTTAAATCTGGTTAAATTATGATGATTGAAAACATAAACAGCGAATTCGAATGGTGTGAAGTGGAATGAATATAGGCTTATGGGTAATTTTAACGACCAAGTTGGCGTGGTGTCATAGGTACTCCACCTCATGGCGTAAGAAAACCAGGGGGGTAAAATGGCCACATCGAAGCAATTCATCTAAGAAAGCAATGTTGCAATTTGACATTTGCGCATATAAAAGTAAGTGCGCAATACAAACAAATGTCAAATAGCATTAGCCTAGCTGACGTCATCCCACCCTACGTTGCCATTTCGGAAAAAAGAATTACCCACGTCCATGATTTGAATTTACTTTGCAAGGAAATTTTGATTTACGTAAGTACAGGTTTAGTGTTTTTTTTATGTGTGACAAATTAAAGAAAAAATAATCTTACTAATATTATATATGTGAAAGTTTGTGAGTAATCCTAATTGCTTTTTTAGATGAATTGCTTCGATGTGGCCTTTTTAACCCCAATAGTGTTAGTTGATTCATTGGTGTAAGTCCGGTACCGGGGTTCGAACCAGCGCTCCCCGTTTTTTTTTTTTAATCTTTATTTAATAAAGAGGGTTTTGTCAAACATTGACCACGCCACCCCATCGGACTAACCTAGATTATCGCCTACGTAACGTATCCCCGTTTGAGAAGCAAGCAGCAGGGCCGCAATGACAGTGGTATATAGAAATAACAATTTAGGCAAGATACCAGAATCAGAATCAGAACCATTTATTCAACGTAATTATCATGGATAAACTCAATCAGGGTAATCAACAAAAAGGGTAAGGGTAAGGGGGGGGGGGGAGAAGGGTAGGGTAATCAGGGGTGTAATTATCAGGGTTGATGAGGCTAGTATTCCACCTCACAACCCACACGATAAGAAGAAGAAGATGGATAAACTTGTGAAGGTCAATGTAACATTTTTGAATTACGTCATTTCGCAAGGTGTTATGGCTGAGGAGAAGAAATGACAAGGAACTGCAACAGCAACACATCTTTTAAATCAATGAGGGTAAGTACATTACAAGTTATTTAATAACTAGAGGAACATATTCAATACCAGACATTTTTATCATTTAGGTACCTAATCATTAACCTTATAATAAGCTTTTTTTACATAAAGTACCTAAGCTTCACCTACAGCTAGTATCACATATGTATAGTTTTCTTTTCTTTATTTCACAAATTTTAGTTACATCGTGGCCGAGACCTCCCATTAAGTAATCCTAGGATACTTGTGGCGGGAATAGTTTTCGTTATGGATCCAAGAATTAAAAGCGTCTAATGGGAAGACTAGCAAACTAATACGCGTATTGAGATGAAGACCTATGCGGTAGGTAATAATAAAGTTTTCTCTTACTATGTATTCTCGTATGAAACTCGCTTTGAACAATCATAGATGTCCAACACTCCCTCTTTATTGTTCCGCCGAAGTCGGATAAAAAAATAAGGCTGCAATGATTTTTAAGAATCCGAATACATCTACATTGGCCCCGATTCCTCCTAATTATATTTTAAGTTATACCCATCATTTTCTTATTCACCGAAAACGAAACGGACGGATGATTTTAAAATTAAAGAATAACTCGGACGAATAACATAGGCATCTTGCTCATATGCAATCCTTTTGACGTGTGCTGTAAACTTAATAATATAGGGTTATATTGGCCAATACAAAATTTTGGAAGGGTTTTTTGATTTCTGCCTAAAATTGACGTGTGTTCCATAAACTTTATGCCTGTCGATTACTTACGTGTCCTTTTCCTTTTCGGTGGGTAAGAAAATGACAGGTATAACTTAAAATAAAATTAGATGGTGTGTGCTGGAATCAGCACCATTATACCTTTGTAATATACCTGGGGAGGAGTGAGTGTATTTACTACGCACCTCTGCCTACCCCTTCGGGGATATAGGCGTGATGTTATGTTATGTAATATACCTAAGTTCACAATTATATACCTAACTGGGGTAGTTCGTGGCACAGCCATCGCATGATGAACTAAGTACCCGCGTTTTACCGATCTTTAAATTGTACCAATGTCAGATTATTAAGAATCAGAAATATTGAAGATTTCTACCTTATTGTAACGTGCGATCCTTGTGTCCAGCGACAGCGCTCGCCACCTCGCCGGCAAGATAGCCAAGCACGTGCTCCAGGAAAACACAGTTCCACGTTTTAAGTTAAATTATTGTCACAACACAACACCACTCTTCTTTTTAGTCCTCGCCACTTCCCATTACGTGGGGTCAGCTTTCCGCAGGATTCTACAAATCTTTGTATGAAATCGTATGCAACGCCGCGCGCCTACCCGCACTTCACGACACGACGAAAACTTCACGAAACGACTTCGGCGCGTGCGGCTCCTGTGACGCGCCTAAGCGCGCGTTCACCTTTTTTGAACCTAGCGTCTTCATGTCCTTTTGGACCCAGGTTCCCTGTTTCTACTTAGTAGCCATGGAAAGGAGTTTTCTCACAACATGGTTTTCCGTTCTCATTTACTAAACTACACCACGGATACACTAATTTGTTATTCTGATCACTGATCACTCGCGTTAAGGTTTTTCCACGTATTTTCAGAGAAATACATTTTTTCCGGGCAGACCGTCGTGCCTCCAGAAAACCGACGAAGTAACTGATCGACAGCACCAGAGGCGTCGCAATCGCTACCGTAAGTCGGTCGTAGCTTGTAATTGGACGAAACGTATGAGCGCGTTGAAAGGACTCTGCTATTGGTCTAAAATTTTAAAAATTGCGTATAGGCAGCCTACTTTGAAAGATTTGCTTTTGACGCATTTTTTTTTTAACAAATTGAATAAAGAGCGTGCTTTTTTTTCTAAATACCTACGCTAGATAAAAATATTTGTATGGCAATACTTTGCTGGTACGATGCACGAGTCCAATTCTCATTCGGGCATATTTTTTTTTATTGATAGTGCAAACTTAGCACAGCCTGGACACTCCACATAAAAATCTCATTCATACTGTGTGCCACCTAACGGGTAAGTGCGAGCGAGACAAACAATCGCGCGCACTCAACGGCTTACGGCCTTTATATAACACGAAAGTGAGTCCCAATGGATTGGTGAACTAAATCAAACTCGGCACCGTTACGAATTGGTGCGGGGCGGAGAATGTCTGTATTGGAGACTAGAGTTACTCTAGTGTTATAAATAATAAAACTGTCAGCGGACTGTAAAAACTGGTAATTATTGTGATCTTAGAAAATAAAGGAAAAGGGCGTTGTCAGCTGTTCCGCCGAGATCGTCGTAGTGTTCTCGTAGCGACGCGCAGACCCGTTGCTGTAGCAATATAAAGGCGCGCAGACGCGTTGCACTCGACGACCCGGTCACTATAGCTATAGAGGCAGCCAATCAGCTCGCGACACCAAACCCGTCGACGATTTCCCTCAATAAGCGCTTATCGCTACCGACCCACTAGGGTCGATTAATTCTTTCAAATACTTTTCCTCTCAGACGACGCCATGAGCCGAGGTTCGCGCTCAACTGGGCACCCTCAGGCCTGTTGTCTTAAACGTTCTACCGGATGAGAGCCTTCAGCGCTCCCCGTTTGTCCGGCCAAGTAGTTAATGCCATCTGCGGCAAATCTACTATAAGTAAACCATAGTAGTCTCCATTTAAACGCGGTAAGAACCCGTTATTACGTGCTTTAATTACTATAAGTAACGTCAAAAAAAAGCGTTGCACCCCTTATGCCACTCGTAAGCCGGCGCGGGTTTAAATGTCAATGTCCATTCTATACACAGTATTATTCTTTATTCTATGACCTTAGTACGAGTCTAAGCACGTTGTAACTTTAAGTTATACGCCAAGACGTAAGATGAGGTAATGAGCATCGCCTGAATATTTTAGAGGCTTTCAGGTTCTTAGACGTTATGGCGATGAAGGTTTTTACGACGCTGTTAGACTGATGCAGTGTTGGTTTATGAAGAGATTTGTGACTATTTGATGAAATAAACTGTATTGGACACATAGTTCATAATAAACTTTTACCGTGATTCTTACTTTTTATGGAAGTTGACCTTAATTATTTAGTGATGGATATGGATATATCCAGCAAAATATTTTTACTTATTTTAATCTTCTTCTCCTGCCGTGTGGGTTGTGAGGTGAATTGCCAACCTCATCAACCCTGGTGCCAGGGTTATTAGGCCGCCAAAGGCCCGCGACGTGCCACATGTAACAACTACGTACTTACATCAGTAAATAGTAACCGGGACCGAAGCGCAATGGCTTAACGTGCCTTCCGAATCACGGAACGTCTTACTTTCGGACAATCTCGTGAACAGCCTGTAATTTCCTGACCAAACTAAGGATCACAAAGTGATTTTTGTGATAAGTATGTCCCCACCGGAGTTTTAGTAATAATATTTGTTTATTGTCAAAAAAGGCGGTACAATTTTTCGTCTTTACTTATACGTAGATAGAATGTATTTTATCCACCCTATTTTTATATTGGACACTAAAAGTCATTTTATCTTTATAAGCAGAAGAAGATTTTTTAAATTTCACAATCATAACTTGGCATAGCACCTGGCCGTATCCCCAAAGGGTTAGGAAGAGACGTATAGTACATGATATCAATTATTCAATGAATCAAACATGAATTCACACTCACAAAGTCGAATTCCCGAGCCGATCGTTCAAAAAGTAAGTAATTAAACAACAAAAGACTTTCTGCAAGTAGGTCATTGCCAACCGAGAACTTTCTAGAAACATCGTCTAAACTTTTGCTCTAAATAGCTTAAGCTAAGCTTAAGCCAACGGTACTCGTAATAAAACGGCTTATACCACAAAACTCGGCTTAACAGACCGTAGGTAATACCCGACTGAGAAAAAGCTGGAAGTAAAAGAAATTCTCGTTCAACGCTGGATAATTTTAATTAAATCCTAGCTTGGAAAAAGTTCTTCCGTACAGGTAGATTATTTTTATTCACAGATCACAGAAACAAGGGAGAGATGCCCTCAGCACTAAATTACACGAGTCCGCAACCGGCCGCATGTCGCCTGCTAACTCTTTTTTTTTATCCAAGTATGTGATTGTTTATTTTTTTACGTGACTTATTGTAGATTTGCCGCATAAGTACTCGTATATGGCATTACTAATTGGCCGATGTACCTATACCCGCGCTCAGCGAAATCAACCTACAAGTGTGTGTTTTTTTTGACGTGATTTATTGTAGATTTGCCGCAGATGGCATTAACTACTTGGCCGGACAAATGGGGAGGCGCTGAAGGCTCTCACCCGGTACAACGTTTAAGACAACAGGCCTGAGGTGCCCAGTCGGGCGCGAACCTCGGCTCAGGGGGTCGTCTGAGAGGGAAAATATTTGAAAGAAACCTGCTAACTCACGGCGGTGTGTGACGGTGTGAAGCTGCCGCACGAAGACATTTTTGGCTGGACCGCTACATGGATTTACCCGCCGCTCATTACGTCGTAACACAAACGCTAATTGTGGTATTGCGATAACAAAGAACGAATAAATTATGTGGAAAGTTTTGTGTTTTCATCGTTCTCACAAAGTCAAACCATCACCTACATAAATGGGGCTTAAAGGAGTCGCCATACTGTGAATGTGGTCACCCGGATCAAACCATATCACACATAGTGAACGAGTGTCCTCTGCGCCGGTTCCCAGGTAGTATAGCCGAGCTGCACTGTGTGACGGATGCGGCAGAGACTCGGTTAGGGGAGCTTCAGCTGGATATATGATCCACGCAGGATATTTTATTTTTGTCTGCCATACGCAATAATAATAATAATCGTTCTCTCTGTAAAATATTTCATTTGTGCATATGTCGGTAACACTAGCTATGCTCCCGCGGCATCTCTCTATGATAATAACTCTGTGGTTTATTCTTTTCCCTTTTTTTTCACCACGATCGATGCAACGGAATCCAATTGGACTAATGCACGTGTCCTGGCCGGTAATTTTGTTAGCACTCCATTTTATATAGTGTTGTTAAAGTACTGCTTTTACGTCCATTACTTGGCCGTTTAAAAGTTTTTTTATTGTTGTGTACTTAATTTTACCTCCTATGGTAAGAAGCGGACACTTTATAGCAGTTTGCTACTCGGCATTTCAGTATCTCCTTATTTTGGATTTGTTAAGTTTATTTATTTATTTACCGCAAAATAAATACATAAATATAATGTGCCGTTCCCGAGAATGTTTCCGTTGTATAAACTATTTAATAGTAGGTAAGGACACTAGCTGTTTTCTGTTTCAAAAACTTGTACTCTGGTCTTATCCGTCTAAAGGTTAGGTAACGTTCCCAAAGTGGGAATATTACAAATAAATCACTAGTCGTGATTCACCTCTATCATAGAATAAAGAATACTATGTACAGAACAGTAACTGTCCGCACCGCGGACACTCGATATAAAAATCTCATTCTTACCGTGTTGCGCCTTACCGCGTAAGTGCGAGCGAGATAGATAGTACGCGAGCGCTCCCCCTTACTACTTGGCGACTTACGGTCATTTAGGGTTTAGACTCAGAGGTGAAGTAAATCTAACTGGATCCCCGATACGAATTGGTGAATGGCGGAGAGTTACCGTTCTATGCACAGGGGGGCTAAAAAGGCCGCTTTTGATGAATCATAATATGTTCCTACTATGAATTGAATTGCAAATCGTAAAATGACCACTTATGGATTTTCATATTTCAATTCATATTACGATTCATAATATGAATTTCCCATTTTGACAGTTCTCTATGGAAAGTCTTAAAATGGCCAACTTTAAGATGAATTGCAAACCTCAAATAGCTGAATTCTTAGAAGTTATTCAAGAGCAACCTTTTTCAATTCATCTTGTAAAACGCGGGAAAGTGTTTGTAAAAAATTCAACAAATAATTTAATTAGCTTCAAACAATACTATCTGCTAGTGCCTCGGTGTGGTATAAGCCCTATTTCAAAGTTAAATGAAAAGATTAGATATTAAAATTGTACCTAAATGCTTACCTATTTATAGGTAAGTACCTATTAAGTACACTGAGTACCTATTTATGCCTTACTAGAGGCGTATAAAAGCTAGTGCACATGTTTCCATGCATCGGGCCAGTGTGTCAAACTGCATAAGAGTGGTGACTCTAGCTTTAAACAACAAGCATACACTACCACGGGGCAAGTAGAATCACAAGTATTATTCTTTATTCTATGAAAGAAGCAAATGGACACGTCATAGCTCCTAAAGTGAATATATCGCAGAATTGAACCCCAGATTTACAATTGCACTAGCTAGGACACAGTAACTTTTGATGTCACTGGCTAAATCAAAAAGATTAATGTGGTGTCCACAACTTTTCTGAAACGAAGCGGTTTGAACTTAGATAGCTTGATAGATTAATGACTGTGAAGAACAATGTGTTCTAAATTCAAAATCTATGAGCTATAGCCCAGTTGCAAGAACGTTTCACTCTCACTGTGAGGTCGCAGGTTCAAATCCCAACACGGACCTAAACGTCATGTGCTCAGAGGCGAAGGAAAACATCGTGAGGAAACCCATATTCCTGAGAAATGTATCTCGTAGGTATATAACCTAACCTGCATTGGGCTGGTATTCCTTCCGCCGGTTGGAAGGTCAGACAGGCAGTCGCGTCTGTAAAAAACGGACCTGGGTTCCTATTGCCAATTATTTATAACTCTTTGATTTCGGATGGCTGTAACAACTTATTTCATTTTTCAACGAATTTCGATTCTGTTTTCACGTTTGGTTATCAATTTATGTCTATTTTGGAACTATTATAAGGAACTTGAAATAACCCTCCTTTAAGCTTCGCCGCAGTCGGGTAAATAGAAACACACGTGTCTCTAAATGTGTACCTATATAAGTACAAAAATTTTTAACAGCACCATGATAGCAGGTACGGTCACGAGTACTAATATGTATACAATTTGAAACCATGTCACATTAACTTTTTTGACAAATGAAACCACAATTGTCATTAAATGTCAAATATGATAGTGCGACAGGGTTTTAATGGGTACATGATATTACTCATGACTGTACCTATTGGGAAATCTATCACACGCTATTATAAATAAGTAAATAAACTAACAAGGTAAAAAACTGACATCCTTTGATCATGAAACCTAAATACGATTCTATATATATATATTAAAATAAATATTCTTTTGATTCGGAATAATTATATAGCTTCATTTATTTCTACAGGTCTACAAAGAGCAGGTAAACATTAATTTATTTCTAATTAAATACCGCGTTTAAAGCAGGGATATGAGACTCCCGATGTTTCGACACTGTTGCAAGTGCCATGATCACGGGATAACAGTGTCGAAATATCGGGAGTCTCATATCATTGCTTTAAACGCGGTAAGAATCCGTTATTAAGTGTTTTAATTATGATAATAACCGCGTAAACTTAAAACAATATATAATTTATTTCTTGTTTATTTCCTTATTGATTTTTCTTTCTAGCATACCCCACGTAAAAACCATATTGGGGCAAACAGAACTACAAGTTCATAATGTATTGTACTTACCCATATTTCCACTCTAGCCATAGAGGTGAAGTGAAGCTTTCTTTATGTCAAAAAGCTTATTATGATATTAATGATTACCTAAATGCCTGGTTTTAAGTGTGTACCTCTAGTTAATAAATAACTTGTAATGTATAGGTACCTTTATTGATTTAATACATGTGTTACTGTTGCAGTTTCTTGTCATTTCTTCTCCTTAGCCACAACACCTTGCGAAATGACGTAGATTCAAAAATGTTAAATTGACCATCAACGAGTATTTTCCAAAGGAAATAAAGTTTATTATTTTTTCCATGATAGTCACGGTGACAGACAAATAAATAAATAGTTACATAAATATTTCCTTCCTTCTTTGTAAAAGTCGCAGCCGCAGGAACTAGAAAAATATAACTTGTGGCGCCATCTATACGACACAATGACTTACTACTAATAAACTACGCGGTTCTGTTGAAAAGGTTGCTTGTTGTGTTAGTTCCATGTGTATTACATAGATGGCAGCACATTGCATTAGCGGAGATTTTGATTTTTTTTTTCAATGTTTCTTACTACTTTCTTAGTATACTCGTGAGTGTGATAAAAGATAATAAACGAGTGTACAGTATAATGCACTTTAATTTATGTACCAAACCTAACTGGTATTCAATTAATTTGAACAACAGACTTGTATTTTTTGGACTTAAAGGCAAAAGCAGCCAATAATTCACCAAAAATGTGTCAAAATAAACTACAAAATTAATAACCATAAAATTGTATATTTTAAAAATACTTAAAACATTTCTTACTTACGACTATGAAATTAAAATCTTAAAAGTATTTCTCTAGGGGTTCCCCTAGTATTTGTTCTAGCTTTCTAATGGCATCTTTAGTAGCGGCTTCTATTCTAGAGTCGCCATCTTCTAGAAGTTCGGCTAAGAACGGTACACTTTCTGCCAGTAGAGGGAGCCAGCTACTGCCTAGCTGCGTTGCCATGGCAACCAAGCAGTCTAGGGCAATCAATCTGAAATAGAAAAAATATGATAATTTCAATGAAGCTAGGACAAAATCTCTTCGCCGCTCAATAATATGATAACTAACTCCAGAGTCAATTAGAAGTCTACCGCCAGTATCAGTTAGACACTCCATCATGATGGAAAGGGCATAATCCAGACGATAAGCAGATGAATGCATATACTGTTTTTGGCGTCCCTATTAGAGTGTGACTTGTATTCTAGTGAACTTAGCTTACATGTCATATGTAACACAAACAGCTTATATACGTCCCACTGCTGGGCACAGGCCTCACCTCAATCAACCGGAAGGGATGGAGCATACGCTGTTTGCGCCACTGCGGGTTGGTGGAGGCAATTGGCCTACACTTAGTAATTAAGTAACACAATTAATTACTGACCTTATTTCAGCATCATTATGTCTGATCTTCAACAAAACCTGGTAATTCAAGAGTTTCCAAAGCGAATCATCGGCCGTTGCCACTGCAAACTGCGATATACAAGGGATTAATGACTCTGTGGCCCTCGTCTTTAGCTTGGAAATCCCTCCAAGTGCATTCTCCAATTGATCCACAACCGGCTGCATAAGGGTCTCAAATCTATCTTTATTTATGAAACTCTGACTGTCGTATAAGAAGACGATATGCAACGTCTTTACGACATAGTTGATCAATGTAATGCACTTGTCTTCCGAATCGAAGTATAAGTCCTCAGTTTTGCTAGTGTTACAAGCGTCTAATAATTCTGCAGCATTCTTTATAAAGTGGCCAGCGAACAGCACGAAAAGGCCCTTCAGTTTGTCTGCTATTGCGCTGCTTAACCTGAAATAATTAATTAGGAAATTAGGGCGAGTACATTAGTATGTACGGTCACGAGTATTAATATGTATACACTTTGGTACCATGTCACATTAACTTTTTTGACAAATCGAACTGTAAGTCTCACTAAATGTCAAATATGTTAGTGCGACAGAGTTCTAAAGTTATATTACATTATATTGCTCATGACTGTACATACAGTACATTTAAGAGACAACGTAAGTAGGTAGTTTGCATAAAACCTGTAGGTATACTTGATAATAATTAATAGTTTTGATATTGAATTCAAACTTTCCAACAATCCTTAGGTGAGCTTGAAAAGAGTTGAGGTATAATTTTATCGGCATAATGCTGACTTTTAATATGGCTAATAATTACTGTTGCAGAATAAATTAATTGAAATGTATGTACCTGTAGAATGTAATAGCTCTATCTTTATGCCCTTCAACATTGGTCCGTATAGCCCAGTCGTAGATCTTGAAATAAAATGGCCTGAAGCTTGTTTCTGACAGCTTCAGAACTAGAGAAACAAGCGCGTTAACCACTTCATCTTCTGCTCTATCGATGACGTCAGAATCCACATTCTTCTCAACAGCATCGCTTCGTAGCTGCAACGCTGATAGGAAGAAAGTAGTCAAATCGTGCTGTAGCGTGTTAAAATCAGCCGGAGTGATGTTTCCAAAGCTCTCTGCCAACACTGACATCACAGGGCCAATTGCGTCAAAGTTCTCTTTCTCCAAAAGCAGCTGATGGGTCTCATTTGCAACTGGGATCAAAACTCTTGGCGGAATAGAACTGGCTATTTTCTTCTTAATATTCAACAGTTTCGTTATAATAGCAGAGACTTTAGCGCACTCTTGATCGTACTTCTGCCATTTCGCCAGCAGTATCGAGTACTCATATAAGATTTTCTGTAGATATGGGCTTAAAAACAGCGGAAGACTTTCAACAATCTTGGTTATCGCTGTTACAGTACTTAGTAGGACTACTTCAGGAGTCTCAGCACTTCGCTGCTTCTTCAAAACCTTTATTAATGCCGGCATAAACTTCCTTAGACTTGCTAGAGCATGTGCTTTTAAGTTGCCACATAATTCCGCCAGGCATAACACGACTGAAGCCATAACGTAGCCAGAAATGCTTGGATTGCATGTAAGATCCGTGATTGTTTCCAAAAGGGGCTTGAATCTTTCAGGGTTATCAGATGCTAGGAGTCTGGTAAGCAACTTCAAAGTCAGAAGAGCAGTTTGCTGATTCAGTTCTAATTCTTGGAAGGCAGTGTCGCTATGACCTTCTTCTTTACTTCCGACTGTTTTAACAATGTCAATTAAAGCTGGCAGTAAAGAGTACATGAGTTCTTTGTCGACTGTTTCGAACATTTCCGGGCTGAACTGTATTTTGGAGTTCAATAATTCCATCGCTTTTCTTCGGACTGTCACAAGGTTATGCTCCAACAAACCTCTAACTACTGATACGAACATGGAAGCTGATAGTAAATTATTGGTGTGATCAAGCAAGTCATAACTGTGATGTAACATCACCTTCCAATAAGTCCCCTTGTCATCATTGACCTTAGATATATTCTGTATGAATGTCAAAATGTTGACTATCAACGTTTTGTAGCGGCCTTCCATAGTCTTAATATCAGTTGCTTGACTGCAGTGCTGGATAAATCTGGATGAAGCTAAGCAAGTATTCATGAAAGTTATGATGACGTATTTGTAATGACGTAGTTGGACTGCCGTATGTCCATTTATACTAAATATGTCACTAGAATCGACGTTAGTATCCATTGAGTTCTTATCCTTCTGTAGTGGCAAAGATTTGATATAAACAATCAGCTTAATAAAGTTCTCCAATCCAATTTCAGGTGGAAATTCTAAGACCAGACTTTGTCCGAAATCGAGTCTGTTTATCGGCGATTCCTGATCAGCCAAAGTTCTACGTTTTCTTTTGTCGTCTTTCTTGGTATCTTTGCAATGAACTATGTGAGTCTCCAATAACAAACCCAGGAATACCCAAAGGAACTGACTAGGCCCCAGGGTTTCTATAAGCTTCGTGTACAATGGTAACCTTCTGTGTTCCGGTACATGAAGAACTACATCCGCGAATATCCGAAGAACTGGAACTACACGTTTTTGTAACTGCTGAAGTTCCTTCTCTGTGTAATCTTCGACATTCTTATCTAACTTTACTAAAATCGGTACCAAAGTTTCTATGATTTTGATAATAATCTGGAAACTGTACGCATCGTCGTGTCTCAGTACTGATGAGCCCATGAAAGTGAATATCTCCATTGTGTGGTGGAGTACCTGTTCAGGCATCATATAAGCAGCATGAGACAATAATATCAAGGCATGGTGATGAGTTTGAGGATTCTGAGTGCCCCTGATACATTGTACCACTAGCTCTACGTCAAATATGGATTTGAGAGACTTTAGCTGTTCTTTGTCTGTATCATCAACAAATTTCTTACAATAATACCACAGCGATGACAGTATTAGTTGCTTTGTATATTCCACGTAGGATTGCTCTTCGAATCTCATGCACTTTTTCAGCAGTTGAAATAGAATGTTCACGAAATAATCGTCAACTGTCATTCTCTTTTTACTTTGAACGTATTCAAGCAACGCTATTCCTAGTCTCCATTCATTAGTCTCTGTCAACTGGTATGATATCAATGATACTGTAGATTTCTTTTTCTGCGAAGTGTTAGTCGGATCTTGTGCATTCAACATTTCTTCTAAAATCGGTTTGAAGTCAGCAAAATCTAAATGGACTTTCTTCATGACTTTTGACGCTGCGCTCGATATTGTAGGATTGTTGCTGAAAGCACCAGCAGAAGTTATCAGATATACTAAACTTTTCGACTTTGTTCCAGGGACTTTTTTGAAGACATCTTCATCGATTTGCTTCAATATCAATACACAGGGACTACTGAATGTCTGATCTTCTTCCAATAAGCACTCTCTGTATTCCTTCAAACCCATTTCAATATATTTCCAAACTTGGTCCTTTGCAATTGTAGAAATAGTTGATTCATTAATGTGGCTGTAAACACTTTTCAACAGATTTGATTCATATATGTCCAACATTACTTTAGTGTCCATTTCCTTCAGTTTTTCTTCAACAGAATTCAAAGATGTCACAATAACAGGGAATGAGTTTGCATTGTTGAACAGAGAGAGAATCTTCAAAAAGCTCGCTTTAATATGGGCTGGAGTATCTCCGGTTAAAATGTTTGAAAATTTCGCTAAGCAATTCTTTTTGAATGCTTTATTCTCTGAAGTTGGTTTAGTGAGGACTGTATTCATAATGTGCAAAACTTGTTCATGGTCCAATAACAGCTCTTCTTTGTGGGACAGCAATTCTCTCAACAACTGTGAATAAACCAGATTTTTATCATGCTCTTCCCATAACAAGGCTATGACGAAATCAATAGTGCATTCTCTGATAGCTGCAATAGGATTATTCAAGTCAAAGAGAACTGTTAAGAGGACTACATCGGAATCGTGGAGCCATTTCGCCTCTTCCTGCACAGCGATGAAATTGGTAAGCAATTTGAGACTTCGAAGTTGAAGTTCGGGACTAACAACATCTTTTGGGTCGCAAGCATAAAGTATATGTCCACAAGCGACATTAGCAATGAAATCAAACTTTTCTTTAGGATTTTGGAAACATTTCCCGAGCAATTTCTGTAATAATTTAGAGTAGTTTTCTCCATAACTGGGAATCGCACATCCAGTAACGAATATTTCGTATAATCTTCTAACGAGAATAGTTTTAACTGACTCACAGATGTTACACCATGGCTTTGGAATATTTGTAATATTTATATCCTCAATGATTCTTGAGAAAATATATTCCATAGTTTCAAATAGTATTTTATCCTGTCTGGCTAGTTTGACAAATTCGGGTATAATATCTTTTGAAAATGCTTGGCTTCCTGAACTAGATACTATGACCCTGTTTTCGACAGATTCCAAGAGCAAATTCAATACATCTGTAATCTCTTCCACTGTTGATTTTGCAAATGAGCAAGACTTTAGGAGCAGGAACACACAAATATCAAGAGTGTTATCTTTGTTCAGCTGTAGGACATCAAGCATATCATCAAAGCTTACTTTTCTGTCGTCAAATAGAACTTTGAATATCACTTGATTCAACACTTCAGGATTATCTTTAAACGTCTTGTTGAGACCCTTTATATTCTTAGTGAGTGGAAACTTCTTTCCCCATGGTGAACATAAAATATCCCAAGTCAACTCAGCTGAGTTTTCATCGTGCGGAAATAGGTAAGGAACTAACGCCAACACAGTTTCTTGATTTACAGGCAGTATGTCAAGAGAACAGAACTTGGTAATCGCTTTTCGTACCACAGGCCTCCATTTCTTAGATCCTTTGGAAATAATTTTGATAAAACTTTCAGTTAGATCAGTTTCAGTAAGAACCTCTTTCAAATACATTGTCGGTAGGTCTAAAGCTGCAGTGACAACTGATGGATCCTCGTCATTGAGTCTATTAACAAGAGAATCTTTTACAAAATCAGCATTTTCCGCTTTCAACGACGCAAATTCTTTACCAATGTACTTCACAGCTTCAATACGTAATTCCGGATTAACGTGATTGAGGTTTTCAAACAAATATGCGTCTCCGACTTTGTGAGCAACTGCAGGGTTGAATCCTAGTACTTTAGACAGTAGCTTCTTTCTCTTAGACGATATATTCTCTTCAGAACTCATTATCTTCTTTATGACTTTGTCGAAAGCCTCTGGATATTTCGTTTCAACAGTCTTGAGCAGTGCTGAGTACCATTAGAGGACTTTGCTGGAGAAGTTTCCTTCATCATCAAAAAATTCAATGTCACTTTCATCTCCATCCGGAGTATTATTAGCATCTTTCTTGAGATTGTAATGGTCAAGGATGCACCTGGAATTATAGAAAGATAAGGCTAAATTAAACCTTCCATATAATTTTTGTAAAAACATATTTTTTTTTAATATAAAATGAATTAAAATAAGATGACTGTCTTTTACTGCCTTACAAACATTAAGATACAGATTTTAATTTATGTAATTTGTAGTGCATTTTGTAATTTAAAAGTTATTTTAATTTTGGGGCAGATAAGATATGAGATGGCAATGAATCGAAAAGAAGAATGATACTTTGATCTTCAAAGTTATCATAGTCTATTCAAATCTTCTCTAATAACATAACAAACGCTTTTTTATACACACAGGAAATACAAAATATAGGCTGCCTTATTGCTAAGTACCAATCTCTTTCAGGCAACCTTTGGCAATTTATTAAATAAAATACATGAATGTTATGATAAATATAGTATTAATGTTTTAAGGATTATAATATATTTATTTAATAGGGATGTCTAAATTACACAATCTCTAATTATCTATCCCTAATGACTCAGTGTAATATTATAGTAACTTTGTAAATCTCACAGTAACCAAAGAAGCAAGTATTGCAGAAAATAATAAATAGTGGAGCAAATGACATGAGTAACAACACCCTTTCCAAAACATATATTACATAAAGAAATTTAATATTTTTACTGTCTAATTTACAACTGGAGAACAAAGACCCTATCTTTAGCATATAAATTAAACAAAAAACTTACTTGATAACCTTTTCAGGCTGTTGATCTTTCAAATTTACTTCATCAATAAAAATCTCCACCAACTGACTGAAGCTTCGGAACTCATCCACATCACTTTGTACTTCTGGAAGGATGCTTGACAGGAAAGCCAACGTAAATGGATGAATGTTGATCTTCTGCTCAACAAGTTTCTTCAAATGTCTACCAAAGTTGGCCAAGACATCCGCAGACATCTCATGAAGAATAACTTCTGATACCTTAGTGATGTGTGACTGGTTTGTATATAGCAAGTTGATGAGTAATGCCATATCATACGACAGTTGGTCAAATTCGGTAGTCAAGATTTTATGAATAATTGCATTTAAAGTTTCCTCCTTTATGCTTGCTTTAGTTGACAAAAAGCCTAATATAACATATGCTGATGATCTGAAGTCTATGACCGGTGATTCTAAAGCTTTCATCAGAGTTGGCAAAAGAGCATTAATCATGCTTTCTTTAACTTTTTTTACCGTATTTATAGCCCCAATGGTAGTTGAACAGAAGAATGCAAAAACTGTGTTCAGTTGTGAGGCACGCTCACCAAATTCTTGTACATATTTGACTGTGGTTTTTGCTATGTATTGTAGAGTATCTATGTTTGATATGCACTGATTGTACATGAGCTGCTTCGCTAATGGTATACCGTTTTTCTGTATAGGTTTCAACCATCCCCATCTGTTAGATGCTTTCAAATCCAATATCTGAACGAAACGGATGAATATTTTTGTCTCATGGTATGGTAATACTAGAGCTAAGATTGCATCTTGATTGTACTGATGAATGTGGTAACGGTTCACTAGCCATTCCAATGCTTTGTGAGAAGATTCCAGGAGTAAATATGGAGACAGTAGTAACAGAAATTTCTCGATGGTTTGATCAAGGTTCTGGTTGACTTCTTTGCTCTGCATGGCTCTTTCAAAATCTTTTGATGATAAACTGAAGAGAGTGTCTTCATACAGTCTGAAACCTTCGTACAGAGCTATAAGTTCTTGAAGGCCGCTTAGACCGATCTCATAGAACGTATCACGATCCTTAGTAGCGGCTACTTTTGGGTCGAAAAGTAACGATGCCTTTTTCTTGTCATCTTTATAGATTGTTGCTTGAGGAACAGTCAGCTTTTGAAGCTGTTCCGCTAAGGAGGTCGCAGCCATTTTTTTCAGCCAAATTTACCTAGAAAAAGCATTGGCATCGTTAAATAAAGCACACATGAACATAACCTATACTGAAAAACATTTAAAAATAAAACAAAAACCAAAGAGTACTGACTGCATAATTTATAGAAGCAGAAGATTACTGTTATAACGTCTTGCACAAAACTGTATCTGTAATTTGTCACTAAAACACAATTTTTCTATCAAAAATGTGGTAAAAATTAAAGACAACACGAATAACTCCACTACTCCACCACTCGCTGACCGACAGTGGACACCACGTGCCAACGACGTTTATTTGACACTTTTGACAGGTGTTGTTTGTTTTTTAATGGGTTTGAACCACTTGACCTTTAGCTGAATTAATTCACTCTTTAAAAGTATAAACTTGCCAGTCTTGCCACAATGATAGAGAAACTATATAGCTGATTTGATTTTTATAACCATTTTGAATGATCATCAAAACATTTCATGCTGAACTTCTCATCCGCCTAATAATTTTTGGTAAAGCGATTTATTACCAAATTTGTATATATCTATTTCAACAGAGAATTTAAAGAATCTGGTACCTAGTGCATGTGTGACGAGATGATAGCCTACTCAGATTCTCTCCGCTCCCCTCGTAAAGGTGAAATCTTTTGTTACCATTAGAGGTAGGAGCCGCGCCGGCAAGGCGCGGCGCAGCCGCGCCAGGTCCCAGACCACGCCGCCGTCGCCGACCCTGTAGTCGGCGCGCCGACCGCGTGGTTACACCCCTTACACGACATATAAAACTCTAGGTTTAACTGCAGACTTACACTCTAGTTTTAATTACAGACACAACAACGTAAGACTACATAGATAACATTGTTACGTAACATATTTTAGCATAGTTACACCAATCAAATTATCCGGGTAGACGGAATTTGTAGCAATGTCTCATTGTATCCCAACCCAAATTTGAGTGTGCTTACACTTCACTTCTTCTCTCGCGTGGGTTAAGTAAGAGGTCAGTGACAGACCCTATAACAGGTATACTCTTGAGCCGCTAAAAGCCCCTGAAATGGCTCATATACCGGGTAACCAACCAAACTAGGCATCGTGAGCCTAACGCACAATTACTGGACTACGTAAGCCGTTACACTCCAGGACCACTAATTTTAAACATACTTAAACTAAAATCTAAATAAGTAATTTAGTATAGCGAGTAAAATAAACGCGCCACCTATTGGTGCTAATCGCGCGCTAAATAAGCGCACTGTCCGCCCGCCCGCTCGCTACCGCTCGCCATAGTTTTGTTGTTAATATTGTTAATTTGATTATTCACTGATTTATTTTACAGTATTCTTTATATTTTATAGTTTAACTTCTTGAGTAAATAACTAAACAGTGCAAAGTGTTTTTATTTGAAGGACGGCTATAAAACTGGCTGCCCAACGTGTGGCCGAACATCGAGTGAAAACATTGTGTGGAACTGTATTTTCGTTGTTTTTGTGTACGATTTGGGACTTGACAAGTTTTTTTTCGGGTTGATGGACACCTGTAACTTCGTCGACATCGTATTTCAGCGAAATTATAAAGGATTTCAGTGTAAAATCAGTGAAACTGCGCGTACGCGGTCATTGACTTTTCGTCAATTTTGGGTTCAAAAACTGTCGTATACAGTTTTCTTACGGACATTCAATATCAGTTAATGTTTTTGGACATTTGTATTATCATAAAACAGTGTTGTGTTGCATACATTCTACTTTTTACAAGTTTTGTTCGAACATTTTATTCGTTGCATTTCACACCGCGTGTGTTGAGAAAAAAGTGCTGCCAACATAATAACTGTAGTGAACTTCCTTTTCCTATTCGGACATTTTTGACAAGTGACAGTGACAGAAAGCTGGTAGTGCCAACCTTCGAACTGTATATATCATAGACTAAACTGTCAAAGTGACGTGAAAAATTCGGAGACACGTTCATAATATTTTTTACATTTTTAATTCAAATGATAATAGGATTTGGCAGAACTTTATAAAATATTTTTGTGAACTTTGAAAACTTGGTAGAACTGAACAACTGATAATATTACTGATATTCTTGTGAACATTCTGACTGTAATTATGGTGGTTACGCGTTCTCGTGTTGCTAGTCCGACTGGACAAGATATGGATGCGTGTCCCGTCACGACGGCTCCTCTAGAGTCGTTGCCGGTGCCGGATGGTTCTGGTACCGCTCCAGCAGTGTCTGCCGGCATTTCTCCAGCTTCGCCTGTGTTGCCGAGTTCTGCTGCTCCTGTGATGACCTCACCACTAACATCTGCCACAACAAGGGTGTTGTGGGCGGATGAAGTCTCCAGAGAATGTATACCTCAGATGGTTCAATCGGTAGTTACGACACCTGTGGTACAGATCCCTGCTGTCTCCAACATTCCCGTCGTGTCACCAGCGCATGTACTGTCTGCGCCACACGCCGTGTATCAGCATGGTTTCCCTACTGCGCCACAATATTCGTCGCCTTACCTGCATTACACACAAGCACAGTGTGTACCACCACTAACATCTGTTATGTCTTACCCTCAAATGGCATACCAACAGCATGGCTTTACTCATCCATCTTCAAGCTATTATGGACACCAAGCTACTAACCTGCCTAATCTGTCTTTGACACCTGCGACTCCTATGATGATTACAGATCAACAATTGATGCAGATTCTCAGTGCCGTTCGAGCGCCATCAGCATCCTCTGGTAACTTGTCACGGTGTACTGCACGATTTAATGGAACGGGTGATGTCCAGATATTCATTGATGCTGTGCTTATCTATAAAGAATGTGTTGGAGTAACTGATGACATGGCTTTGAGAGGTTTGCCTATGCTACTAACAGATTTGGCTGCTACTTGGTGGCAAGGTATAAAGCATCAAGTAGTATACTGGCAAGAAGCTATTACCCTGCTGCAACAAACTTATGGAGCACTCCTGCCGCCCCATAAGGTGTTTCGTCGGCTGTTTAGTAAGGAACAGGGGGAGGAGCCAACGGACATATTTGTGTGTCATGCTCGGGCTCTCATTGGACAATTACCGCCTGAAACTTTGTCTGAAGAAACACAGCTGGATATGGTCTATGGCTTGTTGCATCGACGTATTAGAAAGAAAATTGGTCGTACGACATTTAAAACGTTTGCGGAGATGTTGGAACTTACCAGACGTGTGGAAGAACTGCTTGACGAGGGCCATCCTGAGAGGATCATTGAGACACTTACCTCACAGCCTTCTGTTTCTGCCGAGCCTGCTTCTTTGGTACCACCTGCTACGCCTGCTCCCAACGCGCCATCTACTACAAGAAGTAGATCCAAACCGCGCTGCTCCTACTGCAAACAATTTGGTCACCTGAAAGATGCCTGTCCGAAATTATTGAAGAATAGCAAGACTCCTGCTGCTACGAATACCGGTGCTTCGCCGCGCCCTACGCCATCCGTATCATGCTTCGGATGTGGTGCGCCCGGCGTTATACGCTCTAATTGTTCGACGTGCCGTAACTTGAAGCCGGAGCCGTCTTCGCCTTCTTCTACAACTGCGTTTCAATCTGTCGCCGCTTTAGGGAACATAACTGACTCGCGTCAGAGACCTATGATGTCTATCGTTGTATATGGTGCTGAAGGCACTGCATTATTAGACACTGGTGCTAAACACTCAGTTGCTAGTGATAGTTTGCATGCTCACTTGTTGGCGCATGGCCACGAGTTTAAGAAAGTAGGGACTAGTATTAAGCTTGCAAATGGTACTGTAAATTCTGGTGTTTTTGATGTCGCCAAGGTAGACGTGAGGGTGCGCGGACTTGTTATACCTACGCAGTTTGTTATATTGCCTGGTGCAAAGGAATCCTTGTTAGGGATGAACTTTATTAAACAGGCTGGCATGGTGCTTAATTTTAATAACGATACTTTTACAATTTTATCTGAATCTAATCCTCAGACCCTTGAGTACGAGCGCAATGATCGTGGGATTACAACGTGTTCGTCCGTCGATCTCCGAGAAGAGGAAGGTCTTCTTTTGTCTTTGCCTGATAGGTGCCGACTGAACACTCTTTTATTAGAGAACCGAGACATCTTCGAGCCAGGGGGAGGCCCTACAGCTTTTGCAATACACCGTATTGATACAGGTGAGCATGCTCCTATTAGTGTCCCGCCTTATAGAGTGTCACCTGCAAAGAAGGATATTATGAAGAAGGAGATTGAAAACATGTTGGAGGAAGAGATAATTGAAGAAGCCGAGTCGGAATGGGCGTCTCCTGTGGTCATGGTGCCGAAGAAGAACGGCGAGGTACGTTTTTGCGTAGACTATAGGACCCTCAACAATATCACTAAGACGGATAAGTATCCCTTACCTGTGATAGACGACATTCTGCTCTCCACAAAGGCTAACTGTGTTATGTCAACCATCGATCTTAAAGCCGGCTACTGGCAGATCGAAGTCCATCCTGACGACCGAGATAAGACCTCGTTTGTATCACCGTTTGGGACGTTTCGCTTTCGCCGTATGCCATTTGGTCTCAAAAAACTCCCCGGCGACGTTCCAGAGGTTGATGGACCGGTTTAAAGCTGGATTAAAAGGTATAAACGTTGTGGCGTATCTTGACGATATCCTGGTAATCTCTGATGACCTAAAATCTCACCTGGCAGACCTTCAGCGAGTCTTCGAGAGGCTGCGCTTGTTCAACTTGAGGGCGAACCGAGGTAAATGTGTTTTTGCTAGAGAGAGGGTCACTTACCTAGGACACGTGATCTCGATGAAGGGCATAGAGCCTGATCCTGGCAAGGTAGCCGCCGTGCTGTCAAGAGAACCGCCGACGAACCTGAAGGAACTAAGAACCTTCTTGCAGAGTTGCTCGTGGTTCCGTAAGTTCATACCGGATTTTTCTAAGGTCGCGCAGCCTTTAACCAAGCTGACGCGTAAAAATCAACCATGGTTGTGGGAGGACGCGCAAATTAAAGCTTTTGTTGACTTGAGGTCTCGCTTGGCATCAGCTCCGATTCTCCGCCAACCAGATTTTGACGAACCTTTTATATTGAGGACAGACGCAAGTGATTATGCCCTGGGCGCGGTGTTGATGCAAGGCCCAGACTTCAAGTCGGAAAGACCCATTGAATACGCTAGCAGACTCTTAACGAGCGCCGAACGCAATTATACAACAACCGAGAGGGAGGCGTTGGCGGTGGTCTGGGCGTTGGAACGGTTCAGGGGGTATCTTGAAGGGTCGCGGGTCACCGTGGGTACCGATCATCAACCATTGCGATGGTTGCTCTCTGTCAAGACACCCAGCGGACGTCTTGCTCGCTGGGCCATGAAGGTTCAATCGTTCAATTTAGCCATCGAATATACACCAGGTAAGGAGAACGCTATTGCCGATACCTTAAGCCGACCGCCACTGTCAGGTGAAGACTGCAGTGTTTGTTTACTTACGGTCGACTTACCTCATCGTGGAGCCGAGGATATTCGTGCCGCCCAGATGGAAGATCCTGATTGTCAGAAGATCCTGGAAGCGTTTGAAGATCCTACTCGAGCTACGCAGTGGACGGACAAGGGGTTTTATACATCGGAAGGAGTTTTGTATCGCTCAGATCCCGATGGTGAGTCTGACGAACCACTTTTATATCTCCCGCTGTCCCTGCGCGAACCTGTGTTGAAGGAACTACACGATGCTGCTACTGCTGGTCATCCAGGTATTGAACGAACGCTTCTGAAACTTAAAGAAAAGTATTATTTCTCGAATATGCGACATTTTGTGACTCGCTACGTTAAAGCATGCGAGTTGTGTCAAAAGTATAAGGCTACTAACCTGAAACCCGCAGGTTTGTTACAGACCCCCACGCCTCAGCAGCGCTTCGAAGTGCTGGCTATTGATCTGTTTGGACCGCTACCGGAGAGTACGAACGGTGAGCGTTGGATCTTCTTAGTCGAAGATGTAGCTAGTCGATGGGTAGAGATTTTTCCATTGAAGGATTCTACTGCAGAGACGTGCGCCAAGGTGTTAGTGGAGGAGGTCTTTCTGCGATATGGATTGCCACGGAGGGTGATTTCTGATAATGGGGTGCAATTTGTATCCTCCATCATGCAGAAGGTAATGTTAGCTTTTAATATAAACCAGAGTTTGACACCGTTGTACCACCCCGAAGCAAACCCCGCGGAACGGAAAAATCGGGAGATGAAGCAGATGATCGCCATACTTCTGAATGCAGAGGACGATCATCGGAATTGGCCTAGTAAGGTTCCAGTGGTGCGTTTTGCCCTTAATCACGCACCAAATCAAGGAACTGGTAAGTCTGCTGCCTATCTGACCTTTGCCCGCGAGATGCGTGCGCCTGTGGATCTGGCTTATGATATTCGTCAGGTAGTAGAAAATGAAAATTACTTACCTCAGATCACCCCGTATTTGAGTCAGTTCGCTAAGGAATTGGATGAGGTGAACGCCCGTATCCAGAATGAACAGGAGCGTCGGAAGAATGCTGCTGATGTTAGTCGTCGTCCGGGACCGGAATATCGTATAGGTGATCATGTGTTAGTGGAGTCGCATGTCCAGAGTAATGCCGCACGAGGGTTCACGACTAAATTCGCTCCTAGAAGGGAGGGTCCCTTCATAATTGGTAAAGTTGTCAGTCCCACTACTTACGAACTGAAGGATAAGGAGGACCGCATTGTAGGCAAGTATCATGCCAGTGCTGTGGTTCCGTTCGTTGGAACTGATGTAGAGGTAGTTTCGAGGAAGAACCGTGGTCGACCTCGTCGTGCCAAGTCTCGCACGGGACGTGTACGAGGCTTGGAGGGGGAGACTATAGCGAGTAAAATAAACGCGCCACCTATTGGTGCTAATCGCGCGCCAAATAAGCGCACTGTCCGCCCGCCCGCTCGCTACCGCTCGCCATAGTTTTGTTGTTAATATTGTTAATTTGATTATTCACTGATTTATTTTACAGTATTCTTTATATTTTATAGTTTAACTTCTTGAGTAAATAACTAAACAGTGCAAAGTGTTTTTATTTGAAGGACGGCTATATTAGTTCATTATTTAATAAAATTTTAGTTCATGTAGCCTAACCCAACACGGGTCGATGAAATAATATTTGTCCATGATAATTATGCACTGTGCAAAATTGATAGTACAATTTCTAACAAATACTTAAGAGTAAAAGATTTGAAAGTAATTAGATAGATTACAAAAGATATACCTATACTTTTTTGAATTTATTAATTTAAAGCATTTTTAATTCGCCTGCTTTATTTTATTTACCCCCATACAACCATTTCATTTATTAGTAATACGAATAAGAACAAGGCATATTTAATTACTGGATTACTCGAAAATTTTAATTGTATAATATTTTACAAAAATCACTTCACGCCGCCGGCGCCGACCCTAAAAAGCCGGCGCACCGCCGCCGCCGGCAAATTTTGGGTCGGCTCCGACCTCTAGTCACCATAACCGATCATGGGATACTACTTACTACCTTTACAATCTACGAACCAACGAAACGAACACACACGAAGAACCGAAGAACCAATCAAGAACTCACTGCAAATTTCTTATTCCATCCATTCCATTCATTCGATCATTCGTTTGAAAATTGTCATCGTGATTGCTTGTATCAAGCGTTGTTGTTTATTTTTGTAAAGTATTAATTACGCAAATAATACCCTTGTTCCTTATCAAAAAGAATGGGCTGTTTGTGTTAATAATTTGCGTCTGCCTAACGTAATTTAAATACAGTAAGACACGCGTGGTAGTGATAAATCAATTTCTTATTGTAACTTATGTTTCCTTCCTGTCTTTGTTTGAAACTTATAAAAATGGAAGTGAATATCATCGCTTTATTTATATTAGGTTGTATAAGTCCGACCTTTATGTATAAGCCAGTAGTTTTAATTCATGGAATCATGACTGGGAGTGGCAGTATGGAGATGATATCACATAGGATTCAAGAGGTAAAACTTTTTCTTAATTTATTTATGTCCGTATTTATAATAATTTCTATGTTGTCCCTGATTTAGCATAAAACTTCCTCCTAAAAACAATCTTGACTCTTGAAACTTAAATGTTTTGAAAACATTCCTAAACCTTCCAGAAACATCCAGGCACAAAGATATACAACGTAAACAGGTTCGAGAGCTGGTCCAGTCTAGAGACGATGTGGCATCAGGTGCTAGAGATAGGACTGGATATAGCCAACATATCCTCGATGCATCCCGAGGGTATCAATCTTGTAGGTGAGTAATTATAGTGTCCTAGAGCCATCCACGACTTTTATCTATGCTTGTATCTTTATAAATTAAAGCCTATGTGTTATTTGGATCTATTAGCTATCTTACCGTGAAGTTTCATAGACATCTGGCTAGTAGCTTTTTGTGAAAGAGTAACAAATTGTCACTGATGCCGCAAACTGACATAGGTATCAGCAATTTTTTGCGAAATTGATTTGCATCTTGTACAATTGTCTATAAGACACAAATCACTTTATAGCAAAGTCAGCCACGAAATGTCCTCACAAATTTTCATGTTTATTACATGAATATAGTTTAAAACCTTTATTTATAAGGAAAATGTTACTACTATTAGGTTATATAGGAAAATATCTGCCCAGCAATGGTAACTGATAAACTATTATTAAATTTAGTATAACAAGGCTTTGAACACCAGATAACTTGATCATGTCAGTCTCAATAGTGAGAGAGTGTCTATATTGCTCAGTCAGTATTGGTTTATTTAGAAAAGTTTTACAGTTTCACACAAAACAGTCCTTACATTATCAAATTACAAGAAAAAATACATGACAAAAAGTTTACAGTTCATGAATCAGCAAGTCTCGGGGCTTTGAACTTGTTTTTACAAGGTTATGAACATTTAAAAGTATTAGTTGTATGTAGGTACCTAAATGCTGGCTTTTCTTTGTACTTAGGTAAAACATTTTGTTTGTATAATATTTTACCTATGTATAAATTCAACATTGTTATGTTTTTCAATAATATGTAATAATTCAATTCATAATAAACTTCTTGTTATATCATTGTTATTTATTATGATGGTGGTCAGTCATTCTGTTCTCACAATACAATATTGCTTTATAAACAATTTTATTTAAATATTTAATCCATTGAATAATAATATTTTAGTTAATTATTAGCACACCTCAGACATACTCTATACAACAATGGAAAACAACCGCACCGCCGCCGGTGAGGTCGGTATCAGGATCCCCAACCCACCAGTAATGGACCACCATGTTAGAAAACATAAAACCCAGACATACTTAATAACATTAGCATCACGCCTGTGACCTCGAAGGGGTAGGCAGACGTGTTTTTGAAAAATCACATTCAGATGTGATTTTTGTTAACAAAACCTCACAATTGACAAGCTGGTTTCAATCCAGGTACATAATTATGGTCGTAATGTTTACCCTGATTGAAATTAATTAAGAGAAATCGGGGTTTTGGTGAAGGAACTCACATCTGAATGTGATTAGATAATTTATTTTTAAGTAAAAAAGAGAGTGTGAATTTTCAATATGCCTCTAACGTGGTTTTCTTTATAAGATTACGATATCATCAGCATCTCCCTAGCATTATCCCGTTTTTGCGGGTCTCCTTACCTAACCTGAAGATTTTTTACAGAAGTGACCGCCTGTCTGACCTTCCTACTAGAAAATGCAATCCCGACTCGAGATCGCAAATTCGAGATCCCGCGGGATTGGAAATATAAATCCGGCAAGATCCCGAAATTTTCGAAAACACAAACCTTTATTCTTCAATATTACTAACTAAATAATTAAGTTTAGTTCGTAAATAAGCATAAGTAGTCAAAAAAAAAGTACAACTCAAGGAGATTCGCCCAATCCCGTCAATCTCGAACGGGATCTCGTCATATTATGCTTCGGGATTGATCCCGAACGGCTCTCCTATTATTAGACGAGATCTGGCGAGATCGGGATCCCTTGAGATCGGGATTGCACTTACCCACGAAGAAAAATCCAGCCCAATACAGGCGACGATATACGCAGACTTTTTAATATTAATTAAAATTTGATTTCAATGAATTCCAGGTTATTCCCAAGGAGGCTTGTTGGCTCGAGGGATCGTGCAGACCTTCCCAAACCTGACTGTCAGTACCTTCATCTCGCTTAGCTCTCCGCAGGCTGGGCAGTATGGAGGTATGCATGCTTTTCATTAGTTCTTCGAGTCTAGTGTGTGTAGCGATAGTGATTATCTATAGCATCGGGTCAACATTATTGATACTATCCATAAGATGAAGATTCCACTGCCCACACGGATATGGCGGTGGATTGGTCATGTCCTTTGACGACCTGTGGTCCAGTCCTTGAGCATTGTGCTCACGATCCGGAGGTCCCGGGTTCGAATCTCGGTGGGGACTAATCACAAAAATCACTTTGTGATCCCTAGTTTGGTTAGGACATTACAGACTGATCACCTAATTGACCAAAAGTAAGATGATCCGTGCTTCGGAAGGCACATTAAGCTGTTGGTCCCGGCTACTACTTACTGATGTAAGTAGGCAGTCGTTACATGAGTCATGTCTGGGGCCTATGGCGGCTCAATAATAACCCTGTCACCAGGGTTGATGGGGTTGGTAATTCCACCTCACAACCCACACGATAGAAGAAGCTAACGAAACGTTATTTGCGTGGTTTGCTAGGCCATTTTATCAAATTATCAATATTGTTCTAATGCTACGGGTTTGAATCCCGGCACGGGCTTTAAACAACTGTCGACGTTGTGCATAAAAAAAAATAGTTAAAACAATGGTCTGGATTTTAAAAGAAAATTTGGTCTTACAAACAACAAAACATAAACAGCCTATATACGTCCCACTGCTGGGCACAGGCCTCCCCTCAATCAACCGGAGGGGTCATGGAGCATACTCCACCACGCTGCTCCACTGCGGGTTGGTAGAGGTTTTTACGGCTAATAGCCCGGACCAACGGCTTAACGTGCCCTCCGAAGCACGGAATCATCTTACTTTTTCAGACAATCGGGTGATTCAAGCCTGAAAGTATCAAACAAAGGACAGTCTTACAAAGTGATTTCGACAATGTCCCCATCGGGAATCGAACCCAGACTTTCAGATCGTGAGCCTAACGCTCTAACCACTAGACCACGGAGGCTGTTCAAATTTAGTTTTACGACTTTATTTTTTTTTTCTATATTTTCAGCGGGATTCCTCCACTTAGTCTTCCCAGGTCTAGTCAAAGAGACCGCCTACGAGCTCTTCTACTCCCGGGTTGGGCAGCACACGTCGGTGGGCAACTATTGGAACGACCCCTACCATCAGTCGTTGTATGAAACCTATAGTGTCTACTTGCCTTATATCAATAATCATGTGCAGTAAGTATTATTTAATTACATAACACGATAAGTTAGATGTACAGTCATGAGCAATATAACGTACCTACTTTTGGACTCTGTCGCACTAACATATTTGACATTTAGTGAGACTTCCAGTTCAATTTGGCAAAAAAGTTAATGTGACATGGTACCAAACTGTATATATACATTATTAATGCACGTGACCGTACGTCCATTACAAGATGAACTAACTACCCACACCTCACCAAGCTATCTGTTAGATCAACGTGATAGGCCATGAGCCGTATCGCCGCATATAAATTAATAACTCATTGGTCTTCATCTTCTATCGTGTGGGTTGTGAGGTAAATTACCAACCTCATCAACCCTGGTGTAAGGGTTACTATTGAGCCGCCATAGGCCCCTGACATGACTCATGTAACGACTACGTACTTACATAAGTAAGTAGTAACCGGGGTCAACAGCTTAATACTTTCGGACAATCTGGTGAGCAGCCAGTAATGTTCTAAGTAAACTAGGGATCACAAAGTGATTTTTGTGATATGTCCCCACCGAGATTCGAACCCGGGACCTCCGGATCGTGAGCCCTACGCTCAACCACTGGACCACGGAGGCCGTTAACTCATTGGTGCAAGTCCGATACCGGAGATCGAACCGGCGTTCCCCGATTGTAAAGCAAGCCGGTATACCACAGGAGCACAGTGACTATTATTATTTCTTTATCTATTCAAAATATGTGAAACTATTTTAATCTAAATGAGGTACTTTCCAATCGACGTTCCCTTAACACACGATAGATGGCGTTCACTTTTAACGCGATAATTTATCAATTTTCTCGTTTCGGGTACATAATTATTCGAAATTTAATGTAATGGCAGAAGCATAAATATAAAACTAATTGTTGCTTGATATTTGAATCACATTATGTATAGAATGATGTGCTTCTCTTTATTTTGATAGAATAATAATGGGTGGAAGTTGTATTTGTACCTTGGTGTAATAAAAATGGTCATCATTTATACCCAAAAACAAAGATAAAAAAGATGCATAATTATGACTGTTATCCATGAAATTAGAAGGTTAAAGTGATAATAAAAAATGAACCTAATTAAAGTAATTTATCGTTTGCCTATGGAAATAGTCAGTTAAGAAAAGAGGTCAGAGTGTCACCTTTAGATTTGAGGAGAGGACAAAATACCGGTTATAAATAACTACTTCAACATGTGAACATATTATGCTCAAGTGAAAGTAGTTGGCAAATTTCGAGCTTCTGTCAAGCGGTTCCATGGTGTAATGGTTAGCACTCTGGACTCTGAATCCAGCGATCCGAGTTCAAATCTCGGTGGAACCTGACTTTTTGAATTTTTATTTTTGTTTATCTTTTTATTTTCTTTATCGTGCCCTAGTTTTATAAGGTCAATAAATAGTTTATTTATATTTAGTCATTTGTCATTGACGTCATTTTATTGCAAATTACTATGACAATCTTATCGTCATTCGTTTCTGTTATTATGACTAAAAAATATCCCTGAGATAATAAATAATATTATTATGATTTAACGACGTTGTTAAAGAAATAATAATTTTAAATAAAGTACCTACATTACTTTCCATACTTACATTATTTGGCATGAATGCTAAATACAGATCTTAATGTGACAAAAAGGTTTTCCGTTTTCTATTTAAGTTATTTATGAATTTGAATAAAGAAAATGTAATAATAAGTGCGACATTTTGTCACGTTTTCTATGACGTCACAGGTTGCTTTTTCGTACAAATTCCATAGTAATTTCGTGTTTTGACGTTGAATAAAAAGTAACTGATATGACTAGTTGGGAACTACCCTATTCTGTGGAGTTATAATTTTTTTATAAATAAAAATTAAAGGACTTTCATACGCCGCTTCTCCTTAGCCGTAATATATTCCGAAGCGATTAATTGTAAGATTGTAGACAAAACTGATATAGAATCTTGTCTTCCAACAAGTGTCATCCATCGTCATGGCGTTATCCCGTTCCTCACAGGGACCCCTTAGGTAGTTTATCTGAAGTTTTGACAGGTCCGGTTTTTTACAGAAGCTACTGCCTGTCTGACCTTCCAACCAGATGGGAAAACCAGCCCAAATACAGGTTAAGTCAACCTCTGAAGTCTGAAGATGTGGGTTTCCTCACGATGTTTTCCTTCACCGCCGATGATAATTGTTTAAGATTCAAACATGAATTGGAAAACAATTTCGAAATTCATTGGTTTAGGCCCATGCTGGATTTGAACCAGCGCTCTCGCAAAGAGAGTCAAATTAAACATTCTTCCATCTAGGCTACCTCGGCTGGACAAGAATCTCTTATAAATTATAATATCAATGAGTTAAACTCTTCTTCTTATCGTGTGGGTTGTGAGGTGGAATACCAAACTCATCAACCCTGGGGTCAGGGTTATTACTGAGCCGCAAAAGGCCCCTGACATGGCTCATGTTACGACTACATATAATCATATCAGTAAGTAGTAACCGGGACCAAGGGCTTAACGTGCCTTCCGAAGCACGGATCATCTTACTTTCAGACAATCAGGTGATCAGCCTGTAATGTCCTAACCAAACTAGGCATCACAAAGAGATTTTTGTGATTCTTATGTCCCCACCGGGATTCCAACCCGGGACCTCCGGATCGTGAGCACAACGCTCAACCACTGAACCACGGAGGCCGTTATATGGGTTAATTATTTTTCATCATTTCCAGGTCAGCAAAATCAAATGACTTCAAATCGAATCTCCTAAGAATAAAGAGGCTGGTTCTAATAGGTGGTCCTGATGATCAAGTCATTACTCCTTGGCAAAGCAGGTGAGATATAAACATAGGTGAGGTGTGTAGTATTAAACAGAAAGACCAATTAGTTCAGTACAATTATATTATTGATTATATTTCAATAAGATAACATGTTACAATCGTCACAATGCGCGGTACGAATTAGATCTGTCGAAGTACGTAAGCTTTCTGTGACGTACATTGGTATAGTGATGTATCAGTCGATATTAGGTCGATCGATTATTTTCTATCTAACAGTAGTAACATGAAAGAAGCTAAAGCTAAGCTAGTGGCCCCGATTCCTGCAGACACCGCCTAATTTTATTTTAAGTTATACCTGTCATTTTCATATCCGTCAAAAAGGAAAGGGACGGATGATTCACAGCTCTTAATTTTAGGAAGAATGAGTAAATGAATGAATAACCCGGGCGAATCAAAAAGGTACGTCGCTGGTATGCAATCCGTTTGACGTGCTGCCTACTTAACTGTGTCGGGTTATTGACTGATGTAAATTTTTTAGACGGTTGGTTTAGATTTGTGCTTAACTTTGTGACGTGTGTTCCATAAATTTTATGCTTGTCGATTACCCGTCCCTTTCCTTTTCGGCGGATAAGAAAATGACAGATATAACTTAAAATAAAATTAGATGGTATTTACAGGAATTAGCACCAATCTGAAGCTAAGTTTAAAACAGTATCTAGTAGACAAAAGTTTTTATACTCTGCAGGAGTTTTTTAATGATTAGTTGTTTACTTTTATGTCTAAATTATGTATACTTGTTCTTATTTATTATGTTTAAGCCTAAAAACTTTGCTGTAGCTCTCCTTTAAATTGTTGCGCCCAATCCGGGTCCATATGTGTTACTTACCTTATATTCCTCATGCTGGGAGGCGCAAGCAAGCCAGCGCCCGGAGTGGAGACGCCTTGTTCAACAAAAGGTGTCTGACTTCGAAAAAGAAAGAAGGTCAGATCTGGATAGAAAACGTGATGATCTGAAAGCCCGACCACCTGCGGCAATCACCTATAATTACGTAGGGGGTGTGCTGACGTGTCCAAAATGTGGGCGCACGTTTTCACATAAAATTGGCTATACGAGCCATCACAGAGCACACCAGAGAGCAGACTTACCAAGCTCTTGAATGGCAACCGTCAATGAATCCACCAGCTGCTGTCGCTGTAGTCGAAATCGACTGTGAAGCATCATCATCACCTTATATTACCAACCTCCTACCACGTGGAACGCAATAAATGATATGATTATGATTAAAGAAGCCGGCTATTCGATCATTTACCTTACATTCCACAATAAGAGTTGAATCTATAATTATATTATAGACTAGCTTTTGCCCGCGACTTCATCCGCGTGGCGTGTACAGGTTTACATTTTTTCATATAAATGTTTTTTCCCGCTAACTCCCGTTCCCGTGGGAATTTTGCAATATCCTGTTGCAACTAAGCTTTAAGTTTACTAAGGTACCCGCATGCCAAATTTCGAGCGTCTAATTTAAGCGGTTTAGATTTTTCATACAAAAGGATTTTCCCGCTAATTCCCGTTCCCGTGGGAATTACGGGAATTCCTTTCTTAGTGCACCTCTACGGTACCTAAGTTACGTCCCTTCCAAATTTCAAGTGCCTACGTTTAGCCGTTTAGGCTGTGCGTTGATATGTCAGTCAGTCAGTTTCTTCTTTTATATATTTAGATATATTGTTTTGTTTTTTCAGTCAATTCGGGTACTACGGCGCGAATGAAACAGTGATAGAGATGAAAGAGCAAGCGATATACGTTGAAGACCGTATAGGCCTCCGTACGTTGGACAAAACCGGACGACTCCACATAGTCACTGTTCCTGGCGTCAACCATTTCAGTTGGCATATGAATGTTACCATCGTCGATGACTGTTTGTTACCATATTTAGATTAAAAACGAATGGGGTCGATTTTAAAGTTCGTTCGATTGCTGAATCGAATTGGATGCTGATCCAGTATTCAGTAAAAAGGGATATAAAATACTTCTGATATCACATAATAGGGTAGATGACTGGGTCAAAGACACATAACGTAAGCTCACGACTATAACCCAATTGGGGTAGTTCCCAGAGTTACATCCATCGCAAGATGAACTAAGTACCCACACCTCACCGAACTTACTGTTAAACCAAAGTGATAGGTCGGTGAAAGGTAAATTATAAAATTCTAACCTAGAAATAGAAGCCAATTTATGATCAAAAATAATCCGCATTTTTTGTTTTGACTTATTTACGAATTTTAATTATGAATTACGCAAGAATGAGTACGACTTTTGACTATGTTCATTGATGACGTCACTTGTTGTATTCTCATACAAGGCCATAATTAAATGAGCCGTTTTGACGTTTCGAAAAAAGAATCTTATTTGACTTGGTTGTCATCTAACCTATTATGGTATACACCTACTATTGTAACTTTTTATGATCGGCAATCGCTATTACACTTTGGAAAAAATATTTGCAATGTTAAAGAGCTATCTGGTAGCAATAAAGTGAAACGTGCAAATTGCCAAAATCAATGGTTGTGAATTGAATTTCGAATGATGACCATTAAGATCTAAAGCTATACTGTTTTTGTCGGATTGTAGTCCTGAAAGCGCAACATAGGTGGCCAACTAATATAAGTAAAAACGCACGGACAGAAATTCACGCACCTAGTTCCTATTGAGATAGGCAAGGAGAGGTCTTCAGAAGGAATTTGGTTGGTTCTTGACCGTATTGAATGCATACAAGAAATAAAGGCCACTCGACTATTCGACGATTAGGTAGCTATTTAGTATAATAACTTTGTGTGTCAAAACTTGGCCTGATAGTGAAGTAGCTTAACGAAATCTCATTTATACATTGGCCCCGATTCCTGCAGATACCTCCTAATTTTACTTTAAGTTATACCTGTCATTTTCTTATCCGCCGAAAAGGAAAGGGACGGATAATTGACAGCTCTTAATTTTAGGAAGAATGAGTAAATGAATGAATAACCCGGGCGAATCAAAAAGGTATCTCGCTGGTACGCAAACCGTTTGACGGGTGCTGTCAACTTAATTCTGTCGGGTTATTGGCCAATGCAATTTTTTTAACGGTTGTTTTAGATTCGTGCTTAAAATTGACGTGTGTTCCATAAATTTTATGCTTGTCGAGTACGCTTCCCTTTTATTTTTGGCGGATAATAAAATGACAGATATAACTTAAAATAAAAGTAGATGGTATTTACAGGAATTAGCACCATTATTTTACTTGTTATGATAGCTACATAGACATAGAATAAAGAATAATACTGCGTATAGAACTGTAACTATCTGCCCCGCACCAAGTCGTATCGGGCGCTGACCTCGCCCACTCTGGGTCTTTCTTTGGTCTAAATGTCCGTAGGAGCGCACCCCGGACACTTCATACAAACAAGCTCTGTACAGTCATGAGCAACTCTAGCCATAGAGGCAGCCAATCAGCTCGCGACACCAAACACTTCAGGACCCCGATACCGACCCCGCCGGCGTGGTCGACAATTTCCCTCATTCAGCATTCCCCATTTGTCCGGCCAAGTAGTTAATGCCATCTGCGGCAAATCTACATACAATAAGTCACGTCAAAAAAAAAGGTGAGTGACATAGAGTAATATAATACAATCAAAAAGTTAGTATTTAGGTATAATTAGTTATTAAGTAGCAAATGACGTTCGTTTTCGGATGTATTTTATGGTGTTTTTTCTAGATCTTTCTACACTTATTATTTGTATCGAATTAAGGCTGTGTAGTATAATGTGCAAATAACATATACCTAATAATTGATTTGACATCATAAAAACCGGTCAAGTGCGAGTCGGGTTTGCGCGGCGTTGGTGCCGTATAAGCTGCCGTAAATTAACAAAGACAATAGTTACATCTAAAGTAGGCTTTGACTTTGCCGTTGAAGAACTATTGTCTCCATACATAGACAAACATAGGTCGCGATTAAACTACTAACTTCAAATAAGCTTTTATTTTTGTGATGGATCAATAAATTCACTTGTGCTGTTAGGCTTTCCTTCTTGACAAATAATATGGAAGTATCCTATCGGTTTTGATTCCTCTGGGAAATGTTAATAATAAGAAATAAAGCTCGAATGATGGTATCTTCGGATTGCGTTGATTTAGAACATTTTCCTCTCAGACGACGCCCTGAGCCGAGGTTCGCGCCCAACTGGGCACCCTCAGGCCTGTTGTCTTAAACGTTGTACCGGGTGAGAGCCTTCAGTGCTCCCCATTTCTCTGGCCAAGTAGTTAATGCCAAATAACTCACGTCAAAAAAAAAGTTGATTTAGATGATCTTTTTTTACTTCAAGGGACCGCAGATATAAGTATTAGATGTTAATTCCAACTGGATACCTTCACGCGGTCCGGAAAAAGTCTTGACAGGCAGACGGCCCGACAGCAGAGTAATCCTATAAGGGTTTTTCCTTTCAAGGTACGGATCCCTAAAACAGTTTCATGACGAAAAAACCTTTTGGGGTTTTATCATTTACTTCGGTTTAAAGAAGGAAAGTTATAAATAGAGGTAGAATTATGATTATAATTATATTGCAGTCAATAATTTTAGTTAACAGTGTTCTATATTGTAAGTAAACCAGTTATGAATTTTATGATATATTGCAAAACTATTATGTGTAAGTATTTCTAACGCTCAACTATATAAAAAAATATGAATGTAAGTTTCAATCGTCAGTAGTTTATTAACAATACTATATGAAATGAGGGATTTTCCAGACTACGTCCCCAAAAGATCTATAGATGGCGCTGTACAGGAGTTGCCTTCATTTAACCTTCTAACTTCATGAATAACAGACATACATATTATGCATCTTTTATCTTTGTTTTTGAGTATAAATAATGACCCTTTTTATTACACCCAGGCACAATACATCTTCCACCCATTATTATTCCGGTCAATAAAAAGAAAAGCTACTGCTAAAAAAAAGCTAAAAAAAAGCCAAAAAGCTATTTTTTTTTTGCTATTGCTTTTTTTATTGCAGGTAGAAACATAATTCTATACATAATCTGAATCAAATATCAAGGTTAAATTATTTTTGTATGTGCTAGTATGTACCCGAGTAATGAGCAAATAGGTAATTATCGCTTTAAATCTGTACAGTACAGCGCCATCTATATTATTTTTGGGGAACATAGCATGGAAAGTCCTTCATTAAATATCAATAATAAGTCGATTTTATATGCTTACTCGAATATGAAATCAATTTCAAAGACATTAGTGTACAAATCTATTAAACATGGGCTGTTTAAATAATTTATTTTACGTAAGCTAGACGTAAGTTTATTGGCGTGTCAAATATATTTTTATATTGTGCAATTTTTGGTGTTTTATTTTATTACATAAGCTTAATGGTGTTTTTGCATCAAGTACCTAGTATTTACATCAACTAAGTACATTCGATATCCATCATTTGAATAATCTCAGCTTTGAGACTTTGATGTCGATGTGTCAGTTCTTATATAAAAACAGGGACTTGAGTTTATGATACCACCCCAAGTCGGACGTCACTTTAGTCTTTTTCTACTAACCGTCATTTATGAGTCGAAACACATCTTCCAGCACCGTGTTTAATCGCGCGATCGCATTTTGTTTGCTCACAGTATAGATTTATCATAGTAAGGCAGCGTTGGTTGACGGCTTCCGTGCCGTGGTTCAATGGTTCAGCGCACTCACGATCCGGAGGTCCTGGTTTCGAATCCCAGTGGGGACATAATCACAAAAATAACTTGTGATTCCTAGTTTGGTTAGGACATTACAGGCTGATCACCTGATTGTCCGAAAGACGTTCCGTGCTTCGGAAGACACGATTAGCCGTTGGTCCCGATTACTACTTACTGATGTAAGTACTAGTCGTTACATGAGTCATGTCAGGGGCCTTTGGCGGCTCAATAGTAACCCTGGCACCAGGGTTGATGAAGTTGGTAATCCACATCTCAACCTACACGATAGAAGAAGATTAGTTGATTCGTACCGCGGTCCGAAACGTCTAAAGACTACCGAAGACACGTCGGACTATCGTCAGACCTGAGAATCAAAAGCCTAAGTCATATTTCCGTTAAATAATGACAAACTCATGCATGTATTACCGTTCTACCTGCCCATATTAGGCTAAGACCACATAACAGATAAGAATCTAAACAAATATTACTCATGAAAACATTATTCATTCATTAAATTTTAGATATTCGTTATCTTGTTCCGTTTGTTATCATAGTTGAGGAAATACCTACTTAAAGGATTAAACTGTGGCCGTACTACTATTATTTATTCTGTGGTATGGCGCCCCCATTGCAAACATTTTGAAGGATGTAAACAAGTCTAAAAGATAGTATTAATAAATTGAGTGATAGAGTGAGGGAAACCACCCTCCGGACTCGTGGTCACACCAGGTTGTCACACATGATAAGAGAGAGATGTGATGTAAAAGATGATATTGTTGTGACTAAGATTGAGAAGGGAATATTAAGTTGATTTGGACACGTAGAGCGGATGAAGGATAAGGATTAAGTAATCCTATTCGAAAGCAGTATATAAAGCGAAGGTTGGTGATAGGGCTGACAGAGGAAGCCCTTGAAGGACGTGCATTGACCAAATTGGAGATGTCATTAGAAAAGGTTCAGTGCGATGTACTCTGAACCGGCGTGCGTAGTATGAAACGATTGATGAATGTGGAGGAAGCAAGAGAAGTATGTCAGTATGGAACAAATGGAATTCCATAGTCTCTGCTTACCCCGGTGTGAAATAGGCATGAGTTTATGTACTTAGTTATAATGTATGATTTGGATCAGATTATGATAATATATAATTCTATTTTAAGTTATACCCTGTCATTTTATTATCCGCAGAAAATTCATTTTAAAATTAATGAATAACCCGGGCGAATATAGGTAATCTCGCTCATATGAAACTCGTTTGACGTGTGTTATCAACTTAATTCTGGTGGGTTATTGACCAATTTATAACATTTTAAAAGGGTTTTTTTATTTCTGCCTAAAATTGAAGTGTGTTCCACAAATTTTATGCCTGTCGATTACCCGACCCTTTCTTTTTCAGCGAATAAGAATATGACAGGTATAGGTAACTTGAAATAAAATTAGATGGTGTGTACAGGAATCACCATTATCTTTGTTTCTAATCTATAAAAAATCAATACTTATTACCTAGGTGACATGTTTCATATCGGGTATTATTGCAGTAAGATAGGTAGGTACCTATCTACGCACCAGCCTGTCTACTTCGATAATAGGGAACTACCTATAAAAATACGTCAATGGATGCACTTCTGTGATAGTTTATCGCAAACTAAGTATGATGATTAGATACTATTGTTACAGAAAAATCCCTGATTTTGCATATCGGCATAGAACGGCACTATCGGTAGGTAACAGCCACTCTACAATAAGTACTTACCTATTACGATATCATGAGTAAGTAGACTTGATTAGATGTAGCGTATATTATAAGTAGTATGGCCAGATCGAACGGAAATTGATACCAAATATGTATTTATGTGTTTGTTTACGTGATTAATGTAGATTTGCCGCATAATGTCATTACTACTTGACCGAACACAACGATGCACCTATGCCCGCGCTCAACGAAGTCTACCTATAAGTGTGTTTTATTTTTGACGTGGCTTATTGTAGATTTGCCACAGTTGGCAATATAACTACTTGGCCGGACAAATGGGGAGCGCTGAGGGCTCTCACCCGGTACAAAATTTGAGGCAAGCGAGGCAAGCGTTATATCAACTGGGCTACCACGGCTCTAAATCATTCTACACAATATTAATAGTATAAATAACCAATAAAAAGACAATAAAAAGACAAAAAAGACAAAAACTAATAATCACAGGAAGCTCTCGTTCAGAATGTGTAACAAAAAGTAAAGTAATGAATGCGCGTGAGTCACTGCATCTCTTCACAGGAGACGAGCGAGACGGTGGGATCGTATAATTTGCTATGGAGTATGGCCAAAGATTAAGTAGCTTTGGTGTTATGTAGAGCAGCATGTGATTTATACCTATTTTGTAATTTCTTCCTATCGTGTTGGTTTTGAGGTGGAACACCAACCTCATCAACCCTGGTGTCAGGGTTATTAGTGAGCCACCAAAGGCCGTTGACATGGCTCGTGTAACGACTACATACTTACATCAGTAAGAAGTAACCGGGACCAACAGCTTATCGTGCCTTCCGAAGCACGGATCATCTTACTTTCGGACGATCAGGTGATCAGCTTGATGAGAATGTCCGTTCCATAGGTACGTAGGATTAGTCTTTATTTAACATACCTACATAACGTTACGTTAAAACTTTGTACATACAGGAAACATAAAGTTACAGAAACAAAAGAGATATAGTGAGTAGGTACAATAGGTAGGCAATATTAGCATAATAACATTTATCCCATCTGTACCTTACTCTACGACAACAACTTGTTCCCGAGATCGTCAACACAATACAATTCTCCATAACATATTTTAAGCCGATTCTGAGTTTAACATACATTGCCTTATCACTAAGAATTAAATGTATGAACACCCTACCAACTACGCCATGTATACAAACTATTTGAAACAACAAAACGAAACAGTTATTAGACTTCAACCGAAGCAATGACTCATGGTGTAAAGCCTATATGGTACACATTCCAAAGTTATGCAATTAGGTAACAGTTGATGATTCATAGCAAGATGAGTGGCGTAATTTCTCACGGTAAGGCAAAAATGACTAAAATATGTTGATAATTTGATAATCAGGTGATATTTGTACTATGATTCAATTTTGGTAAGCGGTTATGAAAGCAATCATAATGTAATGTTGATAATAAGTAAATATAATATTTAGTCCATTGCCAAAAATAAGGTAGGTGAGGCAAATAGGCAGATTATTTTAGTAGGTTTAGTTACACTTTGAATCGTCATTTTGTACATAACGAATGTCTCATCTGCCTAAAACTGATGCAACCTGTATAGCCGGGGAAAAGAAGCTACAAGAAAACCTCGCCACAGGGCCTTAGACGTTCTGTTAAAAATAAACATAAAATATTGTTATACAGTACGGTCACGAGCATTAATATGTATACACTTTGGTAACATTTCACATAAACTTTTTGAACTGAAAGTTTCACTAAATGTCAAATAATAATAATGTTAGTGCGACAGAGTCCTAAAGTGGGTACATTATATTGATCATGACTGTACCTACCTCGTATATAAAAAAGTTTTTTTTAAAGAATCCTACTGAAGCCGTGGTAGCCTAGTTAGAATAACACTTAACTCTCATTGTGAGGTGGCAGGTTCAAATCCAGCACGGGCCTAAATCATTAATTTTCGAATTTATTATTGGGGTTTCGCCGGTACGTGATGAATTAATTTGTGGGTAATTTTAGCCGGCTTTTCCTTCGGTTTGGAAGGTCAGACAAAAAATATGCGTTTAAGAGCCCTATCTCACTCTACGACCTTACCCCCTGAGCGGAAAGTACATTTTTCTAACTCTACGGTCAACAACTGATTTTCAATTATTCTAACGGAAAGCTCAGTGAGGTGTGGGTACCTATTTAGTGCGTCTTGCGATGATGGAGTACCTCTGACTACCCCAATTGGGATATAGTCGTGACTTTATGTTATTTTATGACTTTTCTTTCCATCTCCTAGCATTATCCTGTTTTTCACAGGGTCCGCTTACCTAACCTGAAGATTTGACAGGTCAGGTTTTTTACAGAAGCGACTGCCTGCCTGACTTTCCAACCCGCGAAGGGAAAACCAGCCCAATACAGGTTAGATACTACATCCGAAAATGCATTTCTCGGGAATGTGGGTTTCTTGACGATGTTTTCCTTCGATCATAACATTTATTTTACTAAAATAAATGAATTATAGTCTCCATCATCATGAAATCAGTAACAAAATTAGATACTTCATTATCTAATTGAAAAAAAAAAAAAAACTAAAATTAAGTATTCTTTTTTTTAAAATGTATGCGTCAAACCTACTGATTTGTATGGAGATTACATACCTCGCAACTTAGGTTGGTATGTAAACAATGAACCATAGTAACAAGTCAATAATGATTAAAGTCTACGCATGACTAAGACATTGATAGTAAACTAAACATATTGATTTCTTAGTAATAAAACTGTATTTTACAGAAGTGGGTATTCGTAAAGCAGGAAATACGGAAGAAGGAAGTTAATGCGATTGATCATATGAATGAGGAAAACTATGGATTCATTGTAGAAACACACCGTAGTGGGCAAAGGCACACACCGGCCACTTCATACAAAAAAACCTCGTTTTACACAGACACTACACATTGACATTATCGTACACGCGTATCTGTGTGTGTGTCGTCTGGCGCCATACGAGTGAAGACTTAAATATGACCGAGGGGGGTGAGGTAAACAGAAATCAAAATCATTTATTCAACGTAATTATCATGCATAAACTTATTGAAGGTCAATTTACATTAAAGAAAAAACTTATTAAAGATAAAAAATAATAGGCTGCTTACGTTACCTTACTTATAAAAATAAACTTTGTGCAAAAATGTACCTTTCTAGTTTAGGGCTAAGTAGATTTCGGCTCTACTTAGGTTACCTATTAATAAATTAACTAATAATAATGGCAGGGGCATCATATAAAAACAATTGTTGCATGATATTTCCATTAAAATCTTAACTGAATATTAACATCACTCATCTCAAAATGAAATAGGTATAAGTAGGTACCTCAGCAGGTCGGGTTATGTGCTGTGTTTAAATGTGCAACAAAGCGTTATGTATTGTATTGTTTTTTTTTACGGAAATTACTAGAATCGTATAATGAAACACATCAAAATATTTCAGAGGGCAATCAACTTCTAAATTTAGTTTAGTGACCTGGTAAATCTAATAATAGGTTTAAGGAAAACCCACTCTAAAATCAAAAGCCGAAGCGTTTGTTTGCAGTAGATTATGTGGTCGAACACCTTTATCAGTAGGCAACCTGAAATGTAAATCATATTCCGATTATTGAACTGATTTAACAGGATATAAGTTTGTCCTGATGACGTCAAAATGATATGCCTAGTGATTTCCTATAATCTGAAATAATTCACGTAATTACGTCATTTAGACAAGAAAATGGCGACGCAAAAAACATTCCAAAAAATATACAGTACCTATCCAAATAAAAAAAAACACAACTACAAATCTATGTACAAGAAAACATAGTATCTTGTATATTATGGCAAAAAAAGTCATTCAAAGTTCGATATAACATGGCATTACGCCTGTATCCCCAAAGGGGTAGGTAGAAGTGAAAACGTAGTACTACTACCATTTATAAGTTCCATGTAATAAGGGGCGAGCCTTTAGCCATTAACCAAGCCCAAATCCAGGAAACCACCTGATATCAATAATTATTATCTACGGCCAAAATTTTAAATTCGAATTCCGTGGTTAAGAGCCCGAGCCGAAAGTAGGTAACCAGGGGGGTTAAAATGGCCACATCGATGCAATATTGCAATTTGACATTTGCGCATATTAAAAGTAAGTGCGCAATGCAAACAAATGTCAAATAGCAATAATGTTGCTTTCTTAGATGAATTGCTTCGATGTGGCCATTTTAACCCCCAAGTTCAAACATAACTTGGAACAAAGAGATATACCTAGTAAGTACCCACTTTCCAACTAGACTTAGAACTTTGCGATTCAACCGTGAAATATACTTATCTATGCTCTGTCTCTTACACACACATTATCCAAATCAAAGACCATTCCAGTCTTATAATAAAAAAACACACGATCAAAAGGCATTTATAACCTTGACCTAACCATGGTTATGAATAAATAAATAAATTACCTACATAGAAAAAAATAGCGGAACGGACCAAAAGGAAGTTGCACGGTAAAGCCCCGATGATACTTTTGCAATCTAATTCCAATAACAATCCCTCTTAAAACATCGGACAACAACATATATTTAGATTTACATTACTTCATTACCTTGACATTTGATCTTACTATTTCTTGTTCACAGCTCAATGTATTCAAAACATTCTGATAGAGTGTGATACAGTATGAGAATGAGTCCGCGATTTATGTAATGTGACATACTTTATAAGGTTCTTTTTCGGAGGTAAAAATCAAGCGAATGTTTGTTTAAATTTACATAAGAAACAGCTAATATACGTCACAATATTGGGCATTCCCTCATTAAGGATCACTACATTTTTCTGTCCCTATATCCCTATGTACGCTTAAATCTTTAAAACTACGCAACGGATTTTGATGCGGTTGTTTTTAATAGATAGAGTGATTCAAGAGGAAGGTTTCTATGTATAATAACATCCATTAAATAGTGGAGAAATACTGTTTTTTTTATTTATTTATTAAATCTTAATACTAAAAATACAATTTGTCAATGCCCAGCAAAACTGTTTAAACAGTTTGTCTGCAGGAAAGAGTCTCTACTAATAATATGAACTTATATCTAATAGTCAATTAATAACATAAGTTAACTAGGAATAATAAGTTAGCTAGGACACGAGTCTAGAAGGTGTTGTTTAAGTATTTTTTTATATTTACTTTTATTTGGTTCTAGACGGATGTTCTCAGGCAAACTATTCAGTAAGTAGGGAAGTCTCTTTTTTAGAGTTCTATCGCCATAATAATTATGGACTCTAGGAACTTCGAATTTGCCCGCGCACACCGACCTCGTGCCATAACTATGGCTTGTTAATGTGATGTGGTAGGTAAATAATTTCATTTTTTCCTCAGCATTGCACCCGAGCGAAGCCGGGGCGGGTCGCTAGTAAGGAATAAAAGACCAAATGTAATTATTTAGAAAAGCTTTTTCTACAAAATTAAATTGAACTTTGTACCTACCATCTTATTGGTATTACGTTAGGTGACCACAACACCACAGAGGTTGTTTTAACGGATGCACGCTTTGGACTATCATCTTGGTAATTCCAACCAGAGGAATGTCCTTGTTATCCAATGAATGGGTCTTTGTAATCAGGATGAGTAACCAGCCGTAAAATACAATTTTGTCTTCAATTCTCAGGACAACCAAATATTTACAGAATTTGTTGATAAAAAAAGTTAGTCACTTTGTTAAGAACTTTATCTTTATATCTAGGTTAGAATTATTAAGAGGTATGTCACGTAACTTGTATTGGCCTGGTTTTGCCTTCGCGGGTTAAAAGGTGAGACAGGCAGTCGCTTCGGTAAAAAACCGGATCTGTCAAATCTTCAGGTTAGGTTAGCGGACCCTGTGAAAAACAGGATAATGCTAGGGAGATGATATAAGTGTTAAGATAGTCATATGTAACGTAACAAACATAAGACCACGCCTGTATCCTCAAAAGGGTAAGCAGAGGTGTTGGTTCCTGTAGTAGGTAGGTATACACTCTCGCTCCTATGATAAGATCAGGTGAGATTGTGGTCAAAAGTAATTAAATTTTAATAAAAAGACATCGTTCCGTTACCTAATGGGGTAGGCAGAGTCATAAGACACGAAAAAACAACCTCAGTCCACTCAGATATGAGGTCCTAACATGGATTATGATGAACATTATACTATACCTACCTGTACAACTATAAATGCTTTGATTACTGATTACTTGTGGTCCTGTCTGTCCTTATAGATATCACGGGCGTGAGTTTATGTATGTGTGTAATTTATAATTCATTTACATACATACATAAACAGCCTATATACGTCCCACTGCTGGGCACAGGCCTCCTCTCAATCATCCGGAGGGGGTATGGAGCATACTCCACCTGCACCAATGCGGGTTGGTTAAAATTCATTTATTCGCAATAAAAAAGGCACAGTTCTAAGGTTAAGTTCGTATTGCCATGTTTATTAGGTACCTAAGTATAATGGTCCATACCCCCTCCGTTTGACTGAGGGGAGGCCTGTGCCCAGCAGTGGTAAATAGGCTGCTTATGTATGCATGTAAGTATAATAGCTAATTAAAAACGAACGAAAAAAGAACTGCTAAATAATACAAAAGTGTCATTTACATGTTGTTTACTTGACATTGTGATTTTTATCAGGTAATTAAGCAATAAAAAAATGCAACTAAACCGTAGGTGAATTCCCTTATAAGTAGACAATTGAAATAAGTACAAATCGCAGTAATCACAATTATTACAATACAGGTGCACCTTTTTGCCGCTTATTGTTATTGTCATTAAATCTTATCTAGATATAGATAGGTAGGTAGCTACCTATTTTACTACCTAACCAAAAAAAAATAAAAAAAAATATTTACCTACTATAGTTTCCTTGTGCAGCCCCACTGCAGGCTCCGTGGTACGTAGTATTATTCCTTATTCTATGCTAATGGAACACCCCGGACACTTCATACAAACAACCTCGTTTTACACAGGCACCACACATTGACGTTATCGTACACGCGCATCTGTGTGTGTGACGTCTGACACCATACGATTCAAGTCTAAACTGTGTTCGAGGGGGTGAGGTAAACCTAGCTCAGACGCTGATGGGGGGCGGAGAGTTGCCACTCTGTACGTAGTATTATTATTCTTTATTCTATGCTAATGGTTAAAATTCAGTACCGGATGGCAACTCTCAGCGAACTCCAAGCCAAGCCTGGCCAAGTAGTTAATGCCATTTACAATTAAGTAGTCACATCTAAAAGAAGTTGACATCTAGGGTCAGGCAGCGTTTATAAAACTGCTAAATGCATACATTTAGTTAGTGTTCAACTCCCAGCCATGCTATAGATACCCAAAAGATGTCCCGCGGCCGGCGCCCTTGTTTCGTAGATTCTGCATACCTAGAACTATTAGGTACCTACCTATGTCTTCAGAGGCGGAGGATAGGAGTACGGCTTTAAAATAGACTACTCTGCGCGCCATCACACTCGCGTTAGATAGAGTACTGCGGGGCGGAAGGCAAGAGGGAACCCACAGCCCTATTTTTCCCTAAAAAGTAGCATGGAGATTGCTACACCGACAAGAGCGTGGTTCTTAAATTTTAATTAGTGATGTTGTGACCTATGTCTTGTCAATAAGTTTCATTAAAGTCCGTGGACGCTTGTGGCGCGGATTTTCGTTTTACGCCCAGTTTATCTTTAGTCTTCCTTTTTTGAATAAGACGTTACAGTTACAGTTAATTATGTGACCAGGAAAACCCTGTAAAAACGAATTAGGTAGGTATGTACGGTCACGACTCACGAGTACTAATATGTATACACTCTGAAACCATGTCACATTAACTTTTTTGACAAATTAAACCGTAAGTCTCATTAAATATGAAATATGATGGTGTGACAGGGTACTAAAGTGGGTATATGATATTGCTCATGACTGTATAATGTGCCTACTACAGACTTTCAAACACGTGTCTGAAACATATAAATACCTAGTAAGTAATGTCCCTTGTTCCTCGAATTCCGCTACTTCATACAGGCATGCTTATAGGCAGGATGCCGATTTTAGCGAAACGATTTTCCTTAAATTGTAGGGAAAGCCCTTTTCTGTTTACAAACTTACCGTATTTTACTCGTAATTGCTGAACAAATAATCCTTTCAATCTATTTTGCTGCTGCGGGGAATAACTACCTATTGAAAAAATTAAGGTTATACCTACAATCGATCTAACGGTAATCTGAACAGTCGAAATACATTGACTCTTCATGAATGGCGTGACGCAGCGAGAGGGGAGTCCCTATCGCGGCGCGTGCGCCGACTCACCGTCTCATTATAAATAGCGCGCGTTCGAAATTCAAATCATTTTTACTGAGCTCACCGCAGCGAGCGCACGTCTTTTCTAAACATTCCAAAACAACCTTTCAAAAATGAAAAAGTATTCGATAATCGGAAATAAGAAGAAAGTTACTATGGAGCTTAACCAGAGCAGGTTGAGGATCGTTGGAAATGCTTGTATAGTGCGTGTGGCCTACAACCATGGAGAGATTGAAGTAGTTGGTAACGACTGCCGGGTGGAAGTGACAGATAATTATGGAGTGATCAACTTGACTGGAGGCAGTGGTCTTGTGACTATAAGCAAGCGATGGAAAGGCGACCGAGTCCAACTGTGCGGGCCAAGCTGCCATCTGATGGTGGACGGAAAAGACAAGTCAGATACTTACGAAGCTCAGCTCTCCCCCTTCAGTAAGGACCTCGATGACGTCATCGAGTCCATCTTCTCGTTCGTCATGCGTTGATGTGAAAGGTCATTTGGACTTGGTTTTTGTGATGTGAACGAAGTTATTCGTTTTTTTTCGGGCCATTTGGTCAGCTCTAGTGACCGGATAGGAGATACCGTTTGTTTGCAGTTTTTATAACTGTTTTTTTATGTGTTGAGAAATAAAGATGTTTTAAAAGATTAATCTCATGTTTTTTACTAATTAAGTTTCTCATCTCTAGTCCATAGTAAGTAGTGATAGATACCACAGTGAAGCTTTATCTTAAAAAAAATATTAATTCCATTATAAAGTTGTTTGCGTTACTTTTATCTCATAGATTACAGTTAAAAACAGGTTATAACGTAGTGAAGTTTGGAATTGCCTACTTGAAATTTAATATCATCTCTACTTTCTTACTCACTTATATTTTCTATTTTAATACTATTCATAATTACATAACATAACATCACGCCTGTATCCGCGAAGGGGTAGGCAGAGGTGTGTATTAAACCTATACATCCACTTCTCGTTAGTTATGTTTATTATTTATTTATTTATTAAATCTTAATACTTACTAAAAATACAATTTCGATGCCCTGCAAAACTGTTTAAACAGTTTGTCTGCAGGAAAGAGTCTCTACTAATAATATGAACTTATATCTAATAGTCAATTGTAAGTAGGAGCACAGTGAATTTAACAATTAATAACATAAATTAGCTAAGACACGAGTCTAAAAGGTGTTGTTTAAGTATTTTTTTATAATTACTTCTATTTTATCCGCCGCCGAAGCGGCGGAAGCCGTTGGTCCCGACTATTAGCCGTAAAAAACCTCCACCAACCCGCATTGGAGCAGCGTGGTGGAGTATGCTCCATACCCCCTCCGGTTGATTGAGGGGAGGCCTGTGCCCAGCAGTGGGACGTATATAGGCTGTTTATGTTATGTTATGTATGTTTATTTTATATACATATGTATTGTAGGTAGGTAGTTACCTAGTAGCTATTACCTAATCTATGAAGTATTAGTACATGAAGTCCCGTACCCACCTAACAGGGGTCGAGCCACAAAAATACAATAGATAAACATTCCCTAGTGATATGTAGTTCTGTGCAATAAAGTATATTTGATTTGATTTGATTTGATAATAGAATACATAATAGTGCTTTTTTTGACGTAACTTATAATATACATGGCCGAAGTTAACAATCGAACATAGTCTTGTTACACCTGAATCGTATGGTGTCAGACGTCACACACACATATGCGCGTGTACGATAATGCTAATGTAGTGTCTTTGTAAAACGAGGTTATTTGTATGAAGTGTCCGGTGTGTAGTTATGTCTAAACTGGAACTGTTTCCGCGACTCACGCGATTCCAACTGTCCTCGTTGTGCAAGCGCAATTGTTCGGGGAAAAACATACATACCTATGTAACGCATCTATCCAAATCGCAACCAATCAGCTCGCGACACCAAACACTTCAGGATCCCGATACTGACCCCTGGCGTGGTCGACGATTTCCCTCAATTAGCGCTTATCGCGCCCAACTGGGCACTTTTATACGACGTGTATTTTTGGGTCCCGAACCTCAAAAAGAGAAACATCAGAACAGAAAATAGAGGAGAAACGGAATTCTTATAGCACCAATTTGTTTTTCTTTATATTTTATGCGCATCCCGGACTCTTCATACAAAAACATTGAACACGTACACACACACAAACGATTGAAGACTAAAGTAAGACCGGTTCAAAGTGTGCCGTTCTATACGTAGTATTATTCGTTATTCTATGACATAACATAAGCTCAAAGGCCAATCAAACTACAAGCGGATTTAGCTACGAATCATCAGAAGTTGATCTATAAGTTTGGTTGCGATTTCCTTTGTGGTGATGCTATAATTATAATAATTTGTAATAATGGTAAAAGGTATATTGTATATTCCTTTAGGGAAATACAAGTTATGTGACGCAGATTTTTTTTCCGGAATCGGAATATATTTCAGTATATTCCCTTATTTTATTACACTAACTTTCCGCCTTCCGCCCGCGACTGATTTCGTGGATTTCAGTTATCGCGCGCAGCACGTTTTTTCCACCCCCTTTTCATCCTTTTAGGGGGCAATTTCCGGAATAAAAACTATCATGGTCTTCTTTAGGTCGTAAACTATCTATCCACCAAGTTATATCTAAGTATATAAATCGCACTGGTAACAAACGGAATATTTAAAGTTAACAAAAATAAACATGCGAATGTGATTTAAGAATACTGTTTCCTTACTAATAAGAGAGTTGTTTTAAGAGAGGAAGGGATAGACCTAAGAGAACATTTATGAAACAAATAAAAGAGAAGGTGCAGGTCGTGGCGTATCAGGAGGTGAAGGATTTAGCGGAAAGAAGAGAGGAATGGCGATTACTCCACCGACAAGAGCGCAGCTCTTAAATAAAGAGAGAGACTTATTTAAAAGTATAAAGAAGTATTTTTTGTTGTTCATTTTAGTTTTTCCTGAAATTCTGTCAATGTAACGTTTTTCTCGAAAACATGACGGTTATAATAAAGCTCTCATAAATTTTTAAATCTAGTGAATGTCAGTAAAAACCAGAATAAAAAAAAGTAAGTAGCATAAATCTTTGCCTTGGATGATGTCCAAAATGTTTTCAGAAGTAAGTACTACAGTTTGAAGATCTCGGAACTATGACGAATATTATGTTTGTAAAGAAATGTGACTCAACGGGTTTTCGACGAGTAATGTCGATAAGATTGTGACTTGCATTGCACGGTTGAGTAACAGATCGGTACAGAGTCCTTTCCAGTTATCGTTAGTAAAACCTCGTAAGCGTTTTTTCCAAAATCACATTCTGATGTGGTTGGAGGAAAGCCTCCAACAAAACTTCGCAATAGTCAATTAAACAAGCTAGTTTCAATCCAGGTAAAAAACTACAAAAACATAATATAAGATCACGAGACTATCCCAATGGGATAGTCAAAGGTCACCAAACATCCTTCGCAAGATGAACTAACCACGCCGCACCGAACTTTCTGTTAGACCAACGTGTAAGGTGGTGAGCCGTAACGCCGTCTATAATGGTCGAGCCAACTGTGCTAGTGAAAGTTTTAACTCATTGGTGCACTATTCTATTCTATTCTCCCCGATTGAGAAGCAAGCTGGTGTACCACAGGACCACAGTGACTTATATATGCATTTAAATACATATTATCATAACACCTTTGTTAGGGTTCGTAATGTTTATTTTATTATTTAATTATTATTAGATTATATAACTTAATAACAGACGGAATAAAGCCGTGAATCTGTGTCACGACTTTATTATTTTTAATTTGGAACTGGTATATTATTTCATTTGTTTTCTTCTTTTTCGAACGGGAACGTTTTCCCGCCTTTTTAAAAGGCGGTGACGTGGAATTTTGTTCGGTTGCGGTAATCTGTTATGAAGAGTTGGAGAGTTAACATTGTTTATGAAAATATAACATTATTCAAGAGAATTGCTGAATTGTTTAATTACGACGAGTACTTACCTCCCCACCTGAGAGCAGTAGTATTATCACACCTTATGGTCATATGGTGGTCCGCCTATTTCGTTGGTCTAACAGAAAGCTCGGTGAGCTGTGGGTATTTAGTTCAACTTGTGATGGACGTACGTACCTCTGACTACCTCAATTGGATAAAATAGTCATGAGCACATGTATGAATGTATGTATTGGCTCAAGCAACAACATTTTATATTAGATTATGACAGATTATATCTACTAGTGTATGCAATCCCGAATCGAGATCGCTAATTTGAGATCCCGCGGAATTGGAAATATCAATCCGAAAATTTCGGGATCTCGTCATATTATGCTTCGGAATTGATCCCTAAAAATTAGACGAGATCGGGATTGCATTCCCTAATATGCACCTATCTAACAATACCACAGAAGTTGTCTAGCATTAGATTTAGCACACTTGGCACCTGTCCCGAATTTCTGAGTACGATCATTCGGTCACTTTTTTCGAGGAAATACTTTCATGATTTGTTCTTATCGTTTTTCACATCTGTTCTCTGAATTAGAATATTTAATACCTATGTTTCAAATATAAGTGGTATACAGGGTGTTAGTAACATCGTAACTAATACTGAGGGGGATGATTCAGTCCATGTTGATATTAACTCAGAATAATGAGCTGAATTTTCCCTCTCAGTATTCGTTGAAATATCACTTACACACGTACAAGTACGTACAGATAGCCATACAAGTACGTATCAGTGTTAGTGACACATGATTCAGACCATGATTCTGAGTTGATATCACATGGAATTTCCTGTCGGAAAATTTATGAAAATTTTAGTAATTTTTTAAAATTATTTTCAGTTACATACTTTTGCGACGGAAAATTCCACTTGAAATCAAACTCAGAATCCTGGTCTGAATCAACCCTCAATGTTTTCATTACAATGCCACTAACATCCCGTATAATAAAGTAAAAAATATAACTATAAATAATGTATACCTAAACCTAAGTAATTTTTCATTATCTAGAAATGACACAATCACTATGTCAGTCTCGCGTTCTATGTTTTTCATTCCAAACTTCAAAGCATGCGCATCGATACAGTAAATACCGGACATCGTCCCCTGGTGGACACAGGCTTCCCCCAAGGCTCACGACCAAGGCTCAAGGCTTTATTTAACAACTTATTTAGTAATAATTAAAATGTTGGTCTAGTAAAGTCCAGGGCTTGTCCTCCCCTATAAAGATTAAGCCATTCCGTGTCAGAAGGCAATTTAAACTGCTAGTTAACACATTCACAATAATTACACCACATCGCAGGTAACTGCCGAATATGACAGATTCGGGTGACCATGCGTTAAAAGAAATCTTTGGATATTCTTAGGTGTGTTGTAGAAGGCTTATATGGTAGCCCAGTTGCTAGAACGCTTGCCTCCCACTTTGAGGTCGCAGGTTCGAATCCAGCACAGGCCTAAACCAATGATTGTCGAATTTGGTTTCGAATGCATGTTTGGATCATAAATAATTATCACGTGCTCAGCGGTGAGGGAAAACATCGTGAGGAAACCCACATTCCCTAGAAATGCATTTTCGAAGGTATGTGACCTAACCTGTATTGGGCTGGTTTTCCCTTCGCGGGTTGGAGGGTCAGACAGGCAGTCGCTTCTGTAAAAAACCGGACCTGTTAAATCTTCAGGTTAGGCAAGCGGACCCTGTGAAAAACGGGGTAAGGCTAAGGTAGAGAAATGATGAGGTGTCTTTATTATTTTTTGCTACTTCTAGTTACATTGTGCTTATGTCATTGACACGTCACGTTGTACCAATTCCATGTATTTTATTCGATTACACTGTCGTTTTGCGAAATTTCCCTCATCTCATTAGGCATTACAGGCGTGTTTTTATGTATCCTTACTTACGTTAATGTATGGACAGGTCATATTTAATTTAAAAAAAAAAACTTTTTCATCCGCGGTATTTTTATTGTTTACAATACCTACTATTATTATTTTATACTGTGATACTTATAGGTTATTTCCTTTATCAGTTCGGAAACTTACATATTTATATCAGTTTAAGACGTTTGTACTTATATCATTTTATGTATTTAAATAAAAACGTAATGAATAGCTTAGTAATACAAGAAAGAAGGAACAAACAGACTTTACGTACTTATCCACCGACGTGTTATAAAAGACACAATCCCTCTGTCGGATTTTACGACATGCTTGGGAACACAAGCAGTTTGAATATAAAAATCTTTGATAAAATAATTATCAAAGTAATGTAACTGATTAATACAAAGTTATTTTTGAAGTGTTATAATATTAGTTACTAGCGACCCGCCCTGGCTTCGCTCGGGTGCAATGCTGAGGAAAAAATGAAATTATTTACGACATCACATTAAAAACTTCAAAAATAACAGTATTTCTCCACTATTTAATGGAAGTTATATACATATAAACCTTCCTTTTGAATCACTCTATCTATTAAAAAACCGCATCAAAATCCGTTGCGTAGTTTTAAAGATTTAAGCGTACATAGGGATATAGGGACAGAAAAAGCGACTTTGTTTTATACCATGTAGCGATTCTGTCATGTTGATCACGTTCGTAAGGGATTTATAATTAGTCAGTCATGAAGTCATAATAACATCCTTTGTAAAAAGTAATTTCATAATACCTATTTTCTATCTTGACTGCCTATTTCCGTATGTTCTCTCAATCTTATCTCACTATGCTGATTTTATCAGACTACGACAACTAAATATTAAAGTTCCATAAATAGGAATGTTATGCATAGATAAAGTACTTACGTTAATAATCTTACTAAAAGGTCTGCGGGCTTAGCACCGTAAGCGCGCGACTCTTTCTCGCCTCGACATACGTCACCCGTCACTTTCTCACAGTACTGCATAGAAAGAGACAGATGATCTCTGTCGCGGAGAGAAAGAGTCGCGTGTTCACGGTGCTAAGCCCGCTGTTATTAAGAATATTCATCAAATAATATTACTTATATTGGCTGGTGTAAAGTTTGAGGAATTCCAAATTCAAATTAATTTCACCTTAGCTTAGCTAAACCTCAACAAGTGGTTCATTTGTTTTTCAGTCTTTTGTTTTTCTTATAAATATAAATAATAAAAACAGAATTGCGCTGTTCATTTTCGATTGTTCTGAATCGAATATGCGGTTTAGAAACTTCAGGAACTTCAATTAGAAACTACGGAATATAATAAAGTAGGTACTTATATGTAAGTTTTTAAGTCCACTTCACCGTGGGAGTTTGTAATAAATTGATAACGTTATCAGTCCTACTATTATGATTATTCATCAAGTTCACGTTATCACGTAAATAAACGTAAAGTACGAGGCATGACGTCAGAGATAATTTATAGTGTTGGGTTTAAAATTACGCTTTAGTACTTAAGTACTTAAATAGAGCGGTTTGTATCAATGTTTTTATGTGTCTTGTATAAAAAGTGTATTATTGAAAATGCAAATAAAAAAATACTTGAACATATTTGTCATTTTTTTATCTAGTCTAATTTAATAACTAGTTTCCAGTTAACCGTTAAAACAATTATAATATAATAATAAATACACGTAAATAACATAAAACATAAACAGCCTATATAAGTCCCACTCAAAAATAAAATAAAATAAGTTTGTTTGGTGATGAATGCCACCGAAACGACAAGAAGAAGAAGTTTAGTTTTCAATCAATCAATCAATTAATAATACTTATCCGCTTTATTTTTCTTTCTTAGAACAGTTTACATTAACTTCCATTATGTATGTACGGACTTATGAGGGAGACAGGAACCCATACTACTTGTATGTGTAACAGCTCTTAGATAATAGCTCAGATGGGAGTGTAGTAAACGTTATATATACAAACGTTACTTACAAAAAATCTACAAACGCAAAAAATATCCTAGAATTAAAAATGTTCATGGTCTCCCTACTCCACTTGTTAGTGGTTATTAGGTAAATGGGTATGATACGTCGCGTCGGACTCCATAACATGCCCTGTATTTGATGTCACACTAACCACCTATTAAATTGGTCGTGAAATGGTTTGATATGGTACTGGTATGACCAGAATGGATGTCAGAATTTTATAAGTTGCCTATATTACATTTAACTACCTTCTTCTTCTTTGCGAGTCGATGGCGATCGATACTAAATTTTTGCTGACCAATAATTGGCCACGCTTACGGCATTGTCAGTGGCTTCGTAAAGGTCTTTAATAGTGCAGGTGTTAGGGCACTTAGGACAGCACAAAAGGTGAGCCATAGTTTGTGGTGATACTCCACACTCGCAATCATCAACCAGATATCCCCACCTGCAGAGATTATCCTTGCAGCGGCCAACCTGCCTAACACCACCTAACTACCTATACATAGCATTTTCATTTTTTTTTATTAGGGATAAAAAACAGTTATATGGGTTATATTTAAGATAATATTAGCCTAATAACTAAATGTATAACCAACTGGAATATCCACATATTACTATAATAGAAGCGGTAAATAGTGAGTCTACTACGGTGAGTTTAGACGGAAGCATGCACTCGTACACCACAACAACCAAAAAGAATTATAATATTATGAGCTTGAAAGTTTTTAAAAATGGATGTTAGATACACCTTCGCACAGAAACCATTGAATGGGCTTAATTTTTTTATTTTATTTATTTATTTAAGATACACCATCGGTATATACATAAAAATTACATGAATAAAATTCAACGAACAATGACTGTATGTTATACCATTACAGGCGTATACAACATTCAAGTTAGTTGATCAAACTATTAATGAAACTATTTAGTTGTCTTATAGTGAAAACCATATAAGCGTCTATTTCGGAAATCACTTCTAACTTCATTTGTCCTGTTTTGTCCCGCATTCTAAAAATCCTAGTTTGTCCCATATCACTATTGAAATTGTGTTTCGTCCCAAATCACAAGTATATTCAAGTATACAATGCAACATAGTAAATTAAAAAAATACTACTAAAGTATAAAATAAAAAAAAACCAAAAATATTAAACCTTATTTCTTATTATGCGATAGATTTTAAAGTCGGTTTACTTGTTTTCATTACTTAGTTATTTGTTGATTGTACAAAATGATAAGTCTGGCCAAAGCAAATTTAAAGCTTTATTAAAAAAAGGACGAAGCGGGAACAAAATGCTTAAAATTATATCTTGGAACGAAAGAAGCATATTGTTTGGGACGACCTAGGATTTCTTAATGTGGGACAAAATTTAAACCTCTAATGATTTCTTCTATGAAACCTAGATTTATTTCAATAGGTTTATTTTCAACTAGTCAAATCAGTTATTTTCTACTAAACGCCTTTTTTTTAAAGTGACTTATTATAGATTTTCCGCAGATGGCATTAACTAGTTGGCCGGAGAAAGCTACTCAACGCCAAAACACGAAATTACTATGGAAAAGCATACAGTACTGTAACGCCATAGAAAAACGTCATAAAATCGCTCTCTTGTTAAAAATTCATAAATAAGTTAAAAAGAAAAAGTTTAACATTAGTTTTATATCTGTCTTTATTAAGTAAGTATCAGAATTTCATAATTTATGTTGAACCTAGTACACGACCCAATTAATTTTGATCCGGGTAAACATTGAGACCTCAAATTGATCTGGATGGAAACTAGCTTGAATACGAGATTTTATTAATAAAATCAGCATGTCCGTCTTCGTATCAACAGTGGGTGCAAGTTGTCTCAGTCAGGAGAAGAAAAAAAAAAAGAAAAAAAAGTGAAGTGTGGTGAAGTTATTCACCTTAATCCAAATCATTTCCTGAATTCCGAGCATTATTGAAGCAATTCAGCTATTTGACGTTTGCAATTCATCTTAAAGTTGGCCATTTTACGACTTTCCATAGAGAACTGTCAAAATTGGGAATTCATGTTATGAATCGTAATATGATAGATAGATAGATAGATAGATATATTATTGAGCACAATGGACACAAAATACAGAGAAAAAATATAGAATATGAATTGAAATATGAAAATCCATAAGTGGCCATTTTACGATTTGCAATTCAATTCATAATAGAAATAATTTATGATTCATCAAAAGTGGCCTCTTAGCCCCCCTTACCACAAAACTGAGTGCGTGTACTTATTGTATGTAGTTCACACTTCTCTGTCCCACAGTACGACGAACGAGTGGATACTCTCGATTATTTGAAAACTGTCCATTTGCCATATGAGTTTGGTATCTACAAAACCCTAAACTGATAACAGTTTGTAGATGGATAACCCTGGAATTAGTGGAAAATTTTTTTTATCTATGGTTATGTACTGTACAGTTTTTTCCGCCATCTATATTTTTTTTTATGGAACGTCGCCTGGAAAGTCCCTCATACTTAGTCTCAGTGCGCGGTAAAAATTTGATCTGTCAAAAGTACGTAAGCTAGTGTTGTGACAGGCTTTTCGGCGGGAAACGGGAACGGGACAGTTGCTTTCTTCATTGAGTAATCTAAATAATTAATACGAAGTGGTGTTTTGTGGTTAATGATCGCATTAAGTTAGTCGGAAGACATTCGCGAGTGTTATTATATTGGAGTATTCAATAAACAAAGTGTATCTGCCTATTTTCGCTTCGTGCCGGGAAGCCGCTTCATAACTCAAAAGTTTATGCGGACTTTTGAGTTAATTCGTTTGGGGTTCGGAGTAGGAGTCTACTCCGAGGGTGGGGGCTTAGGTTTCATCATCATCACCTTTCATCATTTCATTAATCATCAAGAAAAAAAATACGTCAGACATGGCTGTATGGGCATAGTACCCTTTGCCTTACCCTTCGGGGAAAACCAAAACAAAAAAAAAATAGTTTTGTGACATTTATTAGCATAAAAAATAATAATAAAGTTTATTTAGGTAAAACCATAGCATACAATAGCATAGCATAGTGATGCATCATTCGATATTAAGTCGATCGATTCTGTTCTATCTAACATTAGGTACTTATATGAAAGAAAGTATCATAAAAACACATTTTCTCGTAATTAGTTTCGAGTTAAAGGTAACATATTTTTTTGCAAATTATTATACCTATTTAATCAGTTGGCACTGAAAAAAAAATATCCCCTTTATGATTATGACGTAGCGTGACTAAATACATGCGCGTGAGTTTTATTTTCATATACTTATCAACTGTTTTGTTGACTTGTTATGTTGCTACGTCACTTATCATTGATTGCTCTTGGTAATCAGGGACAACGTAATTGGTTATCAATTGGTTGATAGTGTCGATTGAACTAAGTACTTACTCGTTTAGCTGGTGTAGTTTAGTGTACTATCAAGTTGTACCTACTTATTAGTGTAGCTTTTTTTGTATATACTTAATATATTCAAATTCATAAATATCTTTATTTAGTAGGTAACATAGTTACACTTTAAATCGTCATATTTTACATAACCAACGTCTCATCCGCCTAAAGTTACTGCTGCTCCTCATAACCTATATAGCTGGGGAAAATAAGCTGCAAGAAAAACCTTGGCACAGGGCCCTAGACGTACTTTACGTGTTGAATGTTTTCCGTGTACATTATAGTTATGATCATTAAATAAATTATTAGATTATAGATTTTATTATCTTGTATCTAAGGCCTCTATCTTTATAATTTGTAGTTCGTCTGCCTATAGAAGTTACCATACATATCGCTGATAAACACGCAGATAATGACGCATCGATTCAATTCCTCTAAAAAAATTACAATTGTCAAGTAGGTGCCTAAAACTGTTATTGATACTATTATTGATATCTGAGATTTACTAACTCATGTGTTTCTGTCTGTTTGTTCTTAGGTTACACTCTATCGATCATTTGGCCTAAACTTCTGGAGCTCCTGTACACTGAAAATGTATATTTCCTAACCCTGACGCTGGCAGAATTGTCCCTGTCGACAGAAGCCATTTAGGAGAAAAAAAATCTGAGATTGAAACTATCATTCAGGTTATCATTGAATTGATAGGCAGTTCAGTGTCTAGTGAGATACTGATTTAGACAAGTAGCCACGCCTAAGTGTAGAATAAGTCAAATGAAAAAGAACTAGGCCACAGGCTTTATAATAACAGTCCAAACGCGTGCCAAAACTAGTCCCCTGTTGTATAATTTTGGCCACAACCTAAAATCAACCCTAAAAACCGTCACTCGTCAATGAGCACTCCCAAATAACCCGCACCTTCCCCACGGGAGCTCTGTTGCCTAATGAAAAAACATCAAATTCCATTATTGATGAAGTACCAAAACTTTAATAGGGTTAAATACTGATATTTTTGGGTCTGAATTTGCGAATTTTGAAGTTTATTTAGTTAAGTAGTTAATGATTTTGATCTATTCCATTTAAGTTATCGTGAATTTAGGGATTCTATTTAGGTATGACTCTTGGAGACAAGAAAGGAATTCTAGTTTTGGAACTCAGTAGATCAAGCTTGCATTAGATTATAATTAATACACATAATAACGGGTTCTTACCGCGTTTGACGGGATGGCAGTCATCCCGTGATCATGGCACTTGCAACAGTGTCGAAATATCGGGAGTCTCATATCCCTATTTCAAACGCGGTAAGAACCCGTTATTATGTGTTTTAATTATGATAATAACCGCGTAAACCTAAAACAATTGCATTAGATTGCTACAAAATATACGCAATACGGATTTTTCTGCCTGTAGCTGACTCTATTTGCGCTAATCAGGAGTTTGGAGCTACATTTGTAAAATTAGAGTCTCACATGTTTTTACAAAGGCACAAAAGGTGACAAAACCCTCAATAATATTACATACTTACTTACCTAATAAAATTGCAATATTTTAAAAAAATACCAGTACAATATCGACGTCGTCACACGTCGGTTTTAACGCCTGTACTTCACGACATTCCCTAGGGACGAGCAGTTTATTAATCAGAAATAATAATTCACTGGTAATGTACGGTCGAAGCGCGTGTAACTGATAAACATCTCCACGCCAAAGGGTTGCAGACCGGTTACATGAGTAACGAGTTTAACACTTATTTAAAAGGACAGTTTACTACTTTCAGTTTTCCTCAATTTGTTGATACATATTAAAGTTGCAAAAGGAAAACTAATGAAATGGGAATTGAAGATGAATGTTATACAGTGCTAAATCGATTGGCTAAGATCGTCTCTTAGCCATACTTTTACGTACTTTGTCACAATAATTTACATGACTCATCATTGTCCATCTTAGGACATTATGAAGTAAGGCTACAAATTGTTGACTGGGAGTCTATAGCTTTGCCCATATCGATAGGGACTGTAGGCGTGCCTATGTAGTTGTATCTGTCGTGGTGTCCAAAAAATTGTAACATAACATAACATAGATAGATAAATAAGGCAGAGGTGTAGATACAGTAATATACGCCCACTCTTCGCCAGCTATGTTTAATTCCGTTATAATAGGGGGCGAGCCTACAGCGGCACAAATCTTAGAAAACACAATTATATGATCGAGACATGACGTCAAACTCATACCGTCAAATTAATTTACGCGTTCTGCAAATAGGGCTTTCACGGATTTAAAAAATGCATAATTTGTATTTGGACTAAACTGACCAACATTTTGTAACCGACTCTACATAGATTTTTAATCCACACATCGCGGTCCCTAAGCACCTTAGCACTCAGGTAGCGAAAGAGTTACTTTTTTAATTAAACTAATCAGTTAATTCATTAAGGTGTGGTCGACGGTTAAATGGTGATTACTACTTGAGGTTTGGTTATCGAGCTTCATATATCACAGGGTAGAAGCTCCCTTGAGAAAAGGAAGGCAGTTTTAAAGGCCCGCCTATGATGGAAATCTGTCTGTTTGGTTTTAACAGGTGCTTTCGTAGCTTCTTCTTTTATGTATGATTGTTTTACATCGTAGGGATATCATAATTATTATATAAGATCAATATGGGCCTCTTCAAGGCAAGAGTGAATAAGCACTTTATAGGTAAGCACGTTCCAGCGTCTACCATAATATTGTGCCTATCATTCGTAAAAAAAGAGATGTCCCGAATAGTGAATTCACAGAATAACCGAAATTTATACAGTTTGACTATTACTGAACGGAACGTTTGGCTGAAATGTTCGGATCATTGGCTCTATGCGTCTAGTTGCTTTTGTCAAAACTCGTGTAGATACATATAACAAGTTTTATGATAGCGAATCTAAAGCCACAATAAATTATATATTTTTTTTACTTGACATTGATTTGCCTCAGATGGAATTAATTGTAATTCTTGCACAGATACATATACTTATCGGCAAATTGAGTACAGGAAATAAAAATACCTGCGAAGATAACCTTGTTTCCAATTTGCCGATCAAAGGTCAATAGCAGAACTGGGGCTTCGTCATTTTGATTTGATTAGTCAAGGTTTCTGTACAGCATACGTTGTGCATAGGTACATAGTGTATGATGACTAGCTTACATTATAAATTTCAGCTTTCCAAGACATCTGAATGTACTTACCTTATAAATTATGATGATCGTTAGTCAGTCAGTGTGACAGAGAATCAGTGAGTGTCAAAATCGGGGCTTTTTACATAACAATAAAATATAAAGTATGCTATGCATTTGAAACTTTATATATTTAATAAGTCTATTGTCGATTATGTATCCTGAGAATTTATGTTTATCTGGTATAATCCAAAACTGAGTTATGAGGGTTCAAAAATAGACGAAACGTTTCGAGAAAAAGTATGTAGTGTCCTGCTCTTGTGCTTCGCTTAGCTAGTCTTGGCGGGGGCACTCCCGTGCCCCCAGATAGATATGTAGGTACCTTAATGTGTTTTTTTTTGTAGTACGAAATGATAACCATAAGTACCTATTTAATCATAATAATGATAATCATAATGTAATCATTTTTGTTCATAACTTTGTTACACGTCAAATACATACCGTAACATACCGATGACCGTTACGTACTAAACAAAAACCTCTTTTAAATCCAATATTTAGGCTATTATATTTCACTTTAGTATTAACTAGTATTAGTATTAACTAAAGTGAAAAACAATAGCCAAATAGAATTTAAAATAAGTACTTTCTAAGCCGATTTAAAATACTGTTGTCTTGTCAAAATTATTAATACTAAATCTATAATCAGCATGTGAATATTGCGCAACTTTCCAATGTAGGTATATGTGTAAGTAGGTCGATAGATTTCAAAAAATGAAGCTATCTCATCTAGTTTTACTTCTCTTTAGCCTCGTGTAAATTAATTTGGCTGGCTGACAAAACTGTCTGGTGAGACAATGTGTACGCAAAATTGGCCGCGCTATGCAAGCGGTTCCATGGTGTAACGGTTAGCACTCTGGACTCTGAATCCAGCGATCCGAGTTCAAATCTCGGTGGAACCTGACTTTTGTTAATTTCATTTGTTTTCTCTAATTCTTCCAGATTATATGAATTGGACATGATTGATTGATTGGATATGTAAGTATAATGGTTTTTGTAGCAGTGATGCCATAATTTGAAAAATATTTAGCAGCTATTTTATTTTCAAAATAATTTTAATTGTAAAAGTTTCTACATCTAGAGAAGATTACAATTGTCTATCTTATTGTTATTACTTACACATTAAAATCTGTCTGTTAGCTGCAAAGTGTCTTATAGACACCTTGTGGCTCTGCCCACCACGAATTGAACGCGGCGTGACTGAAGTATGTATGTAATATTAATATTGTTTTTAATTATGATTAGAAGTGTTATTTATTCTTTATTTACTTATTTAGGTACACGTACAGCAATACATAAGTTTTTATAGACAGCATTATTAAAATTATAACGGCCTCTGTGGTCCAGTGGTTGAGCGTTGAACTCACGATTAGGAGGACGTACCATAAAAATTACTTTATGATCCCTACTTTGGTTAGGACATTACAGATGCTTCAGAAGGCACGTTAAGCCGTTGGTCCCGGTTACTACTTACTGATGTAAGTGTGTGGTTGTTCCATGAGCCATGTCAGGTGCATTTGGTGGCTCAATAATAACTCTGACACCAGGGTTGATGAGGTTGGTAATTCACCTCACACCCACACGATCGAAGAGGATAAAAATTATAATGTGGTATATATATAGCATTTACCGTAAATGAACAAACAATAAACAGCAAGTGTTGACCAACAGATAGTCTCCTGACCTTGGGCCTTAGCCAAGTGGCAAATGATTATGACGATCGAGAGTGACAGTGATAAAAAATACATTGTTTTAAGTTTACGCGGTTATTATCATAATTAAAGCACATAATAACGGGTTCTTACCGCGTTTAAATGGGGATATGGGTATGGGTATGGGTGGTGGGGGTAATATCGGGAGTCTCATATCCCCATTTAAACGCGGTAAGAACCCGTTATTATGTGCTTTAATTAGTGATAAAAAATGGTGATTGGCATGTCACCTTATTGCAATCCTGAACATTTTTACCACTGTCATTGTCGATTGTTCCGGGTGAGAGCCCTCAGCGGTCCCCATTTGTCCGGCCAAGTGGTTAATACAATTCGATTTAGGCATATTAGGGCTAATTCTCATTATGGCAACCGACTCGCAAATGGACTACTTCTCATTATGGCAACTTCTTATTTTGGCTACTTCTCATTTTGGCTACTTCTCACTTGGGCTTCTTCTCACTAGGGCTACTTCTCATTAGGGCTACTTCTGAAATTTCGGGAATGTTTATTGAAATTTGTGTCAAAAAAAAGCTGTCTATTGTCATAATCGTTTGTACCTTCGCTGCAGTCCCTTGTATGTCTCACAACATTGAAAATAATACTCACATAAACAGCCTATATACGTTTCCACTGCTGGGCACAGGCGTCCCCTCAATCAACCGGAGGGGGTAACCGGGGGGGGGGGGGGGGGAAATAATACTTGTGGGGCTAAAATGGCCACATCGAAGCAATGCGTCTAAAAATGCAATATTATACATTATACATACAAAAGTAGGTAAGTGCGCAATGCAAACAAATGTCAAATTGCAATATTGCTTTTTTAGATGAATTGTTTCGCCGTGGGCTTTTTAACCCCCCTGCCGGGTCTGTATGACAACCGCCCCGCGCGCGGTGCGAATTATATCGAGGCCTTCGACCAATAGCCGATTGACGTCAATCTACGTGGATAACATTCGCATCGGTCCAAGCGCTCGATATACTTAACCCGCGCCGCGCGCAGCGTGGTTGTCATGCAGACTCGGCTGGTCTACTCATATGCATAATATGTGTGTGAACTGAACATCCTACTTCCGACGTCGAAGTGTAATAAACATATGACCTTTCACGAGTTCAATTGATAATCAGAAAGTACGTCAAATAACAATCTTTGTGGTATGAAGGTGAAAAATAGTAAAGGCCAAAGTTCGACTGTCTACGCAAGATATACTAGGACAGAAGTAAAAATGAGGCGGTATTTATGGATTGCGTTGGTTTAGAAGCTTGATTTTTTACAGCTTCTAGGGACCACACGGCCTCCGTGATCCAGCGTTGTGCTCACGATCTGGAGGTCCCGGGTTCGAATCCCGGTGGAGAAAAATCATAAAAATCACTTTGTGATCCCTAGTTTGGTTAGGACATTACAAGCTAATCACCTGTAATCAAAATTAAGATGATCCGTGCTTCGGAAGGCACGTTAAGCCGTTGGTCCCAGTTACTACTTACTGATGTAAGTAAGTAATAGTTACATGAGCCATGTCAGGGGCCTTTGGTGGCTCAATAATAACTCTGACACCACGGTTGATGAGGTTGATAATCCACCTCACCTCATACTACTACTACTACTTACTATACTTCGTCACTTTATCAAACGGTTCCATGGTGTAATGGTTAGCACTCTGGACTTTGAATCCAGCGATCCGAGTTCAAATCTCGGTGGAACCTGACTTTTGGTATTTTGAAAAAATAAAAAAAAGCAAACTGTAAAGCAATATAAATGAAAATGGAAAATAAATTTTTTGCCTTGTTTTTAATGGAAAAGATTTATGTTTTTGTACATGACATGTAGGTATTAAAAAAGTTGCTACCTTCTTCAATCATTCTAAAAAGGCGGTTTGACTTGACCGACATCTGACAATTTTTTTGGGTGGTCTATACCGGTTATAAAGATACTTTTACAATTTGTCAATGGAGGCTATTTTTTTTATGCTGCCAGCCTGTTGGGCACTTGCCTCGATGTGACGCATTGGAGGAAGTGTTTTATTTATAAGATGTGTTTGTTTTGTTTTTAATTGTGGTGATTAAATGTATTTTAGCAATTATTTCAATGTATCTTGCATTTCAAGTATTTACTAGGTAATGGCAAACAACAAATGACATCAAAGTAGAAAGAATGACGACACTCGAGTGGCGCTAGTGTGGGGATTCTCTTAGGATAACCTAGTCAAATGAGCTACTTTTTAGGAAACATATTTGGTTTTATCGTGACTTATTGTAGATTTGTCGCAGATGGCATTAACTACTTGGCCGGACAAATGGGGAGCGCTGAAGGCTCTCACCCGGTACAACGTTTAAGACAACAGGCCTGAGGGTGCCCAGTTGGGCGCGAACCTCGGCTCAGGGCGTCGTCAGAAAAGAAAAATAGCGATAAGCACTGATTGAGGGAAATCGTCGACCACGCCGGTGGGGTCGGTATCGGGGTCCTGAAGTGTTTGGTGTCGCGAGCTGATTGGCTGTTTACGAAATATCAAAACGATACATTTCTATGGAATTTGTTTAGAACTACATACGTAAGAATGGTTTTTTATTTTGGAAAATGTAATTCTATAGTCTCTGCTTACCCCGGTGGGAAATAGGCGTGAGTTTATGTATGTATGTATGTACATACGTATGACGTCATAGGTATATGAACGTGGTCAAATGTTGTACTCTTTGATAAGTAAGTACTTAATTCGTTTGTTTTTCGAGATTTCGTTTTTCGTGTTTTCGAATAATTATATACCCCGAGTAATAAGAATAGGTGATCACGTGAGGTCTCAACAGCGCCATCTATATTATTTTCGAGGAACGTAGCCTGGAAAGTCTCTCATTGTTTTGTCTTAGGGTGGTATTAATAAACGAATCTCAGCTGAGACTGCCCCCAAGATCGTGCTCAAGTCCCTGTTTTATATGAGAACTGTCACATTGACATGATTGTTAGCGACACGAATTGCCATGTAATTATTTTAAAATAAAGCGGCAAGTATTTGGTGCGGGCAACCGACTCGGCGCTAGATGGCGCTCGCCGCGCCTGCGCGTCACTTCTTTTCGATTTTTTAAAATCTCTCTCTGGCTAACCTCTACGCCGCGAACCACGCTCTTCGGTTGCTCACACGCAAAAGCCATTTTATAGCGATCGACAAGTGTTTTTTCTGTTTTCCCCTCCTATATATAACAATGATCTTGAGGGCAGTCTCGAAGCTGAGTTTAGTTTATTAATACCACCCTTAGAGAATCACAATACAGATAAGGTTGACTACTAACGTACCACGATTAACCTAAGAACTTAAAACAGAAACAACAAATAAATTTAAATAAATACCCAATTCGGACTATCCATTTTATTCTTCTCTTCTTCTTCTTATCGTGTGGGTTGTGAGTTGGAATACTAGCCTCATCAACCCTAGTGTCAGAGTTATTATTGAGCCGCCAAAGGCCCTTTGACATGGCTCATGTAGCGATTACTCACTTACATCAGTAAATAGTGACCGGGACCAACGGCTTAACGTGCCTTCCGAACCACGGATCATCTTACTTTCGGACAATCAGGTGATCAGCCTGTAATTTCCTAACCAAACTAGGGATCACTAAGTGATTTTTGTCATATGTCCTCACCGGGATTCGAACCCGGGGCCTCCGGATCGTGAGCCCAACGCTCAACCACTGGACCGCGGAGGCCGTTTATCCATTTTGCTCAATTTAATGTACCACCTTCCTAACACGTCCACCGTAGATGCGTCAAGAGTAACCATAAATTTTGCACAAGTAGTGAACAGTCCCAAGATACCGCGTTTAACCCGTATTGTAACTTGATAAGATATTTATTGACGGGAATTCGAGAAATACAAAATGGCCGCTCTTCCCGACGTCGCTATAACGCGCACGTCCACTGGCATTCTACATTTTTATTTTGTCAATATTTAATGTGATGCCCGGAAGGTGTGGTATACATGAGAGGATTGACAAAGTTATGTGTAGAGATATTTTAAAGTGGAATGAGTAGAACGGAGATGACCAAGCGGCAAATGATGATTGTTTTAACAGTCATAACATGCCGTTGGGCGCGACATGGAAGTAGATTAAAATATCACTTCCATCAACATCATCTCCATAGCGTCATGCCGTTTTGATGGACTAAACTTATTTATTTATTTGTACACAGTAAAACAGACACGGAATATACAATAAAACAGACAGTACAGGTAAGCTTATCTCTAAACAAAGAGAGGGCAATTACACCGAATTACGTATGGCAACCAACTCCGGCTTCCAATTGTGTGGCCAAATATTCAACACCGTTTCAAGAGCAAATCTTAATTTTTAGGAATCACCATGGAAGATGGCTGATCACCATTGACGGTAGACATGACCATACGTTGCTCTACTTAATAGCATTTTGAAGAACCTTATATTATAAATATTGTACCCATAGTTGTTAAGTTGACTGGTACAAAAAAATCATATTTACTTTACTTATTTTTTTTACTTCAGAGAGAGCCCATTCCCCATTCTACAGATACTTAGAGGAAGGTTTTTTGTCACATACGGCTTTAACTACTTGGTCGAACAAATGAGCAGCGCTGAGCGCTTTTGCCTGGAATTGAGGAAGAAATGAACGTGGTTTTTACTCAAAATATTTCAAGGCACATCCCCAGTCGTCAGAGAACCCATTCCAGAGGAAGGTATTTTTTGACGCATTTTGGCTTTTACTACTTGGCTGGACCAATTGGGAGCGCTGAGTGCTCTCGCCCGGGATTGAGGAAGGAATGAACGTGGTTTTTATACAAAATATCTCAAGACGTATCCCCAGTCGTCACCCAGTATGTCGTCTAAGTATAAGTCCCGAACTCGCGTTCACGGGCATACATTTGCGGCGGCGCTTAGCGACCGTTGTAAAATATTGTTTTTTGCCAATATCTGAACAGGGAGACATTTACAACTAGAGCTTGGTGGACAAAAGCCTGCGTTAGAAAGTTTATTTTTCTTTATACCTGCAGTGAACTGGCTTTAAGTACTGTGTTCCTATTTTGAAAAAAAACACGGCTTAAATGGACATTTCAAAACACCTCGTTTTATACAGACACTACACATTGACGTTATCGTACACGCGCATCTGTGTGTGACGTCTGACGCCCTAAAGACTAAAGTGTTTAAAGTAAGACCGAGAGGGGTGAGGTAAACCTAGCTCAGCTGCTGGTGGGGAGCGGAGAGTCAGTAGGTAACATAGTTACACTTGAATCGTCAATTTTTACATAAAGAACGTCGCATCCGCAAAAACTACTTACTGCAACTTCTCACAACCTGTACAGCCTATGATAGAGGTATAGTTTCTCACGGCAATAAATACTTGTAACTATTAAACTAATAAGAGGGACCAAATTGTATAAGAACACTATTCGTGATAAGATAAATATAAGAACACAGGGTATATTTTCTGGTTACCTGTAGTACAAGGGAAATCCTACAAACACCAGCTTACAAGCACCAGCTTCCTTAAAATACACTTGTATCGTATCACCATGTTAGCGTAGGTACTAAGACATTTTTGTTTTATGTTTTTAAGTGGAGAAATAAACCTTTTATTATATGCACAACAGGCAGTCTTATTCCGTGTCCAGAAATTTCTTCCAGGCAACCTTTAGGTGCAGGTAAAAACCACCCTGCCCAGCCTGCTGACAACGATTATTGACTTACGGACCTACCGTCTAGTGCAAATATCCAGTTAGAAGTCACTTAAGTTGGCGACATACATATGTTGTAACTGGATTTTGGCAAAAGACAAAAGTTTCTGAGGTATTTTTAACTTCCGTTGTTCAAAAAACTACCCACGTGCCTTATAAGCATTTCAAATCTAAATATATAAAAGGAGAAACAGACTGACTGACATATCAACGCACAGCCTAATCGGCTACACTTGAAATTTGGAAGGGACGTAGCTTAGGTACCGTAGAGGTGCACTAAGAAAGGAATTCCCGGAATTCCCACGGGAACGGGAATTAGCGGGAAAATCCTTTTGTATGAAAAATCTAAACCACTTAAGGTAGACTCTTGAAATTTGGCATGCAGGTACCTTAGTTAACTTAAAGCTTAGTTGCAACAGGATATTGCAAAATTCCCACGGAAACGGGAGTTAGCGGGAAAAAAAAATTGTATGAAAAAATCTAAACTGCATAAGTTAGATGCTTGCAATTTGATATGCACTCCCACACACACAAAGATCTCTCTTTTATAACCTGCCACGCGGACGAAGTCGCGGGCAGAAGCTAGTATTAAAATAAACTTAATGCTTCTTATGTTTTTTGTGCAAAGCTCTTAGACTAACAGCAAAAGCTAGGTGGCAATATGAAATATACAAGCGCACACCTCCCCGCTCATATTCCGCATCCGATCACATATTGATTGATGTTGTGAATATTTTAGACTAACTCTTTTCTAAGTGCAACTTGTGTTACCTTGGGTACCTAACCTACTGGATTATGCAGGACAGGATACAATAAAACTTTTTTTCGAATATTCTGAAATACTGAGTAAGATATAAGATTGTGGTTGATATTGTAAGTTCGGATGTTGTCTATTTCCTTGGTATTTTTAGTAATCAATGTTAAAAAAAAAATCTCTTCTCCTATCACTTATTATTTTGTGATCCCTAGTTTGGTTAGAACATTACAAGCTGATCACCTGAGTGTCCAAAAGTAAGATGATCCGTGCTTTGGAAGGCACGTTAAACTGTTGGTTTCGGTTACCTACATACTGATGTAAGTGTCAGGGGCCCTTGCCGGCTCAATAATAACCCTGACACCAGGGTTGATGAGGTCGGTAATTCACCTCACAACCCACACGATAGAAGATTTTTTTTTTATAAGACTGACACGAGTCATTATCTCCCTAGTGTTATTTAATTTCCGCCTACCTAATTTGAAGATTTGATAGGCCCGGTTTTTCCAAGCTGAAGATGACATAAATGCTGGAGTTTTTATGACATTTTCCATCAAACTGTTTAGACATTTTGTAATTGTAATTATTATTGCACGATAAAATTCTGAATAACATCGAAATCAATGTTTACTGTAATTACTAAGAAAAGTAATAAATTAATAGGTGTATTAATGGAAAAATATGTGACGTCTTTATTGACACAAGTGCAGTTTACTATTGGTACGGTCACGAGTACTAATATGTATACACTTTGATACCATATCACATTAACTTTTTTGACATACTAAACTGTAAGTCTCATTAAATGTCAAATATGATAGCGCGACAGGGTTCTAAAGTGGGTACATGATATTGCTCATGACTATACAACGATACTAAACAAAAATACCTACGTCACTAAGTAATTAAAATTAATTTGGTGTCTGCAGGCGTCTGTAGGTATTATAAAATGGTGCTAATTCCTGCAGACACCAACTTAATTGTAATTAATTTGACAGTTCTAAAAGTAACTCTACGTATCTCTGTCTGCTAACAGCTTTAGAGCTCAGATACGACAAAACACTTCGTTTTACACAGACACTACACATTGACGTTACTGTATACGCGCATTCTGTATGTGTGACGTCTGACACCTATACGATTGAAGACTAAAGTAAGACCGAGGGGGTGAGGTAAACTTAGTTTGGTCGCTAGTGGGGAGCGGAGAGTTGAAGTATTATTCCTTACAACTTACCGGCACTGTTGATGTGAAGTCCTTAGATGGATATATTTTATAGTCACAGCCCTTCAAATTCGAAAATATCTTTATCCATTAGGTAACACAATTATTAAGTTACACTTTGAATCGTAAATTTTTACGTACTTAATTATAAATTTGTCGAACGTCTAATCCGCCTAAAACTACTGCAGTATCTCACAACCTGTATACACGACGAAAAAATAGCTGCAAGAAAATTCTTGGATTACCTATGTATCTATAATGGACCATTATTATGTTGGAATGGATCTTTCAGTCGGTAAAACAGAAATTAACACTATAAAACATCGACTCACACTTTAAAAAAGTTTCATCAACATCATTAATCACACGCTTAATTATTTAAGTATCTACTTTAAAAATGGCGCATAGAAGTCCATAGCAAATTTTTCAATGCAAATCAGCCAAGGGGTTGACACGGCGCCATTTGCAATGGCTGTCAGCTGACACGTATTTACGACTGAGGGTAGAACGAAAAAAGTGGAAACTACCCACTTTTCATTTCAAACGTAATCTACAAGAGACAACAAATGGAGTTTGGACATGACTACGGTTCATCTCAGTTTTTTCTTGCCGTTTTCTTTTTCCATTGGACATTTATTTATTGTTTGTTTTCTATGTAATTTGAGGAGAGTTTGAGCTTTATTTACTTAGGTTAGGGAAATAAAAATCAGAAAACTTTCATTTTCTTACAAAAAAAAGTGTAAAGAAGATAATACCAGCATTGTCTTTTGACATGTAAATAAAAATAAAAAATGTTAATTCCTTCTTTCGTATCATACATCCATACACATACATAAACTCACGCCTATTTCCCACCGGGGTAAGCAGAGACTATAGAATTCCATTTGCTTCGATCCTGACACACTTTTTTTGCTTCCTCCACATTCATCAATCGCTTCATACACGCATGCCGGTTCAGAGTAGAACGTATTAAACCTTTCGCATCATCATTGAGAAATTTTAAATTATGATTCTATCTTCCCCAAACCCTTGCCGCAGAATGCTAAACGAAGATCTTCCTTACAATTCGTCATTAATTCAACATGAACCCCGATAAACAAATCAGACGTACTTACCTTCTAACATCCAGCAATACCTTCAGGAAAGCCGCGGTAAAAGGCAGAACGATTTGTCGTCCCGTCGCCAGCGACACGATATTGCGGCCCAAGACTGATGGTTCTGTGAAAAACTTGCGCCCTTTTAATAAAATATTAACGTGGTGTGCCGAGACAGATTACGTGGGGAGACAATGGCGAGCTTCGAAACCAGGGCCGGCTTCGGTGTTGTGGCCCTCGGTTCCAATAATATTAGACAACATATTTTAAAGAGCCTGTTACTACTGCTGTCGATGTGGTATTTCTGTATGAGTTATTTTGCTTTTGCTGGTGGTAGTATTATGCAGAATCGAAAAATGACTTTGGATGGTCTCACTAGGAAGTGAGACAGGGCCCTACCATCCTAGTAGTTCCAGCATGGTTGAGCCACCAACGGGGAATCATGCAGGATCCGGTTACCAGAAACAAATTGGTGGGAAATCAGGTGAGGTAGTCTTCTTCTATCGTGTGGGTTGTTAGGTGGATCACCAACCAACCTGGTGGCAGGGTTACTATTGAGCCGCCAAAGGCCTGACATGGCTCATGTAACGACTACTAACTTGCATCAGTAAGTAGTAACCGTGACCAACGGCTTAACGTGCCTTCCGAATCACGGATCATCTTACTTTCGGACAATCTGGTGATTAGCCTGTAATGTCCTAACCAAACTAGGGATCACAAAGTGATTTTCGTGATATGTCCCCACCGGGATTTGAACCCGGGACGTCCGGATCGTGAGCCGAACGCTCAAACCACTGGACCACGGAGGCCGGAGGCCGTTGCCGGTGTGGTAGAAGATAGATAGATAAAATACTTTATTGAGCACAATGGACACAAAATACAGAGATAAGGACAACATAATATACAGAAAAGCACAACAGGCGGCCTTATAGGTAGGTACCCTTTCTGCGAACATTTTGATGGTAGAGCTAAGCAACGACGCGACGTAGCGAAAACCAAAACAAAATCTGTCATTGAATTGAAATGAGTAAAGTACATATAAACAAAAAATTGTAGGTCAAAAAGCTACTTACTTTTCTTTTTTTTAGTGCCTCTTTCAAAACTGATATCGACCTTCACATGTAGATGATTATGCCTTTTGTCTTTTGTATACCTTTTATTTTATTCTTGCAGGTTGATACTATGTTCCTTTTGTACAATAAAGTGTTATTGACGCCCGCAGAATACCAGCGTCGTGGCTCACGCCGCGACTTATGCTGAGCGAGGTCTTTTATCCCGGACGCCACCGCAGATGATCGGGCTGTCAGTGCGTTGCATTTAGGATGCTTACTTTTATTCTTATTGTTTTTATGATTTTGGTTTGTTTTTCTTTTTGTTTTGGATTTTTTTTTCTGTGTACTTATTGATTTCCGTGTGGTTTCTGTCCTGTTTTGAATGTAATGTACTTGTCTGTCTGTGTCTGTAGTGACCGGAAGTAATAAATGTTTCTTTCTTTCTCTCTTTATTGTATTTGTATTGTCTAAAATAAAACAATATTCTTTCTTTTTCTCTCTTGTATTCGGTCCACAGGCTTCCTGAGTCCGTCACAAGTTCTAAGATCACAACTTTACCCGTGTTCCTATTCCCATGTGCACGCTCGATTTGTAACAGTCCAACTGCATTCGATGATGTTGTTCTGGTCTTCTGGGTGCTGTTAGTGAAAAACAAGGTGGAGGAAGGTTAGTTTCAAATGATTTTCCCTTTTTAGGTAGGGATCTATAAGTTATAATTAAAAAAAAAATGTAAGTAGCAGTGTACCACTTTTTTGTGAGCTTATGCCAGTCCGGACATGGAGCCTGGTAGCCCAGTTGGTAGAACGCATGCCTCTCACTTTGAAGTCGCAGGTACGAATCCAGCACAGGCTTAAACCAATGATTGTCGAATTTGTTTTCCAATTAATGTTTGGATCATAAATTATTATCACGTGCTCAGCGGTGAAGAAAAACATTGTGACAACAACCCACATTCCCAAGAAATGCATTTTTGGAGGAATGTGACCTAACCTGTATTGGGCTGGTTTTCCCTTCGCGGACTGGAAAGTCAGACAAGTAGTCGCTTCTGTAAAAAACCGGACCTGTTAAATCATCAGGTTAGGTAAGCAGACCATGTGAGAACGGGATAGCGGTAGGGAGATGAAGCATACTCTTCTATTTCCTCATATCGTGGTGGTGCGATTGTTTGTCATATTATTTGCTGGTCTTTACGTCATAACGTAGGTACCACCATGGTAAAATAGATTGACCAAAAATACGACCAATTTCTATTCTGTGATACGGCACGCCCGACGTAAGAAGATTTAATATCGATGGTATCGATTATTTAGGAGTAAATAATCGGTTAGTCGATATACTTACTCGGCAACATTAGTACCTACTTATCTATTAATATTTCATCTTCCGTTAATTGTTTATTCAAGTGCTTATCCCAAATAATTTTAACACTTACTTTAAAATTACTGTTATGATCGTCGGTTCCATGGTGTAATGGTTAGCACTCTGGACTTTGAATCCAGCGATCCGAGTTCAAATCTCGGTGGAACCTGACTTTTGCCGCTTTCCCGGAACCTGAAAATAGACACAAATTAATGAAGCAAAGAAAGGAATGGTTGTTTTCTTTTAATTTTATTTTTGTTTTTTGTTATTTGAAATAAATAATTTGATTTGAATTGAAATTAAATTAATAATGTTATATTATTAATATTATTATTAATATAAGTATGTATAATAAATTCACGCATGAAACATGTGAAAGTATTTTTTTAATTTCGAACAGAATCTTTCAACGTACAAAGCTAATCAAATTTCAAGCTAAGTACTAAATTATGCGGTAAGTATAATTTTTGAACCAAACCCAAATCGTTTTAAAAAAATCCAACATGAGCGAGAGGCTAGATAATGTGATTGCGCTCAGGTGTGTGATGTTGAGTATATTGCGGATAGAGCGCCGCTAAAATGACGCTTCATGGTGAAATATTTAGGAAAAAAGGAAATTATTTAGTCGTTAATTATAAATTTTGATATTGACAGTCAGTAGGTAGATATAGATAGGCTAAGGGTACTATTTCCCCGATACCGATCCCGCCAACGTGGTCGACGATTTCCCTCATTCGCGCTTACCGCTATCGACTCACTTGGGTCGATTAATTCTTTCAAATATGATCCCCTCAGACGACGCCCTGAGCCGAGGTCCTCGCCCAACTGGGTAACATCGGGCCTGTTGTTTTAAATTTTGTAACAGGTGAGAGCCCTCAGATCTCCCTATTAACTATGTCCGGCCAAGTAGTTAATGCCACCTGCGCTAAATCTACAATAAGTCACGTCAAAAAAGGTTCTATCTCACTAGGACACCACAACCACTGTTGCACTATCAACAAACTAACCCTCCCAAGCGAGGTAGCAGTTGGTGTCGTAATTGTGGTTACGCCACTATGGTGTTCTAGTGGGAGTAGGACCCTAATTGCAAAATAGTGCCCTAATGTGTCTTACGCTTTTCCCCGATTATTTAAAATAAATAATCCTTTTTCCGCGGTTCAGGGTTATCCTAGTGCGAGGTCCGCCAGGACTTTTGTTTCTATTCTCTACCGCCGCTCTAAAGGCATCTCGATTTTTTTTAGTAAAATGTTTTTAACATGTCGATGTACGTGATCGTGATCGTGATCGTGATCGTGCTTCTATGCTGTTCTGGGAGCATATAAAAAACATAGAACACGTTCAGCTGCTTCTCTTCCCGGGCATGTCGTAAAAACCGACAGAGGGATTGTGTCCTCTAACATGATGGACTAATGTTATGGGCGATAGGCTGATCCCTTATCACCATAAGGTTCATCATATCCATCTTTGGACTTCGTATCAACAGTGGCTGCAAGTTGTCTTTGATTACTTGTGGCTCTGCCCACCCCATTAGGGATTACGGGCGTGAGTTTATGTATGTGTATGTACGTGATTTTTAAATGTTACATAAGCAAAAAAAAAAACAATTAGGTACCTTATTAATGTTTTTCATGATGTTACGGGGCCGATTGAGAGGAGGCCTGTGCCCAGCAGTGGGACGTATATAGGCTATTTATGTTTATGTTTACGGGGCCGTTTACTATGTTTAAATGTCGTCAACTTAAAATTAATCTCAATTTTACCCCTTTTATCCAAACCCAATTTTCCACAAGCAGCATTTTACCGCGTGCGATGATCACATCGCTCCCCTGTATAAATCATGCGCTGTCGCACTGTATTGGATTAAGATTTCCGTCGATGGATTGGATCCTTCCATCTTGTAAGTGATGGAAATGTGCTCATACAAATTTCCCTGGAGTGTGCAATTGCTCATACTCTTACTACCTACGTTTACTTGGTTTTTTTAGGAACTATTGTTTTCAGCATTATTGAAATTTGCTAGAGTGAAATATCATGCAGGCACTTATCATGTGTAGAGGTTACTGGTCCTGTGGTACATCGGCTTCTCAAACGGAGAGCGCCGGTTCAAGCCCCGGTCCCGGATTTGCACCAAAGCGCGGTGAGGTTTGGGTACTTAGTTCATCTTGCGATGGATGTTCCTCTAACTACCCCGTTGGGATACAGTTGCGAGCTTGTGTTATGTATGTCAGGGGCTTTTGGCGGCTCAGTAGTAACTCTGGCAGGGTTGATGAGGTCGATCATCAGTCTCACACGAAAGCCGCCAATATCATGAGTGGTTGTAAGTAAATTGTATCCTTGTCTTTCGCGTTATAGTCAAAACCACGTAAGCAACTTTTTTAAAAGTCACATTCGGATGTGATTTTTGTTAACAAAACCTCGCGATAGTCACGCTAGTTTCGATCCAGGTTAATAATTGTGGTCTCAATTTTTACCTGGATTGAAATTAATTGAAAGAAATCGAGGTGCAGCATGGTTATGTTCCATACCTCCTCCGGTTGATCGAGGGAACGCTGTGCAAAAGTGGGCGGTATATGAGCAATAAAATTCAATATTCTACGCATCTATTTAGTGGTAAGTTTGAATAAATACTGTTAAAAGTGTAAACAAACAAACAGATAAAATAAAAATTGTTTTAGATGGGAAAGGACGTAAAGAAAGCATTTTACATAAGATAAATACCTTTATGAATAGCCTATATCAATTCGCTATTAATAAACTATTCTACATTTATAACGAGTTTCATAGAACTTATTCCACAATGATCGCTTAACAGGAATTTTATCGGGAGTTCTATAATTTGAAATATGGCGGCTAGCTAGGGGTTCAATTAACGGACTCCCGTAATAAATGGCGTCCCGGGAGTCCGATTAAACTCAATCTCCGGTAATCCGCGGCGCGGGCCGGTTTTATCAACTTTAGTTAAATATTGCAATTTATATTTTATGATTATTTTAAATGGGATATTATTTAGGTGATGCTGTGTTGGTATTTAATTTATAGGTTAAAGAATTTTACGGCAATTTAATTTCGCGGTCTAAATACCTATCTTCTATCTGAATTCGAAGGCTGCCCCTTTTTATAATTTCTAAAACTCTGTTTATATATTTAGCCAGACTGTTTCAATCTATTTTAGTTCTATTCTGGCCCTTGTAGCTTTTTTAGTACCAACTTCATTGTGGTCTATGGAAGCCTATTTTGTTGTCACACACTTACATAATTTCTAAGTTTTGGTTTAATTTGGACGAGCGTTAAATAACAACAATTAATGGATATCAAGTAAGTCATTTAAGTCTTTTTTCTGTCTTTAGAAGCACTTCTATTTCTCTTTTACAAAGACCTTCAAAAATGGTACTATAACGTGACCTCGTCAATCACCGACTTATTAATAACCAGCCATCTACTTACAACTCCAAAACTCCCCAATTAAAATTAATCCACGCCCAATTATTTCTCTCTCGCAACACTGGGCCGGGGGCGCGGGGAGGCACGCACTAATTACCGACGGGAATTCAATGCAATAAATCAGGGACATAATATAACTGCGAACAGTCGTCGCGCCGGGAATGCACGCCCCAAATCCAGGGGGCATCCAAATTTGAATTGCACGATTCGGACGCTGGTCGCTTCGGAATTTGAATTTGGGCAGTGTTGCCTGGATAAAAAATAAAGATTTATATTCAGCCAGTTCGGTTGATTCATATTGATTGCTATTTTATTTCTACTTTAGAATAACTATGAATACATGGATAATACATAAGAAAAATAATTACATAAGAAAAATAAGTTTTTTTAAATTACTTTAAATTACTTTTTTAAATAAATCATCTTTACGTCATTATCGCTTTTGTTTATCGTTGCCTAAATATTATGATTGTCTCATGTTTAAACAACTGCTATCGATGAATTTAATTCGACGTGAAACTTCAGAACAGTCCTCATCGGTTCCATGGTGTAATGGTTAGCACTCTGGACTTTGAATCCAGCGATCCGAGTTCAAATCTCGGTGGAACCTGACTTTTTATCTTTTAAATTATTTCTTTAATAATTAAAGGTTTGAAACTTCGTAAACATTTCTCAACTTACGAGTGTCAAAGCACAGGTAAATCTACAATAAGTCACATCAAAAAAAGACATCAGTGACAAGAACTCTAAGGCTTTTCTATGGCTTTTGGACTCTACCCGTCTCTTTTTTCTTTTTATCTGTAAAATTAGCAAAAATATTATGCTGATGCGGTTCACCACCGATCACGTTGGTCGTTAGACCAACAGAAAGACCGGTAACAGAACGCGCGGTGAGATTAGTTAGGTAGGTACTTAGTTAGTACTTACATCTTTTGATGGATACATCTGACTACCCCAATTGAGATGTCGTGCGCTTAAGTATGTTATGTAAGTCATCATCACTAATTTAAGAGCCACGCTCTAGTCGGTGTAGCATTCTCCATTCTTGTCTATCAAAGACCAATTCCTTCACGTCCTTATAAGACACGACGTTCGCATTCTCTTTAATCTGTTCCATGTAAGCTCTTCTTGGTCTTCCCCTTCCTCTCTTTCCTTGTAGCTTCCCTTCTATGATGTTTTTAATAAATTCGTCGTGTCTTATTAAGTGGTCCATTCATCTTGCCTCTTCTGTCCTCAATAACTCTCAATATTTGCCTCTTTTCCCTTACTCTTACTTCATTAGTAACTCTTTCAGTCCAACTTATTCGTTCCATCCTCCTCCAACACCACATTTCAAAGGCCTCGAGTCTCTCTTTAAGTACCATATTAACGGCCTCTGTGGTCCAGTGGTTGAGCGTTGGACTCACGATCCGGAGGCCCCGGGTTCGAATCCCGGTGGGGACATATCACAAAAATCACTTTGTGATCCCTAGTTTGGTTAGGACATTACAGGCTGATCACCTGATTGTCCGAAAGTAAGATGATCCGTGCTCCGGAAGGCACGTTAAGCTGTTGGTCCCGGTTACTACTTACTGATGTAAGTAAGTAGTCGTTACATGAGTCATGTCAGGGGCCTTTGGCGGCTCAATAGTAACCCTGACACCAGGGTTGATGAGGTTGGTACGTCACCTCACAACCCACACGGTAAGAAGAAGAAGTACCATATTTAAAAACATAACCATTTAAAATAATAAAAGGCTATTAATAATATTCAAAATTCAAACCTTTGAAACTGTGTTCCCCGATCTCCCCGAGGGTTATTTATGAACAGTCACTGAGCTATGTAATAATCTGAAGCGGGATTTAATTTGCGGACTGATTTCACACTAGGGTGCGAAAGAGATGGATATAGGGCTCCCGTAAAGCCAGAGGGAGACAGCATAAGGGAAATCGTTAGTGGTTTCAACAGACGGGTAAGGGATCTTCTCCACGACGCGAGCTGATGAATATGCTATTTTAGGATGATGTTGCCAGTATTGGTCCACATGGGTATAACAATGATCTTTCTTGGCAGTCGAGTGAAAAGGTCAACGTTTGACCATTTTTTTTGACGATGTCATAACTTATTATTTTATACTTTCATAGACAAATTGACAAATTGTAGAAAGTGTAGACTAGGTTACCATCTACTCTATTAGATCGCCACTTGTTTCGACAACACACGAATTGCACGGCGCAGTGAGGAAGGTCGCTAATGGAAATCGGCAATGTGAATTTATTTTTCGTAGAGTAAATAAAGTAAGGTTTGAAAATCCTTTTTTCGGAGGGTATTCGGTAATTTATTTTATAATTACGGAATGTTTTGTTTTGCTTGTGCTGGTCCGTTTGGTTCTGATTTGTTATTTGTGTTTAGGTTTGTTTTGGAATATGTGTCTTTATTTTGGGTATAAGAGCCTCCGCGGTCAAGTGGTTAGAGCGTCAGGTTCTCGATCGATCCGGATTCGATTCCCGATGGGGACTTTGTCGAAATCACTCTATGAGACTGTCCTTTGTTTGGTAAAGGCTTTGCAGGCTCGAATCACCTGATTGACCGAAAAAGTGAGATGATTCCGTGCTTCGGAGGGCTTTTATTAGCTGTAAAAATACCTCTACCTACCCGCAGTGGAGCGGCGTGCTCTATACCCCCTCTGGTTGGTAACTTACGTGTGATAAGGTGCGTCTTGTGTGATAAACAAAGTTACTTTCGCATTTACCTATATTTCGCACAAATAATATCTTGTTTCAGTATTCAGTAGGTAACATAGTTACACTTTGAATTGTCAACTTAAGGTGTGTGAAAGAGAGAGCGACGAGTGAGCGAGAGAGAAGAGAGTATTGCGCTTTTTTTCTTTTTTTGACGTGACTTATTGTAGATTTGCCGCAGATGGCATTAACTACTTGGCCGGACAAATGGGGAGCGCTGAAGGCTCTCACCCGGTACAACGTTTAAGACAACAGGCCTGAGGGTGCCCAGTTGGGCGCGAACCTCGGCTCAGGGCGTCGTCTGAGAGGAAAAATATTTGAAAGAATTAATCGACCCTAGTGGGTCGATAAGCGCTAAATGAGGGAAATCGTCGACCACGCCGGCGGGGTCGGTATCGGGGTCCTGAAGTGTTTGGTGTCGCGAGCTGATTGGCTGCCTCTATGGCTAGAGTAATCGGGTCGTCGGGATCGTATAAGAGGATTGAGGAATGACAGGGAAATGGCGGACGGTTGTTTTTAAAGAGAAAATTATAAAACGCTTAAAATAAACAAAAGGTAAAGAAATAATATTGGTTTCCTTCATACACTATCCCGCCCTAACGAACGTCTCCATCGCCTAAAACTACTGCAACTTTTCATAGCCTGTATAGCCGAGGAAAATAAGCTGCAAGAAAACTCTCGGCACAGGGCCCTCGACGTTCTTAAAAAAACATAAAATATAGTAATTGTAAAACGTTGTTTTACAATTTGCTAGTGTCATGGGCACTTTTGGGCCAAGTTTGACAAGCAGTGGGTTCTAGGTTAAATAATTTTAAGTTAGGTGTTGTGAAGTATATTTGTATTGTATTTGTATATATTTTTTGGCTACGTGGCTACGTGGAAAGTCCGTCATTGGATCATAATCTTCACTTACATCTCTAGTACTCACCCTTAAGCCGTAAATTCACCAAAACACATACCTAAATCCAACACCATTACACCTTACTCATCTATTAACACGGGATCAGGTAAACCAAATACAATGGGCCTTAATCCCATTGTCGCGGGGCGATTTAGTCTGATTAATTACTATGAACAATGTATGCACGACCAGTGTAAGGTGAGCTTTCGCGTCGTGTACATCGGTTAGGTGCGGTTGGAAGTTGCTATACTGTGTTGATACCTAATTTTTCTGTTCTTCTCTAGTCTGCGTTGTGAGGTCAATGACCAGCGTCATCAAATCTAATGTCAGGGTTACTATTAGCCAAAGTACCCTGAAACGGTTCATGGAACGACTAAGTAGGTACTTACTTACATCGGTAGGTAGTTACTGGAACCAACGGCTTAACGTGCCTTCTGAAGCACGGATCATCTTACTTTTTGGACAAACGGGTCATCAGCCTGTAAATTCCTAATCAAACTAGGGATCATAAAGTGACTCTTGTGATTTTTCTCCACCGGGATTCGAACCCAGGACCGTGATCGTGTGCCCAATGCTCAACCACTGGACCACGGAGGCCATTAATGCACGAATGAATAAGTTAAGATAAATTAATAAAAAATACAGTTCGCTCAACGATTATAGTAGACGGCGATACGGCTCACCTATCACGTTGGTCTAACAGAAAGCTCGGTGAGGTGTAGGTAATTGGTTCCTCTTGCGATGGACGTACTTCTGGCTACAAATTGGGATATAGTCGGGAGTTTATGTTATATAACAACACAGTTCCACGAATCTTGGTGCATCAACATGAGGTAGTGATATGGTAAGCAAGGGGTGAGGGGGACAATTAAGGTTGTTAATGAAACTCCAACCCTTGAGACGCGGAATGATTAACTGCGCGTTTTGTTAATGTCACTGTGTCGAGGATTTCGTTTAATTACAAACAGTGTTCAAATAAGATAAAAGGTCGAAAGAAGAATTGAAATCCAAGGACTGTGGGCATCTAGGTATTGGCGATGCTCTTCTCGATGGAATAGATTGAATAATACAGCTGGAGAATGTTATTGACGGCACTTTTATTAACTTTATATTATAAAGCTCAACACACGATACCCGTTGGTTATGCAGATTGTAGAAGAAGAAGAAGGCAAGTATTGCCATACTTAAATATAAAATATAATTTTATTGGGGATGCAAACAAGGACGATACATATCTACTGACGCACGATTAACAATAAGCAGTAATTTCGATAGCAATGCGACCTTTTTAACGCGATAAAACATGTGAAAACTTTGAGGGATGATTCAGAATATGATTCTGAGTTGATATCAAGTGGAATTTTCCGTCGCAAAAAGTATGGAACTGAAAATAATTAAAAACACTAAAACTTTCATGAATTTTCCTCCAGGACATTCCACTTGATATCAACTCAGATTTATTTTATGGTCTGAATCATCCCCCTCAGTATTCGTTACGGTGTCACTAACACCCATAGCCCATACGTACTCGTATTACCTGTACTTACTTGTACGGGGTGTAAGTAACATCGTAACGAATACTGAGGGGTATGATGATTCAGCTCATTATTTTGAGTTTATATCAAGTGGAATTTTCCAGATGTCACAAATGGGAGCGTTCAGGTGCTTGTCTTCCTAGGCGACAGAGGGGTTGTATCCTTTCCAACATGATGGACAATTGCTATGGACGACGGACTGATTGTCACCACAAGGTTCATCAATTCCATCTTAAGACTTCGTATCAATAGTGTCTGCAAGTTGTCTTTGATTACTTATGACTCTACTCACACCATTTGGGATTACGGGCGTGAGTATAATGTCGGCGTCAGGTTGATCACCTAAACATATCCATTCTTCGATCATGATAGATTTGTATCCATCCTAGGAAGTAATCTTACGATTATTCCAAACCAAATTGTGATAAATGTTTTCTTGCTACTGGTTGCCTGGAAGAAATTGCTGCTTAGCAATAAGGCCGCCAGATTGTACACATCTTTCGTCCATGTGTGTAAAAGATTTTTTTTCTATTATTCAATTTCAAAAATATCTTTATTTAGTTGGTAACAGAAGTAACACTTTGAATCGTCATTCATGTTTTACATAACGAACGTCTTATCAGCCTAAAACTACTGCAGCTTCACACAACCTGTAGATATAGCCGCGGAAAAGAAACTACAAGAAAAACCTAGAGGGTAGACACATACATACATACATACATAAACTCACGCCCGTAATCCCTAATGGGGTGGGCAGAGCCACAAGTAATCAAAGACAACTTGCAGCCACTGTTGATACGAAGTCCAAAGATGGATATGATGAACCTTAAATGAATGAATTTATTATTGTACAATTTAGTAATTTGGCTGCCTAATAGTTTCTGTTTGATTACTGTCTTAAAACTGTTCAAAGGTAAATTCCGATCGTTAGTGGGAATGTTATTGTGAAAACGTAACATAAAAACGAATTCCCAACCTCATAAGTGATAAATGCTTATGTAAGTATAAAATATGTTATGTTTTCCTACCCACTAATAAATTGCTAATCAAATACTAAGCCATACAAAAAGAAGCAAAAACAATTTGAAATTCGAACGGCCATTAGTGATGCGCACTTGTCCCAGTCGTTAGTCCGGGACTCCATTTGTTTGCCGCAACGCGACCTAATCCCGGGATTGTACCGGATAATCCAGGATCACGAATCATGACACTATTGTTGTAAGTGTGAAACCGACGCAAATAGGCCTAGGGAGGTACACCCCTAGCGTAGCCCGCCGGGATTCTAAGCTAAACGAAATTACGTCCTATGTCGTAAGACATAGAGTGAATTTTAAATGGTAAGAACATGGTTTGTAGTGTTGCTAAAATAGAAGGACATTTTTTTAAATCGCCATTGTGATTCTCGTGCCGAATTACGCCTTTAGTTAAACGTCATATGGGTACATTTCGGATGAATTTCTCGTTGTTGCTTAAGCTTTTTGGTTTTTTAAAGTTGTCCTGTTTAAGAACACGGGCTGAGCGTAGTCTTTGACAGAATTTGTGTTTGTCGAAGCTCATTGTGTGCAGTTAATAACAAGATTATTATTTCTATTACAATTTAGGGGTTAGTTTGATCAAATATTGCTATTTGTTTGTGAAATGGATCGTTCTGTTCGGTCGTCTTGTATGAAAGTTTATTTGTGTTTGGCAAATTGTAACTCGCTTGGTCTTTTCACGGTTACTACTTAGGAACAATAATCTTTTTGTTAGTTTTATTTTGCAACAGAGAGGCATTAGCCATATAACATCTCGCAATGGGCATCCACTGCTTGTACCGGAAAGGATTGCCTGAAAGCATAGAATAAGGAATAATACTACGAATAGAACGGCAACTCTCCGCTCCCCACCAGCGTCTGAGCTAGGTTTACCTTACCCCCCCACCCTGTAACATACTTTAGACTAGAATCGTATGGCGCCATTCGTCACACACAGATGCGCGTGTACGATAACGTCAATGTGAGGTGTCTGTGTAGAACGAAGTTGTTTGTATGAAAGCATATGAACGCATAAGCAGTGTCCGCGGTGTGGTGTAAGAAAGGCCTATAGACCCAGCAGTGGGTGGATATAGAATACGGTATCTACCCAGCCTCTACCCTACCTATCTGGTAGAGTTATACTTTAAGTATGTAGTTAATAGTACATCATCTCCCTAGCATTGTCCCATTTTTTCACAGGGTCCGCTTATCTAACCTGAAGATTTGACAGGACCGGTTTTTTACAGAAGCGACTGCCTGTCTGACCTTCCAAAGCCAGCCCAATACAGGTTAGGTCACATACCTCCGAAAATGCATTTCTCGGGAATGTGAGTTTCCTCACGATGTTTTCCTCCACCGCTGAACACGTGATAGTCCTATGTACCACACTAATAAAATAGAACTGAATAAATGTTTATTTGCCAAAATAATACATAACCCCACCAATTGATTGAAAAAAAAAAAGAAAATATGTCATTGATATGTCAATATGTTTAAATTATATTATGTCGTACCTACTTGTAAGTAACTTGGATCAATTTTGATTGGTCGGCAGTTAAAGTAAGTCTGCATGTACTTAAAGCCAATACGGTGCATTGCAATGGCTATGCAACTACGTTTATGCAAACAACCACTAAACTTTATGGGTCGTAACGTAACGTGAACGTGTACGTTTACGACGGCGGCCTATGACTTTTTAGAAGCCTCTTCACTGCTTTCGATTCAATGCCTCCATTTGTCTTATTCTCATTTCTTCTCGTGTTGTGAGGTGGAATACCAGCCTCATCAACCATGGAGCCACGGTTATGATTGAGCCGCTAAAGGCTCATGTAGCGATTACTCACTTACATCAGTAAATAGTAACCGGGACCAACGGCTTAACGTGCCTTCCGGATCATCTTACTTTCGGACAATCACGTGATCAGCCTGTAATATCCTAACCGTAAAAGTGTTTTTTATTATGTGTCTCCACCAGGATTCGAACCCTAGGCCTCCGGATCGTGAGTCCAACGCTCAACCACTAATAACAGGCTAAATAAGATAATAATTGTGAAATTATCGAATTGTACGTTGTAAAGAAGTTCGCAAGTCGTCTCGTAGAGCGGCCGCCGTAACCGTTCGATAATTATCGGCGATACAACTTTGAGTGTACCCACGGGTGTCGTGTGGGACATTCCGGGACTTCGACGGGACATATCGCCACCGCGCAGCCCCAATGCGACGTAAATTTACTTTTATTTGACGCCTTTAGGTAGGTTCAGAACGATCTACTCAGAACCGGCGCGGCGTGTATGAAGCGATTGATGAATGTTGAGGAAGCAAGAGAAGTGTGGATCGAAGCAAATTGAGTTCCACAGTCTCTGCGTACCCCGGTTGGAAATAGGCGTCATTTTGTAAGTAGCAATTTTTTTATTTTTAAATAGCTAGTTTTCAGCCGCTTAACATGTGTAATAATAATAAGTACCTAATGGTGCTAATTCCTGTAAATACCATCTAATTTTATTTTAAGTTATATCTGTCATTTTCTTATCCGCCGAAAAGGAAAGGGACGGGTAATCGACAAGCATAAAATTTATGGAACACACGTCAATTTTAAGCACAAATCTAAACCAACCGTCTAAAAATTTTACATCCGTCAATAACCCGACACAGTTAAGTAGACAGCACGTCAAACGGAATGCATACCAGAGACGTACCTTTTGATTCGCCCGGGTTATTCATTCATTTACTCATTCTTCCTAAAATTAAGAGCTGTGAATCATCCGTCCCTTTCCTTTTCGCCGGATATGAAAATGACGGATATAACTTAAAATAAAATTAGGCAGTGTCTGCAGGAATCGGGGCCAATATAAAGGTAAAGGGTTGTAATGTTGTTGTGTAGTACACACACAAAAAATTATGTTTTTTTCTATTATGGCAACGCCTTCTCTCTTTCTCTCTCTCTCTCTCTCTCTCTCTCTCTCTCTGTCTCTCTCTCTTCTACCCTATATCATGGCGACGGATGTTGCTTTTTCTGTAACTTTCTATATTTAAATTATTTAAAGTATTACAGTCAAGCATGTGTTTTCATTTATATACAACCAGGGACGCATAACTTGTATTCAACAGTACCTCTTAATGCCCATCCTAAACACTCCTTTACCCACTTCGAAAAATTCAAAATTGCCTACTTATTAAATAATTAAAAAAGTGCGTTTAAGAAAGGAACTTTGTCTGTTTGTAACCATTTCACACTTAAACTGCTAAACTGATTTACTTACTTAATTTTTTTTTTTAAGTTTGGCAGGCTTTAACAGAGTTCACTATTTCTAATTAAGTACCTACTCTTTCAAACAAAAGACAGGTAATATAGACTTTCGTACCAACAAATCAATGTGTTAATTGTCTTAGAAAACTTTTGGGGTACTCACATTAATAGTAAATCTTCGTTAGATCCCGCTAGATGGCTCTCGACACGCAAACCACCTATATCTTTCAATATTTTATAGCTTAATTCTTTTACCTATAATGGTTTCGAAATGAGTACCCTTGGAGCTCTCCATTTGTCCGGCCAAGTATTGAAAGCCATCGGAGACAAATCTTGTACAAGTCACGTCAAGGTTGCTTGCTACCCACCAAAGACCTTGTATAGAATAGACGGATAATATTTTAGAGTGACGATCAAACTATCACAGCTCTCTTTCTTCCCTATGGCAACAATCTCTGTGGAAAAAAGAAACAAACATAGACAAACACCGCTGTCTAGAACGTCAGTGTTTACCGTTTTGAGATGTTGTGGTAGTCAGCTGGATACCAAACCTGCCGTTAGTTTTTTGGTGTTTTGGGACATTATTTTAACTTTTTATATAAACAATCTGTGAAATAGTTATTCATTATGAACCATGGCTTGCGTAGCTATTGGTTGTGAGAGTAGAATGGGTGTTATAATGGAGAACGATCAAACAATGTCTCACCATGGGTAAGTTATCGACCACATAATACATGTTTGTGTGCAAGAAATACATTACCTGGTCTGGTTTTTGTAAAGTTTATTGAGCCCTAAACACGATGCAGACGCATATTTTCAGCAAAGCCGTCACATTTGTACAAATAATTGATTTCACATTTTACGTTAATCAGCTTTGACAGATCATGTACCCAAAGTATTATAAGTAGTGTTGTCCTTTGATATCGATAACATAATATTATGTTTGAATGTAACATCTACATGTTGCGTTATTCTATTCACGTTTAATTTATTTTTCGACCTGTTTCCGATTTGGATGAAGATTACATAAAGATATTGTATTTTCCAGATTTCCTAAATATCCTAATTTACGAAACAAGAAATTAAGAAACAATTAGATTCAGACCATGAAACGAGATAATTCTCTCTTCTGAAGGACGCCTTCTCCTTATTTAAGCCTGTGCTAATTACATTTCGATGTATCTTGCTTTCTATCGAGCAGGATCATCATCATCAGCCGTATGACGCCCACTGCTGGGCATAGGCCTCCCCCAAGGATCTCCACGACGATCGGTCCTGCGCTGCCCGCATCCAGCGGCTTCCCGCGACCTTCACCAGATCGTCGGTCCACCTTGTAGCGGGCCTACCCACTGAGCGTCGTCCGACACGTGGTCGCCACTCCAGAACCTTTCCGCCCCATCGGCCATCGGTTCTCCTCGCTATGTGTCCTGCCCACTGCCACTTCAACTTTGCAATTCTCCGAGCTATGTCGGTGACTTTAGTTCTCCTGCGGATCTCCTCATTTCTGATTCGATCCAGCAGGGAAATACCGAGCATAGCTCTCTCCATTGCCCGCTGAGCGACACCGAGCCTCCTCACGAGACCCATAGTAAGCGGCCACGTCTCACTGCCGTAGGTCATCACTGGCAACACGCACTGGTCAAAGACTTTCGTCTTGAGACACTGAGGTATTCTGGACGAGAAGATATTCCGCAGCTTCCCGAACGCTGCCCATCCGAGTTGGATCCGACGAGAGATCTCTTTCTCGAAGTTGGACTTACCTAACTGGATTATTTGTCCTAGGTAAATGTACTGGTCTACAACTTCGAGTGTAACGTTCCCAACCTGAACTGGAGTGGGTGCGACATGGTCGTTGGCCATAATTTTTTTTTCGAGCAGGATACCAAACAAAAATATTACATAGAGATGCAGTACCAACAATATTCACTCACATATCTCACATAAGGTGAGTTTAAGTTTAGTTATAAGTTTATAGATAAATTTGCAGCTATTTCGTTTTTGTATTCTACATTAGCATGGAAAAAATATTTCAATACAATACAAATATTCTCTATTGCACAAAATAATTAGTATGAATAACTATTTTGGTAATTTTTACCTGTGATTATTCCTTCTATGTGCAATGTGTAAACATGCAATGCTTGTGTATTTGTGTGCTCCACGTTAATATGTGCCATTCTTGCAGGTAAAGTTATAACGACCAGAGCCGACACTATACACTTCTAAAGAAAGTGAACAAGAGGAAATATTTTTTTTTATCACCAAAAGTCGGAATTGTTCAGTGCTTCGTAGTCATTGTATTCTAACTATATTGAATAAAAATCTTATAAAGAAGTATTTGCTTTTATTCTTTAATCGCATTGAGATAATCCCCGAAATATACTAGAAGGTCGTCTACTTCTTGTATCGAGAGCCGATTCGATTTCCGGTCAAGTCAATGAAAAACGTGTATTTAATTTTTATAAAAGGGTAGGTATGTGATTTATAGCAACCAAAGGGTGGCCGCAATGTCGTATTAAAATGATACTATAGTATATGTGGACTAGATGGACCGTCCTCGACCTCCTCGGCCATAACACCTTGCGAAATGACATAGATTCAAAAATGATAAATTGACCTTTAACAAGTTTGTCCATGATAATTACGTTGAATAAGTGGTTCTGTATCTGTCACCGCAACGTACGGTTCTTCTTGGGTATCTTTCTATCAGGGTACAAATAGGTATCGTTTTAACTAATTTACTTGTGGTTCTACCCACCCAGGTATGGATACTAGGTCGTTATTTCTGTATTTAATTAATCATTCAATTTGTAATGTATATTTTTTTAGATCTTGGACTAACATGAAATATTTAGCCAATAATAATGTCGATAAAGACATGGAACGGCACTAGTGGTTCTGATACAAAAACATATACTATAGGTACGTTTCTATAACAAACCCGCTACACGAGTACAAAAGACGTTACGACGATAGTATATTTATCTCTTTTTAACTTATGACGGCTCACATGAGTGCGAAAGACAAAACCTATGTTTTTCTTTCGTCTTAAATATGCTCCGTCTATTCTATACAAGGTCTTTGCTACCCACAAATTTTGTTTAGTATCCAAGTGGTCAAACGCCTGCTAATATAGTTAGAGCAAAAGCAACTAGCAAAGTTTTTGAAAGTAAATAAATTAAATGAGTAAGCTTCACACTTTTAATGATGTTTAACGTGATAAATAATAATGTTTATTGTTCTACATTCTATAAATACTGTAATGGTGTATCTTTGTATAAAATATATTTTTTCTTTTATGTAAATACCTAGCAGAAAAGTGAAGAGTAGTAAGATCTACCTAAAGAAAAATAAACGATTATCAAAATATCACTTTCAGTTGATACAAACGATTCACTCATGCATACTTTAATAACTAGATAACCTTCTCTAGGATTTACAAGAAATCATGAGAACATAATATTAATTAGGCAAGTTACAAAACTAAATCACGCAACGCCATTGCATGCCTCTCACCAATGTAGCGTCCTCAGGGAGTACTAGGGACTTGTGTTAGAATTGTCTATATCAATTATTCTGCATTACTATTTAGCTTTCCGCAGAATTCAGGATAATAGTGGCCATATGTTTCAATTTCCACCCCATAATTAGTGGTGTTTGGTTAGCTTTTTAAACGTGGAAGACATTAGCTTGTGTTTTAGAGAAGTATATTTTCCGAAATTGTTTTATTTGGTCTTAAATCAATAATTTGTTGTTGATTATAATTTATGTTTGTGAATAAATTGCAGATAAATATAGGTACTCAGACATTCTTTATAGTCATTGTTGAAAAAAGGGTAATTGCTAATATTATTTTGCAGGCACTACTGATCATCTACTAAAAGCTATTTAGTAATTTCAATCAATAACTTCTCGCTTTTCTTTAAGATTTTCTAACATTATTATTTATTTGCTGTAGAGTAATAAGGTCGCCATTTGTGCTGTAATATTCCTTATGTATGTTTCGTGTATGTGTATGTAATAAAGAGTAAATGATTTGATTTGTGGAGGGAGCAAGAAAATGTGTCAGGACGGAAGCAAATGGAATTCCACAGTCTCTGCTTACCTCGGTTGGACATAAGCGTGAATTTATATATCTACGTATGTTGATGAACTGAGCACCCACGCCTCACCGAGCCAGTGGAGTCAATGAAGGGTCTAACTTATATACGTAGGGGGAATCGAAGGCTATCTTTGTACAGCAGACAAGTACTTTAAACAATTTTTTGCTTGAAACAAAAAAAAAAAACAAGCTTTATTTTTATAATTATGATCGAAATATTTTTTGCCCCACTCGGAATGTTTCTGATATTTTTAAATGCTATAAAAAACTACTCCAACAAAAGAAAAAACATCAAAATCGGACCTGTCCCTGGAAAAGAAGAAGTTAGGAAGCTCCGGAGCTTTATTGACTCTCAAGCTTTCTGTTAGACCATTCCAATAATACCTTATATTAAAAAGCCCCCATCTGCATCCCTATCAAAATTCGTCGCGCACACTAAACAATTTTACCTACAGAAATTCGATATTGGGGAATCGTTTCGCATTTTTCGTCAGCGTAAAATATTCTCCCGACACACAAAGTAACTGTAGAATGAAAGATGCGAATGATTGATTCTATATAGCGAATGTCACATAAAATATTGATGCTTGCGTGTCATAAAAAGAAACCCTTCTGGGTTTGGGGTCCTTCGTTGACCATCAAAGCTCTCTGCATAATTTTCTGATCCCCCCTTGATTCTCCTGAGCATATATGTAGAATTTTCCGTCTTTTGATAGCGTTTGATGGGTTTTTTTATAGTTTCGGGTGTCAGATATGTCGTATATCTTGGTTGGGCTTGGACGTATTGGTAACTAGGTACCATAGAGTTGTTATTATAGAGAGTTGCCGTGGGAGCATAGTCGGTAGGACCGAAATATGCACAAAACAAGCATATCATATGAGCCCAAAGATCTTCGGCCACTCGACAACCGCTTTCAACCCTACTTTCTTTTACTACATAATCACAATAGCTCTACTGCTTCTCAAATTCCATAGCCACTTTACTGGCAATGTATATTTAAGTTGAAAGGCTGCAATTTCTTCGTTATTTTTCGTAAAATACTACATACAAAAGTAATTCTATCTTCTTATTCGATCGTGTGGGTTGTGAAGTGGATTACCAACCTCATCAACCCCGGTGTCAGGTTTACTATTGAGCCGCCAAAGGCCCCTGACATGACTTATGTAACGACTACGTACTTACATCAGTAAGTAGTAACCGCGACCAACGTCTTAACGTGCCTTCCGAAGCACGGATCTTCGAAGAGTAATTTTGTGATAAATAGCCGATGACATACTAAGATTTTTAGTTTTCCTGTGATGGAAAAGGAATCTGCTTGCATCATAGTTATAATAATACATATTAGTTTTTTTACCCTACAGGTTAGAGAGCGCATACGTGAAAAATATCGAGAAAGCAAAATATTGTAAGCTGATTTTATTATGAACGAAAAACTGTCATTTTTAAAACAACAGAACGTACAAATATGACAATATATTTAAAAAAACAAAACTTAGGACGACCAAGAACGTCGTCGTTAACACTGGGCGAGGCATATCTCCCTTGCTTCTATGATCTATGGTAGGTACCTAGCAACTTTATAGCCGTATGATAGGAAGGTATGGCTTTCGTGCAATTGGCTCTCCTGTTTCCACAGATTAACTTTGATTACTGATTACATTTTTATTTATTTAATTGACTCACCAACAGTTATTATATTATCGTAACTATTTATTTATTTAATAAATCTAATTATTAATTAATTATAAGTACATTGTATTTCATATTGACGAATTCCCTGTTCACATCACGTAAATAAATAAAAAAAAAATCAAAAAAAAATAAAAAAAAAAAAATAAATCTTAATACTAAATTTCACTGCGGGGCACAGGCCTCCCCTCAATCAACCGGATGGGGTATGGAGCATACTCCACCACGCTGATCCAATGCGGGTTGGTGGAGGTGTTTTTACGGCTAATAGCCGGGACTAACGGCTTAACGTGACCTCCGAAGCACGGAATCATCTTCCTTTTCCGGACAATCAGGTGATTCAAGCCTGAAAAGTCCTTACCAAACAAAGGACAGTCTCACAAAGCAAATATTTATACATTAAAAATAAAATAAATCTAAATAATAATTTTAAAAAGTAAACATTAGCTTCGGTTTTTTTTTTTGAGTATATTTTGTCTTAAGTAAATCCTCAAAGAGAGTTTAGTACTGAACGAAATTTTCTAACGTGTATCTACGTAAATATGTTCCTATATCTATTATTTTCATCCCGTTCGAGAATGTAACATTAATATAAAATCAAAATAACACAATATCGTTGCCTTAGGGTTCTTACATACGAACTGCAAGTTGTGTACGGCAGAGGCTACTTCAGCCGTCGCCAGCAGTCAATGCGTCGACGGCTGCCGTCGACGCGTCGGCGAACTGAATGACAAAATGGCGGACGAAACACGCCGCAACTGCAAACGTCGCCACCTGTCGGCGGCAGCCGTCGACGCATTGACTGCTGGCGACGGCTGAAGTAGCCTCTGAGGTTCACAACTTGCAGTTCGTTTTTGAAAAATAAAATTCGGATGTAATTTCTGTTAGCAAAACCTCGCAATAGACACGCTGGTTTCAATCCATGTAAAGTCAATGACCGAACTTATCAACCCAAAACGAAAGAAGAAAAGGTCATAATCTGACTGCTAAGTCTTCTCTCGTGTGAGTTATGTGACCAATGATCAACCTCTGAGCAGCCAAAAACCCGGCATCTGGAAATCATTTCAGATCAAGCGTTCTTCCAACTGGGGTACCAATTATAAAACCAACCAAAGAAAAAAGTTTAAAATTCTTATATACCGAACCCTAGCAACGCCCCAATAATCTCCATAGACGTAAGTGCCAATAACTCAATAATCAAATATAGGTACTCAAATGTATTGGATTCATACAATTTATATCTGAATATATACTATGACGTATGGCTCATAAAATTTACCGTCCTATCACTTAGTATCGAATTGATCTCCATAAATATACGCCAAGGTTTGTCGTATACGCGACACATAAAAATGCTATATCGACTTTTTATCGCTGTAATCACATTTACTTATTTTCAGGAGTTAAGTTTGAGTTACAAAAGGTTACAACACGGTTGGCCAGACCGGTATAGGTGGTGATACGGTTTACCATTTATCAGGTAGGTCTACGCCCCCGTGGTCCAGTGATCCGGAGGCCCCGGGTTCGAATCTCGGTGGGGTCATATCACAAAAATCACTTTGTGATGCCTAGTATGGTTAGGACATTATAGGCTGATCACCTGATTGTCCGAAAAGTAAGAAGATCCGCGCTTCGGAAGGCACGTTAAGCCGTTGGTCCCGGTTACTACTTACTGATGTAAGTAAGTAGTCGTTACATGAGCTATGTCATGAGCCCTGACATCAGGGTTGATGAGGTTGGTAATTCACCATACAACCCACACGATAGAAGAAGGTAGGTCTAACAGAAAGCTCGGTGAGGTGTGAGTACTTAGTTCATCTTATGATGAACATAACTCTGACTACCCCAAGTCGTGACCTTATGTAAGTATAACATCACACATAACTAAGAGCCACGCTTTAGTCGGTGTAGCATTCTCCATGCTACTTTTAGGGGAAAATACGGCAGTGGTTTCCCTCTTACCTTCCGCCCAAAGAAGAAAGTAAGAAGTTTTGTTGTTACTTATAAGTAAAGTCTTAGTTATAGCTTACCCACTTTTTTCTACACAATCACATGCGGTGTTTACTTTTAGAGGTAAATAGTCACTACATTAAGCTTTATTCTTGCTGTAAGTATATATAAGCTGTATTCATCATCATCAGCCCATTAACGTCCCCACTGCTGGGGCACGGGCCTTCCCTATGGATGGATAGGGAGATCGGGCCTTAAACCACCACGCGGGCCCAGTGCGGATTGGTGATTATTAACGACTGCTAATGCAGCCGGGACCAACGGCTTAACGTGCCTTCCGAAGCACGGAGGAGCTCGAGATGAAAACTTTTTTTTTGTGGTCACCCATCCTATGACCGGCCTCTGCGAAAGTTGCTTAGTGTATTAGCTTAGTGTATTAGCTTAGTGTATTAGCTTAGTGTATTAGCTTAGTGTAATGTGTCAGTGTAAGTGACTGAATTAGTAAACGAAAATAAAAAAAATAAAATAAATAGGTATAATTATTATTCTCCTCAGCTCCTCTATATCTACCTATAGGTACGCCAAGATCATAGTCCGTCCTCGATTTGATTTACGTCCCCACCCTGTCACGTTGAAATACCACGTCGCGACAGAGTTATATCAATTTAATCGCACCAATTGAAATTCAAGCGGCACCGCGACGAATCAATTACTGGGGCCCCATTCAAATGCCGCCCCCTAGCTGAAATAGCGCCCCCCAATCCGCCCCTGGCTGATAGAATTGTTATCGAAGAATTCGCATGTGATAGAATGTGAGCCAATATTCTTTGTACGTGTTTTTTTGGCGCCTCCATGCGTGGTGTCGTGAAAGCGTGTGATGGCTATGTAGATATATTGATGGAGCGAGTGCATTTTTCTATTATTTGCTGAAGTATGATGTGAGAACGCCATGAATGTTCAATATATACATGTCGAATTCTCTGTCACTGTGGTAAATACACCGGCATGCTTCTCAATCGGGGAACACCGTTTCAAACCCCGGTACCGTACAGTCATGAGCAATATCATATACCCACTTTAGAACCCTGTCGCACTATCATATTTGACATTTAATGAGACTTCGGTTTAATTTGTCAAATAAGTTAATGTGACAGGGTTTCAAAGTGTATACATATTAGTACTCCTGACCGTACTTACATTATGAGCTATTAATTTCTATTTAAGTGCATTTTTCACTCACACAGTTGGCTGGACCATTATAGATGGCGAAGCGGCTCACCTATCACGTTGGTGTAATAGAAAGTTCGGTGAGGTGTGGGTTCTTAGTTCTTGCGATGTGGGAGCCTTTGACTACCCCAATTGGAATATAGTCATGAGTTTATGTGTTCTCTAGCCATAGAGCCGGTCAATCAGCTCGCGACAACAAACACTTCAGGACCCGGAGTACAAATTGTTCACGATCCGGGGGTCCTGGGTCCGAATCCCAGTGGAGACATATCACAAAAATCACTTTGTGAGCTTTGGTTTCGTTAAGATAGGTAAGGCAGATCATCCATTCGCTCGAAAGTAAGATGATTCGTGATCCAAAAGGCACGTTAAACCGTTCCAACGCGTTGGTCCCGGTTACCACTTACTGTTGTAAGTACGTAGTAGTTACATGAGCCACGTCCGGGGCCTGTTGCAGCTCAATAATAACCTTGACACCAGGGTTGATGACGTTGTTAATTCACCTCATTACCCACACGATAGAAGAAGAAATAAAAGATCCGCAAATTATTACCCTGTACCGTGTCTTCCAGCCAACAGGAGTCTTCTTCTATCTTGTGGGTTGTGAGGTAGATTACCAACCTCATCAACCTTAGTGTCAGGGTTATTTAGAGCCAAAGGCCCCAGACACGGCTACGGCTAGGGCACGACTAGTTACTTACATCAGTAAGTAGTAACCGGGACCAGCGACTTACCTATCAGATATCAGACAATCAGGTGATCAGCCTGTTATATTCTAGCCAAACTAGGGATCACAAAGTATTTTTTGTGATATTTCCCGAACGGGATTCGAACTCGGGACCTCCGGATCGTGAGCACTCATCCACTGGACCACGGAGGCCGTTAGAGAGTGCTATTATGTAAATGCTAAGATTACCGCCGTGACGGTATCGGAATGGCTTCTGAGGCGCTTGATGCGATTGGGCTCGTGTAACTTAATACGCAACTTGGACGCTTTTGTTATAGTGATGTACCCTGACAATATCGATAAAAAAAATAAGTGATGAAAAATTGGAAAGTATTTTTTATAATAATCAAGGTGTTGAAAAGGCCATAGGTCGCCTGTATTACTATTTATGATCGGTCGGAGATCATATTACTAGTGGCGGCCCTAGGGCGGTGCGAGGTGTGCCACCGCACCGGGCGCCGAAACCCTGGCCGCAACCTAACTTCATCGGGTTAGATTGCTCATACCGGGTGTCCGTAAAATTTCCAACCATCTAATTTTATTTTAAGTTAATATACCTGTAATTTTATCCGCTGATAAAGAAGGGTAATCGACAGGCATAAAATTTATGGAACACACGTCAATTTTAGGCAGAAATTTAAAAATACCTTCCAAAATTGTGTATTGCTCAATAACCCGACAGAATTAAGTTGACAGCACACGTCAAACGGGTTGCATATGAGTGAGATTTCTATTTTATTATTAAATGAACAGTTCTCAATCACCTCGTCCCTTTCCTTTTCGATGGATAAGAGTGTATTTGTATCCTAGTTTCATGTCTCTTTATTTATGTTTAAGTTTATCGATGTCGATCAAATACTGTCTCTATTCTCTATTCACCTCTGAAACTCCCGAAAACTCTAAACGGATTCGACGTCTCCACCGTCTTAGTTTTAAACTGTCCCCGCCCCCTAACTCGATTCCAATGTGACTCAAACTTGTCCTCTTTATGCAAATTCTTTTACCAACACAATTTTGCTGACGAAAAAACTTGGTACTAAAGGTACCTTTTAACCTATGTTTGTTACCGCGGCAGAAATGAACTATCCAGGCTACGTTCCCTAAAAATAATATAGTGATAATTACCTATTTTTTCACTACTCGGGTACATAATTATTCAAAAATATAATAAAAAAAATTGCGATTCAGAGGGGTAATGCTGCCAGCCTGTTGGGCACCTATACCTCGATGTGACGCATTGGAGGAGGTGTTTTATTTATAAGATGTGTTTGTTTTGTGTTTAATTGTGGTGATTAAATCGAAAGCTGAATAAAAAGAAAAACATATTGTTGCTTGATATTTGGATCAGATTATATATAGAATTATGTTGCTGCATATATTGCTTCTATTTATTTTGATCAGAATAATAATGGGTGGAAGATATGTTGTGCCTGGGTGTAATAACAAGGGTCATCAATTTATACCCAAAAAAAACAAAGATGCAAGCATATGTCTGTTATCCATTTTAACAGCGCCATCTAAGTATATATTTTTGGGGAATGTATGCTAGAAAGTCACTCATTAGGGCAGCGCGAGTATACAGTGTTAGTGACATCGTAACGAATACTAAGGGGGATGAAGGATGATTCAGACCATAATTCTGGATAAATATCAAGTGGAATTTTCCGTCGCAAAAATTATGTTTTTCTTTACGATTTTTTATTTCAATTTTATACTTTTACAATGACAAATTCCACTTCATATCAACTCAGAATCATGGTCTGAATCATCCCTCAAAGTTTTCGTTACGCTGTATAATCATTATGGGAAATATCGCTTGATCAAATAATGACAACTACATCATCAATGTTTTGTCTTAGTTTAAATAGGTATAGTGCAATTCTTTGCTTGTGTGATATGGTGATGCAGTTTGTTGTACACTCCTGGGCCCTTGACATGCGCAGTCTTCGTAAATGTAAACGTATAAGCTACTAACGCCGCTGACTGAAAGAATAACTTGGGAAATGATCCCTCTCGAGACGCGCTTTTGGCGTCGTGACGAGGATTTCAAGTACCAGATCCGTGTATAAGTCGATTTGTAAAGGCTTAGGGAAATTCAGTCAATACTTGTGCTTACTTGTCACAGACTTGGCAGACGACCCGTGCAAAATTAGTTGTAGTTTGTACGCGTTTTTAAACTTTTCCTTTGATATTTTACGTATAAAAAAAGGGAAAAATTGCAGGGAAGAAAGGAAGGGGTAGACCTAGGAGAACATTTATGAAACAAATAAAAGAGAAGGTGCAGGTCGTGTCGTATCAGGAGGTGAAGGATTTGGCGGGATGAAGAGATGAATGGCGATTACTCCACCGACAAGAGCGCAACTCTTAAATAAAGAGAGATATTCTACGTATATTCCAGTCATTTACGTAGTACGAATACCAAGTTAAAATGTGATACAATTATTCGGAATTCAAAAAGTATTAAGATTGTTTTTTCTGCTTTCTTTTATTTTGATATTGAATTACTTTTCATCTTTTAATTTAATTACTATTAAAAATATATTTAAATGACAATGTAGTAAGTCTTCACTTACCTGTTTATTTCTCTACGTAGGCTGCACAGTACCTGTTAAAAAAAGTATTTAAAAATATTTAACAAGTAAGTAGGTTGGCCCCAATTCCTGCAGACACCTTCTAATTTTATTTAAAGTTATACCTGTCAATTTTAAAATGAATTAGTGAATCAGAGAATAACCCGGGCGGATCAAATAGGTATTTCATTGTTATGCTAATCGTTTAATGTGTGCTGTTAACTTAATAAGGGTAGGTAATTGGGCAATGTAAAAATTTTCGGGAGTTGTTTTAGATTTGTGTCTAAAATTGACGTGTGTTCCATAAATTTTATGCCTGTCGATTACCCGTCCCTTTCCTTTCCGGCGATTAAAAAAGACAGGTACTTACTTATAACTTAAAATAAAATTAGACGGTGTGTACTTGAACCAGCACCATTAAGAATAATAAATAAAAAAAAATAGACTTTATTTTATTGTGTTTTACTTGGATTTTTAGTAAAAGTTAGGTTCCACCGAGTTTTGAACTCGGATCGCTGGAATCAAAGTCAAGAGAGTTCACAATTACACCATGGAACCACTTGACTAAATAATTACTTCTAGTAAAATATCAACATCGTCAATTTAAGAGCCACGCTCTTGTCGGTGTATCATTTTCCATTCTAGTCTAACAAAGGCCAATTCCTTGACTTCCCTATAAGACACGACGTTAACCTTTTCTTTAATCTGTTCCGTGTAAGCTCTTCTTGGTCTTCCCCTTCCTTTCTTTCCTTCTAGCTTTCCTTCTATGATGCTTTGCTTTTCTTCTTCTTCTAGTAAAATATAAATATCATTTAATATCTCCGTTCACCTACCTACCTATATAAACTTATACGCTTTCTTCAGTAATTCCAAACATCAAACCCACCCCTTTACAAAAAACCACAAAACATTTGTAGATTCAAGAACAATAAAGACAATTCAACTGGAAGGCTTAGTAATCCGCAAGTCGTACCCAATTTCATCACGGCGAATATCACTTTCCGATACCCCCCACCCTCACAATACGATCAAATTTATTCAAATTGTACCATGTCGCCACCGCAACGGTGTGACACCTGCTTTATACGCCAGACCTCTGAAAATGTACTCTACACTCTACAAATAACGCTCAAACTTGCACAAAGCCAGGGAGAGTCAATTCTAAGTGCTTCGTTGTATGATTATGGATACGAATTCTTATTCCATTCAAAATAACATCCGTTTCATCTTAGCAGAGGTTCACAAAAGGCACAAACGCGAGCACAAAAGAATATACATGTATATTTTTCTTTGAGACTTGTTCAAGAAACATTACAAGTGTAAAATACAATGTACATCGCATCGAAATGTTTTGCAGCTTTAATAGTGGTGACGCATGAACACCTATTGCCGACCCGACCACTCTCTAGCCATAGAGTTGACCAATCAGTTCGCGGCAACAAACACTTCAGCCGGGTCTGCATGACAACCGCGCCGCGCGCGGCGCGAATTATATTGAGCGCTTCGACCAATAGCCGTTTGACGTCCATCTACGTAGATAGCATTCGTATCGTTTATTACTCCAAGCGCTCGATATAATTCGCGCCGCGTGCGGCGCGGTTGTCATGCAGATTGCAGACTCGGCTGGACCCCGATACCGACCCCGCCGGCGTGGTCGACGATTTCTCCCATTCAACGCTTATCACTATCGGCCCATTAGCGCCCATTAATTCTATGAAATATAATCAGACGACGCCCTGAGACGCAGATCACTGGGCTCAATCCTACTGGGCATTGAATTTTGTACCCGATGAGAGCTCTCAGCGCTCCCTATTCGTCTGGCCAAGTAGTTAATGCTATTTGAGGCAAATCTACAATACGTCAATCAAAAAAAAAGAAAACCATAATGTAATTGTGTTTCACAATTGTAATGTTTATTGAACGGGTCCCTGAAATTATCGATCCAGTTACCTGTGTAGAGCGTATTAAAGAAAATGATAAAGGTATTAAAGAAAATAAAAAAAAAACGTAGCGTTGGTAGGTAGGTACCTATACATACGAGTATTACTGTCCATCTAGTAGTTTTCTAAAGCATCGAACTATTTTCATATTCATAATGGACAGGTAGATTTTGGACAGAGAGAGACTCGAGGCCTTTGAAATGTGATGTTGGAGGAGGATGGAAAGAATAAGTTGGACAGAAAAGGTTACAAATGAGGAAGTGCTAGTAAGAGTAAGGGAAAAGAGACAAATACTGAGAATTATTGATCATCTTGCAATCATCTTGCCTCTTCTGTCCAGAAGAGGCAAGATGATTGGACACCTAATAAGACACGACGAATTCATTAAAAACATCATAGAAGGAAAACTAGAAGGAAAGAGAGTAAGGGGAAGACCAAGAAGAGCTTACATGGAACAGATTAAAGAAAAGGTTAACGTCGTGTCTTATAGGGAAGTCAAGGAATTGGCCTTTGATAGACTGGAATGGAAAATGCTACACCGACAAGAGCGTGGCTCTTAAATTGATGATGATGATGATGAGGTAGATTTTTAAATAAGGAATTCCCAAATTTTTAGGATAAAGAAACACCCACCTTTTATGCTTTATGGGACTCCAACCAAAGGACGTTATTTGAATAATGAGAATATTTTAAAAGTGTAACATTGCATTATTTACTTCAACTTTTATTGTGATGAATTTATTTTTATTTCTTTTTTTATTAAATCTTAATACTAAATATACAATTTATTAATGCCCTGCAAAACTGTTTAAACAGTTTGTCTGAATTGTTTCAATATTTTATCAAGAGTTTAACATTATGTCGCGCAGACAAAAAAATACTTTCAATACGGCTAAGTTAACCTAACCTAACCTAACCTAGGTTCCGAGGAATCCACTTTGAGAATCTCTGTATTATTCAAATTCAAATTCAAAAATATCTTTATTCAGTAGGTAACATAGTTACACTTTGAATCGTCAATTTTACATAACGAACGTCTCATCCGCCTAAAACTACTGCAACTACTGCAGCTTCTCACAACCTGTATAGCCGGGGAAAAGAAGCTGCAAGAAAAACCTCGGCACAGGGCCCTAGACGTTCTTTAAAAAAATAAACATAAAACATAAAATATTGGTATACAATTGAGTAATTTAGCTGCCTAATATTAATTACTATTACTATCTTATGATCTGACACTACTCATAACTCGGAATGACCAAACTGATTGGTTTTAGATAAAATTATCTACGCCGATTTAACAGTTTTTGGTGCCTATAACCACAATAATAATATGACAAAAAAATTAAAAAAATATATTGTACTAATACAGTAAGTATAATCAACCGAAAACGCCTGATAATATTGTATTATAAATAAAGCAGGTATGACAAATTTCACAGCGGAACTTTACAGGCTATAATTTTTTTAATCAGTCAATACTTTCAAACTATTTTAAAATACCTCAATCAATGTAAATCGACTCACACGCAGCCAACCAAACGTCACAATGACATTGAAATTAAAATTTCCTCAGTATAAAAAGTCAGGTTCCACCGAGATTTGAACTCGGATCGCTGGATTCAAAGTCCAGAGTGCTAACCATTACACCATGGAACCGTATATCTTCACTGCGCAAATTCGCTTACGCTATCTGTCTCGAATATTTTACTGACGTCATTTGGTCACGATTTGGGGTCAGGCAGACGCGCAGTGAAAGGTCTAATACGTAGCACTCAATATAATGTTGATATGAATGTTGCGAAACTACTATTTAGTTGCTAAGGGGCATTGACATTATTTCTTTTATAAAAAATATTTCGTATAATATTAATTTTGATTGGTAATAAATTATAATAAATATAAGTATTATTTTTATTTGGATTTACTATTATTTTCCACATCATATTTTATTTTATTTTTATTTTATATTCAGCTAATACCATGAAAATTATCGTATTTTTTTTAAGATAAGAAGTTTGGTGACGTCATGTCTGTAAATTATAAATACACCTAACTTTATTGATAACGTGATAACTCGAGAGTAGGTACGTAACTATGATTTCAATAAAAAATATTTTTATTATGTTACTAAATATTTTAGGCGTATACACAACTTATACATTGTAATTTACTATTACACTAAAATGATAGTTCATTGTGCTAATTCATATAGACACCATCTAAATTTATTTTAATTTTCTTATCCGCCGAAAAGGAAAAAGAGAATGAGGGAATAACCCGGGCGAATCAAATAGGTACTTCACTGGTATGCAACCCGAATGACGTGTGCTGCCAATTTAATTCTGTCAGATTATTGACTAATGTAATTTTTTTAGAGGTTTACATGAAAATTTCTGATGACGTCATCAGAAGAATTTGTCGCGTAATGTTACTGGAACTTTTCAAATTGAGAACTGAAAAATCGACGTTATCTCTGTCCGATGAACGTCGATTCTATTGTGTGCCAGCCCTATCGACAACCTTCCTATCAATATTATTATTGCATATGGCAAAAAATATCCTGCGTGGATCATATATATTATCTAAATTAAGCTCCCTCAACCAAGTCTCTGCCGCATCCGTCACACAATGCAGCTCGGCTATGCCACCTAGGAACCAGTGTAGAGGACCCTCGTTAAGAGAGTTTAAGACATTACTGGCTGATTACCATATTGTCCGAAAGTAAGATGATCCGTGCTTCGGAAGGCACGTTAAGCCGTTGGTCCCGGTTACTACGTACTGATGTAAGTAAGTAGTCGTTACATGAGCCATTTCAGGGGCCTTTGGCGGCTCTATAGTAACCTGACACCAGGGCTGATGAGGTTGGTACTCCACCTTACAACCCACACGACAGGTAGTTCGACTTCCTGTAGTTGGTCCTATACCTCTTCAGTCGGGTCTAGATTTTTAATTTGGTGTCAAAGCCAGGAATCTTTCGTATGGGATCTCCTACCTAAACCTTATATCCTTCATCCTTTATTAAAAATAGGGAATATTCTAAACCCATCTGTCTTAACATTCTCGTAGTTCGAGACCCAATAAATTTTCTATCTCCCAATAACAATTTCCACGAAATCATCTGCTCGTAATCGTAATGACAACATAAATCCACCAGGGCCGCACTCGGAAATCTTCATACAATCTCGTGGGGCACAATCATCGCGGGCGGGATCGCAAGCGCATCTATTATTCAAAATACTGATTGCGTCTGAGACGCATGTGGATGTTGCTGAATAATATATGGGTGGCGATTTTGACCGCGTCAGGGGCGGACTCAGGCTGATAAAAACATTTTTTTTAACTGAAAGCGATTTTTGTAAATAATTTTCGTTTTTTCTGCATTACATGGATTAGTTAGGGGGTGTTCGAGCGCCGGAAGTCAATGTCATAGCCGGAAATTTAAAAAAATATCCCATTTTTTTTGTCTTTTTACAAATATTCAACAGGTATTTATTTGTCGCCAACATAACGCAAGTCCTATCTGGATATTTCCAAAAGGACAAAAAAATATCAGGATATTTTTACGTTACATGGATATTAGGGTCTTTTTAAAGAGATAATGAGAATGATCTATCAAATTGACTTATGCCGATGAAGAAGGCATCGCGACAAACCTGTTTTATTTTTAGCCATGTTTAAAACCAATGTTGTAATATTATAAATAAAAAATAAATGTAAAAAGTCAGGTTCCACCGAGATTTGAACTCGGATCGCTGGATTCAAAGTCCAGAGTGCTCACCATTACACCATGGAACCGCTTGATAAGAAGATCAATTTCAAAAAGTACTACACAATAAATTAACCGAGTATTACAATAATGGGCGTTATTTATTCAAGTGTCATTTCTATAGGATGCTCACTGGTTTTAAACAATACATGAAAACTGATACTGACCCCGACTCCGGCAGACACATCCTAATTTTATTTAAAGTTATACCTGTCACTTTCTTATACGCCGAAAAAGAATGGGACGGATGATTGGCAACTGTGAATTTTAAAATGAATGAATAACCCGGGCGAATAAAATAGGCATCTCGCTAATATGCGCATAATATGCAATATGCAACCAGGTTGATGTGTGCTGTCGACTTAATTCTGTCGGGTTATTAGCCAATACAAAATTTTGGAAGTTTTTTAAATTCCTTCCTAAAATTGACGCGTGTTCCATAAATTTTATGCCTGTCGATTACCCGTCCTTTTCTGTTTCAGCGGATAAGAAAATGACAGGTATAACTTAAAATAAAATCAGACAGTGTGTAGAGGAACCAGTACCATTATATAATTTATGGTTGATTATTGCATCTATTTAGGTAATGTTAAATGTAAATGAGGTGTAATATACCTACTGTACAAATAAAAAAAATACATACTTACTGAAATTCATGAAAAACTTTTGTTTTTATAGCAATCACTCGTGCTGGGGGAAATAAGTCCCGTCCTATACAATTTTTTTTAGATATAACCATCTCTTTATAATTTTTTTCACCTATTTGGTACGCCTTTAAAACAGACATAATTCACGAAATGATCGTTCAAGTTCTACGTGATGACTTTACAGCAATCATTATCCTCATGCCCTTATCCATTCACACACATCTAAGTGGAGTCATCACAGAAGGGTAGCTTATAAGGGAAGAGAGGAAGGGGAAGACCAAGAAGAGCTTATATGGAACAGATTAAAGAGAAGGCGAACGTCGTGTCTTATAAGGAAGTGAAAGAATGGCCTTTGATAGACAAGAATGGAGAATGCAACACCGACAAGAACGTGCCCATTACATACTTAAATTCACGCTTATTTCCCACCGGGGTAAGCAGAGACTATTGAATTACATTAACCACACACACACACACACACAGATTCACACGACACCACATTTTTTTAACGTGGCTACTAATGATGGTGAACCTGAGTACGACCCTGGACTACAATAGCCGCGGTCCCCAGCCAGTCCGGTACTGCGTGCTAACAGCCGTTTAGAGTCCCTGGGGTCCCACGGCCACGTTTGTATCTAAATCTAACAATGTTTGGCGACCTCTGTCCGAATGTCGTAATCAAGTAGGACCCTGATTAATTTTTCACGCCGGATTTTTTTAACACAGAATAGAATTGAAAATCCGGTCAGTTTTTTCGGTCGGTTTTTGATCATGTATCTGTACCTAGCGATTGACCATGGCCTGCGTTTTAACGAATATATTAACTAATTAGTTCTATATTTGTTTTATCGAAATATGTATAATACACAATTTGTTCCGTTTTAGTTTATATAAAAAAATACTTCTCCTGTAACAGTTAGCCAGCGATGTACTTTTGAATTACGCACTTTGAAAAAAACAAAATCTAGATAGGCGATTAGTTCTACATTAACTCTAATTACTTATCTACTTTTTACTTATAAAATTCATTACTTTAAGTTAAAAAGAAAATATAAAGGAAAGTAAAGCTAGCGATGTATTGTAAAATAAATTATTATTATTATAATATGAATGATCAAAATTGTCTGTACGTTTTTAAATTTTAATTAAATCATCCCATTTTATGTGTTTTTAAATTGGCCGGTAATTTCTAGAAGTAAATAAAACTAATAGTTTATTACAAAAAAAGATGAGTTTAATCTAAGCAGTTTTTTCAACATTCATAATAAAATACTAAATGAGTTGTAGTGTTTAATAATTTGTTAATACTCGTAGATATAAACATAACGAAACAATACAATCAGTCAAAAATCATCATAAATATAATCTTCAATAATTTATTTTACAATACATCGCTAGCTTTACTTTCCTTTATATTTTCTTTTTAACTTAAAGTAATGAATTTTATAAGTAAAAAGTAGATAAGTAATTAGAGTTAATGTAGAACTAATCGCCTATCTAGATTTTGTTTTTTCAAAGTGCGTAATTCAAAAGTACATCGCTGGCTAACTGTTACAGGAGAAGTATTTTTTTATATAAACTAAAACGGAACAAATTGTGTATTATACATATTTCGATAAAACAAATATAGAACTAATTATTTAATATATTCGTTAAAACGCAGGCCATGGTCAATCGCTAGGTACAGATACATTTTTTGATCTTCTATGCTGCAGCGTGATTCTTCCAGGCATCGGTTCTCAAAGTGGCTTCCGCGGGCGAATATGTTTTAAAATAACGTCACATCAATAATTTAAGAGCCAGGCATTTGTCGGTGTAACATTCTCCATGCTACTTTTAAGGAATAATAGGGCACTGGTTTCCCTCTTACCTTCCGCCCCGCAGTACTCTGTGTGACGCGAGTGTGATGGCGCCCAGAGTAGTTTATTTCAAAGCCGTACTAGGACTCCGCCTCTGAATAGTACTGACAGTTACTGCTGAAAAAAACAGAAAAAACTTAACAACGCTAAAAACAAAAGACAAAAGAAAACCTTAACAACGCCATCGTGTTTTTGGGGAACACCGATTGGAAAGTCACGAGCATTAATATGTATACACTTTGGTACCATGTCACATTAACGTTTTTGACAAATTGAACTGTAAGTCTCACTAAATGTCAAATATGATAGACTGTTTGAGAAGTAGACCCCTGGCGCCGGAGGGTGTTAGAGCGACAGAGTCCTAAAGTGGGTACATTATATTGCTCATGACTGTACCTATTTATTTTTTCTATTAAATTTGTTAATCAATTTCCAATACACCTTGTTTACCTCCAATGGGCTATTAGGTTAATGATCAATCGATCATAGTATATAGCAAACACTCTTCATAGCAAACATACTGTGTTGATTTAAGGTTCGAATCAGTATGGCAGGTAATTGGATTAATTTCTGGGATTACGTGGGTCGATTGAACCAAACAAAGGTGAGTTAGTTATTATGTATGGTCACGAGCATTAATATGTATACACTTTGGTACCATGTCACATTAACTTTTTTGACAAATTGTACTGTAGGTCTCACTAAATGTCAAATATGTTAGTGCGACAGAGTCCTAAAGTGGGTATATATATCGCTCATGACTGTACGGTCACGAGTAGTAATATGTATGCACTTGCTGGGTAGAGTTCTCATAATTAAAACACATAATAACGGGTTCTTACCGCGTTTAAATCAGGGATATGAGACTCCCGATATTTCGACACTGTTGCAAGTACCATGATCTTGAGTGACTGCTGAGATTGAAGTGGAGTAGGTAGATCCATAATTTTCTACGGGCAGACATAAGTATCTGTCTACCTTCTTTCTTTGCCGCTTGTTTATGTATTTGATATCGGAATGACGGTAAGAACCCGTTATTATGTGTTTTCATTATGATAATAACCGCGTAAACCTAAAACAATGTATACAGTTCTATTTTCGAATGTCGCTGAGTTGTGGATATTTATGTGGGGTTTTTGTGTAGATAGTATGTTGTTTCGGTAGGTAAAAGACGGTCGAGATAAATGTATTACAAGAATATATGTATAATATAAACGATCTACTCGGCATATAGGTTTTTCACAGTGCTTTTTTTTGTTGTGACTTAATGTAGAACGTCCTCTGTGGTCCAGTGGTTGAGCGGTAGGCTCACGATCCGGAGGTCCCGAGTTCGAACCCCGGTGGGGACATGCCACAAAAATTACTTTGTGATCCGTAGTTTGGTTAGGACATTACAGGCTGATAACCTGATTGAAAGTAAGATGATCCGTGCTTTGGAATGCACGCTAAGCCGTTGGTCCCGGTTACTATTATATGTATGGCAGTAGAGTATCTAACATGGATGTAATGTACACAAGAGTATCCTATACTTCAAGTCAAGACACTTACTACTTAAGAAAAAAAGCAATTCAATTGAGGGACCTAAACTGAGGAGATTGCTATTATAATTATGGTAGGCGTTTAGCTTTGTTAAGTCATGGTAATGATTATCAAGAGTCTGTATTTATTTTGAAACAAAACACCAAAAGTGGTTGGATCTTTATTGTGACGATTTGTACCTTTTTTATATTCCTGTTAAAATAAAAATTCCATGTTACATTTTTTTATAATAAATTCGTGTAAGAATACCCGAAGTAAATCGACTCCGGTCTCCATTAAGTGCTGATTTGGAGAAAGCTCGTCAACAATATTATTCTGTCACCGTCTTGTAACTGGAGAAGTCACTCTAAAGGCGGCACCACACCGTGCCGAGCGGCGTCGCAACGCATTAGCATTATTATTAGCCTTTTTTTAAAACCAACCGCAGCACTGCGCTCGTTGACAAATCCTTATGTAAGTATGTAAAGCTATTCAGCGGAGCTAACATGCGCAACTTGATAAAATTATCGATCGATTCAATAAATTTTGTCGCAATCGATAAGTTTGATTTTTTCCTTAAATGCCACGCTTCGCGCTATGCCATGCTTAGCCACGTGATTTTGTTCATATTTTGACAGAACGACATTAGTGCTAATTCCTGTAAACACCATCTAATTTTATTTTAAGTTATATCTATCATTTTCTTATCCGCCGAAAAGGAAAGGGACGGGTAATCGACAAGCATAAAATTTATGGAATACACGTCAATTTTAAGCACAAATCTAAAACAACCGTCTAAAAATTGTACATTGGCCAATAACTCACTCATACTAATTCTTCCTAAAATTAAGAGCTGTCAATCATCTGTCCCTTTCCTTTTCGGCGGATAAGAAAATAACAGGTATAACTGAAAGTAAAATTAGGAGGTGTCTGCAGGACGGGGCCATTGACTTATTAGGGTTCACATATTAGCACCAATCGACAAAACGACATATTTATATCGTCAGAATCGATAAAATGACAGTGACAAAATTGTATCACGTTCGCATGTTAGCCCTACTGGTGGTATTATAAATTTCGTCCTCGCGACGTGTCGCAGACGTGCTTTAGTGGGTAAGTACACCAGCGCTGAACTCTTCTATCGTGTGGATTGTGAGGTGGAGTACCAACCTCATCAACCCTGGTGTCAGGAACTATTAAGCAGCGCTGAACTATTAAACCCCGTAGCACCCGACTAATAACCAGTCAAATATGGGCTTTAAGTCGTGGCTTTGCGATATAGTTTATATTGATAACATTTTGCAGACAGCTCGGTGTCAGTATGCTTTCCATCAGTAAACTTCTCGGTAGTTGACCGCCAGCAGTCGTTTCAGTTTAGGGTGGTGTTGAGTGGAAGCTGTGTTGGAGCAGAGTCGTATATTTGAGCTATGACCTTTATTATCTCCACTGAAATGAAAGTAACATGCCGCATAACTTTTGCGTTGCGTCGCCGCACTTTGACGTTGTGACAGCAGCCTAAATTCGTCAGAAAATCGCGAAGTTTCATCTTTCCCCCGTAATGGTGGAATTAAATTAAGATCGGTTGCCTCTTCCCTCTTCATTAACGTGTGCTGCTTCTAAAAAACGGTCAAGTGCGAGTCGGACTTGAATATCAAAGGTTCTATCCACACATCGCGAGCATAGTGTTTGTAGGACCACCTTTAGTTATCCATACTTACACAACATTAATATTGAAAGCAGGCTATAATAACTTTAGTATCAATCTCGAAGTACCTTATATATGAGTAACCACCAAATTATCATTAACATGACTTGGGCGATAGGCAAGAGGGAAACCGCTGCCCTATTTCTCCCTAAAAAAGTAGCATGGAAAATGCTGCACCGACAAGAGCGTGGCTCTTAAAATTGATGATGATGATGACTGACTACACTGAAGTATTAAAAAGTTTATTTTTTGCCAAATAGACCAAGAACCCTAAAAAAAGATTTTGTATGCCACAGCAAAAAAAAAAATACCTATTTGATATAAAAGGTTTGTATGTTGTTGTAATTTGAGAGCCATAATTTCAATTTTCTTTGCATAATGTGCTTTTTGCATTATTTTTTTACGTTTAGGATGGTACCTGACGGTTGTCGGTAGAAACAAGTATTTTTTTTCTTAACTTGCATTGACTATTAACAAATCGACGAAAAAGCACAAGTTGATAACTGGAGATAGGATAGTTAGGTAGGTACTTACTGTAAATAAATATTATCAGCGGTAATAAGCAGCAACAAAATGAATTCACTCTTCTATCATACACTGGGTTTTTGAATTTTTCTTGAAAGCCTGCACGCGCCCTCCGGGCGATTAAAAAATAAACTAATGTCTGTTGCGTTTTTTACGTTTCAAGTTGGCGCACTGCGATAGTGCGTTTTGTTGGCATTTTAAATTTTTTTTGACGTATTCATTTTTTAATCTGTAATAGCAAGTTTTTTTAGAACTAAGTACTTAAGCTCTAACCTAGCTAAGTTGGAAATGATGTAACTATCCACAATCGACAGTGACAGTAATAAAAAAATAATTACGAGAGTGGGATGGCCTTATGTCGTGGTAGGTTTCTTCTAATACCGGAAAATATAGTTACACTAACCGATTTACATAAGAAACATAAGTATGTCGCCAAATTACGTGCGGTCTGCAAGGCTAACAAGCGCAAAGCGATAAAATGATTGATCGATTCAATAAATTTTGTCGAAATCGATAAGTATTTTTTCCTAACATGCGTGCCACGTGATTTTGTTCGTATTTTGACAGAACGACATGAGTTATTTGGGTGCACATATTAGCACCAATCGACAAAACGACATAATTATATCGTCGGAATCGATAAAATGACTGTGACAAAATTTTATCACGTCGCGCATGTTAGCCCTACTGACTGGATATTTGCGAAAACACCAAGGTGGTTACTTAATTACAATATGAATAAATGTTTTCTCATGAGTCATGTAAAATTAAATGGTTTAAAATAATTATGTAACTTTAATTGAATGGAATATGCATTATCATGTCTGAAATAAATGTTTTTCTTTTTTAATTAAATAAAACAAATATTTATAGGTACATCATCATTTTATTGAAGTGACAATTTATAATAATAACTTTTAATATTATGACCTTAGGATTGCACATTTTGTCTTTGGGTTCGTTTACAATAAGATTAACCTATTTTTACAATATTTACAATAATTAGATAATAATTACATTTTAGAATTAATCAGACAATAATAGATTGATAAAATACAATACATTTTTACATTAATACACTTATTTTATAATGACTATAATGAATAATTGGAAAATGTCAACGAAATAAAAAATACTCTTGTACTATGTTTTTGGAATTGTAAAATAAAGAATGCTTAGTATTTATAGGTGTTATTTACATGATGGAAAATGTAAATTTATAACAAATGGTAATTGTATTTTTTAAATTAATAATGTCAATTTGTTTGACAGTGAAACAGACAATGGTGATAATCGGAGTATTTTTTTTTATTAGGTACGGTAACGAGTACTAATATTTATACACTTTCAAACCATGTCACATTACCTTTATTGACAAATTACACCGTAAGTCTTATTAAATGTCAAATATGATAGTGGAACAGGGTTCTAAAGTGTGTACATGACTGTACAGCATTTTTAATCATATTTCGTTTTTGTTCGCCTATGAAATATTGAAAAGATTTATTTGTGTAATTAAATTTTTAGTATAGGTAGACCGTCTAAATCAGACTCCGTCTGCGCGGTGCAGGGGAGCGGGGGTACGGCGACAGCGGGGACCGAGGGAGGTGCGGGGACGGGCGCGCGAAGCATAACACACATTAGGTAAAATGCGTAATAGACAGTTCTGAAGATAATATATAACGTCATAGTGGTTTTTAAGCGAGAGCGTCCAATTTAAATGAAACAACTAATATGCTGTCGTCATACCCCCGCGCCCCTGCACCGCGCAGGCGAAGTCTGATTTCGACGGTCTATCTATAGTCACATGATTATTCACCATTGCAATTTAGCGTGATACTAGTCAAAATATGGCACTACTCATTTACTATGTACTTACATTGTCTATGTGTCTTTGGCATTATGGATTCACTTCTTAGGTTCAAACGGAGATGATCACTTACCTACTGAATAATAATCTATGTGTACTTATTTGTATTCGATAAATGTATTAGAAGTAGACAATATTTTGTACATGAGTATCTATTCTATTCATGTGATTTGTATGGATTTACATTCTTGTATATTAATTTAACATAGAGTCTCGTTGTAATTTGAAAACACACAATGGTAAAAAATCGCTGCGATTATAATAATTGTGTCGTTTGCAAAGGATTATATTTTTTTTTCCCTTATTGGCGAGTTATTATCATTGTCTGTTACATATTCGAATTGAAAGGGAAAATATAGATATTTTCTTAGTGTGTTAAGTGCAGACTAAACGTTTCATTTCGTGCTTATTTCACTTTTCACTAATTAATGTTTCACAATGGTGCTCAAACGACGACATAAAGCTTTCTTAACTTCGAATATTAATGAAAATATTCAGGAATGTTTAAACATAGGTACACAATCATTTTTGGTGGGATTTTATCCGGAATATCTAACCTAACGTACTTGTAGTATATTCACTTTGAAATGGCGTTTTCAGTCGTTGTAAAGAAATTGTTTCCCTTTTTTGATGAACTTATCGTTTAATTTTTTTATGTTATGCCAAAAGAAAAAGATATTATTTTATAATAAAAATAAAATATAAAAAAATGTAATCTCAGCATGATGAGATCAAAAATTCATTTGGAAATCAAAAATACAATTAAATTGTCAATTTTATATAAATTTTGTAGTGCATCTGATTACAATAACACCTTATTTTCTTATTGTGCCTAAAATATGAATATAATTATTTATATTATTATTATTTCACTGACATCAAAAAAGTCGAAAATCACATTTAAATTAAATAAAATCTTTGGTTATTTTTTATTACTTTACACTTTTTTCTTAATTTAGTCCTGTAACACGAGACGTTTTGGTCACCCTAGTTTTAGTAGGGCGACAATTTTTTTTATACAAACAGAACAACTCTGTACCGTCGGTGAAAAGTAATACAAGTCCAAAATTGAAGTTTTGAGAAAATCGAGTTTAAAGTTAAAAATATTCTAGCTCGTGACTTATAAGGAATAATGGAACAGAAGTTATATGTGTCGATAGGTGATGATGGAAGGTTTCTTTTCTAATATTTAGTTATATTTAGAACCTAAACAGAAATGGTAGAGGATCAAAATAAATTACATGTATCAGTTGACACCAACTTTTATACTGTGTAAATTGATACAAGTCTACATATACCTTTTTACACACATAACTATACAAAAGTCATCGTTGATATATCATATTTTCAATTAATAATTTTACAGTCTTATTGTACATAAAACAAAATGTCTTGGAAGAAAGTTTATTTTATGAAGTTGTAGAAAGGCAAAATTCTATTTATTTTCTTTAAAAAGTAAAGAAACGTAACTTATATCAATTGACACAAACGATAAAACTATAACGAATTTGTGTCAAGTGGTATAACTTGATTTATTTTTTCGGTTTTATTGTGTAAAATGATACATGTTTTTACGAATTTCTAGTAATAAATACATAATATAAAGATGGTACACGTATATATAGTGTAAGGTGGCGATAATAAAATATTTTGTTATGATTTTACTCTCAAAACTCATAAATAACCGGTCAAAACCACCACTGCTGCCCGCTACAAACACATTTTGTCCACCACACTACGCCCCTAATCAAAACCATTGTTGGTTCATCTTATAAATTCAATTATGATAATATTTCCACCCCTAACAAATAAAGGTAAGAGGAATTATATTAAGACTGGTCATTAGGAATGATTCGGGCTAGCCTGGCAGCACGGCCTGGAGATAAAAGTGATGTACCTACGTACTTTTAAACCAAAATCACACAAACTGGTTAGTGTTACTTCATTCCTGCTGAAACTATTTAAAAGATTACAACTCATTCCACAATCAAAATCCCCTAAAGTATACATGTATCACGAAGAAAATGAGCAAAGCTTGCCCGGCGATCGAAGGGCGCATTTCCACAGAGGTTTTGATAATTCAATACTTCGAATTATTAAAATTCCCGGTCTAATGGTAGCCCGCAACATTGACAGAACCATAAACGGAGTCGAATCAATGTTGACGATAAGAATAGGTAGAGAAAATGAAGATCATTGATTCACCTTCAAACCTATAGGTTACACAGGGCTATCCTCAGGGTAGGTCTTATCACCTTTACCATGGTCTGTTATGGTTAAGCTAAATGAGTTCGTTTCCACAAAACTTTAGACGTAAGCACACGTTCCGCGTATCCTCGCGTATGGACCACTATTGTGAAGTGGGCAACTTCCCACTATATCATCATCATCCTCCTGCCTTTATTCCACTCTAGTTGGGGTCGGCACAACATGTATGGACAAATGTCCCATATCTAATGTTACTTTAATGGGCTCAGTTTTCCGCATAAACGCAAGTGGTCCATTATGCGTGCTTTTGTTGACTATGTAAGCCAACCAGCTTTTTTCAGAAGCTCAAATACCTCCTGGGATTTCTACAAACTTTGTGACCTGGTTTAATTAAGGGGTTGTGCCCGTGGTGTTGCCAATTATTTATTCTAATCTAATTTATCCTACAAGATCCCACTGCTGGGCAAAGGCCTCCCCTTCCTCTTTCCATTTTTCACGGTCCTGTGCGTAATTCTCTCTTATATAATCAAAATACAGAAAAAACAATTTAACGGTGGTGCACAGAGTTCAGAGTAGTTGTTCCCTTTATAAAGACGAGAAAGCTCGACCAATTATTTACACCATTCAACGCGTTTGAGAAACTGGTAATCTTCTCTTGAGAAGATGTGGCAGATCCCGATGCTGCCGATGCCAAGCTGGATCCCAGTGGGACCTTAAACCCAAAAGTATGTACGATCATCTACAGCTGTGTAGGTTCAAAAATACCACTACCGGCGCTTGCATCAAAGATCTAACCAGCGTGTATTGAATGGCTTGCATATTAATTGGCGCTTGATAATATTTGGAGCTATTATTTCACGTCTACAACCTCCTTAGCAATGAAAGCAGCGTTCAATCTGCCACCGCTTAACCTGCATGTAATCAAGAAAACTATGTAAAACAGCTATGCTTCGAGCTAAGGGAAGGAGACTAATGACAGTATGACAAATCTCAAATACCTCTTGACTAACCCTGCCATGGTGATATCGACGCCATGATCAGGACTCACAACTTATTGAGGTACTATTATTAAGTACTACAAGGCGGTTATAACAGAAAGAGAAAAAACACGGTTTGGTCTGAAGTACTAACGTAACCTATACCCATTCGCAATGCGGATCAGATATGGTTTGCTGTGGCTCTAGACAAAATGGCTTCCCATAGACAGGTTTATGCGGAGGTTACCCTAAGATACACACTGGTGGCGCATAGAATCGAACTTGTATGTATCATTATACACGACATGTTAATGATATCCAAGATCGTATTTTCTGAAATATTTTGATATATATTAATTTATATTACTTTTCACGAAAAAATAAATTTGGTGTTTGATGTTACAACTAAAATTATATCATTAAACACGGACCGTGAGAATTCAAGCATGGCGTGTATTTTAATATATCTTGAGTTGCATTTACTTACACCAAAATATTTAATGAAAATCTTCATTTCACTTTGATGCAAGTTAAGATGAATTATGTTACACGTGTTATAACAGCATGAATCCTTCACAAACAGTACTTATATCACTTTACACAAAAATTATCTCCGTATTTATAATAGCTACAGTTACGAGAATTAGACAGAAAGAAAGAGAATTTTTCGAACATGAAGTGTGTGCTAATAACTCAAAAGTGATACAACTCGAGTTGTATTACTTTTCACCGACGGTACAGAACTGTTAAACTAAAATTATCACTTTTTTTAAAGTTCCATATTTTTCGACGACCAGTGAACACTTAACCAAGTTGCGAATGTTCCAATGTCGACACTCGTGAGCATGTTACTCGCATCCTTTATGACGTCAGGTGTTTGTTTAATTCGGATGGGTTATAATCTGCCCTACGTTTCAATTATTTCAATACCGCACGAAGTACGCTATGAGGCAAATCGCATAGAAACATTTGCAACGTGGTTAGTAGGTCCTGTTATGTTACCGCCATTTTTTTTTCTTCATTCCTAGAAGCCTCAGCGCCAGCTAGTTGGCGCGAAGGCTGTTGAAGTTCAGGAGGGGAGCGCCTGGAGGGGAGGCACGCTAGTCATGTGGGGGGCGCGGAAGTCAGGGTGCTGTGGCCGCATGTCGTGTGGAGCGCAGAGATCTAAGAAAAAACGAGCATTAGGTACTTTCATACGGATATATAATAAAGAAGAGCGTCTAAAGTTTCTTACAAAAACAAAATAATTTTGATAGTTATATGTAAAGTATAACAAATAAATATTTCCTATTTATTTTTTTATTCCTATTTTTCCTTACTAAGTAGAATGGAAAATGCTGCACCGACAAGAGCGTGGCTCTTAAATTGATGATGATGATGTAAAGTCTATATTTATATGTAAAGTTGTAAAAGCTGCAACCCCAAAATATCAGATCAGGTATGTAATTGATTCGAGAGGAACGCAATTAAAATCACAATTACAAACAGGGCAACAATAAGCGGCCTTAAAGCTCAATAACAATTTCTTTAGGACAACTTTAGGGTGAGCAACTTTGTGGGTAGTATTCAATTCAATTCAATTCAAAACAATTTATTTCGCATAATACATCCATAATTTGTTAGTAACAATGCACTTACTTACTAGGTTAGTTAACAATCAAATTAAATATTAAAGTGTTAGTGACAATGAAACTTAATTCTATGTTAGTAGTACAACACCTATATATAACACCCTATCATTATTTATCATAGGCACCAGAATCAGGCATTATTAGTGCCTTCATCCAGTGCCTAACCATAGGGCAGTCAACCCTATCCGTAATGCTATTCAGGAGGACGCTGCCGCTGCCCCGTACCCGCCGCACCAGTGAGGCTATTCGCTTTCTCACGATGGCATCGAAGCCATCTGTCCGTGCCTCGGCAAACATTATATTAAAATAAAACAAATTTCAATCCTCACCTATCCGTCGTTCAGCAACGGCGTGCATATCTGGCGCATGCATGGCATGGACATCAGTATGCGGCGGCTGCATATGCGGCTGTGGGGTCCGTAAGTCCGCATGTTGGGTCTCCCTGTGCCTTCGAAGGTCCACCTTTGGAAAATGAAAAAAAAAAATATATAGATTATATAACCATCTGTCTGGCGTTGTATTTAGTAGGTAGGTTAGATATTATGATAGAATAAAATTAAAATATAATCTTGAACGAATGACCCTACACAATATCGTGGCTGACTTTGCTATTTGACGCATGTGTGTGTTTTGCTAAAGTGATTTGTGTCTTTTTGAGAATTGCAAAAGGTGCAAATCAGTTTCGCCAAAAAAATGCAGATATGTCAGTCCGCGACATCCGCGACGAAATAAGCTTATAGTTCAGAAGTTCATAACAGTAGTCAGAGGTAGATCGTGAGACAATCTAAGTACCCACGCCTCACAGAAAGAGGGTAGAAAATTATGGATCTACCTACTCCACTCCAATCTTATCAGTCATCCCGTGATCATGGCACTTGCAACAGTGTCGAAATATCGGGAGTCTCATATCCCTGCTTTAACGCGGTAAGAACCCGTTATTATGTGTTTTAATTATAAATGATTTATGTCTTACCTTTCTCTGGAAAGCTCGTCCACAAAGGTCACATGCGAAGGGCTTGAAACCCGTGTGCTTGCGAGAATGGGTGATCAGGTTTGAACTCTGGCTGAACGCTTTGCCGCAGACTTGGCATTTGTGGGGCTTCTCGCCTGTGGACATAGAAAGAAGGGTTATTGTAGTCGATATTACAATACAATATAAAATACAATACATTAACTCTTTACTGCACACAAAAGAAACTAAAATGTTTATTTCCTGATAGTGGTTACCTAGAAGAAATTGCTATAGAGCAATAAGGCTTGTTAAAATTAAGTATTGTGCAATAAATTTGAAAAGAAACAAATTACATAAACAATCACAGACAAACAATTTATCATGATTTTTTTGACGAAGCTTGTGGTGCATAGTGTTTTTGTATTGTACTTAGTTTTTTTTTAAGTTAGGTGTATTTATAAGTAATATTTCCTTATCATTATTGTTTATGGCCCATTTCCATTAACCGGGCAGAAATACTAGAAACCACGTGATCATCATCATCATTATCAGCCCATTAACGTCCCCACTGCTGGGGCACGGGCCTTCCCTATGGATGGATAGGGAGATCGGGCCTTAAACCGTCACGCGGGCCCAGTGCGGATTGGTGGTTATTAACGACTGCTAATGCAGCCGGGACCAACGGCTTAACGTGCCTTCCGAAGCACGGAGGAGCTCGAGATGAAAACTTTTTTTTTTGTGGTCACCCATCCTATGACCGGCCTTTGCGAAAGTTGCTTAACTTCAACAATCGCAGACCGTGCGCGTTTACCACTGCGCCACCGAGCTCCTCTGAGAGTGAAAAAGGATTCTCTCACTATAGAAACCACGTGATATCAATAAAATTAAATTATCTATGATCCAAACAGGAAGTCATAGTCATAAAGTCGAATTTAGTTGTTTAAAGCCCGCGCCGGGAGTTGAACCAGGGACACTGCGATGAAAGTCACGCGTTTTCGTAGCAGGGCTATCGCGGATTTCAATTTTATTTTATTTTAAGTTATACCCGTCATTTTCTTATCCACCGGAAAGGAAAGAGACGGATGATTGACAACCGTTCATTTTAAAATGAATTGAGTAACGCGGGCGAATAATGTACACATCCCTTTGATTTTCAACCTGTACGACGAGTGCTGTCAACTTGAATCGTGTGATGCTTAACATCCCTGACGTGCAGAACAAGTATTTTTTATTATTAGATGATATTTATAATGAGTCTTTTTCTGATCGTCGTCGCAAACTTATACGGCTTCATAAAGAACTAGGGGCAGTAAAGAAAGACCTTAGTGCTCCAGCTACTTTACTAATAGAGTTGACAATCTACAAAAAGTATATTCAATTATAACTTGAACTTGCGAAAAGAATCTCCGATATCAGTTCTGAACTCATATGAAAGTTATTCAGGTTCGGCTGGATATATGTAATCCGTGCCTCAGCTATCCGCGGTATCGATCGCTACACGACGTGCGATACCCTGTGGATTACTGTAGGGGTGGCACTTGTAGAAAAAAATCTTTGATTTACATAAACAACCTATATACGTCCCACTGCTGGGCACCAGCCTCTCCTCAATCAACCGGAGGGGGTATGGAGCACACTCCACCACGCTGCTCCACTGCGGGTTGGTAGAGCAGTTTGGGCTAGTAGCCCGAGACCAACGGCTTAGCGTGCCTTCCAAAGCACGGAATTATCTTACTTTTCAGACAATCAGGTGATTCAAGTCTACAATGTCCTTGCAAAACAAAGGACAGTCTCACAAAGTGATTCCGCCGATCCATACGTAGTATTATTCCTTTTTCTATAGTGTAGTCATAATGAAGTGTTTCGAACACTTGTCAAGTAAACTTGTAAATATTTAATCACTTAAAAGATGACTAAGTAAACTAGTGTCTGTGGACAACCCTACACGTGCGGGCAGTGGACGACGACGCGTGGTATTAATACACGTCCGCGTAATCTGTGCGCTCGCATTACGGATTCCAAGCGTGTGTCGGACTTCACAGTTTATAGCTGATCTGACACAAGGAGTCTTCGGATATTTTGCTTTGCTTATAAAACCTTGGTGGTACAGAAACAAACGAATTGCTTAGAGATTTCACGCTCTTAACAGAACATAGGCTCACGCCTGTATCCCCAATGGGGTTGGCAGAGATGTATACCCACTCCTCGCGAGCTATGTCCAAGTCCCATGTAACAGAGGTCGAGCCCATTGCCATTAACCGGGCAGAAATACTAGAAACCACGTGATATCAATAAATTTATCTATGATCCAAACAGGAAGTCATAGTCATAAAGTCGAATTTAGTTGTTTAAAGCCCGCGCCGGGAGTTGAACCAGGGACACTGCGATGAAAGTCACGCGTTTTCGGAGCAGGGCTATCGCGGATTTCAATTAATCATGACAAAAAAATGTCTGGTACGATATGTTAAGACGTTACATGGTATACTGCTCCTATCAAACGCTAAGTATTCAAACTTTATGAGAATCCTGATTCAAGGGGTTAAGGAATTTAATAACGGACTTTATAGCTACTTTTATATGAATGCTAGGATCGTAAACTAGTTTCTGGTACAGATTGTATGCCAAGAGGTATTTTTCCCTTTGAATTTTTTACTCCTCTCGACTTTGCGCGATCTCCGACCAATCCCTCCTTCTTCTTCTGTCGTGTGGATTGTGAGGTGAATTACCAACCCCATCAACCCTGGTGTCAAGGTTATTACTGACCCGCCATAGGCCCCTGACATGACTCATGTAACGACTAGGTACGTACTTACATCAGTAAGTAATAACCGGGACCAACGGCTTAACGTGCCTTCCGGAGCACGGATCTTTTTACTTTTTAGACAATCAGGTGATCAGCCTGTAATGTCCTAACCAAACTAGGGATCACATAGTGATTTTTGTGTTTTGTCTCCACCGGGATTCGAACCCGGGTCCTCCGGATCGAGAGCACAATGCCGTAATCCCTCCAATAAGCATTGAGGTTGTCAGTCACACCATCCTCACCGGGAATCGAACCGAGGACCTTTTGATCGTGAGTCAATCATCGACGCTTAACCACTGGACCACGGAGGCCATCATGCATGATGAATGGAAGATTTTAAATATATTCCACAAAAATCCGAAAGATTTATTATTATCAGTCTCAAGTGTATGAGTCAGCATAGAACCTGGGCCTCATGAATATAAACCGCTATCGCTCCCCGCTGACCTCTCACTCTAACATATTATTATCTCATTCATTCCTACATAAGTACCTACATATATATTTTTTTTCACGCTTATCCTTTGTAGCGCAGTAAACACTATGAAATTTTGAGCTATTTGATTCCTTTGTTTTAGACAGTTTTTAAGGTAATTATGAACGATTTCCTGGAAATTACTTCTTGTGATTTGTGTCTGTCTACCCCGAAGGGATAGGCGTGATTGTACTTATTAGAATTATCGTGTTAGTTTATAAAAAAACACGTTATACACGTATCTATTTTATTATTACATTCATTTTTAGAGACGAATTTTTACTTGCATATACACATATTAAGAGTATGTAGGTAGAAGGTAGGTACCTATATAAAACAATTTCTACGTAATTATTCAACAATACCTAACACAGAACGCATTGTCCTAATCAACAGCACAGTACATGACTGAATAAATATATACATTATATGCTACCATACGATGAAAATAATACAATGCGACCAATACGACGGAGCGAGCGTCGTAGGTAATTATGTGCACAAATCACGGCCCTGCATTGATACGATACTATACCTACCTAAGTCCGTTCGCACAGGTACAGCTATAGGAAAAGAGGGCCCTGAGTCCGTCAATCAAGGGGCCTGCGACTGTGGCGACTGGCGACTTCATTAGAGCAAGCGAGAGAGTTCGCCCTCTCGCTCTAGCATTAGTGTCACGACGCGAGAGCAATTTATATCCGTCGTGCCATTGGGCCGTGATTGCAGCGGCTCCTCCCCACGTCGCGTAGCAACGAGAGGGGGGCCCACCTTCTCCCCCCATCACCCATCCCGTCCCACGTTATGGATCGCAATTTTCCTTTGAATTGGAAATCAGAGCCTTCGCCGCGAGCCCCCTCGTTAGTTCTCCGTCTTGGCGATACGGCTGCAGATTTTTACTACGGTAGAGAAAGATGTTTCGAGCAAATTGTGATGTTTGCCGGTTTTTGCGCCCCGTTTCTTTGGCAGGTGTAGCCGCAACGGGAATATATTTGAGGTTTTGTTTACACTTGGTACTTTGTGTGTTTAGATAGATGTAGAGTTTAGTCTAGTACTTGCTCGTTAGTAATGAACGCTTCGAACGAGATTTAAACGCGAAAACGGACAAATTGCCGGCAATATGGTTTGATGTGCTTTTTTGACCGTTTTCGTAAGAGACCGAACAGATAGATAGATATTTATGACTTTACTTTTAAAATAACATTCTTCAATAACCCAGTATCAAAACTTCAGACGCTTTATAAAAAGCCATCTTCAACAGAACCGTTTAAAAATGCGTAAACGTCTAAATAAAAGGCGAAACTTTGCAAATAACACGACCAACTCTCGGCCAAGTTGCGCATTATGCGAACTTATTACGCGTACTTAGTAAGGCAGGGTTGGGAAGTGCGTAAAATCTTCGCTTCGCATCTCTTAACAGCGTAATTACGGCGAGATATTACTGTGAGGGAGGGGGCGATAGAGTTGCCCGCCCGAAAATGTTACGAGTGTCCCGGAATTCCTTTATTATTATTATATCATATTATAAATTTAATGTAAGTGCAATTCTTACTAACACAGTGGGCTCGACCATTATCAAACCACCTATAACGTTGGTCTAACAGAAAGCTCGGTGTAGTGTGGGTACTCAGTTCATCTTGCTATGGATGTGTACCTCTGTTGGAATACAGTCGTGGACTTATGTCATTATATTGACAAAAGTAACAAAACGGTTAAAGATGCGCTTGTATCTAATAGAGATCTCTTCCAGCCAACCTGGTATTTGTTAGAAGGATGTTGGAGTATATAATTGTTTTTACCGGGTGATATGGTATTTACCGGGTGCATTTGTTACATAGCAGAAAAAGAAACATACATACCCTCAAAAAGCCATTACCCTCCACCTTTGTTAGTCGGGTAAAAATCGATTCGTGATCATTATTTAATTTTAAGACTGGTAATGGGTCTCTTAATATGGGTCTCGTAAAAAGGTTCTGAATCAGCTTCGTTTGACTACGAAATAAGTTGAGTTTAGTAAGTAACATAGTAATATGTTTTCAATAAACAATATACTTAAAAAAAATATTTATATAAGCTAGTATGTAGTAGGCGGTACATTCGTAACAGTTAATTCCGTTCTAGATATGTAGTATTACAAATATCCGGACATAAAATGTCCCGTATTTCCGTATAACTTCACAAGATCTTAGTCCCATCTCTACGCCAAGCGAGGAGAGATACCTTCAAGGAATACTTATTGTTTCGAAGGACTCTGAATAAGTCGAATACCGTCTTATGGATTATTGATTTATCGTGAATTCGCAGATTCAAGGAGTCAGCTCTCAGTGGGGGTGTTAAAAAATAATTAGATTTGAATCGTTGGTTTTTTGTCTTCTAATTTTATTGGAGGTCGGATTTTTATTGATTATGCGGTATGTATACTGAAATCGTAAGTACTACATACAGGGTTTTTTTTTTTTTTTTTAAATTCAAAAATTCAAAAAATTCAAAAATATTTATTTTTCAAAATTGGCTTACAAAGTTAGCGCTTTTTGAACGTCAGACATAATTAAATTACATATTATGTAACTAGCTGTAAAACTACTACCACATCGGAATCTGTAACGCTGAGGGAAAGACGTGGCCAGAAAACCTCCCAGCACAGGGCCCTAGTCCTACTGTTTCATGTTTTCCTTTCTTTTCTTTTAATCCAGTTTGTATTACATAATTTATAGACTTAAATACAATGGTATTCCAATATTAATTTATTTATAAACAAAATTACATACATATACATTTTAATACTATCGCCAAACTACAACCGTAGTTTGTTGGCGTCGCGCTCATTCCCTAATTTTGTTTAATTACCAGCATTTACAACAACTACCCTCCACCCACTAAAATCCTATAAATTGACTTATACGTTTATTTAACACTTTCACGGATAGAACGTCTACATGCGATGACGATCCCAATTAGCTATGAAAGTTCAATGACTAGTTATTTTTTTGACGTGACTTATTGTATATTTGCCGCAGATGGCATTAACTACTTCACCGGACAAATGCGGAGCGCTGAAGGCTCTCACCCGGTCAATGACTAGTGGCCAGTGTCCATGAAAGTGTTAATAATGAAGGCGATTGTAATGCTGTTCAATTGCAGTTGATTTGCAGTTATGCTAACCACACTAACCCGCACCTAGCTGCATTTTTAAAGCGCGATTTTTCCGTAGTTGGGTTTTAGTTTTTAAACTTATTTTCTTTATCTTCACTTTTATATCACCTACTATATTCACACCTATTTTACTCACCCGCTTTTATCTTATGTACTTTCCAAGTCGGGTAATGCGCTTGTAAAGTAGGTAATGGTTAATATAACCCTTATGGGCTCATTCTCAGATTTTTATACCGACTCTTAAAGTTAAGGAGGAGGCTTACAGACTACACACTTACTGTTTTGTTGAGTTGTTCTTTATTATTTTATTACTTTAGTAGATAATACATATATAACATTGACAGCCTCCGTGGTCTATTGGTTAGAGCGTTAGGCTCACGATCTGGAGGTCTGGGTTCGATTACCGATGGGGACATTGTCGAAATCACTTTGTGAGACTGTCCTTTGTTTGGTAAGGACTTTTCAGGCTTGAATCACCTGATTGTCCGAAAAAGTAAGATGATTCCGTGCTTCGGAGGGCACGTTAAGCCGTTGGTCCCGGCTATTAGCCGTAAAAACACCTCCACCAACCCGCATTGGAGCAGCGTGGTGGAGTATGCTCCTTACCCCCTCCGGTTTGAGGGGAGGCCTGTGCCCAGCAGTGGGACGTAAATAGGCTGTTTACGTATGTATGTATGTATGTACATATATAAATTCACGCCAATGGCCTCTAGTATGGTGGACAGAGAGACAAGTAATCATAAAAAAAAAGATTGATATGAAGAACCGTCTTCCTGGGGACCGCGTAACTTGCAGCCACTATTGACCAGCAGGGCAAACTTGCGCAACACATACAACTAACAAAAAATCGTGCATATTTTTAATCTGCAGCCAACCCCTTCAAAGAGAAGACCAAATTTTATATGGATCAACGTAGGAAGTTAAAAATTGGTACATTAGCAAAAAGGGATCCGCGTTACCGCGAATTTAACGCGAGCGAAGCCCCGGACAAAAGCTAGTTTTTTATAATATCTGTTTCGCGTTTAGTTGTTGATAGGTATTAGGGCCTCACAAGACAATATGGGTCTGAAACTAACAAAAACACATTAAAATTTTCATGAATTTTCCGACAGGAAATTCCACTTGATATCTACTCAGAATCATGGTCCGAATCATCCCTCAAAGTTTTTGTTACGACGTCACTAACACCCTATAAATCTAACCCAACCTAACCTAACCTAAGTTGTGTGAAAAAGACAGGCATTCTTTTACTTCCTCCTCTTAACACTACAGAATCAATATGAAACTAAAATACGTACTCAAAGTAAACAGCAACCGTTAAGTTTAAGTATTAAGTTGCCGGTTGTGATTGAACGCATCCGGGTAAGCGATAACCGTAAATCCCGGACATGCCGGGTGTCCGGGTACAGGCCCGGATATAGATATGTTTACCCGGATTTCCGGATTTTCTGAGAAAAATTGCGCCGTGGATTTTTGTGTACAAGTACAAAGAGGGTATAGTTATAGAATGTTGGAAGAAAACATACACCCTCTGATTCGACGCAGTCGGGGTAAGAACAGGTGTGTTACGGACTTAGGAATTTTGAGATATTGTGACATAAATTAGATCAGAGTCAGATTTTTTGGACTAAATAGGTATGCAATTACATACATAAACTCACGCCAATGCCTCACCGGGGTAAGCAGAGACTATTACTACTGATGCTGACTACAAATGAATAGGTGTTTAAATAAAATTGTATAATTTATTTCTCCACCAACTCGCAGTGAAGCGGCGTGGTGGAGTATGCTCCATATCTCCTCCGGTTGATTGAGGAGAGGCCGGTGCCCAGCAGTGGGAAGGATTTAGGCTGTTTATGTTATGTTTATGTTAATACCACCACCTTATGATCATTTCGACAAACATCTGTCTTGCTTCTTTGTAATTGTTTTAGTGGAAATTGATATGATGTTGTTGTCTTTTTTTTGTGTGTGCTGGCACCCTTTTTTAATAAACTATTTCTATTCTATTCTATTAATTTATTTGTTTTTATTTTACCTGAAGCGCGGAGAGATTAAAAATAAAAGTTGCTAATTTGTATCACCTATCCTCTCATCGAAAAAAATATAGATCTATGCTCTTATACGTATATATATATACCATGGAATAGAAGAAAGAAGTTAGAAGGGCCAAATGAGCGCGAAATACAAGTATGAGCAAATAGTTCATACTTCAACTTTGCACTTCACTCGTCCGCAAACTTTACGACACACGGAGCTCTGCGATAGCATATTAAGGCTGGTACTAATAAACTGACCTCAGCTTTGAGACTGCTCTTAAGATCATGTCAATGTGACAGTTCTTATATAAAAACAGGGACTTGAGCATGATCTTAAGCGCAGTCTCAGGTGAGATTAGTTTATTAATACCACCCTAAGAGGTTGTCTTGTGCATTATAACCTGCAGAGCAAAAAGTCAAATATCGACTGTCACGCAAGGAGATACCTCTTTATCACAAGATAGCATCTTATTATGATCCGCTATTTATCAAAAAACTACTTTTGTATGCAGTATCTTATGAAAAGTAATGATTAAATTGCAGCCTATCACATAAAATACACATTACTGGTTTACCACTTTTCATAAGCCACTTTAGTGGCTATGGAATTTGAGAAGCCGTAGAGCTATCGTAGTTATCTATTTGCAGGAGTACTAGTAAAAAAAAGTGGAGTTGAACCGGTGACAGCGGTTCTCATATAAAATGCGCGTGGGCCTTTTGTGCCTTTTTCTTCTATTCCGTGATATCTACGTACCATCTAGGCAATTGACAAATCTAGAAGGACACCTTAGTGGCGCTACCACAGTCGCGCCACCATGGTGTCCTAGTGAAATATGGCCCTAATACTTATCAACAACTAAATGAAACCAGATATCATAAAATATCAGCCATTACCATCATCCAGATTATATCAGATTACTGGAAAAATCATTACGGCCCATTATCGTGGCACTAAACGAGAGATTCGCAATAAAACAGACATTAATACAATTAAATTATCGGCTGAGTGCGGCCCTGCGCGGCTCATCTGCACAGCATCACAGTGCCGGATTTTTATGGGGACGTACTTTGGGCTTGTGAATTAAATATATGAATGCTCCCAAGTTAAAGTGGTAGCGAGGTAAGATTTTAGGAAATATAGCGGGGGTCCGGATGGATGGCTGGTTTTAAAGGTTCCAGACTTGTTGGGAGATGGGAAAAGTCTTGATAGTGAAGTTTTGTCTTTTAAGTCGTTTGTAGTAAGCAGGATTATTTTCGGGTGATAAAGAGACGTATCCTTAGATCAGGGATGGCAAACCTTTATACATCTACGTGCTATTTCAGCCACGACGTGCCAACAAAAAATCTTGACTTATGTGTAGGTACCACTGTAGGTGCTTTGGACACACCATCGTTTATTACTTATTAGGCATGATATTTCGTACAATTTAAAAAGGAATTGTGATGGGGTTGGTAATCCACCTCACAATCCACACGATAGAAGAAGAAAAGGAAATAATTTTGTGTCACTCATATAAACCTGGTTGTGTTAATAATAACTTCAAAAGTCTCCTTAAATGTTTTTTTATTGGATGTGTGCGTGCATTCTGGATCACAAATGCGTAGTAAACATTGGCATAGACTTCAGAATAATAGTTGTAGCCGTTAACGAGATAGATATAGAAACACACCGGCGGTCCTGACGTCAGGATGGCCGGTGTACGAGAGAAACCAATTAGCGCTCAAAGCTTTTAAGTAAAAATCTTCATAATCTTAGTAAATTTCAGCACAAAATGCATACAATCTTTCTGCATATATTTTATTAAGATGTGTGATGCTACATAGGCGGTCTTGACGTTCAAAAATATTAATTATTTTCGCGTGCTATGGTTCGACAGTGATGGTCTTAGACAATGTATATTTTTTTGTGACTGATGATTGTCCAAAAAAGGATACATAAAAGCATGCATGCATAAGGAGCATGGAAAATGCTGCACCGACAAGAGCGTGGCTCTTAATTGATGATGATGATTGTCCTCTGGTATCTTGAAGACCTTACAGCCGTGAGGTGTTGTATGTTTTCTGGTGACTTGAAGGATAAGATCACGGGCGTGGGTTATCCGTCTCTTTGTACAAGATGTCATCAAAATGTCCACAAGCAAGAACTGTCCTCATTCAGTACATCGTTTTCAGAACCCCTGTCTCTCTCGACAGATTACATCCCCCGATTTTTCCTTCCTCCGACATTCGCTATATCCCCACACTCTAACTATAACTACCTATATCCGAGTCAGGAAAGTGTTTCCTTAAAACCAGCACTTTTAATCGCACACCTGCTTACTCCTAAGTGCAGTATGCACTAGAGTCGGGCACTCTAAAAACTATTTCAGCTTAGGTTTTGAAACTTGCACTTTTTTATGGTGCTTTAAAGATTCACTTTGCTGGGTGCTTGTATATTTTGGTGGAGTGTGTTCATGACTTCATTGGATTCAGGAGGTTTATTATTTGCAGTTCCTGCCATAGATGTTAGGACGACCTTTGTCGTGGTTGGACACCTTAGCCAAGACTAGGTTCGATTCAGGAAAATGTATTTTTTTTTAGTGCATGACACAGTATGCTCCAAGTTCATCATTCAGCGCTTATCTCTATCGGCTCACTAGAGTCGATTAATTCTTTCAAATATAATCCTCTGAAACGAGGTTCACGCCCAACTGGGCATCAGGCTTACATTTTGTACCAAGAGCCCTCAGCGCTCCCCATTTGTCCGGTCAAGTAGTTAATGCCGTATGTGGGTCAATTAAGGTCCAAGCCCCAAGGATCGATGATGGGAGGCATATGCCTAGTATTGGGAGTTTTATATAGGCTGCCTTTTACTCCAAACCATGGATCGGATTTAATCAACAATACCTTGTCACCAATTGCCATTAATTTATTCATCTTCCAACTCCACTTGTTCATCCTCGCAGGTGGAAAACGTTCTGAATAACCAACGAAATGTAAATGCTAGGTATTCATGAGCACACCCCCAATTTGCTCAGTCGTTTTTTATAAGTCTCTGAATTATTAACAGTGCGCGAGTAGTCCTCTTAAATTATTGTTATGGTTCCACCGCTTACGGGGCGCGTTTTGATTGCAATTTTTTTGGGGGGTCTTTTTTGGAAAGATTTTTCTTTTGTTTTTTTAATATTGAATTTGACATTGTTTTTGTTGGTTTTGACATCGGTAAATGCGTGACAAGATTTTCCTTTTTAACCGATTTCAAAAAAGGAGGTCATCAATTTGACTCGTGTGTATATCATATTGTAGGAATTGTACAATATTTGTATATGTTAGTCTGTGGGCCTCTAGACACGTATGCCTTTCACATACAAGTATATTAAGTATTTTGAATTACGTTCTTTTTATTTGTGGAAAAATATATCCCAATATTTTAGGCTTTTTTAGGTAAGCAGTGGGGTGGAGTATGCTCCATACCTCCGGTTGAATGAGAGGCCTGTGGCAAGTGGGACATATAGAGGCTATTTTTATGTTATGTTTAGATAGGTACCACGTAGAAGCTTACGAATACTAATGTTTTCTAGAAAGTACTTTCCGTGCATAGTACGGTCACAAGTACTACTAAATATACACTTTGAAACCATATCACATTAAGTTTGTTTGACAAATTAAACCGTAAGTCTCATTAAATGTCAAATATGATAGTGCGACAGGGTTCTAAGGTGTGTATATGCTATTGCTCATGACTGTACATAGAATCTCTTGAAATACGGTAGTGGGTATGTAGTAGACAGAACGCTTCATCATCATCATCATCAGCCCATTAACGTCCCCACTGCTGGGGCACGGGCCTTCCCTATGGATGGATAGGGAGATCGGGCCTTAAACCATCACGCGGGCCCAGTGCGGATTGATGGTTATTAACGACTGCTAATGCAGCCGGGACCAACGGCTTAACGTGCCTTCCGAAGCACGGAGGACAGAACGTTTAGTTCAGTACAATTAGTGTTTATATTTCAATAAAGATAACATTTTACAATGGCTTGCTAAGACGCGGTACGAGTTAGATCTGTCTAAGTACGGAAGCTAGTGATGTGACGTTCCTTAGCACAACATAACAAATACTTTATTGCACACACAGGGAATACAAAAATACAAAACAAAAGAGAAATAGAAAGAGTACAATAAACGGCATAGTGCTGTATCAGCTGAGACTAGGGCCGACCGATTATTTTCTATCTAACACTAGGTATATATAATTATACCGGAATCTAAGTATTTACTTAGTTCATGTGACACAGCGCCAGTCTGTAGCATAACCCTGAATGTTATTCGCAATAAAACTTCTGCGGAAAATCTCTGTGTTCTTAAGATATATTCAGGCCTACCTACATATCGTCACTGGAAAGCCAAGTTACATACTTAAGCCAAAATATTTGTAAATAGCAGTCCACGATAAGTCTGTATTGCTAGACATGGAAAATAAAAACACAAAGTCATTTTACGTTGAAATAATCTCATTATTAACAGAGTCCGCTTACCTAACCTGAAGATTTGACAGGTCCGGTTTTTTACAGAAGCGACCTGCCTGACCAACAGTCCAACCCGCGAAGGGAAAACCAACCCAATACAAGTTAGGTCACATACCTCCGAAAATGAATTTCTCGGGAATGTAGGCGTCCTCACGATGTTTCCTTCACCGCTGAGCACGTGATAATTATTTATGTTCCAAACATGAATTCAAAAACAAATTCTACAATCCTTAGACCTATATTGGATTCGAACCTGCGACCTCAAAGTGAGAGGCAAGTGTTCCACCAACTGGGCTACCACGGCTTACGTTGAAGTAATCTAAATTGGATAATTGGTTAAAAAGTTATGATGAAAAAAGGAAGCGGAGTTTTAAAGTGCCCATTTGACGGAATTTTGGTTTTGGGATATCACTGTCAAAACAAGGTCGGTGAGGTGTGGGTACTGCTTTCATCTTGCCATGTATGTAACACTGACTACCCCAATTGGGATATGAAAGTTGTAGGTAGGTATCTCAAACTTCATCTGAGCGTTAGGCTATGAGTTTTCATCATAATACACCATCGAACGTTGAAGATTCGAGCGTTATTCGCAATAAACCTTTCTGCGGAAAATCTCCGTCCTTAAAAGATATGCGAGCTACATCTATCCCGGGTATACATATCAACAAATCCACACACAAGCTTAGGCGTGATTACCGGGTTCTAGTGAAGTGCGGATTTTCTCGGCGAGAATCCCGGTTTACGACCGCGTTCCAGCCCACCCCACCTCCTTAGGGTGGGGGAGAATGAGGATGACCGTAAGTATACGAAGATTGTATAGAAGATTTGCTGGGTAGAGTTCTATTTTCGAATGTCGCTGAGTTGTGGATGTTTATGTGGGGTTTTTGCGTTGATAGGATGTTGTTTCGGTAGGTACAAGACGGTTGAGATACATGTATTATAAGAATAAATAACATAAGCGATATACTCGGCGTAAAGCTTTCCGACAGTGCTTTATTTTTGTCGTGACTTAATAACGGCCACTCCAGTAGTTGAGCATTGGGCTAACGATCCTGAGCCCCCGGGTTCGAATCCCGGTGGGGTCATATTGTGATCACTACGTAGTTTGGTTAGGATATTGCAGACTGATCACCGGATTGTCCAAATCTAAGATGATCCGTACTTCATAATGTAATTTGAAAACAAGTTGCACAGAGTTGTTATTACAGAGTGTTGCCGCGAGAGCACAGATATATGCACAAAACGAGCATATTAGATATATGAGGCAAATTAAGTTCCCATAACCTCCTACAATTAAGGTAAATAATAAAAATACTACACGACACGGCTACTACTAATGTACTACAAATCAGTTTTCTTGTTCATGGTGTTTATTTTTCCTTTTGATAAGACCTAAATATTGATTTAGGTGACTATGTATTTAGTTCGAATCGACATGCACCAATGAGTTATTTATTTATCTGAAGTGCAGTTTTCACTAACACAGCTCGGCCATTATAGACGGCGACACAGTCTAACAGAAAGCTCGGTGAGGTGTGTGTGAGAAATTAGTTATGTTATTTGTAAAAAAAAAAACTCGAAACATTTATCGCCAGATACATCCGACAGAGACAGCAGGTGAAAAATAAACAGTATAACTAATCAAAACACAATCATCATTCAACCAAACGGATCTCGATGCAATCTTGCGAATTTTGATTGAAGCAACAAACCTCTGGTGGTGGTAAACATTGGAAGCGATTCAATCTCTTGTCTCCGCCTATCACAACACTCCGTTCTAATGGAAAATGGAAACTGGTTAGTGATGTGATAAGGTGGTTTTCGGTTTTATCATTTGCGCCACAAACGTCCTGTCTGAACACACTCAGTCGTATTATTAGAAGAAACAAATATAATTCTTCTAAAAACTTTTTTTAGTAGATTTGCCGCATTAACTACATGGGCGGACAAATGGAGAGTGCTGACGGCTCTCACCCGGTACAAAATTTAAGACAACAGGCCTGAGGGTGCCCAGTTGGGCGCGAAACTCGTATTCAATACCAGATCTCAGCAAAATCAAGAGTTGTAGTCATTAAAAAATATATTTGAGGCCTACTAAATCAAAGGCAGTTAAATCCGAGTGTGTCAAGTTTTCAGAAAACAAAAAATAGCTGCTATTATATTTCGTCAAGATGACGCCGAGTTCTATACTACAACGTAATATTTTTAAATTTAATTTTAAAGGAAGTTAGTTGCATTACTTAGTAAAATAAATGCCCAACTATACAAAGCGAGTTAGCCAAGTTATATGGTGTTTAGGTGCCTTTGATTTTAAAGGCCTCATTTTCCTTCTCTGAAATCGTTTACTCTTCATCCTAAGCGAACCCTGCTGTAGTACTTAGGTATCCTGCGGCCCAGATTTCCAGACACGGTAGTAAAACAATGGGGTTTGGATTTTAAAACGCCTTTGGGCCTTAAAACTACTGGGAAAGAGACGCATCTACTCTACTACTTATAATACCTTTAGCTATTAAGAGAAATACAGTTTGAACGGAAAAAGATAATAGTTTACTTAAAAAAAATACATCTCTTAAATAGTACATAAATGATTTCTACAAAAGCTACCTTGAAGACACTGCTTAGACGCTTAATTAGGTACCAAAATTTCGGTATACGTGGTTCATGCGACAACAAACACTTCAGAACTCGCGCGCCGGCGTACTTGATGATTTGTCTCATTAAGCGCTTATCGCTATCGACCCATTAGGGTCGATTAATTCTTTCATATATCGACGACGCCCTGAGCCGAGGTTCGCGCCCAACTGGGAACTCGCAGGCCTGTCGTTCAATCGGCTTGTGGAATTTCATATGACGTCACGAACCGGAGATCGCCATCTTGGTTGTTTACGCGGTACGACAGAATAAAATTGATGTTTGATTTGCTCCAATCCGAGTCGGCTTCGTCTTACCCTGTAGAGCCCCTGTTGTCTAAAAATTTGCACCAGGTGGAGAGTCCTCAATACCCCCCATTTGTACGGAAGTACTTCTAAATTTACAATAGGTCCTATAAAAAAAACGTGGTTTATTCGTCCAAGAGGTAATCGGACGTTACATTAAGAATTTTGCGTCCAAAAAGCCTTCACATCACAGCCCTAGCTTGTCACTTCAGCAGGTTGGAACAACATTAGCACAATCTTATACCGAGAGCTTCGCAAACATCATTTCGGTACAAAAACATAACTAACTATGTCTACCATTGTCACGAACTGGTTTACAAGGTTTTATATAAAATACCTACCTATTCATCGGAAGTATATAAAACAGGAAAACTGTCGAGATAATGGATTGTTGCGAATAGTTTACCAACTGCAGATAATTTGTAATTATTAAAACATTGTTTTTGTGATGGTACAACACATTTGCGGACGGATAAAAAAGTGATCCAAGAAGGGTTCGGAACCTCAAAAGGTAAAACGAAAAAACTAATAAACAACCTTACCATACGTTTGGCGTAAATAACCCGCCAGAATTGGGTACTTTCCAAGGTCAAAGGTAAATTATGAAATTCTGATTACTTAATAAACAAAGACGTAAAGATGTCAAAAATCGTTTTCTTTTTTTCTATTTGATTTATTCATGAATTTTAATAATGTTATTACATTTTTGTGCGACATTTTGTCACGTTTTTCTATGACGTCACAGGTTGCTTTTAATACAGGTTATTTTTTTTTGGTTGGTTGCTTTTTTATGGTTCTTTTTTTTAATTTTCTACGGGCAGACATATCTGTCTACCCTCTTTCTTTGCCGTTATTAAGGATCTACCTACTCCACTCCAATCTCATCAGTCATCCTGTGATCATGGCACTTGCAACAGTGTCGAAATATCGGGAGTCTCAAATCACTATTTAAAACGCGGTAAGAACCCGTTATTATGTGTTTTAATTATGATAATAACCGCGTAAACTTAAAACAATATAGTAACTGATTTGACTAATTGGGAACCCTATTAAATTGACAGCACACACGTCAAACGCTATTTTGCAAAAAAGATGTAGTAAGTACCTAAACATATCTTTACGTAGTTTATGAAAAGTTACATTCGGAAAGGTGTTTGTGACGATATATCAACAACAGTATCACGCTAGTATCCCCGTAGGCGTAGGTAGAGGTGTTACAGCTATGTTTAAGGTGTTTGTAACCTCAAGAAATATTCATGCTACATCCCTTCAAATACCGTCTGTGTTTCCCTCACTATCCTTGGTTTTTCGCCTCAATTCCCTTGGAGGGTGGTCGGAATTAACAAATTTGTCAAGTGTCACAATTGGAGGACCTTATTAGTTGCTCGGAGGGTCGATGATTTGCTCAGAGGTATGTTAGCTATGTCTGTGGGAATTTGTTCACGTGGGGGATATATTGATTGCTCGTTTAGTTTAGTGAGGTTAGGAGATGTGTTGAAGTGTTATGCTGTTGTATAAGTAGCTTAAAGTTTGCATGAGAAAAAAGTCATGCATACAAAGGCGCATTTTTATAAAGTGTGGCAATAATGACAAGTCATTTTAACGAGAATCCATATTTGTATTTAAATGCTAGATACGTAGGTACCTACTTCATAATGTCATTTAAGAACCTTTAGGTAAAGATAATGCAAGTTCCACAGAGTTGTTATTACAGAGAGATGCCGCGATTTTTTTTTACTTATTGTAGATTTGCCGCAGATGGCATTAACTACTTGGCCGTACAAATGGGGAGCGCTGAAGGCTCTCACACGGTACAACGTTTAAGACAACAGGCCTGAGGGTGCCCAGTTGGGCGCGAACCTCGGCTCAGGGCGTCGTCTGAGAGGAAAAATATTTGAAAGAAATTAATCAACCCTAGTGTGTCGATAGCGATAAGCGCTTATTGAGGGAAATACCGGTGAAAGCGGTTCTCGTACAAAATGCGCGTTAATGCCTTTTCAACCACTTCCTTCACCACTCTTCTTCTCTTCTTTTTCTTTCTTTCTTTTTTTTCTTTCTTTTTGACACCAGGGTTGATGGGGTTGGTAATTCACCTCACAATCCACACGATAGAAGAAGAAGAACCACTTTCTTCAATTCCGTGTTACTGGCAAAGCAAATCTACACATACGCTCAAAGTTCCTCCACGTAAGGTATGCGGAGCTACTATAAATCTCAATTGCAACTGGCGTTTACACACAACATATTTTGCAAGAACCGAATCGTAAACGTCCTAAAACGTTCGCGTTTTGTGACCCTGTCTGTGTGGTGGGGTTAGTAATGTCTTGAAGTATGTTTTAGTATCTACTTGTGGTATTGAACTTGGTGCAGATTGTTAGCACTGAAGGGGTTTTCGTGTAAAAGAAGTAGTGCAGGGTCCACAGAATACCAGCGTCGTAGCTCGCGCCGCGGCTTATGCTGAGTGAGGCTCTTTTATAAAGGACACCACCACCATCGTTAACCAGTTCATACACTCAATTATTTGTTTTTCTCGTGTAAGTTGTTTTTGTTATGTGTTTTGATTATAAGTTATGTGTTTGATATATATTTGTTATTTGTTTTATATTTGTTACTGTGGTGTTCCTTTATAATAAACGTTTCTTTCTTTCTTGAAGGGTCCTCACTACATCACTAGGATAATGAAATTATAATCATGGTAACGCAGATACGGTCGTTTTTCGTTTTTTTGACGTGACTTATTGTAGATTAGCCGCAGATGGCATTAACTACTAAGACTAAGATGGAAAATTCCAATTGATATTACCTCAGAATAATGAGCTGAATCATCCCTCTCAGTATTCGTTACGATGTCACTTACACCCCGTGCAAGTACATACAGGTAGCCATACAAGTAGGTATATGGGTGTTTGTGACACCGTAAAGAATACTGAGGGGGATGATTCAGACCATGATTCTGAGTTGATTTTGGTTTTTGGTTGAGTTGTGTTAAGTGGCATTTCCTGTCGGAAAATTCATAAAAAATTTAGTGTTTTTTAATCCATAGTTTTGCGACAGAAAATTCCACTTGATATCAACTCAGTATCATGGTCTGAATCATCCCTCAAAGATTTCGTTACGATGTCTTTAATAACTGTAGGTATATTGACGATTATGTTACCTACTGAATGAAAGTGTTTTTGAATTTGAATATATTTGATTTGAACTAACAAAGTAATAGTAGGTACTAGTATGTCGCACAAGGGTTGGTATGCGGCAGATTACTCCGCGGGATTGTATCGTCCCGGAATGTCCGAGTCACTTCACTTATTGCGATGTGTTCGTGACCGTTATGTCGTGGAATGCGGGATTTCCCCGGCCATCGCAGTCAAGATTCCCGCTTTTAGTTGCACCGTTATTGTTGTGGATATTGCTGACGTCCTTGTGGAGACTGCAGAGGTATTGAGATGGTTTTAGATTTTTTTTTTGTTTTAATAGAATTGGACGCTCGGACGCTTGCTGGAGAGACTGGTCGGAGTAAGCACAGGAACAGAGTAGCTTACTTGTGTTGAGGGTTGTAAAGTAAATGACCGGTGAAGCCCAGGTGTTTCGATTAGTAGGTATTGAGCCGACGATATAGTGACTAAGATTGAGAAGAGAATGTCAAGTTGGTTTGGACACGTAGATCAGATGAAGGATAATAGGATTACGAAATCGGTATACTATAAAGCGAAGGTTGATAGTAGGGCTGGCAGAGGAAGACCTAGAAGGACTTATATTGACCAAATTGGAGATGTCCTTAGAAAAAGTTAAGTACGATCTACTCTGAACCGGCGGGGGCGTATGAAGCGATTGATGAATGTGGAGGAAGCAAGAGAAGTGTGTCAGGATCGAAGCAAATGGAATTCTATAGTCTCTGCTTACCTTGCTGGGAAATAGGCGTGAGTTTATGTATGTATGTGTGTGTGCGTGTTTAGATTTTTAATTTCGCTTCGATTCCCCGTGCCGGACTTGCACCAATCAGGCGATTTTGTTTAGGCGAGTGAGAAGGTTAGTTACAAGTCAATGTGACCTTGCTGATATCTCCACCACCAACCGCGTCGGTGGTCAGTCTCGTGTGAGAATCCTCATTAATTTATTTTACGTACAATTTTCATTTACACTGTTGGCACGGCCATTATAGACGGCGATACGGCTTACCACCTGACATTGGTGTAATAGAAAGCTCGTTGAGATGACAGTATTTATCATCATGCGAAGAATCTACCTCATGACTGCAGAGCCGTGAGCTTATGTTATGTTCATTTTCAATTATTATAAGTTGGTTTTCACGTATCTCTAATTCTGTATAGCACTTAAATCGACGTTCAAAAACTATCATTATTATCATTATTTTTTATCTTTGAGATTCTCAATATTTTTAAGAAATATTGGTGGGCCTAGGCCAAGTGTATTTCAGTTTCTGTCTGGTTATATTAGCCTGTGTAATCCCACTCCTGGGCAAAGGTTCTGCGCGAGCTCTACCTATCCAGTCTTTTCGATAACCGTCTAGATCAACGCGCCATCGTTTCCGGGGTCTACCACGTCTACGGTGTCCCTCCTGTATCCAGTGCGTAATGCACAAAAAAATATAAGTAGTGTATTTTCTTCAACAATAAAAGAAATTTTGATTAAAGAACCTGGAGCTGAATGAGATAACATCTAAGTTCAGTTACCGTTTAAGACACAAAATAAAAGAGAAAATATCACAAAAGGTGAATTACAAGAATGCTTCTGATTTCCAGCTTAAATTGTACCTAACCTTTTAACTTGTACAAAGTAAGAGACGGTCTGTCGTTCTGCCCCGACTGTAGTTCTAAACACAAGGTACTCTACAAACTAGATTGTTTCCCGAATATTCGGCCAGAACCCTCGAGTTAAGAACTGTGTTTAGAGTTTGGATATGGTATATTTTGCAAGCTTTTATGAGTTATTTTGAAAAAAAATCGTATAGTAGCGAATAACGTGGTGATATTGTTTTACACTCCTAACTTTGTTTAATTGGAGAGTCCATTGTTTTATATACTTAGGCCTCATCCATCTTTTCAGGTAATTTAAACAGTGTCTAGGAGGCACTTTTTTCATGACTATATATGACTATATTTCATTGTTTTATAGGGGTGACATAATTATACAGATAGGTATGAAGTTTTATAACAGCAGATCCATAAATTTTATGAGATATACGCATGTTGAAAGAGTGATCCACGTTTTTCAAAGAGTTGCTAGCCTAACTGAGGTAGGGCTGGCCGTGCTGCACAGAAATTGTGGGTGAAAAGGATGATATATATATGCCAAGAGACTTCGGCCTTTATGTCTTAGTCCCATGTAATCTAGGGCGAGCCTATTGCCATTAACCGGACTCAATCCTCTACACCACGTGATATCAATTATCTATACCTCTATATGTTCCAAACATGAATTCAAACTCATAAATCCGAATTCAATGTAAGTTACGCGTTCTCCGAAAAGGGATATTACGGATTGACAGCATTGTGCAGTCATGAGCTATTCATGTACCCACTTTAGAACCCTGTCGCACTATCTTATTTGACACTTAATGAGACTTAAGGTTTGATTTGTCAAAAAAGTTTAATGTGACATGCAACGAGGTTTATTAGTACTCATTACCGTAACGTATTCAGGGGGCGCTTCTTGTCTTTAAGGTAAATCTAAAAATACCGTATCCTCCTATTCGTAGCTCCGTAAACCAGTATAGTCGGACAAGAGCCGTCGGAATGCGAGAGTCACCTCCCTTATTGCTCGGTGACAATTGATGCCCGTAGTTTCCAGTCTTCACTACCCTTTGTTTTGGAGACTATTCAATCTGAATATATCTACTTGTATGTACGTTGTCTAAGGGTAGTTGCTGTTAAGTACCTTCTTTTTTGCTGGGATTGTCTGCTAGCATTTTTTTTGGAAGTGACTTATTGTAGATTTGCCTCAGATGGCCTACTTGGCCGGACAAATGGGGAGCGCTGAAGGCTCTCACCCGGTACAACGTTTAAAACAGGCCTGAGGGCCTGAGTTGGGCGCGAACCTCGGCTCAGGGCGTCGTCTGAGAGGAAAAATATTTGAAAGAATTAAATAGCGATAAGCGCTGGTTGAGGGAGATCGTCGACCACACCGGCGGGGACAGTATCGGGGCTGCTAGCAGACAAGATTTCACAATAAGTCTTGAAAAACGATTATAATAATTTTCTTGACAATGCAAATTGTTTCAAAGGACACTGGATGACAACTGGCCGTGTAGGGAAGAAGCGGGAAGAGGCGCGCGGGCGCGGGTTGCAGTACGAAGGCGCGGTGCGGCGGCAGCGGTGCTGTGGGACGGCGCGTGCGACGACGGTAAGTATTTAACTTTATAATAATAACTTTAGCTATGTATTTTGCTTCTAGACTTATTTTTTCTTTTCAGGTTTTCTTTTTTACAGGTATCTTTCCTCACTTGTGTTAACAGTTGCGAATGTCGCAATATTATGTAGGTACTTAGAGCTAGACTTAGAGCGATAAAGATCCTGTCACTATTGTGATCTATAATGTTTATGATAGCACTGCACAAGCGCAATCCAAATGTGATTGCAAAAGTCCTGTTCATAATGATGGACATGTCACAGTCGGGTTGTATAATCCGCTGTTTTACATAACGGCTAGCCGTCTTCAAAACAGGGCCGATTTGAACCCTAACTTCTAGTCATCATATTTCTTTAAAAAAAAACCACATACCTAAGCTGGCTAAATTCTAAAATTCTTCAAATTAAAAATAACGGCTGCAATGCTTTAACAATAGCTACGTAGTAAGTGTTTTGACAACGCACTTGTTATTTGGTCACCGATCTAAACGGATTATAACTCTTGTGACTACTTTTGTTTTCAAAGAGGGTGAGCCCACTGGTACAATAATAAGAGTCAATTTGTTGTTCACAAACGTATCCATAAAGACTATTACAATACCTATTGAATAGAATAATTTTGGGACTAACAGCCAGCGCAGTAACATACCTAAGCCTTAGTTCTGACACGGCAGCTGCAACCTTAGCCAAGTAGCAAATGCAACCTTAGCAACCCTGGTGTCAGGAATATCACTGAGCCGTCATAGGCCTCTGATATGGCTCATATAAAAACTACTTTCGTACCTATTTGCATTAGTAAGTAGTCATCATCAGCCCATTAACGTCCCCACTGCTGTGCCACGGGCCTTCCTTATGGATGGATAGGGAGATCGGGCCTTAAACCATCACGCGGACCCCAGTGCGGATTGATGGTTATTAACGACTGCTAATGCAGCCGGGACCAACGGCTTAACGTGCCTTCCGAAGCACGGAGGAGCTCGAGATGAAAACTTTTTTTTTGTGGTCACCCATCCTATGACCGGCCTTTGCGAAAGTTGCTTTACTTCAACAATCGCAGACCAAGCGCGTTACCCGCTGCGCCACCGAGCTCCTCAAGTAAGTAGTAACCGGGACCAATGGCTCAACGTCTCTTCATTCAGGCATTCACCTTTACCTTTGTAGTATTTTCTACCTCACTGTAACTACTCTCACTGTAAGGTCTCTGGTTCCTAAAGCTATGATATTCGAAATCGTTTTTCGAATTCATGTTTGGATCATAAATGATTATCGCGTGCCCAGTGGTGAAGGAAAACGAGGAAAACATCGTAAGGAAACCCACGTACCTCGAAACGCGTTTCGGAGGTATGTAACCTAACCTGAATCGGGCTGGTATTCCCTTCACGAATTGAAAGTCTTCAGGCTAGGTAGGTGGACCCTGTGAAAACGGGATAACGCTAGGGAGATGATGATGAAACCTACCTACAGCATATTAGGGATTTTGGTTGCTTTTATTCTGGTGGTGAGGAGCTCGGTGGCGCAGCGGTAAACGCGCTCGGTCTGCGATTGTTGAAGTTAAGCAACTTTCGCAAAGGCCGGTCATAGGATGGGTGACCACAAAAAAAAAAAAGTTTTCATCTCGAGCTCCTCCGTGCTTCGGAAGGCACGTTAAGCCGTTGGTCCCGGCTGCATTAGCAGTCGTTAATAACCATCAATCCGCACTGGGCCCGCGTGATGGTTTAAGGCCCGATCTCCCTATTCATACATAGAGAAGGCCCGTGCCCCAGCAGTGGGGACGTTAATGGGCTGATGATGATGATGATTCTGGTCCTTGGAATTGGCCGTACAACCGAATTGGTTCAGCCGCTTTTCTTTTTTTTTCATCAACAACACCCACTCCCCTAAAAAAACTGTACCAACGCGTATTGTACGATAAACTTCACTACTTCATGACCACTTCTAACAATAGCAGCAGGGTGTCAATAATGAGGGGTGAGTTTAAAACTAATATCAATTTACATAATTGGCTCTCGGGCCATTTGGCAGGCGGCTGCGGGTTGCAAGGGGCGATTTTTTTATGGCCGGTCAAACAGATAAGCTTTGCCTGTCGGTGTGGGGAGGCCTTTATTTTTATAAGACTTGTGTGGTGGTGTCAGATGCAAAAGAATAACACTGTTCTAGGATTGTCTTTTTATAAAACTGGGTACGTATATCGACGCCTTATGGCGAAAACCACGTAATGGCAGAAGCATATATAAAAATAATTGTTGCTTGATATTAGTTGAGGAGCTCGGTGGCGATGGCGCAGCGGTAAACGCGCTCGGTCTGCGATTGTTGAAGTTAAGCAACTTTCGCAAAGGCCGGTCATAGGATGGGTGACCACAAAAAGAAGTTTTCATCTCGAGCTCCTCCGTGCTTCGGAAGGCACGTTAAGCCGTTGGTCCCGGCTGCATAAGCAGTCGTTAATAACCTACAATCCGCACTGGGCTCGTGTGATGGTTTAAGGCCCGATCTCCCTATCCATCCATAGGGAAGGCCCGTGCCCCAGCAGTGGGGACGTTAATGGGCTGATGATGATGATGATTTGGATCATATTATGTATCGAATTATGTTGCTAGTAGCTACCTATATTGTTTCTCTTTATTTTAATCAGAATAATAATGGATGGAAGTTGTAATTGTGCCTAGGAGTAATAAGAAGGGTCATTATACCCAAAAACAAAGATAAAAGATGCATTTATCAGATGGTAAATCTTTACAACGCCATCTATATTGATTTTGAGGAACGTAGCCTGGAAAGTCTCTCATAGCTTCAATGTGCCTTTTTTAACCCCCTTGATGTGATTCACAAAACCGAACTACGTAGAGAAAAAAAAAACAAAAAAAATATACGGTCGAATTGAGAACCTCCTCTTTTTTTGAAGTCGGTAATAAACGCTCCCCGCCCGCATCGATACAAGCTGGATATACCTCACCCCTTGTGGTGTTGGGGTTTTTCTTATATATAAACTAAGCAGAGAGAGTTTCGCTCTAAGATAAAGTACTTTATTGAGCACAATCTACTCAAGATACAGAAATAAGGGAAACAAACACAGAAAGACACAATAGGCAGCCTTATTGCTCATGAAGCAATTTCTTCCAGGCAACCTTTGATTTACTATAAGTCCGCGTAAAAATAGTGACCACATTTTAAATTTCTGGTCACATTTTCCAATACCAACCCTTTGTCATAACTCCCATAATACTTAACCTGCCATCAAAATCTATCACTCAAGTATTATTCTGCCAAATTAAATAATGTCAATGATTTATTTTCTAACAGCCAGTAATCCCTATAGTGTGGTGTTACACATCAAATCCAATATAATATTATGATGACAAATAAATTGCCACTATATCTATAAGAGACAATATGAATAAGGGGAGTGAGATTAATTTTAAGTCTAATGGGTAAGTACATGAAAGTTCCTATTACAATGGCAGCCATATTATACGTAAGTAGTAAGTACTAGGTTGAATTATATATTAAGACTTTTTGTCATTAAATGCAAAATATTATGGTTTTGATACCTATGTTTTCCTTTTTCGATATTCTGACATACTTATTTTATTTGTTGTTAGGTTATTAGCATTATAATATTTAGATAGGTACGTTTATGAAGCCCAAATTATACTTAATATGGCTCGTTATGTGGCGATATTAATATGGCGACAAAAGGTACATGTTCAATTTTTTCATCAGTCATCCATCATTCATTCAAATATAAATTATACAATCTTTTGTTTACTAAGAAATGTATCTATAAAGAAAATAAACACCTGAATAAATCGTCAAAATTAAGCTTCAGTTCAGTCAAGAAACCAAACAAGAAAACCATGCGGTTCTCTTCGCATTTCTGAACCAAGGCTTATTTTGAAAACAAACTAAGACTTGGCTTCGGCCTTAATTTCGGAAAAAGGCCAAGACTTGGCTTCGGCCTTAATTTTGAAAACAACCTAAGACTTGACTTCGGCCTTAATTTTGTAAAAATACGCCAGACTCGGTTTCGGCCTTCTAAGAATTTTAAAATTACTTAAAAAGAAAAAAAGCATATGACTTGGCTGTATGGCCTATGATCCCTTAAACAAAAAAAAAAGTCTTTGTCTACTGTCAAAGTGACAGTTGTCTTATAAATTCACTTGTAATGAAAATCATGGTCATATCACGCGGTAAAGGGTTTATATCATAGTTCACACTATATCATCCCTTCTGATGAATCTAACATGACATTGTGGGGTGAAATGGTAGAGGCTTTGCATATATTTTGGAATATAATTTCGAATATTATTGGTTTTGGATCACAATAAAGATTAGAAGCATTTATTTGACAAAGTATGTAAGTAACTATTTTATTGAAGATATTTTGAACCTTTAAAAAATAGCATTAGTTAAGAACAGAAAGAACATTGTTCGTCAGTTGTGGGATAAATTATAAATGGAATATTACATAATATTACATACATATTGGAAAAGTTACATTAAAAAATGAAAATTTTCCGAATAGCCCTAAAATATCGGAATTACAGAAATCATTTTACGCATTCAATTAATGACCATTTTAGTAACAGGGTTTGTGGTTTGATGTGCGAAAATAGTTTAGTGTTACCTAATTTAAAAAATATATAAAAGGGGACAATAATTAAAATCCATAATATCAAAGTAGGTATGTACCTACATATCGAGATGTTTAAAGAAGTCGTTGTAAATAACTCTGAAATAAAAGCGAATTCATCCAAATTCGGCTCAAATTTTTACTACTCGCAGCTTGAAAACAGCCGGTGTAGAGGTCATTGCCCCGGCAATCCTATCCCGATAACGGACAGGCACGTACCATACGTGTGAGAGGTACAGGGAACCTCTTCACTGCTTTATGTTGGTACATATTAAAACGTATAGCGGTCTGTGTATTGCGAAATTCACTGTTTCATTGCATAGCAGGGGCAAAATACTTGAAACGAATTTTTTGGTAATCTTATGGTAAGGTAAGAGAAGAAAAGAATAACTTAGAAGTTCAGGACTACTAATGATAAAATGATAAAGATAGTGATGAACCATATCACGTTGAAATAACGGCATCATTCAAACTATGTATTTATATTAAGGATATAAAGAAAATAAATAAAAAAAATAAATAAAAAAAACCTCTTTGAAAATCAAAACAGTGACTGCAGGTTTGTCTTCAGATTAAAATTTGTAGCTCTATTATCAATTGGTAATGAAAGTAAAATAAAAAAAAAGAAAAGCTCACTCGCAGTGAAGTATGTGACGCAAATACTAAACACATTTTTACTTTTTATTGAGCACAGGGCGTATAATTAAGTACCTTGGCTTAAAAGTAAATCATCAAAGAAAACGAGATCTGTACGCGAACACGTTCCAAATTCGAAAATAAACCGCAAGTTCGATAATCAAATTACTCGTATTTTGATTGGTCGGACTCGCTACCCGCATTTTCTGAGTGTTTTGATTGGCTGACGCGACAATAGCGCCGGTTGTTCGAGTGTTTTCCCAAAATGGTCGGGTTATAAGCACTGTGACCACCATTATTGTAAAGCTTTTAGGTTCAAAATGCAGTGGTGAAATGGATTTCTCTCAGGTCAGATGCATTTGTGCAGTGAAGAGCAAAGATAACACGACCAACTGTGAGTGCATTTGTTAAAATCACACTTGTAGTAGCTCTTTAAAAAATGTGTTCAGTAAGTGTGACGTAATTTGATTAAGATTTTAGACGAAAAATAATTTCTCTTTTATCGTCAGAACAGAAAAAATTGTCTTATTCGTGGTAGTCTTATTTTTTTAATCTCCTTATAGGTTTCACAGATGTTCGTATTTTTTAGAACCAAAAATTTGTAATAAGTAAACTTAATTCGGTTAATTTTCTCTTTCAAAATGCTTCAAAATTATCCAAAAACCTCATCCCTACTACACAAATTGAGATGGAGAGACAAATCCAAAAAAGTAACAAACGTATTATTATTCCAATCATCCTTTAATACTATAATTAGAAAAAAAGAAGACACGTGACATATACCACACCCTGTAGTCGACAAGTCAGCGAATTAAATTAATGGCCATTCGACGCATCATAGTGCAATATTATGAAATATTCTGCTAATAGCTTGGTTTTTAAATGGTACCTACTTTGTTATTAGTGATGTTTTTTTTCGGACGCAGTTTGAAAGTAGTTCTCATACAGTTATGACATTAGCATCTCAAGTATATGGACGTTTTCTGTTCCATATTTAAATATTTATTTCTTATCTTATCTAGCCGAAAGTGTCCCACTGCTGGGCAAAGGCCTCCCTCCATTTCTTCCAGGACTCTCCAATGCAATTCCAAACCAATCCAATTCAGTTCAATTTCTCCAATTTTAAACGCTGGAAATATTTACTAAGTACGTATATTAAGGCACTTTAGTTTTCTATAAATCTAACTATTATTATGATCTGGGAGTATAAAAAGGTGACATTGAAGCAATTAATCCAAAGAAGTTGGTCAAAAGCAAAACTATTTGATATTTGTATGCATTGCGCACTAACTTTTATGTGCGCAAATGTCAAATTGCGTGTAGGTATTTTTTAGATGAATTGCTGTAATGTGGCTTTTTCAGGTCATCAGTATTTTGTTCATGATTGTTCTGTTTAGTGGTACAAAACAATTGATGTACTATTATTTAGCCAACAACATACATGGTATAAGTAGTAAAAATGTGTATTCGTAAGAGGAAATAAACTGGTGTGGTGCTTAATTAAAAAATACTAATATGACTATATTAGCACTTCTTCTTCTCTCGTGTGGGTTGTGAGGTGTATTACTAACCCCATCAATCCTGGTGTCAGAGTTACTATAGTCGCACTCTAAGTCATAGAACGTGTTACTATGTCACTATACTGAAAGCCGATTACCAATTAAATTTATTGTTTAAATAATCACATCCTGACTCTAACACGTGCCCACCGCGTGCCCTTGAATCCACCGCGCGTCATTATTAGAATTGGACACCCCAACGTTCGTCATTATTAGAATTGAAGGCCGTAAAACGCACTCTCTTTTAGCGTATGGGTTTTACAATATTTTTTTACAGGTTTTGATCCTTGTCTTTTAATCCCGATGGTTTATTTTTCAGTGAGTTAAACTAAGAATGAACTGAATGAGTCACTTATTGGGATGTCCCCAAAAGCTTAATCAATGAGTTTTTTATACAGTTCCCTACTTGTGGTTTTAAAAAGGAAATGGTTAGGTATTTGTTAACGAGCGTTAATATGTTGTAAATTAATGGATTTACACGGAAAGGATGTGAGTCGACGATAAAAATGGTCAACTTTGTTTCAATAAAGAGCAATTTGTATTATTTATCTTTACTGATTGGATTTTATAACATGTCTACATACTGAGTGGGTTCATATTCATAACTATGCTTTCATGTAAGTAAGTACATTAATTCTATGAAATCGAGAATAAAAGACCTCTTAACATTTCGCTAAGTTTATCTTGCTAATATTTCAATTCAAATTGTCTGTCACAAAAATATCAACAAAGTAGACATTTTTCTTCCTTTTAGAAGATACAACATAAAAACAGTTTGTTATGTAGCATTGCAAAGCAATGTTAGTTTTAATATCAAAGAAGAGTAATTTGAATAATCAAAACACGCCCTCACCATTCGACCCTAACGGACCTAATTTGAATAAAGAACTAATGATTAATATCACCGAAATCGCCCGACGAAATCTGACGTTGTCTCCTTCGGGAATCGTTCGGGTGTGTCCGGACCAGTTCGGGAGCACTCGGAGGCCCTCGGGGCCACTTCGTGCCCAGCAGGGGGCCCGCTAGCTAATCGTGATAATGTGTTTATTGAATTAGGTGGCGCGTGCGATGATCTCCGGTTCCACTTTTGCCTTTAGTTGAGATGGGTAAGTGGCATCACTCGTTAGGGGTGATGTAAGGTGCGCCCTTCTCATTTTTTGTAACGAATATGAGTTGTTTCAAAGTGTGGGAAATGGGGATATTCTAATTAACGTTAGTGCCGACTGAGATTCAAGGTCTGTGGGCTTTCGAAAGATATGGCAATGACGTAAAAGAATATAATATTATTACCCTACATCAGTAATGGTAATACATATTAACAAGAAAACATAGTACATGAATGAACAGAATCTTCCATCCTTCTTTTTAATAATAGTCTTACAATATTTATTGGAAAAGACTTAAATCCTCTTTCAATCCAATCTGGGGCTTCATGACGTCATTTTGAATACTTACATAGTAAAAACAAAGACAGCTATAAAATCAAAATACGTAACTATAATACAATACTTCCACACTGCAATATATCAATTCAGCATCAACAAAACAAAACTATCTTCCAGAAAGACGAAAAAGAACGTCGAGTAGATCCCGAGCGAAAACAATGCAGGTGTCGAATTACTAGGAACGAAACGTGGGGCAAAGAGGGCTGTGTAGACATTAATTTAATTACCCTTCCCTCTCGGGAGTGCCTAATATTATATGGGAGTGAGGCAGGCGACCGACAACCTCGGAGCATACAAATTCAACTGTCATTTTTTCGCGTGAGAAAAAAATCTCGAAACTGATTTCTGCTGCTGTCCCAAGCGATATCGCGTTACGTTTATCGTGGAAAAATAAAATATAAATCTGGTATGTGATATCCTTTTTCGTTCGGTGCCTTTGTTTTGTGGAACGCGGTGAGAGGTTTCAGATTGTAACAGAATTTTAGATGATTTTTCTCACCGACTTGACAAGATTTTCTCTTTGTTCGTGTTGAATTTGTTTTTGCCCACAATTGTTAATACATTCGATTTCAACATTCAAACCGGTGGACAAGATCGTCTAAAATCAACCAAAACATCATCACATATTCCACATGTTGTTGTAATTACAGATGATCCCTCGATCAATATGATAGAAATCATGTGATATGATAGAATGTAATAAAACGATTTTTGATATTAATGAGACTGAAATGAAAGATTGAAAATTCATTTTAAGTATTGCGCAAGTAAGAGGGCCTTATTAATTATAATTTAAGTGAAACTGTAATAGAAATACGTGTCACTACGTTTAGACTAGAAGTATAACTAAGTATGACATCGAACAATGTCGAATAAAGTCAAGAAGAATAACAATATTGAAATATTACTTTGTTAAACTGTGAAATTTTAAAGAATCCTTTAGGTAAGTACTCCACTTTTCCTGCATTCTGGAGAGACGATATGTATGTATTCCCTAAAGGTCTGTAATAAGAATTACACATACAAACAAGTACTTTTGAAGAACTCCCAAATCACTAACTCTTCTTTCAGCAGTCGACACAAGAAATCCCATTTCACTAAAGTACGTGTTTAACGAATTAAAGGAGATGCCACTAAAAATCGAAGCATGCCGAGACTCTTGGCAGTCGTTAATTAAACCCGGGGCACGTACCACTCCTTGATTCAGTCCCCCCAGGCCAGTGACACCCCAACCCCCCCTTCCTTATGGACCGCTTAGATTTCCACCCCCTAGGTTGTGTGGACTGAATACTTCAAGTCTGGAATCTTGTACGGCGAATTGGTTTTGAGAGATTGGTCCGTTACTTTTATAGTTGTTTTTCGTAAGCTCCTTTCGTTTCGGCTTTTGCTTCTTAAACTTTTGTTGGTGTACATAAATTCGGAATGTGTAAGTTATTTTTGCTTTCAGTTTTTCGTATCTATCGACCATAAAACACAAAATTACCTAAATATCAAGTAGAGCTGAAGCAAAATGATAATCTGCAGAATTTGAATTCATTCAACTAAATTGCAGCTATTTGCTTTTGAAATGAATTTATATCAGCTCACGTTCGTTGTTTCTAAATAACATACTCAGTATCTTTATTTGGAAAATTCAAAAAGAAACCAAGGATTTGGCAACCTCATCTGCATATTGCGACTATTTCAACTGCAAAATTGCCTAAGGAATCCAATTACGGAATGCGAGTTGCCTCGAAGAGCTTCTTAAGATGTCTTTTGCTATTTTTAAGAAAGAAAAGGCTTTAAAAAGTAATCACAGGGGCTGTGAACAGGAAGTTAAGAACATTTGGCCCGAGGATGGCAATTATGAAGTGTTTTATACTTTTAATTTCGTTCTGTGCAATCTTTTCCTTATGAAAATCGTTATTAGAAGATACTGCTAGCTTTGTTTTTCGCTTTCATGTTCATTCTTCGTAAGCACGTAATATTTCGGCGATCTTTCATTTTCAGAGAGGGAAGGAAGATGGACCATAGCTACGTTTTTAATTGCATCAGAATGCAAACCAATTTCGCAAATGCTTTTTAAATTCTTCACCACAACCCGAGGCCGGGGAAGTAATGCAAAATTAAAAAAAGGAAGTCGGAACAACCGCTGTGTAATTATTCGGAGAGCTAATGTGCCACTTGTTTATTCCCTGACTAATTAAGAGATGGAAGAGTTTAAAAAAATACCTTAACGAGGCGTTTGGTAAATCAAACATTCATGAAAATATGGAACGAGAAACGAGTTGATGCGATTTTTTACCATCCATTCTTTTTTTAATTTCCATTTATTTTTGCCGCAGAATCCTTATTTATTTTTTAAGACGTCATATTTATAAAATGTCACTTTACTTTTAAATTTTCTTCAAGGGTCATTTCTTGGACTCGCACCTTTCTTATTACTTACATACAAACCTAATTTACTTGTGATTAACAACATGTCTCTTTACAATTAACCTTCCTACCCTATTCTGTATTATTAAACCCGAAATGAATAATTCAGAGTGCTAACTGATATTAATTACCTCAACAGTTCCCAAACTAACCGGTAACTACAAAGTGGAAATTGCGGTACTAACAGGTACTAAAAGTTCAGGGGTAGCAAACTTCCGGGCTCAATTAGCGTCGAATTAAACCGGTTCTGGTGAGGTGACAAATCGGATGCCGCGTTCCTACGTCTTGACGTTGACAAATGTTCAAGCATTTAATTTCGCGGGAGTAATTATAAATAAAATTTCGACGATAAATTTTGTGGGGCACATTAATCAAGAAGTTGGGACACTGATTAAAATGCCGTTCGCAACTATTTGGTAAGTTGATATTGTTAATAATTTACACGTGGGGCGGTTTCAAGTGGGGTCAGGTGACATGTGTGGAAGTAGTTGTGACCATTTCGTTATTACCTTATTAATAGTTTTGTTAAATAATTTTATTATTTTCAGTATCATATAATAACTATTGGTCCGTACGGGAATAAATTCCAATTAGAATTAAAACTAATTGAAAATAATGACATTGCATACCTACTTGTGAGATCCTAGCATCAGCAAAAACGAATAGTGCCTTAACCTATTCAAAAAAGATGGCTGCATTCCAACTTTACAAAATATTAAAATTTATTCATTACTACCTACCTCTACTTGAAACATGTGCCTATAACTAACCCAACCCTTCTTATAGTCTATCTCTTTCGCACTTGTTCTCAATTTTGATCTATCTCACTCGCACTCACTGTCAAAGCAATGAAAATGGCGAATCTATGCGTCTGAATCACGGACCATAGATCTCCACCCTTATCTTAAATGAACTGGGGTGCGCGGTAGGTATTTCCATAGGTATGTAGGTTTCGGTACGTTGAAATGTCTTAGTATTACTTCCTCAAAATGTATTTCTTGCAAGGCACAGATGCGATCTGCTCTTATTTTGTGATTGGAGGAAATTAAAGTGAGACAGTCACTGATGATATCAGAAGTGGCTTTAAGTAGTAAATTACTTTTCATCGAACTGTCGTTAGTGTTAATATCCCCTGATGTTCAGTAATTGATTTTGTGTCAGCGATGGAAGCGATATTAAATAGAAATCTAATAAGCTTGTTTGTTGATCTAATGTTAAGGTTGTTAGCCCTATGTTTTATTTATGGGTTAATAATAAAGCCACCTGCAAAAATTCAAACAGCATCTCTTTCCAAAATAGTATGATCTTGCGATCCACAAGTTTATTAAAACAAAATCATTCTTAAGTACAGAAGAAAAAACAAAAGTAAGACGATACAAAGCAAACGTAAACTATTAACCACAGAGGCCCAAAAAGCCCATTGTTGACAGAACGAGTTAAAATCATAGTAGCACTTGAGAGTTAAGGGAGTGTAGACCCGAATCTTACCACCAAGTTAAGTGTTAGCGGGACAACGCAGTGCAGACCGCAACATCTTATATTCATGAAGGGATCGTACTTGAACACACTGAAGACAAGCTTAAAGGTTTTGTTGCAAATTGTGTTGTCGATTTTATTCGATACGTTTACAAACTTTCTTGTTTGGTTAAAAGACTCTACATACGATATAAATAATCAAACACTGACTACGTACAATATCTTCATCTGGAATATAGCATTTTTTTAAATTACTTTTTTATATTACTTCAGTCATAGTAATTGTTTGTTTAAATTATACGACCCGTCAACATGTCGTTTGAAACAGATAAACGTAGACAATGTATTTTATTAAGATAAAAGCATTTTTTACATAAAACTTTACTATTTCTTACTATTCTTCTTCTATAGTGAACATGTTGATTGATTAAGGTTTATTATTGACTCGGCAAAGGCTACTACATAATTCTATTTATGTATTATTAACTACCCTCATCTCGTGTTTTGATACTTCATTTTAACCAACTTTCAACATAACAAACTCAAGAGAATACAAATAATTATGTTCGATGGTACTCCCTTCCGTGTGTATCAGTAACCCAATCGCCCCTATAATGTAACCGCAAACATTTCTCTGCGTATTACGCGATTATTATAAAACGCCACCTACCTCATCTTAGGCGTTAATGTACATTAATTATTTGCAAGAGGGTGGCTTACGACTTAAGATGTTTTGACAGAGTTCCTACTTTGAATTATGTCGGGTAAGTAAATGGACTTCGCTGGGAAGTTTGGCTTGAATTATTGTCGCTTGATGGTATTGTGTTTGGGGATTTAGTTATGAGTTATATTGTTGTGGATTATGGGGAGATCTTAACCGCGTTAATACTATCTTACATCTATTTCCATAATGAAAATCGGGTTTGTAGTTTTGATTCTTTATAAGAAGGTTGTATTAGTAAACATAATGTTATTTTGACTCACTCAACCTCCTTCTAATTTCAAGGTTAGCTGAGGTTATTGACAATTCTGGATTATTATAGAAGCGACTGCCACTCTAACCTTCCACTCCGAAAGAAAACCCAGTTACTGAGTGTTACTAACTTCACAAAGAAAGTCTCTATTAAAAAATAAGCAAAGACTTACCCGTATGGATATAAGTGTGCTTCTTCATATCAGATTTCTGGTGGAACCTCTTGCCGCAGTACTGACAAGGATAGGGTCTAGTGTCAGAGTGGATGAGCAGGTGGGTGGAGAGGGTACTGGAGCGTTTGAAGGTCTTCCCACATTGCTTGCACTCGAAGACTTTCTCAACACTGTGCACCGCCCTGAGGGAAGGTGGTGAATGAGTTGATGGTATAAAAAATGGCATGTCTAATCAATCTTCTGAAGTAGATGAGTACCTACTTTGTCAAAAATTCATAATTGTGTATTTTTGTGAACCGAATGACCTTAACAAAAATAATTTCTTATTTAAGGATCAATAAGGACGAAATTGTTGTTTCAATATTGATTTTAAAGGATTTGTATGAAAACCAGAGGTAACGGAATGACTTGTTAGATGTGGATTAATACAAACTCACCTGTGTTGGCTCAAGCTAATTTCGTGTCCAAAAGTTTTGCTGCACAATTCACATGCAAACGGCCTCTTTCCGTTATGAGATCTTCTGGCGTGCACTTCTAGTCCATGCGGTGTGCTGAACATCTTCTCACATTTCACACAGGAGTACACATCTCCAATGGGCAACGGTCTAGATAACGGGCCGGGTGCTCCTAAGACTGCAGCTCTCAATCGTAGAAGTTCTGGACCAGCAGCTTGGACAGCATGCAGATACAGGTTACTATAACCACCCCATCCAGGTATACCAAGACTGCCTGCGTCTCTAAGGAATTCAGCAAACGGTAGAGGAGGGTAAAGAAATGGTCGTTGCGGTTGAACTCTAGGTGCGTCTGGTCGTAGCAACGCACTGACGGAAAAAGCCTCTGATCTTTTCGGCGGTGGTGAAGAATCTGGTGGTCTTCTCGGAGAAGAAGGTGGGGAGTCCACTTCAAGTTCAGGTGAACTTGAACGAACTGATCTAGGGGACTGTGGTGACGGTACCCAACAAGGACTTCCACATCGTGACGCCGGTGACGTGGCGTCAGGTCTTGTGATATCATTTTGTGGGGTTTCTTCATCATCTTCGTCTGTCTTCTCACTGACCAAGCGGTTGATGCCGAATTTGATATCATCTGCAAAAGAAAAATACATTTTAAATACGGGTATTTGAATCCACGTGCAGAAATTGTCAATCGAAAATGTATTCTCGAACAACAGACACAATTTGCCAATTGTTTGCTCAACAAAGGAGGTTGTGGCCCTCAATGTGCGCAGGTGCTCCACTTGTCGCTTCGATGAAATGAGCCGTATCATGTCGCTGCAGCAAATTGACTTTCATCTGTTAACCCCTCGGTCCAACCCCCGTAATTAACACGTCGGGGTCCGTTCGACCCCAATCTTTTTTTACAATTCACTAATCCGCGGGCGCGACTAAACGTAACTACTGCATTGTTGTTCAGTTTTGTTTAGTTTGGTGCTTGATGTATTGTTGCTATTGTTTAGGAGTTTGCCTATGAATTTGGGAGTGTTAAAATCAATATAGGCGCAGTGTGTCTAATACATATTTTATTGTGAGCAGTCATATGGCAAAATCAGTTTTATTGTTCTATTAAAAACGAAATGTATAGTTTTGAATAAGAGTCGTCATATATTTTATGATGGATTACACTAAGGCAGCCAACTCAAGAAAAGGAAAAGATTTATTTTAAAGACAAGGAGAAACATCTTTAACAAAACTGAAATGTCACTGAAAACGATGTCCCTCCGAATAAAACTTCATACATCATCAAGAAACCATCAGTGCAGACTCACGCTGTCCAAAAACAAACATCTATCTCGAGGCGAGACAAGTTCCACTAATGAAGAGCGACCCCCATATCTGAAATGCAGCAGCTGTCGGCATTTGGAGCGGAACCAATCGGGGACCTTCGGTTATGTTCGGCAATGACTTCGGCCCCCAAGAGGCTTCCAGCATTGGAACATTTCACGCCCGTTCCTCTTTCAACAAAAGCCCAGCGTTTAAGGGTTGCCTCCATACACTTGTTTGTTTGTCCCCTAAAGTTTTATTACCCTATAGTATTTATTACATATTAATGGTTATTTAGATTCATTGTTCGGCTGTGCAGTATGCTCGAATTTATGGCGATGCGTAATATTGAATAGAACCCTATAGTTAATGGAGCGAAGTGTAAAGATGGTTATTGAAGGGTATTGTGCTGTTAATAATTAGGTGATATGATTTTCATCATTTATGAAATAATTATGGTCACTTTCGCCAACAGTCAGAATACAACATTCACAACCACTTTCAATCGTATCGAGTCATCACTCCATTATCATCATCCCTCTATCGTTATCCCGTTCAAACCGTGTGTAGTCATCGTTAGCAAATTGTATCTTAGGTACTTATCACTTTTTTTGCTCCTTACTACTTTTATTACGTTAGATACACTATAACGTCGAAAAAACATACGCTGAAATACCAGTAAGCCATTTTTGAGAAATATCGTTCCCCAAAAAACGATAGAAGTGAATAATTCGTTTAGCCTCCTACATCTGAAGCCCAAAGCCTCAAAACTACGGCAACTCAGAAGCGAATTAAGGCGTTTTTCAGCGAAAATTGGATTACAAAACGTCAGACGCCTGCATTTTTCTATGCAAACAGTGCATTAGGGTCATTAACGTCCGCCTATTTGTTGCCTAATGCAATTTTAATTATAAGAGGCGTGCCACTAATTGCAGCTGCATTCAGATTGTTATTTTTCCGAGAGCTTTTAACAAATTAAAAATACGCGTTTGCGGTAGAGTCGAGGCAATTTACATATAAAATTGTGCAAATTTGCAACGTGATAGAGTGAAATCCGCGTTCGAACCGACTGAATCGGAAATTGCCATTACAGTTTAAAAAAAAATATAGTGTTCCTTGTACGTAAATCTTGTAATACGTTCTCATTCAGATTTTTCTTATTCAGGATTAGTTTCCCTTTCTTGTTGTCTAGTTTCCATGTAAGCAGTACCCATAGTCTGATATTCCATAATATTATCCTTGAAAGGTGTTGAAATAAAAACAGCACAAAGAAAAAACGTGTTTAGTTGCTTATCATCGGTAGCATGTAGTAAAGATCGACAAAGGGATCCTATCCCTTATGCTTTCCTAAGGGCGTATCATACTCTTTTTAGCTGTTAGTCACAACAAGCTTTCTAGCTTGTGGCTCTGCTACTGAAGCTAGACTGCCGTATTATCGTAGATTTGTCGCGTATGGCATTTACTACTTCTCTAGAACTGAAGTAAGTTAGTGTCTTTATTGATTGAAAATTTTCAGAATGCATCATGATGGGTGGGCAAAAATTGTCACTTCTTGGACACCTCTTGGACGTAGAGTCAGAGGCAGACCCGTGAAGCGATGGAGAGACGACCTGGATGCGTTTGAGATGGATTGGAGAGAAATTGCACAGTACATGGTGAAGCTTGGAGATAAGAAACAGGACTATTCAGGCTAGTACAAAAATATATTTATAAATACTCCTCTTGCATTTGCAAGAAGAGAGCAACTGTACTTACTACAAATGATCCAGATTATGTCCAAAACATGCCAAGTCACGCTCAAATCGTTTATCAGGATTACAGATTACAATGAAATGTTTAATAATGATCAGCTCATATGGGGCCCGTGACAAATGCAGCAACTTTTAATATAGTGACTCCGGTATGTAAGGGCTGACAAATCTGTAGGGTCTAAATGCGAATTTGATTTTATTAAACTGGATAATGGTGAAGTAGGATAGGTAGGTAAGATGATCCGCGCTTTGGAGTGCACGTTAAGCAGTCGGTCCCGGCTATTTACTTTACTCGTTATTCGAGCCCTATCAGGGGCCTTTGGTGGCTCAATAATAACCCTGACACCAGAGTTGATAATACCGGTCATTGATCTCAGAAGCCAGAAGAAAAAAAGAAAAAGATTGAAGTAGGATAAAGACAAGAAAAGCAATACACACACACCCTCACTCACACATATGTAGACAAAACTGATATAGAACTAAACATCACAAGAAAAAAACCTACATTATAAGTACTTTGGTGTTGAAGCCCATAGATAGATATATGATGATGGTAAGATAAATAATCCATCATGTTGGATGACATACTTGGTACTTGGGATGTTAAAAAGGTGATTGCATTCAAAGCGCGATCACATTCAATAGTAAAGGTACTTAATAGCAAAGCCCGTCAATATGAGCTTAAAATTATTGCAGCTGTTTGACGTAAATATTTATTACAAAAGATAAAAATAATAATTGAAAAGACAAAATAAAGTAATAAAGTGCTCAGAAGCGTAAATCGTTCACGTGATTAGTACTTATTGATGGAATACCAGAAATTGACACGAAACAATGTATAAATCAAATGTTATCATTCGTTTTTAATGTCTTTTATCAATCGTTATAAAGTTGTTAATCCTTTTTATCGGGTTGGATTAACCAAATCTTGGATTGTAAATGACGAAAATAAGCAACATGTCATTTTTATAAAGTAGAGTGTACACTATTTATGTACATTTTTATGATTTCATTATTGTAAATGTAAAATTTTCCTTTAATCGTTTCCTAATTGATTGACCATCACTCTATTCTGTATAAGTACCATTTTTTTTGTTGTAAGTACTTGAATTTTTGTTGTAATACGTTAAATTAACGTGGTGGCATATGCTCATGTTATATTTTTGTAAGTTTGCATATGCCGTGTAGTTATGTCCTGTTGTGCTTTTCTGTATATGTTGTCCTTATCTCTGTATTTTGTGTCCATTGTGCTCAATAAAGTATTTTATCTATCTATCTATGTTTACTTGAAAATTGTCCTATAATAAGTACATTACTACTCTTCGCCGGTACCCTTTTTCACCTCATTACCATAAGTTATCCTTATGGAGAAAACATAGAGACCAAAAAAAAATCACTTAGCTTCTTCCATGGAATTGACCTAGTCTTTATTTAAAACCTCATCAAATATCATCATTACGTTTTCTTTCGTATTTTAAGGTATTTATAGTTTAAGTTCGATGAACATTTCTGAAAATACAAAGTCAAATCCCATTGATCTAATACATATCAATGTTCATAACATTTATTTTAAATTGTGTGCCTGTTATACAGGTAGGACTTGCTACATCAACCCAATAACCTATAACATCTTTGTAAAGTACCTTTGTCTACAGATACATGTTTTTTCTTGTACGGTCATGATCAATATTATGCACCCACTTTAGAACTCTGTCGCACTAACATATTTGACATTTAGTGAGACTTACAGTTCAGTTTGTCGAAAAAGTTAATGTGACATGGTACCAAATTGTATACATATTAATGCTCGTGACCGTACATATACATTCATCCCCCCCCTCCCCGTGTTATATGTACTATCCTTTACTGTACAAAAATCATTTTCACAATAATGTTTATCACAAAACCTCGGGTCTAATCACTGTGGATTTATATTCTTTAATCTCTCCATAGATTACTGTAATCAAAACCGTATTTTTGAAGGTCTAAAGAAAGATTAGACTTTTTTATTTCCTTTTTTTACATTATAATTATTAACGTACAATTTACTATTGATTCGTTTATTATCTTTATAACGTTGTTTTCAAATACACTTACCTATCACTTAAGAATGGAATTATTTGAATTATTTATTTATTTTATTTTATTATTTTTTTGGTATTACATAAAAGCTTCTATGCTGTATTAGGAAAAAAGCATGCTGAAGCAAGCATGGCTGGTTAAAAAAGCCACACCGAAGCAATTCATCTAAAAAGCAATATTGCTATTTGAAATAGCAATGTCAAATAGCAATATTGCTTTTTTAGATGAATTCCTTCAATGTGGCTTTTTTACACCCCGAATGCTTATCTTCCCGGTCATGTCGTAAACACCGACAGAGATCGTGTCCCTTCTAAGATGATGGGAAATATGCTTATCATCTGGCACCATACATAGATCGTTTGCACATTCATTTTAGGACTTCGTATTCAAGGTGGCTGCAAGTTGTCTAATGATTACTTGTGGTTTTTGAGGAAAAGCATTGGCTTATTATAAAAAAAAAAATAGGAAATCCCAAAAATTCAGTATCTCCATATTTCGTCACATCCTTTTCAAAGCATTAACATTGACAGTAGAGTATCTGTGATAAGCATGACAAATCAGGGCTTACAGCGGCGAGATCTAACGAGCACCAACCATATCTACCCGGGATTAGGGTGACCACGCCTTGCAATATATGGGATAAAACAGATAAACTTATCGCTAAGAAATTCGTAACTTATGTAAACAGGCAGAGGTCAATCACCAGAAGACAACTTACAATCACGCGCGTATTCCTATCGGGGTAAGCAGAGCCACAAGTCATCAAAAAGATCCACAGCCACACTTTGTTAGAATAATCCCAAGATGGTTAAAAGTCACTGTCCTGTGTGTTATCGGCTTGCTTTTCAAACGGCCCAAGTACAATCCCCGCTAAGTAATGGGCTTGCACCAATGAATTATTATTTTCACTAACATAGTTGGCTCGATCATTATAGACGACGATATGGCTCTTCACGTTGGTTTAATATACATTTCGGTGAAGCGTAGATACTCAGTTCATATTGCGATGGATACTAACCCAATTGTTATTAAATAGTCGTGACCTCGTGTTGTATTATGAACCGTATGAACAGATTACCATCCCATCACCCAAATTAGATATTCAGCCAAGTTGCAAAGAACATAATCCTTTAGTCGACTTTTACGACGTGCCCGCGATAATAAGCGGCTTATCGCAAAGTGAGATTTTAAATCTATTATTTTTGAAAACGCCGTTTTATTTTCAAAATGATAATGTCAGTGTGGGATCAATGACGTATTATCACGCGCATGATTTTTCCTTTTGACGAATTGGGTTATTGGCTGCACTTAAAGTTCTAATCTGACAGCTTGTCAACATGCAATGCCATCCTACGCGTGAATTTTTTTACTGCTTCAGTCGGCCATTTTTATACGTAATTTTTTTTTACAAATTTTAGTAGACACCTATACTGAAATACTTCCTGTAATTGACTTTTGTAGGTTTTTTGACCTGATTTATTTATTTTATGCTAAATTACTTGATTATTTATGAGTCATCAATTTTTTATTTTATTTCAAAATAATTAATTGCATATTTTTCCAACATAAAACCTGTTAGTTAATTAATATAATGTATGTATGTATATTTTGATTGAACTTAAAAGTTACCATAGTAACGGTTTTTATCAGTCCAGTTACCACTGACGTCATGGCGAACCTATACATCTCGGGCGGTGCCTTTGTATGCGTGTCCCGATTTCTCCTCATTTCCACGAATTATTTGCTGAAACAATAGCACGCGTTTGTGACAACCATGTTAATTTTCTAGCGCAATCTCTGTCTTCGTACCTTATGTGAAAGTGAGAAAGGTCATAATGCAAGATTGTGGTTTTACCCATAAGCGTAAATAATCTGGTAATCATCATATCTTCAAACATTGACGAAATGAAACATGCGGTCTCTTTGTGATTACGTCTCGTTTGATAGCCAACAATGCTTAGATTTGTGATTATGAGTTTATACGAGTTTCCTTAATGAGTTTTCTTGGAGATTTGTTTTGTACTCTAAACACTGTTTGTCTGTTGATTGTTATTGGCTTAAAAAAATAGAAATTAAAGTATACGACTTAAAATGAGCGACAGGAAAAATTGAGTATTTATTAAAAATCTATTATGACTTTTACGAAGACAATGTAAATTTTCAGTTGACTCGAGTGCAATAGGCTAGTTTCCAATTAGTCCAATGAGTTACTTTTTACGTCAAAACACCATTTTTTTTTTGACGTGACTTATTGTTGATTTGCCGCAGATGGCATTAACTACTTGGCCGGATCCAAAACACCAAATTACTATGAAGTTTGAAAGGAAAAAGCATATTGTGACGTCATAGAAAAACGTGATAAAATGTCAGACTTATTATTACGTTTTTCTTGATTAAAATTTATAAATAATTTAAATAGAAAAAATAAAATGTTTTTCATTAGTTTTAGATATGTCTTTATACGTATAAAGTACTTAATCAGAATTTGATAATTTATCTTGAACCTAGTACACCTACCCCTAGTAAGCTTTAAAAATATTAATTTTAAAATCTGATATAAATAAGCACTTGAAAAAATCAATAAGCACAGTAAAAATCTAAGAACCTATTTACAGAAATAAATTTTATTGCTCTACAGAATTTTTTAACCAACTTGTTGTAGAAAATCGCCATATGAAATTCGACAGTGCGAGTCAATATCGAAACAATTCAATTTACAGACTTCAAAATAATTATCATTATCAAACAGCCGTTAAACAACCTCCTACCCTAACAGCTAAGGTAGCGACAATCAAAATCCCCTGAATAATTGACAAACAGACGGACAAACTTCAATTGTCATAGTCCGAAGTCACGCGAACTTTAAACACAAGGTTATTGAGTGACTTGGCTTACTTTGCTTATGTACTCAGAGATGGATTTGGGATTGAATATGAGATATGAGTATCACCATATCACATTATTTAATGTGATATATTTATATCTATACTGACAAACGCTTAATACAGGATGTTACTAACATCGTAACGAAAACTTTGAGGGATGATTCAGAGTTAATATCCAGTGGAATTTTCCGTCGGCAAGTTCATGAAAATTTTAGTGTTTTTATTAATTGTTTGCGATGGAAAAATCCACTTGATATCAACTCAGAATCATGGTCTGAATCATCCCTCAAAGTTTTCGTTACGATGTCACTAAAAATATACAGGTATATTTTTAACTATTTACATCTGTCAGTTTCTAATCTAATCTACTGAAATAGACTAAATAATACTAGTTACGTATAGAAAGGTAACTCTCTGCCCCGCACCGTATTGTATCGGACCCCGAGCTAAATTTACACCACCCCCTCTGGGTCTTACTAAAGTTAAAATGGCAGTAAGCTGTTGAAGAGTAAGGGGGACCGCACGAAGAATGTCTGTCTCGTTCGTAATGCTCGCAAAATTGACACTCACGTTTTTAGATTAAAAATCGCCACGTAATTTCCGACAAATTGTAAAGAACATACATACACATATCACTATCGGACATAATTTAAAGTAGGTACCTAAGTATAATGTAATAATAAACTGCTACTTATGAAAAAACGCATTTTATTAAATATATTATCCAGAAATCCGAATCATAATATTTAACGTAATTATTATGGTTAAACTTGTTGAAGGTCAATTTCACAATGATGAACTCCTTTTTCCCACCTCACCTATTTATTTATTTATTTATTTGTTGTAATTCCATACCTGCCTGCCTGTACTTAGCCAAACAAAGTAGTGAATAATAGGGTAAACAGTAAGACCGTCCGGCGATATCGTGACGGCATGGTCACCCGCAAATATTGACATCGCCGCATGCAATGTTACCCTTTGATTGATCGAGCTTTGTGGTTACCCTACTGTTTAGAATTAAATTGTTTTATGGAACCTGGGTTACTGATACAGCTATTAAATATTGAAGGCAGCTATGGTTTTTTATTTCAAAGTTTTAGGCAATTTTTGTCGTCAGTAGATTTTTAAACGATAGACGTCACGTGATCAACCTTTAGTACTACTATTAGATTGGATCCTGTCACAGACATGCCAATATAGTAAGCTGAGTCTGAAGAACAGTCTAGTGAAGGATGTCCCTTCATATTTATAGGAGCAAAAGTATTATTACTATTACTGTTGCAGTAAATCAATGCTAGGAGTTTTAGAGATTCTTTGAAAAAATAAATATTAAGAACCACATAACTTTTACTCTCTCTCTTGTTGGCGTAATCAGAGGTACAACCATCACATCGCTTTCAACAGAACAATATAACATAGCACCACGCCTATATCCTCGAAGGGGTAGGCAGGGGTTGCATTGCACCCACTCTTCGCCAGCTATGTTCAAGTCCCATGTAATAGAGGCGAGCCTCTGACCGGGCATAAATCCTGGAAGCCACGTGATATCAATTATCTATGATCCAAACATGAATTCAAACTCATAAAGTCGAATTCAGTGGTTTAAAAACCGAGCCGAGATTAATGTCTGAAACGAATAAAAAATCAATCCAACTATTAGGTACTATGCAAGGCTAGTGGAAAATAAAAGATATTACTGACAGTGATAGATCTCATAGACTAAGTAGAGAAATTGATAAGCCATTTATATCGTCTGAGATTACGATTAGATATGGTCGTAAGAGTCACTTCAGAATAACTATTTTGATTTATTTTGAAAATCTTAGATAAGAATCGTCTAGTATTAGTAAAATTATCCATTATGGCTTTAGATATATAAAAACAGACTGATGGCGTAAATATCTGGGAGGCATAGTCAATGAACAAAGAGATCTTAGCGTGGAGATTAAATGCCGAATCGAATAAAATCGAATTGCGCCAATGAAGATGAGTAAGCTCCTACGAAAGACGCCGCAGACAAAGCAGGCGAAAGACATCTTGGATTCAGAATCTCCATGAGTGGTACGGATTGAACACTAAATCGCTGTGCGGCTGTGGACTTCACGTTGTCCATAATAATTAAAATATATCCTGCATGGATCTAATGTCCAATTCAAGCTCCTTCGACCAAGTCTGTCGTATCCATCACGCTATGCAGCTCGGCTATGTCACCTAGGAACCGGTGTAGGGGGCACTAATTCAGTATGTGAGTAAGGGTTTGATCCGGGCGATCGCATTCACAGCTTGGCGTCTCCTATGAGCTCCATTTATGTAGGTGATGGTTCGACTTTCCCTGGTTGATCTTACACTGATTCAGCCGGATCCAGATTTCGCGCTTAGATATTGTGATCGCCAACCTCTGGTAGGAGTCGGCACGGATAAAAGAAGATAAACAGCTGAACGCGTAGTATAATTTTGCTTTACGTATGCCCTACCAGATAAGTCCCTGATGACGTAAACCTATATAGGAAATAAGTCAAGATAAGGATAACCTAAAAATCAAAAGCAAAAGTCGTTTACCGAAGAGACGGCGAATGTATGATGTCTGTACATGTTTGAATATAAAATAGTGTCAACGTGGACAATCCATACATTCCAAACATGAATCTACAAAAAAAACGTTATCTTGTGTGTATGTAGTCGTGTTTGCTTACATGGGTACACATGTCCAAATTCGATTTAACAAGACGAGGGCGATGCAGCGTCCGCAAAACAGTTTTAATATAATATTGAAAACGTTAACTCTTATGACGGATAATTAGATATTATGATATAAGGTGGAGGCGTTATATTTTGGATTCAGAACCTTGATTGGGGAGCCCCCGACTTGACTGCAAATGGTTTTACAGATACTTACGGTAGGTAGAACCACGTATTGAGCTAAATAAGGGCTATTTAGGACTTTTAGGGCAAGTAGTTGCAAAATGGGACAATACTGTTGATTCCAGCAGACACCTCCCGTTTTTTTTGAAGTACGTCGAAAAGTCTGGAATCTTCTAGAATCAGCACCAATATTAAGCTTACTTCGATATTTGTCAGGTATGGATGATGGATCTCAGATGCCTGTGGGCGTTGCTTGAGCAACTTAACCTTTCCCTGAAGCTATTGTCCAATCCACTAGACCAACACGACGTCAACCAAAAAATAATCCAAAAAATTCAATAACGCATCGCCGTAAAACCTCCCAAATCCCTGTCTCTCCAACGGTACCTTATCGCTATCGAAATTCATGTTCGATACAAAAAAATTACAACCATCATAACATGGTGCGTTTAAACTGTCGATGTGATAAGTTATCGCACCTTTGTGACTGCCGCCGGCAAATCAAAGTCATAAAACAAATGTAATTTTGCTTGCGATAGCTCTGACAGAAGATTAGATAGTGCGAACCCAAATCTGGTGTCATGGGATTGGGTTCTTATTGGAATTCTGCATGTATCCTTAGATGTTTCATCATCATCATGTTTCATCTCCCTAGCGCTATCCCGTTTTTCACGGGGTCCGCTTACCTAAGGCTGACAGATTTGACAGGTCCGGTTTTTTACAGAAGCGACTGTCTGTCTGACCTTCCAACTACGCGAAGGGAAAACCAGCCCAATATAGGTTAGGTCACATACCTCCGATATAGCTTTTTCGGGAATGTCAGTTCCTTGCGATGTTTTCCTTCACCAATGAGCACGTGGTAATCATTTATGATCCAAACATGAATTTAAAAATTATTGGCCTATGCTGGGATTCGAACATGCAACCTCAAATTGAGAGTCAAGCGTTCTACCAACTGGGCTACCACGGCTATCCTTAGATGTTTATTTATAAATATATTTTTAGTGGTATAGTCAAATAGAGCGGATGAAGGATAATAGGTTTACGAAAGCAGTAAGTATATTATAAGGCGAAGGTTGGTGATAGGGCTGGCAGAGGAAGACCTAGAAGGACGTACATATTGACCAAATTGGAGAAGGATGGATAGATGGATTGGAGATGTCCATAGAAAAGGTTCAGTACGATCTACTCTGAGCTGAGGAAGCAAGAGAAGTGTGTCAGGATCGAACAAATGGGATTCCATAATCTCTGCTTACTTTCGGTAATTACCTACATGGTAATTGGAAAAATGTTGATTATTTTTATATGTGGTTATGCTTTTTTCCAATGAAATGTGTGAACGAAAGGACGTGTTTTAATGGTGATCCTCAGTTATATTGGCTAGGATACCTGGATAGTCTACATATTCTGCACTTACCTCTAACAGTGTAAGAGTCCTGGCTCTGAACAGGCGGCGGTGATGCGAGTCGAGGTTCTGGTCTGCTGGCTGAAGCTCCCCATAGCGACTGGCACAAGCCACTGCGCAGTGCCTCGCTGGCTGATATTCCTGTAACAAGGAAGATCATGATTAAGAGTTTGATGATAATAACCTACGGCCTGACATTACGGAAAAGGTATTTGAGGGTAACTATCAGATGAATGATACTAGGTTTGGTGGCGGGGGGGATATTGACCTATCATCCCTGATAACAGTAGAAGAAGGTACTTGTAGTACCATCAGTCTCCATCGGGAATCGAACCCGGACCTCCAGATCGTGAGCCTAACGCTCTAACCACTAGACCACGGAGGCTATTACGTGTACGAGTATTATTCTTTATTCGCGTGGACTGTCCTGGCTCGCACTTACGCGTAAAGTGCGCATGGTAAGAAATTATTTTTGTATGAAGTGTCCGGACTGTATCTGTATAGTTCTATGCTGAATGATATAAGGCCGCCTATTCCACTCTTTCTATTTCTCTTTTGTTTTATATTTTTGTATTTCTCGCGTGTGCAATAAAGTATTTATTGTTATTTTATTTTATGTTATGAATGTTTAAGCAACAATATTTAGCGCAATCTTAGCGGCACTGGCGCCGGCGCAACTAAATTGTCCAATTGTAAGTTGGCGTTATCAATGAAGTGGTTAGTCTTGATTTGCTGGCTCACGCCCGTTGCCCTCAGGGCTTGATCACTTCTGCGGCGCGTGAGTTGTCAGATGACTAATAATGTTAAGTAAATGGGACTCTCCTCTATTATTGTTGCTCCACATTTGTCCGATCAAGTTAATGCCTAAGGCAAATCTACGTCATAAGTCACGTCAAAAAAACTATTATTGCATTTTCCGTTTTGAATCTAAGAACCTAGTAGTATTTGCCTAGTATACTTTTGTTTGCTTTTTTTAGTTTTCGAGTCGAAGAGCCGTGGTAGCCCAGTTGGTAGAACGTTTGCCTCTCACTTTGAGGTCACCGGTTCGAATCCACCACAGGCCTAAACCAATAATTGTCGATGTCGATGTCGAGATGGATATGATGAACCTAAGATGGAGAATGATTAGCCTGTCGCACACAACAATTACCTACTCATAATGAGACAAGTCGTTTGTATAATTCAGTCTAATTATTTACTTACTTAGGTATATTTAACCTTTTGTATAAGTAAGCATTGGAGCAGCGTGGTGGAGTATGCTCCATACCCCCTCCGGTTGATTGAGAGGAGGCTTGTGCCCAGCAGTGGGACGTATATAGGCTGTTTATGTATGTTTGTATAAGTAAGTAAATCTTTAGATTACCTACTTTTTGAATCCTTATGCTCTTACCTGCCATATTTCATTTTCACCCAGAAATTCCATAATCCAACATAATTCATTTCCTTTATCACTGCATCCAAAAAGTCACAATTGTTCTTTAAAAAAAACACCACCACTATTACCTTGTCCGACTAATCAGTACTTGGCAACCAAAGCAAAATTATTATAGTAATTATACGATAAAAAATACTTTTTTTTGTTCTTTTTTTTTTTCACATTTCATGGCACCCACATAACAAAGTCCATGCTGCGTAATAAATAAATCGGCTTTGGAACGTTCATGTGATTAGTACCATAGATAATATTATATCAAGACGTGTGTTTTGGTAATCACAGCTACATCAACAAGATAATTCGCTTGTAATTACATTTATCAGCAGCTATTGCATGTAATACCGTTGCAAAGCAAAAGGATTAAAAAATACAATTATTTCATACACACCTAATATAATATATTATAATGTCGGATCATCATGAAGAAGGAGGAGGGAATTTATAACTAAACTCTATGCATTATCGTAATTATGATTTTCCATCTTCAGTACGGGCGTTAGAAGACTTGATTAATATCTCTTCTTACTTCATAACTAACTCCGACATATATATGTATAATAATATAATCTACTCGAATATATACATTTTTCTACATATATAACATAAGTATATATACCGGGTGTTAGTGACATCGTAACGAATACTGAAAGGGATGATTCAGACCATGATTCTGAGTTAATATCTAGTGGAATTTTCCGTCGCAAAATTCATGAAATTTTGAGTTTTGTTTTTAATTATTTTCAATTCCATATTGTGCTTTTAGCTGCATAGAACCCAAATTTCAATAAAAAAAACAATAATGACAAATTATCGAAAATTTTCGATGTAATGGAGACAACAGCTGCTCGAACGGGTCAACGGCCACACGCACCGCGCCGCGCGCCCCGCTCCGCACGCCCCGCTCCGCGCGCCCCGCGCCGCACGCCGGCGGCGCGGCGGCGGCGCGGCCTACAAAGTAGGCACTACGAACCGATCCTATTTCTTTCTCTGTCTATCGTAAATTATAAATTTATTTTATTCTTATTCTTAAATGGACGGATAATCAACAGGCATAAAATTTATGGAATACACGTCAATTTTAAGCAGAAATCTAAAACAACCGACAGAATTAAGTTACCAGCGAGATACCTTTTTGATTCGACCGGGTTATTCATTCATTTACTCATAGGAATCAGGGCCATTATCTACCTAAAACAGTTGAAACAGTAAATAATTGTATTCTTTGTTGTCATTAGAATAACTAACAACCAACTAACACAACCACCACAGATTAGGTAATTAGTTACCTACTATGTCAACCATCCACCAACTTAGTATGTAAGTACCTACGCAAAACCTCGCTACACAAAAATCGAAAATAAATAAATCTTTTAGATCAATACCCATTATTGTTACAAAGCAAGACCTATCGGTACTATCGCTAGTATCGATCTAAATGTACTATCACTACTTTCGATAGTTTAGACAATTTTCAAGTTCAACAATTGATAATCTACCTATCGATAGTTCGGCAACTCCGCCGCGTAGGCAATGTCGGCATGTTCAAAGAAAAAAATTGTCCGAGTGGAGTGATCTTATTTTTCTTGTTACATGTTGGTACCGTACCGAGGTACTAAGTACTAAGTTATTCGTAGTTTTAAATCTCATTGTTAAATCATCAGTAAAGAACTAATTAAACCTATCCTGTTCTGTGTACAATATTCATGTAACGGCTGCGTGCTTACATAAGTACCTAGTAGACGGGAGCAACGACTTAACGTACCTTCCGAAGCACAGATCATTTTACTTTCGGACAATCAGGTGATCAGCCTGTAACGTCCCAACCAAAGGCCTTATAAACAGATTTTTGTGATATGTCCCCACCGGAATACGAACCCGGACCCTCCGCATCCCATCGCTCAACCACTGGACCACATAGGCCAAGAAGGTTCTAAGACATAATTAAAGGATCCTGGGACGCAAGACCTCCGAGTTAGGGCTTGTTTGATCTGTCTTGATGGATACTCGGACGTGAATAGCCTCACGGATCAAGGGCAACGCGCGCCAATAAAGTAGGCATTACGAACAGATACTAGGTATTTCTTTGAGTTGATAGGTATCAAGTGAAGTTTCCTGTCGCCAAATTCATAAAAATAATAGATTTTTTTCAGTCCCATATTGTGTTTTAAGCTGCATAGAACGCACATTTAAAATAAACAAATAAAAATTACTAATTATTAAATTTTATCAATGTCATCAATAATAATAATAACGTATCTACAACTTCAGCTATGCGCAGGTGAATAGCCGGCGCACGGGTCAAGGGCAACGCTCGCCAATAAAGTAGGCATACGAACAGATACTATTTCTTTCTCTGTCACTTGCACCATAAACATACTTCTCTCTCTCTCTCTAGTCGTCGGCTCGACTCGGCCGCGGCCGGTGCGTCGTCGGCGCCCTTAGTCGGCGCCTTTGATGCTTTGCGCTAACGCCGCCGCCGCGCGCTTCCGCTCAGTCGAATACTAAGCTTGACCCGAATCGCGTGATGTTTTTCGAGGATATTTTTTTGGTGTTTGTGAGTGTTTGTTTCATTCTGTAAATGAGTAGTGTCGACTATGATGATAGATCATAGACCATTTACTGCGCAAAATTATGGAAGATTGTTGATGTTTATTAAAGAGCAAGGTGTTGTGTTTGTGAGTGCGTGTGATACCTACCTACCGCGGAGGAAACGCGATGTTGCATACCTACGTGACGTGACATGTTCTAGGGTACCTAACTACCTACCTAGGTACTTCATCCGAAGGAATAACAATTAAGGTAAGGCAAGAGTAGGGTTTTTATTGTTAATAAGTTAGGAACGTTTTAATAACTGGTAGGTAGGTACCGTGCGTGAAAAATCGTGGCAGTAGGTGTTCTACTTCAACAAACAACATTTTTAAACGTTGAACCACTACTAAGCATCTAAATACAAGAGAATGAAAACTCTTACCTAGATATCAACATCGTATCTCACACGCGTAACGTAGCCGCGCGTAAGTTTAGCGTCTGTGTGGCGCGTTGTTCGACTTACATTGCGGCACAGTAAAAATTGAAAATCTTAATTAAACATTTGCGACAAGAAAAACACCCACCATCGTTTTTAGTACAATAAAATAGGCGTTCCATTTTTTTTTTCGTTACGATGTCACTAACACCCTGTATATACAAATACGAGAAGGAGCGGTATTTTAAACTGACCTGCAGTGTTAGTGCAATAATTTAAAATGTCTTAATTAGTCGTAATTTTTATTTATAAGTGACATATTGTATTTAAATGCTATAAATAAACATTGGAATTAATAATTACAAATAATATATATAAGTAACCAGTTCGGTAATTTTACTAGGAATACTAAGTTATGTAGTCACTCTGTCTTGTAAGATAAGCAATAACAAAAGTATCGTTTCTTTTTTCTTCAGTATATTTACGTATAGAACGGTAACTCTCTGCCCCGCACCAATTCGTATCGGGCGCGACTTCACCCCCTCTGGGTCCATAGTTTTTAATACCTACGATATGGAACGTGATATTATGTAAGTAATACATATTTTTAATAATAACCTTGGTTTTATATAACGCAGTCGTATAATCATAATAACGCCCGTATCCCTATCAGGGTGGGCTGAGCCACAATTCATCAAAAATAATCTGTAATCGTATTGATAATTATTTAATGGAGCCGCCCACATTAAGACCGCTTTATCAAAGATTAGGAAAGGCAAATTCTGTTAGCGAAGAACCTTTCTATTATTGAAGTTCTTCCAATCAGTATTGACAAATTTATAACTTAATAAATAAAATAAAATCGGATTGTAAAATTGTAATTGTAAAATAGGTTATACCTTATTCATAAAAGTAGTCACTCAAAACATAGAGTCAGTTAGAGTTTAAGGTTGTTCTCCAAAGGACCACGGTATTTAAATATACAGGGTGTTAGTGACATCGTAACGAAAACTTTGATGGGTGATTCAGACTCCGATTCAGAGTTGATATGTCGGTGAGGTGTGGTTACTTAGATCATCTTACGATGGTCCATGTACCTCTGCCTCCCCTCAGTATTCGTTACGATGTCACTTACATTCCGTCCAAGTACTCACAAGTAGCCGTATAGGTACGTGTTAGTGACACTGTAATGAATACTGAGGAGGTGATTCAGACAATGATTCTGAGTTGATATCAATTGGAATTTTCGCTTGGAAAATTCATGATTTTTTTTCCTTTCGATATCAACTCAGAATGATAATTTGAATCATCCATCAAATTTTTCGTTACGATGTCACTAACAACTTGTATATTTAAATACCGTGGTCCTTTGGAGAACAGCCTTAAACTCTAACTGACTTTATATTTTGAGTGACTACTTTTTATGAATTATATTTAAAACATAGGTAAGATGAAATTTACACTTCGCGTCGTTTATGAATCTCCTTCCTGATGCACTCAGAATTTCAAAGTTTTGACATCAAACCTCGATGGGCAATGACTTTTTGGTTTTCGGTCTCTGCACTTTTTTGTCCAACTCGAGAGCTATCTATATGCATATACTACGGACGGACGGACGGACATCTCAAAACAGGATAAGGACGATAAGAGGCAAGGACAATCAGTGCCAAAGGAAGCGAGCGATTCGGTGGCGCCAGGCCGTCGAATGCTAATGTCAAGATTGCTGTGGATTTGTTGTACCGTTTATGATGAGCGATTGTACAAGCAGAGGACTTACTTGAGCTTCTCTGCTGGTCTGGGAGTGATTCATTCAAAATTCAAATATAAAATTGAGGATTTTGGGCGTGAATTTACGGGTGTGTAGTCTTCTTCTATCGTATGGGTTGTGAGGTGGAATACCAACTTCATCAACCCTGGTGTCAGGGTTATTATTGAGCCGCCATAGGCCTTTGACATGGCTCATGTAACGACTACATACTTACATCAGTGAGTAGTAACCGGGACCAACGGCTTAACGTGCGTTCCGAAGCACGGATCATCTTACTTTTTAGAGAATCAGGTGATCAGCCTGTAATGTCCTAACCAAACTAGGGATCACAAAGTGTTTTTTGTGATTTGTCCCCACCGGGATTCGAACCCGGGACCTCCGGATAGTGAGCATAATACTTAACCACTGGACCACGGACGCCGCTCGGGTATGTAGTTTCTAGTTCCATCAGAAAGTAACATAAAAAACTTATAAACAGACCAAACGAAATGCTCCAATCGGCTCTAATATTCCCTATCCTTACCTGTACATAAAATTGGGGAGTTTCCTAAGTCAAAAATGAAATTCTTATTAAAAAACCTTTTCTTTTTTCTATTACACTTATTGATGAATTAATACTTAAAGAAAATTTTAATAATAACTGCGTCATTTTGCCACGTTTTTCTATGACGTCACAGGTTGCTTTTTCATATAAATTCCATAGTCATTTCGTGTTTTGTTTGACCTTTGGTAAAAATTAACTGATTTGACTAGTTGGAAACTAGCCTATTACAAAGCCATTATACATTCACCTTAATAAAACAATAGCTTCAAATTGTTCTATGAGTCAACATGTCTCCCTGAACTATGGCCGGGTATAAAAAGTTAAAAACAAAAGACGGCCGAATGGCGCCAGGAATCAATGACGCCCGTCCGGGCGCGGGTTCATCTCTAAATTATCGCTGACAACGCCAATTGTGCCATTGCTTCCTGTGCCTCGAATAGGTGCAAGCCATAGAATGCGGCGGAAGGCGGAATAAGGCTACGTACCCAAAAATAAATATAGGTGGCGCTGTCCAATGTTGCCTTCCTTTAACCTTCTAATTTCATGGATAACAGACATGCATCTTTTATATTTATTATTACACCTAGGCAGAACACATCTTCCACCCATTATTATTCTGATCAAAATAAAGAGAAGCAATAATATGTAGCAATATAATTATCTGATCCAAATATAAAAAAAACACTAATCATTTTTATAAATGCCTCTATTTGTTTATTAAGCAGAGACTATGGAATTCCATTGAATTGATGGCGCATACAAATGCTTTGTATTTTTATATTGTACCGAGTGAGAGCTATCAGCGCTCAAGATCAAGAAGTTAATGCCACCAGAGAACCTACTTTCCTTTTCGGCGGATAAGTAAATGACAGGTTTAATTTAAAATTAAATCAGATGATTGGAATTAGCACCAATAAATAATATATTAATTTAATTTTTATTTTTACTTTTCAGTCAGAAAGAGTAATAAAATAAAAAATATGAATTATTTCACCCAATTTTTTTTGTAAAAAATTTACGTTGTATTTCTTTAGCAGTAGTAGGTATTTAGTAGTACATAATAGCTTATGACTCAGACCAAAACATAAGTGTCGCGTGCTGATTCCTACTTGTCGAATAGTGACCAGGATTGCCTGGCCTTTATTCTAACCTCCTGTATAAAGGCGCAATCACCGCGACCAATTTATATATTAAATCACAGACAGACACGCTTCAAATGAATAAATTATGATGTAGCGGCTCAATAAAGTGTTCTTCTTATCGTGTGGGTTGTGAGGTGGAATACCAACCTCATCAACTCCGGTGTCAGGGTTATTACTGAACCGCCAAAGGCCCCTGACATGGCTCATGTAACGACTACATACTTACATAAGTAAGTAGTAACCGGGACCAACGGCTTAATGTATTTCCTAAGCACGGATCATCTTACTTTCGGACAATCAGGCGATCAGCCTGTAATGTCCTAACTAAACTAGGGATCACAAAGTGATTTTTGTGAAATGTCCCTACCGGGATTCAAACCCGGGGCCTCAGGATCGTGAGCCCAATGCTCATCCGTTATAAAGTGTTTAAGTTGCGTGTTGCTGGTGATCTTCTTGGCTTATGGATGACATAGATTGACATTCTTACATTGCTTACACATCTTGTTGATATCAAGTGTTGAGTTGCCAGCGCTCCTCATAAAAATTCAAATGTACTTACTTATTGCTCCAAAAAGAAACAATTGAGAATACAGCGTCAATACCAGTTATCGGGATAGGTAATTTGGCATAAACCCTGAATGTTGTGGTTAAAGAAACAAAAACAAAAAAGCATGATAAAAAATTATAAATAAAAAAAACAATATAAATACGTAACATGCAAAGTACTAAAATAATTGACAATATAAAAATAAATGCTAATGAAAATTCGAATATTGTGTGTCGAGATTCAAGAGTTAGGATGCATATCCATGTTAAGACAAATGTCGCAAATGGTACTACCTATCCCGATCACTGGTCATTACTTAAGACCATCTCCTCATTTGTCCAATCCAGCAAAGGAAGCCACACAAAACAAAAATCTATAAAAAAAACCTAGAAGACATATTGATTGTTATTGTGTTGTCCTACAAAAAGCATCAAAAATAACCAAAGAGGTTCATCTGCCGAACCCAATTAGAACCAACCCACAAACACAAGTGTCAATCGAGACGTACGTAACCAGAAACTAGTATGACCATCGATAAATAATACTACAAGAGTAAGTAATCTTATTTCTATAACCCTATAACCAGTGGCGCCGGATGAAGTGGCGCCCTCTGAGTGGCGCGTCCGGCACACCCAGTGTGAATTGCAACTTCAATTGATGCTCAGTTTATTATCGCAGATGATTTGACGTGGGCTGATCCTGCTAGATTGGACTTTATAGCGCAGCAGAATGCGATAGCTTTGACATAAAAATTTGTAGAGTACTTGAAATACTCGAAGATGTTTGGTCATGTTGATTTGCGATGTGCAAAGCACGGGAAAAGTAGTTGAAGGAATAGCAGATTTCGTCATATTAAACTTTAAAAATAACAATAATGTCTAAAATACAACAACGGTTCATACTCATACATCCTATGGATCATCCAAATTCTTTCAAAAGTGATTTATTTCTAAGGCTCCAAATAAGAGGTGTATAATCGTCTAAAAGAGTAACGCAAACCTCAATAATAACTATATCATCAAAGTGAACATTAAAAACACTGATGGTAACAGAGTATAAGTTCCTTTACAAGTAAAATTTAACATTGAAATCATATAAAAGTCATCGGCAAAGGACATGCCACCAACATAGACTTTCTTATCAGACTCAAAGCGGCCGCTGAACATCAATTAGCTCTAGATGTCATAAGACAATAGACCATTTACATCCATCAATGGGACCGTCCTTTCATTCATTCATTCGAATTATTATTAGCGACCGATGTACTTCAAATCATTCGATGAATGGACAAGGAATGAGTGGAGAGGTCTGATACCACTGATACCTTTATAGATGAAGTTGTCACGAATGATATTGAAATATTAATGCCAAGCGAAGTGTTAAAGAGTCACTCATTTGAGCGATATCCGGTGATAAGATTACAAAGAAAGTAATAGTAAAGCAACTGTGCTCAGAGGTTGAAGACAAAGCAAATGGCAATTACGGCGGATGTATTAAAAGTCCTTTCGTTGCTAGGCACAGAGCCTCGCGTCGATATTTATAAAGAGTAAGTTCATAGCATGTTGAGGTATAATTTTCATTACTAATATTATAAAATGACCTAAATTAATGACCTACAAAGCATCTTGATGATAATAATTGAAGTTTATGCAATGATCATTGCAATCATCTTCCTGTCCGCGTTCAAGATTCAATAAAGTTTTTAAATAAGTCCAACGACGAGACGATTATATATTGCGATTTATATTTGCATCAATTAAAAACAATATATATTTCCGTTTTTGACCCGCACGACGTTTTTTTATATAAAACATTTTGAAATGACCGCATCGCTTTTATAATTTTTATCATCATTTTATAGGTAGCACAATGGACTTTGCTTATTCATAAAGCAAAAGTACATTGAATAAATAAACTCATACCTACCTACATCAATATACATAGAGACGAGTGCCAATTTGCAGCCACTTTTGATACAAAGTCCTATCCTAAGATGGTTATGATAAATTATATAGTGACAGGTGATCAGCTCTTCGCATACAATGTCCCAATATGTTGGAAAGGAAAGAGAAGCCAAAATATAACAAAATAAATAATACTAAGGCCATCTCTAAAGATTTTAGTTCCTAATCCGGGTGTCTCGTTACTTAGATCTTGGGTGGTCAACTGTACAGTAGGATTATTATTGCGCATAACGACCCACTGAGAGTGGACAGTCTACAGAAGTCTGGGATGAACCCAATAGGCATCACATGCTGATGGCATGATAGGAATCAATCTATAGATGATGCAATAATGTTCTGGTTTATTAATATAACTTCTCTAGAAGAAATTAGGTAAATAGATGACTGGGTAAAAGACTAGGATAGTCTAAAACCAATCTTAATTTTCATCATGATGTATTTATAAACTTAACCAGGAATTACGAATCCACGACGTTTGACCGTGTTAATTGACGGAGTGGACTTAGGCAGTATTTTCATGAAAGCCGTTTTAAAATTTTTAGTTCATCAACAACAAACAGAAAAAAACAAGCAAATTAAAATATGTATATTTTAAATTATTATTGGAACAAATTAAAAAGAAAGCGAACGTCGTGTCTTGTAAGGAAGTCAAAGAATTGAAAGAATAGAAAATGTTACACCGACAAGAGCGTGGCTCTTAAATTGATGATGATGAAAACATCTCATTAAAATTGATGGTCATCTAGCCTATTAGGAGATAGCAATGGTGATATTTTTGCCCAATTTGTATTGAACCTAAGTTTAGCAATCTTTTCTAAAATATTCGATTAATTTTTAATTTCTAAGAAACTGCATTTTTTAAAACATTATTAATCAAATAAATCTTCATTTGGAGTACAAAATAACATGTTTTGACAAGTCTCCAAAATTATGTGTAACGATTTCGCCGAATAATAAAGATCAATCATAAGCAGAATAAGATGCTTTAGAAAACGGTCATCTACATTCTTATCTTGGTGACACGCAGTCTACCGAGCATCGCTTATCTCATTAAACAAGAGTTCTATTATAACTTTACCAGTAATAAGGATTCTTTCATTTTTATTCGCATTGCATGTGGCATGCTTAGGTCACACCAGGTCACCGCTTCCTGGCTCGAGCTCCAGATTATTATTAACTTTTCAAAACGATAACAAAGCTGGCTAATTAAAATTTGTTACGGTTTCTGGGAATAATAATAAGCAGGAAATATTGTTAAATAATAATTTGGTGCTTTTTGCTGTTGCGGTCGCAATTTCTCAAGATAGAATTACACATGTCACTCACTTCAGTAGGTGGCAGCAAAATATATATATGCACATAATACATACACAAGTACATAAACAAGGGAGTAATCCTAATGATGTAGACCGAGCCACAAGTCATCAGAAGACAGACAAAGTAAGAGTTTTGGAGGATAGGGCGATAAGGAGGCAATTTTTTCCTGCCGAATAAGCGGCAGATCTCGCCACTTTCGTGTTGGACTATTCAGTCAAGAACAAAAGTGCATCACAGACATTGCTTCAGTATACGGATGAGGCATATTAGCCTAGCTAAAAAAATTTGGTGAACCGTATGTGACAGGTGATCAGCCCAAAGGCCAGAAAGGACGCTATTCGTCTAACGGTTTTGATTCCCGAAAAGATAAGTAGCTGAATACGTTTATATAAACACGTTATGGCCTTATAGAAGCAAACAAAAAAAAAACAATTTCTCCATATGTGGGTGATGTGCTGTCAAACCGCCATGGATAAGGGCATAAAAAGCCACATTGAAGCAATTCATCTATAAGAGCAATATTGTTATTTGACATTTGTTTGCAGTGCGCAATTACTTTTATATGTGCAAATGTCAAATTTCAATATTGCTTTTTAGATGAATTGCTTTGATTTGGCCTTTTTAACCCCCTGATAGGTCTCCTCTTCTCTAAAGAGAAAGTTATGTCATAATTTATACAGGTCTAAAACGCCCACATTAAAGCAATTCATCTAAAAAGCCAAATATTTCCATTTGTGTTGATATTGCACATATATGTCAAATTGTAATATTTGTTAGACCACCTGGTGTTGTTATAACCATTCAGTTACAAAAACTGATTTCCTTCAGACATACGGGTAGTAAGTAACTGCAATACAAACAATTAGTATGTTGCTGAGGCAATAATTCACTTCAGTTTGAACGCAGAGCTTATCCTAAGATTGTTCTCACGTTACGCCCACTTGAGCCGTTTCCAGATCTGTGTCCATGAGAGGCAATCAAGGCGTTTCCTTTATTTTGCGAATCTTCATCAAGGGTCAAGACCGGGTCTTGTGCCTATGGTCCTCTTGCGAGACCATTGTTATGATCAAAATTTATTACGTAAGGTACTTTTTTCCTCATTTGTGTATTAGGTAGGTAATGTTTTGGTTTCATCTATCTGAATATAATTGTCATTTATAAATGACTTTGTCTAATTAAGCTTTCAAAATTAAGAGTAGCATTTATATATTTACTCCTCCATCAAAAACCAGTATGATGGAGTTAGTATGCTCTATACCTCCTACCATTGATCGAAGGGAGGCCTTCGCCCTGTTGTTTATATACTTATGCTATTTATTTATTAACAAAATTACTTTTTATTGGAATCAGAGCTGGAAATAGTGCTTATTTAAAATTCGTTATTCCAGTACAACAAACACCATACATACAGTCAAACCAATAGGTTTTAAAACAAGAGCTTGCAACGATTAAAGTATAGAATCCGCTGCGTTGATTGTCGTGCGAACGTCGGAACGGGTTAAGAGGTGTTAATTGTGCGAGATTGAATGTTTTCTCAGGGCAAAATTTCAATTGGAACCAATTGTGGCTCTGCGTACTTTTTTAAAAGAAACCACAATTAGAACGGAAACAAAAACAACAGATATAAATGCAATTTAAATTGATAGATATTTTTGACATTAGTAAATAACACAAGATTACAGTAGTTAAAACAGTCACTGTAAAAATATCTTCTGTAACAACTCAAAGTGATCCATGTTCTGCATTCTGAACATATTGAAGAATTCGAAAAAAGGATCACCACAATTCAAAATCGTCATTCATTGAAATTATTAAGTATATAAGATATCAAAGTTTATAATGCTACGATGAATGTTCAAGTGGCTCTAAATTATATGAAAATTGTTAAGTATATCTTAACTTCTGAAACACATATCGGTGGTTTAAAAAGGCTTAATTGAAGAGATTCACCTTAAAAAGCAATATTGCAATTTCATATTTGCGCATTTAAAAGTAAAAAATGAACAAATAGCAATATTGTTTTATGAAATGAATATTTTCAATGTTTTCAATGAATGTTTTCAATGTTGTTTGATGGATATTAATCTGAAATAAATAATTTGAATTGAATTGAATTGAATGTGGCCTTTTTAATACAAACACAGACAGAGACAGTGAGTTACAAAAACAAGGACATAGCAAAAATCGTCACACACCGAGCTGTTCATTGATGAGCTACGATTTAATTTACGGCTAGATCCCTAGATCAATTAAAGTAGCAGATGACAAACTGTGACTAAGCTTGCGTAGGCGCTAGCTGTGGGAACTGCTCTACATACAAATGAATCGGCAGTGACTGGACGATAGTCAGACGCAGCCCAGACGTTTATGAATGGATTTTTTTGGCCTATTTGGAAATGGATTTTGATTGACAGGAATGAGGAAGTGGTAACACCGGCTGAAGATGTTGATTTCTGAATGGATATGCTTACTGTACATTTTGAAGTTTGTAGCATTTTTGACAACAAATGCATGTAACAGAAAGCTCGATGAGGTGCGGGTACTTAGTTCATCATGCCATAAATGTACCTCTGATTACTCCAATTGGGATATATTCGTGAGCCTATATTATGTTGTTATGTTAAATGCATGTAGCAACAATGCTGTATGTCTTCTTGATATTTTTTAAATGTGATAGTTTTATAGGCAATGGGCTGGTAACCACTGAGCCATTACCTACTGCTGCAAGTTGGTTTATGGTGATCTGTACTTGTGCCCTCACTGACAGGGATCATTCGGGTGACTTGCGTCGGTATTTAAATTGAAACATTGCAAGTGATTGCTGATGAGATTAAAATAATTTATGACAATCCTGAATGAAATCTGACAAATGTGTACCTACTACTATTATTAGTGAAACAATTTCAATTAATGTGCTAATATATCGTGTCACGGTCATAATAGTTCCGAATAATGAAATCACATCTGAAACCGACGCCCGTGGGACCTGGTGTGAAGCTGCGGAATTGAGGTCAAAGTCGTTATGCGTATGCTGTTACGTTCTGCATTGGCTTTAGAGCTACGATGTGGTGTAAGGTGTCAGGCCGAGGGATTAAAGTTCAATATAGGGTCTGCAAATACGATCTTAGACTGAAATGGTCAAAAAATTTTTTGCACTAATTTAAAATTCATAAATATTAGAATTTTCAGTTTTATAATTTGGTATAATAAAACAGGTAAGGTCGATTTTAGTTTAGTTAAATCCTTTGTAAATTATCAGATAGATACATTTTTCGATGTAATACTATGCCACGATAGTGTACGACACCTTGAACTACAAAAAATCAAACAATATGTCAAAATTACAAATAAATATTACCTGCAAACTACGCAGCTACAAAAACAAAAAGTTTAAAAACAAAATAGTAATTAAAACGAACGTTATTTTAAAGAGGAAATGAATCTAAGACCATACCTACTGCATTGTTACAATCAATCCTATTGACGACCATGATTCATGCTACAAAGTCACCGCGTTCATTAGACATACCGCCGACGTTTGATGTGGCCGCGCGTTTCGCAACCAATTCTAACAGGAAGATCCTAATAAGGTTAAGATTTAAAGTTTTGGGTCAAACAAGTACTTGGAAGTATAGAGTGACGAATTTGGGGTCGTTTTCGGTGAAGTAGTTGTTATGATTGGGAAAATATTACACGAAGCAATAGTTGTAAAAACTCTTTTTGTGCTCCAGGTAGTGGTAGCCAAAGCGGTAGGAAATTCCGTTCAAGGTTAAAAAAAAAATTGCCAAGTTACTTAAACCTTTGTAGCGTGGTTTTAACTTTAAAACATCTAAGTCTTCTATGGGGAAAGAAATAATTATGCCAAATTGGAGGACATACTTAAATGCTTTAATTTATGTTTTACAAAAGTTTTGAAATGATCGCCAACGTTATTAATTATGGAGTAATTAATTTAAGAGAATTAAAATTTAACATGTAAGTAGGTAAGTATAGCTGGCACACCGTAAATTTCGTGACAAATTAAAATCGATTCAATTAAAACCAGAATCCATTCTCGACCAATCCAAGAAAGTTGGAACTCCTCGAAAGTAACACCCCAGCAGCGGTCGCTGACAGAAGCATTGATTAAAGAACCTTAAAACCCTAAACACTTTGAATTGCGCAAAATCTCGCAATCAACTAATCATCTGCTTCTTGGGCTCACCGCATCAAAGGGCCATTAATAATGAATTTGGGCAGCAAATCGCTTTTGTACGACGAAGGGATTTGGGCCACGTGCGAGCCATTAGCCTAATGGGGAAGCTGGAATCTTTCTCGTCCTCTGGCAGATTTTGCGTTGAACTTGAACGGTTACAGCGTTGAAATTTGTAAATGGGTTAGAGGGGAGACCACACGATGGGTTGTATGTAACCCGACGTTGCGACGGCTGAGCGTTGACGGTGCGTCGCTCTGCAAATTAATCATACCAACATGCAGATTATAGCACACAGTACGTTAAAATCATAGCGTTGTGACGACGCAACGAACTGACAACGCCCGTGAGATGTCTCCCTTGTCACCGGCTGAAGGTGAAAAATTGCCGTCGGAATTCGTTAGCTCTGTTATAGAAGATATCATCATTATTATGATAAATAATGAACTTAAAGAAACTGCAAATTTCAATGCAGATAAAAATAGTATAAGGTAAACGCTCCTATTACCGCCAGGTTAAGCTATGCTCTGATTACCTCTCAGAAATTAAGTACTTCTGTATTTGCTAGTGCAGCTTATTTATTTTATTTGTATTGCTATGACTGTCTTCTGCTAAATACATCAAGAATTTTTAATTTTGAGTGAATATTTTGGATAAAAAATAATTTTATGTCCGAAAACTCACTTGCCTCTATTACCGCCACATGAATTGCGGTTTTTTTCTATTACCGCCTTTGCTGCATCGAATACCGCCAACGAGATATCTAACCAACTATTCAGATACAATAAAATACTTTATTTAAAAAAAGGTTGTTTTAATACCGTATTTTTACCACTGTTAATGTAGTTAATAGATACATAAATTGGGAAGGCACTGTCTCTCAAAATACAGGTTCACCTAGTTTGAAAGACAGCGTTCCAACAAAAACTGTAAACGAACTGTTTTCAATAATCATCATTATCAACAGCCGTATGACGCCCACTGCTGGGCATAGGCCTCCCCCAAGGATCTCCACAACGATCGGTCCTGCGCTGCCCGCATCCAGCGGCTTCCCGCCACCTTCACCAGATCGTCGGTCCACCTTGTAGCAGGCCTACCCACTGAGCCTCGTCCGACACGTGGTCGCCACTCCAGAACCTTTCCGCCCCAGCGGCCATCGGTTCTCCTCGCTATGTGTCCTGCCCACTGCCACTTCAGTTTTGCAATTCTCCGAGCTATGTCGGTGACTTTAGTTCTCCTGCGGATCTCCTCATTTCTGATTCGATCAAGCAGGGAAATACCGAGCATAGCTCTCTCCATTGCCCGCTGAGCGACACCGAGCCTTCTCACGAGACCCATAGTAAGCGGCTACGTCTCACTGCCGTAGGTCATCACTGGCAACACGCGCTGGTCAAAGACTTTCGTCTTGAGACACTGGTATTTTGGACGAGAAGATATTCCGCAGCTTCCCGAACGCCGCCCATCCGAGTTGGATCCGACGAGAGATCTCTTTCTCGAAGTTGGACTTACCTAACTGGATTATTTGTCCTAGGTAAATGTACTGGTCTACAACTTCGAGTGTAACGTTTCTAACCTGAACTAGAGTGAGTGCGACATGATCGTTGGACATAATTTTTGTCTTTGCCATGTTCATGCTAAGACCCACTCGTTGGGATGCGTTACTGAGATGCTCGAGCATGGTGTTCACGTCTTCCAGAGTCTCAGCCATTAGGACTATATCATCGGCAAATCGAAGGTGCGTCAGGTACTCACCGTTGATGTTGATGCCAAATCCTTTCCAGTCCAGAAGCTTAAAAATATCCTCCAATGCAGCAGTGAACAGTTTCGTAGAGATGACATCTCCCTGTCTTACTCCTCGCTGCAGTTGGATCGGATTAGAGCTCTGGTTCTGTACTCGAACTGACATAGTGGCATTTTGGTAGAGGTCCCTTAGCTTTTCGATGTACCTATGGTCCACTTGGCACCTCTGAAGAGACTGCAACACCGCTCACGTCTCCCTTTCTCATAGTCCACAAACGCCAAGCAAAGTGGTAGATTATACTCTTTGGTCTTCTGTATAACCTGCCGCAGCATATGGATGTGGTCTATGATGCTAACTAAAGCCTTTTCGGAAACCGGCTTGTTCGGGAGGCTGGAAGTCGTCAAACCTGCAAGCGAAACGATTCGTAATGACCCTCGAAAACAACTTGTAGACATGGCTCAGAAGCGAGATAGGTCTGTATGTCTTCAGTAGGGCTTTATCACCTTTCTTGAAGAACAGGATCACCTCGCTTCCGCTCTATGCCCTCGGCGTTTTGCCCTGAAATATGACGGAATTGAAGAGCCTCTGGAGGGCTTTGAGTATTGGCGTTCCGCCCGCTCTCAGAAGTTCTCCTGTGATTCCGTCATCTCTTGCCGCTTTGCTGTTTTTGAGCTGTTTGAGGGCCATCCTAATCTCGTACAGGCTGACGTCCGGGATATCTTCAGTGTAGTGTCGGGTAAGCTTGGCTCGAGGGTCTCAAGCCATGCTTTCGCCTGATGTTTTGGAATATAGCTGTCTATAGAAACTCTCAATCTCCCTCAGGATTTCGGGAGTTGACGAAATGATTCTGTATGAGGAGTTTTCAATAAACTTTATTATTATTGTTATTTTTTTATTAAATGAATTATGACATAAACTACAGAAAAATCTTTTGGTTTCATAAATTTATATACATAATTGACGTCTGTCTCTGTCCATCCGTCTGTCTCTGTCCGTCCGTCTGTCTCTGTCTATCCGTCTGTCTCTGTCCGTCCGTCTGTCCATCCGTCTGTCTCTGTCCGTCCATCTGTCTCTGTCCATCCGTCTGTCTCTGTCTGTCCTTCTGTCTCTGTCTATCCGTCTGTCTCTGTCCGTCCGTCTGTCTCTGCCTGTCCTTCTGTCTCTGTATGTTCTTCTGTCTCTGTCCGTCCGTCTGTCCCTGTCCGTCTGTCTGTCTCTATCTGTCCGTCCGTTTCGGTCTGTCCGTCCGTCTGTCTCTATCTGTCCGTCCGTTTCGGTCTGTCCGTCCGTCTCTGTCAGTCCGAAGAATAATGCATCACCCTGTCTATAAATCATAAGAGGGAATCTATGGTGGCGGTAATAGAAACATGTATGTAATTTCTGTGTTTCAATTTCCGCCACATAAAAATTAGCCTTAAGAAAACAAATAAATATTCAAAATGAGAGCTACGTATGTAATAATCATTTTCAAAGCATATTTTAATAAATATATAAAGTATTTAAATTAGAAATTCATAATTACTTCAACTACTTGTTCATACATTTCTTAAAAAAATACGTTAACTTATATGCAGCACAGGATACTTGAATTCCACCAAATGTGTGGCGTTAATAGATTTTAATATAGTTCATGAACCATACTATAAAATAAGATGATAACATTATGAATGATTGGGCATGTTACCTTAAATAACTAAAAAATACAAATATCATACAAATATCGATCGCCGCCATAGGTGGCGGTAATAGTAACCAAACTGCAAATGTATGCTTCTATCACCGCCACATTTTAAAACTCAAATTAATCAGTTAAAACTAACACAAATGTCAAATATAGCATACTTTCTCAGTTCTTAAACGTATTAACAAGTAGTTATAATTACTAAAGTGAAGAAAAATATGTTTCATCGGACACAAAACCTTAAGAAAAAAATGTTGTATGCTTATGCATTTCAGTAGTGGCTTGTATGGAGCGCGTTGCTTGCGCGGACACTGCACACTTACAGACCAATCAAAAATTAGACTGTTGTTGCCCACGCTCAGGGGTATGTTTGTTTCATGGTCAATTAATACATGTATCTTTTGACATTTGAATCAATTTTCTATCTCAGACACAATTCAAAATATCCGCAATTTAAAAAAGGTGGCGGTAAACGATGTCGATTTTTGGGTGGCGTTAATAGGAGCGTTTACCTTAGTGGTGTTGGTGAGGTCAGAAGTAGGTACGTAAAATGCAATGGAGAACAAAAGCTATACTGACAAATGCATTGGTAGATATAATTTGCCTTTTATAATATAACCCCAATCAAGTGAATACAAGTATCAAATAAAATCAATATTTAGATGTTTTTGAAGTTTTATTTTAATCTAATAGTTTGATTAAAATTTGTCAATGTTGTATGCATGCACATTCTCTCTCTTTCCCCACATTAAACGATTGTGCTTGTGTTCATAAAGATTGTAATTATATTCGCGCCATGATTTAATGTCAAGAGTGTGAGAATCATGCGTCGGATGTGTCCAAGGACGGGAGATTTGTCGTTTTGTCGCAAACATCTGGGTTCAACTGTTGCTCTTGATTCGTTATGTTTAAGATGACCGTTGACTGTTAATTTATGAATGGTAAGCCAGACAATCATATGGGTCTGCTTCCAGCGTAGACTTTAATAAAATAATGAGGAAGTGTCCAGTAGGTATACTAATTCTGGTTCTTTCAAACAGAACAGATGGCGCTCATATCTCTTCTGGAAGTTTATTATAAATCCATCAAAACAATCCTTTTATTTCCATCACGCGCTATAATTTATGTTTTAAGAAAAATGCTACGTACAGTCAAATAATTTAGAATTGTTAATAATTTAGTAGTTTAAAATTGTAACTATACGTAATATCCTCTTGCGGCCGTGATTTCCAGAGATAATAGTTAAACAATAGGGTTTTGATTTTAAAAGGTCATTCGCTCTTACTACTATGTTATTGCATAACTTCCCTTAAATAAGTTTTATACATATTTATTTATACTTAAATAATAATACCTAGATAGGACAAAATGCGATTTATTGCTCAATCACAATACAAGTCGTATATTCTAATTACCTATGTAAATTACCTTACTTACATGAAACTTAGATATATACGTTTTGTGGTATTCATTGTGAATGCCATGTGTACGATATACAAAAAATAATTTAAGACTTGAATTTTATAACTTAACAATGGTGCTAATTCCTGCAGACGCCATCTAATTTTATTTTAAGTTATACCTGTCATTTTCTTATCCACTGAAAAAGAAAGAGACAGGTAATCGACTGGCATAAAATTTATTGAAAACACGTCAATTTTAAGCAGAAATTCAAAACAACCATCTAAAAATGTTACATCGGCCAATAACCCGACAGAGTTAAGTAGACAGCACGTCAAACGGATTACATACCAGCGAGATGCCTATTTTATTCGCCCGGGTTATTCATTCGTTTTAAAATTAACTTGTTGACAATCATCCGTTCCTTTCCTTCTCGACGGATAACAAAATGACGGATATAACTTAAAATAAAATTAGGCGGTGTCTGCAGGAATCGGGGCCATTATGCGTACTGTTGGTATACCTATTTAAATAAAAAAATAAAAATATGGACATGTTAAATATCACACCACACAACCTACCATATTAATATACCTTATTCTATGCCTAAATTGATGTAAACGCCATCTCTGTATAGTGATGCAACTAACTGTAAAAATTCCCATTAAAATAATAATTCGAGTTCTGACCATAACAAACCTTTTGTAAAGTAAAGTGTAGATACAATTATTCTACACACAATTCAAGGACTATTTTCTACCTTTCTCCTGGCCAGGTTTCCCCGGATTTTCCCCGAGATTACAGTTCGTAGCTCAGGGGTTCGTGATCCGTCATTTTGGATGGAAACGTAATTTGCGCGTTCGCACTAGACACGCATAAACGAATTACCGACGACATGCGCGCGGCTGTGTTAACCGATTTCTCGTGTCACTGTGTTTTAGAGGTAAATAGGTATAAATTATTTAGTTTAGTTGTAAGTACTGGGTTCTCTTGGAAGTTACAACAAGAAAAATAGCGTCACGCGTGTATCTCCGAAGGGTAGAGCAGAGGTGTATAGTGTATGCTAATATACCTACAACCACTCCTCGCCAGCTATCTTTAGTTCCTTTGAGTGGCGGGCCTAATGCCATAAACCTGACACAAATGTATGACCAAACATGAATTTATTTATTTATTTCAAACTCACAAAGTCAAATTCAATGGTTTAGAGCCCGCCCAGCTTTTGGGGTTCCTCGGTTAACCTAGTTCAGGCAAGTCAATTTGTTACAGCCCAGGTTATAGACGTGCTTATAATTATATTGTCATGAGGTCACATCACTAATTTAAGAGCCACGCTCTTGTCGGTGTAGCATTCTCCATTCTAATCTATCAAAGGCCAATTCTTTCACTTCCTTATAAGACACGACGTTCGCCTTCTCTTTAATCTGTTCCATGTAAGCTCTTCTTGGTGTTTTCCTTCCTCTCTTTCCTTGTAGCTTCCCTTCTATGACGTATTTATTAAATTAGTCGCGTATTTATGAGTAGTTAGTAAAGTCTAAATTAATGACGTAAAACATGAATACAAAAATATTAAGAAATACTTTTTGGCTTCTCCGTACAAAAAGAAAACACACGTTATATCGTCAATACGTTTTTGATACGTTTTTTTGTTTTTTGAGGTTTTTTTTTTATTTTACAGTCTCTGCTTACTCCGATGGGAAATAAGCGTTGTTTTTGTATGTATATCTTTATATGTATGTCTTTTGAAATGCAATAAAAATAGTGATGGCCGTTATGGGTGAGTGTGTATTTACTCAGTCCTCCAATTTCGAGACTTTTTATAAGATCTTATGGTTCCCAAAAATATGTCCACAAAAAGACAATAAATATAGGTACTTGCATAGAATAATGCCAGGCAATCTTATTAAAATCAATGTCTCGTATGTTGCAAGGCGTACAAAAATAATGGCAAATCGAATAATGGCCAGTCGATCAGACAAATCGGATTATGGCCGGGATCAGATGTCTCGAGCGCGCAGAGAAATTATTAGCAATCAGGATTATCTTTTCTCTTATTAATTGATCGGTTGTGTATTTGATTTTAGTTCTTTATTTTGAAGGTAAGGGTAGAAAATAATGTTAGGTATATTTGTTTTCAGAATATTGTTTGTCTGTGTATGTCTATTATCATCCTCATGTACGTCCAAATTACTGGTGATCACCATTCCTAATCCAGCGAATATAGAATAGAGCATATTCCGCCACGTTGCTCTAATTATCGAGTTTGGTGTTCAATGCTGAAAGCAAGGGGACGGGAAAGGCCACATTGAAGTAATTCATCTAAAAAAAACAATATTGCTATTTGACATTTGGTGACATTGCGCACTTATTTCTATATGCGCCTTTTTAACCCGCCTGATCAAAATTATTTCGTGTTATATGGAATTATTATCACTACCATAGTATAGAGAAGGTGAATTGTATGTACTTAAGTAGGTATTTTTTGTTTGAAAATAAAATCAAATACAATCCTGAATTGATCTTGAAATATGATGGCGTCATTAGACTTTCTCAAATGAACAAAACAAAAATTGTCGCTTTCTGTTCTGTTATACATATATACCTACACAAACTCAGGCCTATTTCCCACCAGGGTAAGCAGAAATTATGGAATTCCATATGCTTCGATCCTGATATACTTCTTTTGCTTGCTCCATATTCATCAATTCATTTTGTTATAGCGATTATAATTCCGTATATAAAAAGAAAATACTTGCTTGTTACATAAGTAAATGAAAGGAAACCACAGCACAGGGCATTAGATGTTTTTAAAAATATTGTAATATCATTTCAGTTATTTAGCCGCCTAATAACGGTTATTCCTATCATCTAAATAGTAAATGGTCACTAACCTCATAATAGCCTTTTTTATAAATTTCAATTACAGTTTTAAACTGTGCAAAAAAGGTTTAAAAAGTACTTAAATTATAAATGTCCGTTGGAATCTAATTGTGAAAACGGATAATGTATATTAAAAAATAGTGATATAAATAGCATAAAAATAGTGATTTCATGCAGTTGAGTGGCATAAACGTAAGTTCCTTTTATTGATATTTAAAAACAAATCCAATACTTTTTTTATATGTTACAAATACACTACAACAACAACAATTTATGTTTTAAGTACTTATTATAAACATATTGTGATGCCAATGTTAATGTGTTGTTGTGTGTATGTTTGTTGTTATTTATGTATGATTTTTTTTTTGTAAATTCGAAATGACGTTTTGGGCCCAAATCCCGAGTGACATTAGACTGTGGAAATAGCTAAAAATCTAATGGTGCGGTTTCTGCGTCCGTTATTAGGTGAATTTGTATGATCACGAATGCTGCAGGAGCCTTTTAGACGACTTATCAATATGAGGAGTTCATTGGAATTTATTAATGTTTAAAAAATAACGCTCTTTATATGTTACATCATCTGAATAGATCAACCTACTAAATAAGCCGTAAAAGTTAAAAAAAATATATTGTCGATTTAAGATAAAATAAAATAAAATAAAAATGAGAGAAGGGCGCGTGGCGCGTGCCGAGGGGCCGCGGATCGCGGTGGATTAGTGTTATGGTGTTATTGTCTGGTACCGCCGCTTACAAAGGGAGTTGGAGCGATTTTACACTTAGCCGCTTGTACTTTAAAAATATCTGGTTGACACTTGACAATATAAGTAGATAAATACTCGTATTTTAAATTTAGGCAAGGGGCTAAAACAATGAAAATATCCAGTTAAAAAACCTACGAGTCGCTGATTATGTTGATAATTTAAAAAATATTACTAAATCAAAATTATTTAAATTAACAAAACAAAAACCGACGTTATCTGTTCCTTAATAGTGATTATAATTCCATATAAAACTGGAAATTTTTGCTTGATTGGACCTCTAGATGCAAGAAAACCTCGGCACAAGATGTTATTAAAAATATTGTAATAAAATTTCAGTTATTTGGCTTCCAAATTAGATGCAGAGTAGATTCCGAGTAGATTTTTTACAAGTAGTTTTTACACGTTTTATTTTTTACCAAATTAAAACTAGGCACACTTTGTGATATTAGATTAAAAAGAAAACCACTTAGAAACGCCATTCATCATTCTACAATTCAAAAGAAAAAAAAATATATAAAAGGGAGATATGATAAAAAGAAAAAACGCCTCATCAAAGCGTGCTGGGATGAAAATTGAAAATTAATATTTCAACTGCATTTCGCATGACTTGCCTTTGTATCTGAATATCTGAATAGTCAATGGTTGGCTAGCTTTGACCAATCAGGTATTAATAGAGCGAATAATATTCTGAAGAGTATAGTTATCATTTTAGCTGCGAAACCTGGTCATTAGCCCTATTTTATATTTGAAGAAATAATGTAAATTAATAATATTATGTAAATTAATGTTTTAGAAAGAAAGAGTATATCTCTTGCCTATAGTTTCTATAAGATTGAAAATGAATATGAAATTGTATTACATTTTATCCTTTAGGTACTAAGCGTAAAACTGAAATGCTTACGTACTTATTAATTAATAGATATAGTTTATGACAACAGAAAAATATATTAAAAAGGATTTTATATGGGTACATTGTTTTTGAAATTTTAAGTAATATTAACATAAGTATCTTGCAAAGTTTGTTTGTTTAATTTGTAGTCTTGGTTATGTGTAGACGAGGATGATTGTAAGAGATTTTTTTTCTTTATTGTACCTACCTATGTAAATAGTATATAATAATTATTATTATTTGTGTCCATTGTGCTCAATAAAGTATTTTATCTATTTATTAATAAAAGTTTTATGACAACATGTAGATCACAGAAATAGCAGCAACTTATATTTAAAAATACAAAAAATACTTTAAGAAAAGGTTTTATAAGCAAATAAATCAATAAATATTTAGCGTTTACAATATTTCTTGAAATTTTAGTAGTCATGCTTCTTCTTATCGTGTGGGTTGTGAGGTGGAATACCAACCACATCAACCCTGGTGTCAGGGCCTCCAAAGGCCCCTGACATGGCTCATGTGTAGTCATGCTGATGAAAGATTACTTAACCCTCCAACTACCACCTGCCTGACTTTTCTGATATTTTGAAATATTCATTTTAATATTTTCTTCTTTAATATTTTTTACAAAAATTTAAGGCCAACTTATAATCACGATGATAAACTTAAAAGTAGGTAACATATTTGCAGTCACCGCACTATTACTGTGGTATTAATGGTCATAAAGTAAAACCGCTATATTTTTTTCCTCTTGCAAATTGCTAAATATTACCAAGCGGTCTCCATAAAAAACTCAACTTCAACAAAACTATTATAAAATTAGGCAACAGATCACTCGATGGAGGGTTGGGGCGCAATTAAGTTTCGTTTGACATCCGTATTGATTACGCGATCCGCTGGCTCGCAATACGGTGATCATTTTCAACCGCTCGCACAAATTACGACACTCAGAGGGTTAAAATTGGAACGCAATTTTTACTGAGCTCTCGAATTTAAATTTTAAGACTAACTTATTTTAAATTGAAAATTTTGTTGCCATGATATTATAAAATTGTTTACATTAAGTTAGGTAACTCTTTTATTGGAAATTTAAAACTCGCATTTTATAAGTCTGAGTGCATTAAAATATTTTAGATAGGTATAAGCAACCAATTACAAGTAGTAAAGAAAGCATTACACTTGTTGCGGGGTAAAACAAGTTTCCATGTATTTTTCGTGTTTACAATTAGCAAGAAGAAGGTCAAAGAGCTTTTGATGACAAATTTTAATAAGAACTTAAACTAAAAGTTTGTTATGTTTAGTCAATATGAATCAAAGAGCAATTTGGAGCAATTTAGAAAAATATTTCTTAAGTTCTTGAATATTTCTTACCTTTTGGCGTGACAACTCTGAAGGCGCTATTGGACACAGGTCTCGGAGAATTCTCCCGGAGGCTGCTTCCAGGAGAACCACTTCCATTCCTCACCATAGAGAAGTCCAGAGGCATGGGAGGTATAGCACTAACTTCCATTGTTAATAAAAAAATATTTTCAAAAAAAAAATTAAAGCCCTAACGCATAACGGAACTGGCTACTAAATTTTGTAAATCAAGAAGTAGAAAATTTGGAATGTTCGAAATCGGAATTCGAATTGGTCGGTCGCGGAGCGTGCGACCGGCGCGGGTTGCGAGTATGTATTAAGGCCGTCACACACTTCGCTTGCACTCAACCGGCTTTCTGTTCGCTAAAGCCGAAAATCTCTCGAATCTCCATAGTGATTTCGACCTTATCGCTATCGCCGTTTTTCTGTGGGCGTGGCGTGCAAGGCCCCGCCTCGTGCGTCCTTCGCGCCGCCATGTGCCGCGAGTGACAATCACTTTGTATAGGTAACACAATAATATGATTCGTGATGGATTTTATTGTGCTACCGATGCATTTGTTCGCGAGCAATTGGATAAAAAATATAAGAGCGCGAAGTATTAGGTTTTGTATGACGATATGTACGTGGTACATGTGTGAGTGAAGGGTTAAAATGTTTATTTTTATTTTATTTTACTCATATCAAAAGTGTTTGTACTTATAGTTACTTATTTAAAAAAAAGCATTTTATCAAGTTAGTTATAAATACACTTTTAATTACAATAGTTAATCTCTATGTAAATATTCGAGCAAGTAAAAAAAAATACTAAGTAAGAATTAAAAATATATCAAAATGTTTCTTTAAAAATAAATAATCTTGTCAAAAATATTTTTGCAACGACTACTTAAAATCATTATCCTCCTGCCTTCCTATATATTATCAGACACAGAAAAACAAAATTCGTCAAAAGATAACACAATTATCCCACAAACGATGGTGCCGGAATTAAAGCCGGGAAGCGTCACGTACCGGTATTTAAAACAATGAACGGTTCAATTTTTCACCGGTCCCCAAAAAGCGGTGGATATGCCTGCTAATCCCGCCGTGAGTGGGCAGCCCTATTCTGTAAGGGCCTTTATAGGGTTGGTCAACATTGTAAATCCTGTAAATATATTTTTATTAGATTACGTATGGTAATTTTTATTGCAATAATTTATGAATAACATTAATACCACTTTTTATTTTATTTAAGTAACTGCACTGTAGTAACTGAGTTGGGTAACACTGATTTTTTTTTATAATGTTCGTGTTTAACGCTTATGTTGTCAGGTGACGATGCGGCGAAACCTAGAATGGGAGACAGTAAAAACGCCCATTCACTAGCCTTAGTTATAATTTATCCTCAAAATATCGAATTGTTGATCCAAAATGACCAGACATTTATATTTATTTTTTTACATTTGTAATCCATTGTTACAGCCAGCAACGGGATGAATACGAATATCTACATTTTTAAATATATTTTTTTCAGGATGAATTGAAATGTAGATTATATCACGGTATGTAAGCGTGTGCGGATGCTTTTTTTAATATTTCCAGCGTAGGGTAACTGCGTTATATGTTATTTATTATCAAATATATGATCGACTATCAATATACTTCCTATCCGTAAGTGAGTTTTCGTGTATTTCATGTTTACGTGTGATTTTTTATCAAACAAGTATAATTCTTAGGTTCGATAAGGATGTTTTGTCGTAACTACTGCACCTGTGAATGATCTAGAACACTTATATGAACGGCCTACAGATGTTTCGTTACGATTTTATATGAAAAAAAAAATAAGATTTGAAATTATGTTATGGTTTCTTGGACGATTTTGATCAAAATTGTTGCCATATCGATCCTTGTAATTTTTTATGGTAAAAAATCTGTAATGTAGTAATCTAGATACGCATAAAGCTAATAGCTAACAGCACTTCGCGATCTACATACTTATATGTTGATAAATGGCGCCTATTGGAGACGAGGCTTAACACCTATAGTCACACGTCTATTTTTTTTATCGCTCCCGACATTGCTTGACTTTTTATTGTATTTTCTTACTTATCAAACTTTATTATCAACAATTCCTCAGATTTCCGGTCCACCAGAATACCCCAGTCAGAATGCTTTGCGAAAACTAATTACAGCAGCTTCGCAATGATAAAGCAAATCCGTAGTATGGCATATTTTTATTCGGGACAAAATGAAATTCTCTCTCCAACCTCTTATTGCATTTTGTACTCTACACCCTTACTTTTAACGTATACTTTTGGCAGAGTGTGGAAGTGTGTAGGTTTTTTTTGAAAAGTGCTCGACGTAAAATAATCCCGACGTAATCTCGCTGGGCAAATCCCATTATTTTGATCATCCCTGGATTGAGGTGGGTTGTTCTACTGTTGTGCTATGGGGATGTAGGTTTATATGATGATACAACTCACTTTTCTAATCCCCAATGGGGTGGATGGATCTACAAATAATCCAAAGACTGGTAACAACTTAAATAACATTAGTATAAGGTAGGTTCCAACAGTCAAATCAGTTACTTTTTACCAAACGTCAAAAAACAAAATTAATTATTGGCTCTCCACCTTGGTGTCCTAGTGATATTTATAGTCTTGTCTTGATATTGGATTTTCCAAAAGCTGATTTTGTACCTACAAAAATATACATACCTACCTACTTATATTAACTGGCACCGTTAAACCACAGCAGGTTTGTGTCGATGCAATAGATCGACCTTTATTTTCATTCAAGGTTTTTAGTTTTACCAATCTATCCATTGCTGACCATTGATTTGATAGAAATTGTGATTCCTCCCTCGATTTTAAGGATTTAGTCGTAAAAGAGTGCGCGGGCAGAATTCGTTACGTGGATAAAATCTTGTTTTTGATTGCGCATCTCTCTGCGAAAGATAACGACGGTTATTTAATATGGCCGAAATAAACACTATGTCCAACGACATAGGTCATTTAAATTGGTCAAAATAAACACTATGTCGAACAACAAAGGTCATTTAATATGGCCGAAATAAACACTTAGATAAGTCGAACGACGAAGGTCATTTTAATTGGCCAAAATAAACACTATGCCGAACAACAAAGATCATTTAATATGGCCGAAAAAAACATTATGTCCAACGACAAAGGACATTTAAATTGGTCATAATAAACACTATGCTGAACAACAAAGGTCATTTAATATGGCCGATATAAAGACTTAGATAAGTCGAACGACGAAGGTCATTTTAATTGGTCAAAATAAACACTATGCCGAACAACAAAGGTCATTTAATATGGCTGATATAAAGACTTAGATAAGTCGAACGACGAAGGTCATTTTAATTGGTCAAAATAAACACTATGCCGAACAACTAAGGTCAATTAATATGGCCGATATAAAGACTTAGATAAGTCGAACGACGAAGGTCATTTTAATTGGTCAAAATAAACACTATGCCGAACAACAAAGATCATTTAATATGGCCGAAATAAACACTATGTCCAACGACAAAGGTCATTTAAATTTATCATAATAAACACTATGCTGAACAACAAAGGTTATTTAATATGGTCGAAATATCGAACAACGAAGGTTGATATGGCCCTCTCCCTAACATGATGGATGACGTGCTGGTAAGTAATCTGTTCATACGTTTATTACGTTTATATATTAGTCCTAAGGTGAGGACTTGGTTAACTCCATCAACGTAAACAAGGTGGGAAATTCATTTGCCTTATATAATATAATGCTGAAGGCATGCTAAAAGTAGATGTTTTAAGTTTTTGTACATCTGAGAACAGACAATTTTATTTAAAAAAAAGTTCATCTCCCTAGCAATATCCCGTGTTCACCGGGTCCGCTTACCTGACCTGAAGATTTGAGAGGCTAGGTTTCTTACTGACGCGACTGTCTGACCTTCCAATCAAACCCGCGAAGGGAAAAACCGCCCAAAATCTCCGAAACGCACTTCTCGGATATGTGGCTTTCCTCACGATGTTTTCCTTCGCCGCTTAACAAGTGATAACCATTTATGATGCAAACATGAATTCGAAAAACGATTTCGAAAATCATAGGTTTAGGCCCATGCTGGATTCGAACCTGCGGCCTTACAGTGAGAGTGAAACGTCCTTACAACTGGGCTACCACGGCTGGAAAAAAGTTAAAAAAGTTATTTTAATAAAATATTAAACACAAAATGAACCCCATCGGCACTCAAGCCTCGCACAATCCCACTTATTTTAATGACCTCTAAAATTTGAGATCTAAGGTCATTTGCACACAAACGCTCTGTGCATAAGCTCAGCTATAAACGCAAAACACTTATTAACCCTCACAGTTTTGAATTAAGAACGAGGTTTTCCAACTAAGGGTGGAATTGACACGGTGTTTTTGGATTTTTCTGCTTGAGTTAAAATATGCTCTGTATAAAATATGATCATGTTATTTTTCTGTCTTTTTTTTTATTTGAAATAGGCGTTAGTAATTATAGGTAGATTAAAAATGTTACAGGACATGGTTTCATAAAATGTATATTTTTGTAACGTTTAATATTATGACGGGCCTTAACCAAGACGCTTTAAGACAGTCGATGGTGACAGTTATAAAAAAATTGAATTGACATAAAGCAGGGGTGGTCAACATGATTAGACCCAAGTTCTCTTGTTTACTCACCAAACCCTGTGCGATACTACATTATCATGTAGTATTTTTTTTATTTTATCAAGAAACAAAAATGTGCGTGCAGAAGTTGGTGATTACGCTGCGCATCTGGTCTACGTCATCATTACTAATTTAAGAGCCAAGTTCTTGTCGGTGTAGCATTCTCCATACTACTTTTTAGGGAAAAATAGGGCAGTGGTTTCCCTCTTGGTAGTTTATTTCAGAGTAGTTTATTTCAAAGCCGTACTAGGACTCCTGTCCTCCGCCTCTGAATAGTAGTCTGGTCTTCGTAGGTATTTATATTTTTTGCCTTGCCACTATCGACAGGACCAACAGTTCCGCCGCCATCGACCGGTTGGCCACTCCTGACATAAAGTAACATGCCAATCCCGTATATTTTTGTCCCTTTCACTGTCGATTGTAATAATCGTTTGCAACTTGACTAACCCCCCTTGTAATTAAACTACTGAATCAGAAATGATTTTACCCAAAAATAGGATCTTGTAGACTGACAAAGGGTTATATCTGTCAAAAACAGTGGCGGATTTACCAGTAGGCTGAGTAGGCTGAAGCCTAGGGCGGCAGATTTTAGGGGGCGGCAAATTTGGCCCAAATTTTTTTTTGTCTTACAGAAGTAAAATAATAGATATTATACCTATACACAAAGAAACAAGTGACAAGAGTTATAACATTTTAGTAATGCACAGTATACTGAACATTCTTACGTCTGTACGGGCTTCAACCGAACATATTTTGCTAACTTTGCGCCGTGTTTTTGGTAGCGCTTTGCACTCGACTATAATTAGTATCGAATTTCAGAGGTCAGTAGGGGCGGCAAAATTTGAATAGCCTACTGGCGGCAAATTTGTAAATCCGCCACTGGTCAAAAACTGTATAAATTCTTATCAAAACGATAAAAAATATTTAGTTTTTTTTTCTCTAAGGCGTATTCGTTTGCCTTTTACGCAGACACAGTGTTTATTTTGATCTTTTAGTATGGCAACACAGAAGGTTCGCGCGGGCAGTGTTGCGCACTTCCATTATGCCGGGTTAATTAATACAAAACATTAAGATTGAAGCCACTACACTAGCGGTTCCTATAATATGAGTACATCATTGAACAAAAAAGAACAAACAAAGTCGACACACTTTTTAAGAGGCTTCAAGATTCCTCTTGCATTACTTATTTAGGTCATTTTATTATCTATCATTTTTTTAAATATAATAATGAGTGAAAAATCTAACTCGCTTTAATTAATTTTCAGTCGGAACGTAGACCTCGATCTGACACAATGTAAAATCTATTGTAACTGATATCTCGATAGATTAGAGGTTAAAACAATGTAACAAGGAAATAAATTAACACGTAAGCTTGGCTAAGCTTTAGCTTAGTTAATACGGTAAAATCTAATTACCTAGCTAGTTATGTTTTTCTTTTTATCTAATGTTACAGTCTGTTAAATGTAGGAACTGACGAAATAAGTCTAAAAGCTGTCGTCACATTTTTAGCGTGACGGGGTGCTAGTACGACGCCAGAAGGCACTAATAGACTTACCTTTTGAATTGTAGGAGAGACGTCACGCTGCGGGCTTTTGTTGTCGCGCAACGAGTGTGACGAAAAGCTTTATGTAATGTCCCGGGACATCAACAACGAAATCCTGGAAAGAAAATAAATATTTTATTGAAAACCTTAACTTATTGCATCGCTCCCTTTCTAGCCCAACAATTAACCTGAACTCGTTACTACAAGCAGGTAGTTTGCTCTCAAAAATCATTTGGCCTCTGCTATGTTTAACATAATTACCCGTCCGTAAAATTTACTTTTAATCCACAGTCAAAATTTTATTTCATCTACTTAGTTTGAACTCAAGCGGTTACAGCGCTGAGAGAGGCTTAATAAAGAAATATATTTTGTAACTATTAAAAATAATTCAACCCTGAGAAGGCTGAAAATCATTCAGCGTTGCCGAGAACACTTTGCCAAAATGCATTTCGCTTTCCATAATGGCACATAATTAATAAAAATGTATGGGTTTGACATAAAACTCGCAAAATATTGCCTGATTGTCTTATGTTAATCCCATACATTTTCACAATAAGTACAACTTAGTCAAATGAGATACTTTTTACAAGTCGTCAAACCGAAACTTTGCTTCAAAATATATCTAAGTACTGCAAGTACTTATTTGTGACGTTACCAAACGACGTACTAATATATTACTTCATACATACATTAAATACATAAAATCACGCCTATTTCCTACTGAGGTAAGCAAAACAAAATCGTAAAAATAAATAAAAAAAAGTGATTTATTATGTTAGACTGCCTTCTATTTGTAGATCAGCATTTTATAATTTTATCTATGATCTACTGAGTCATTTAAAAATACACCTTCAATCTACATGCTCTCGTCTATATCATTACATAATATATACGCCTTTATTGTCAGGCTTTATCATCAAAATATTTCATAAACTGCCTATATACGTCCCACTTCTGGGCACAGGCCTCCCCTCAATCAACTGGAGGGGGATATGGAGCATACTCCACCACGCTGCTCCACTGCGGGTTGGTGGAGGTGTTTTTACGGCTAATAGCCGGGATCAACGGCTTAACGTGCCCTCCGAAGCACGGAATCATCTTACTTTTTCGGACAATCAGGACAGTCTCACAAAGTGATTTCGACCATGTCCCCATCGGGAATCGAACCCGGACCTCCAGATCGTGAGCCTAACGCTCTAACCACTAGACCACGGAGGCTGTTGTATGTCAAAATATTTAGCATAATATAAATGTCTTAACGACCTCTGTGGTATAGTAGTTGAGCGTTGGGCTTACGATCCGGAGTGGACATATCACAAAAATCTCTTTGTGATCCCTAGTTTGGTTAGGACGTTACAAGCTGATCACCTAATTGTCCGAAGGTAAGACGACCCGTGCTTCGGAAGGCACGTGAAGCTGTTGGTCCCGGTTACAATTTATAAGAACGTAAAGTAGTCGTTACGTGAGCCAAGTCAGGGGCCTTTGGGGGCTCAATAATGACCCTGTTCTAGGGTTGATGAAGTTAGTAATCCACCTCACAACCCACACGATAGAAGATCAAAATATTTAATCAAAGAAAGTCTTAGAAAAAAATCGTATAAGTAAGTTCCTACCTACCTACTTACTTAAATCATAATACACAATCATTGCCATTTCAGATCTACCGTTTAATTGATTTTTAATGTAAGTACCTACATGCATTAAGATTTTTGCTACTGATTGAAAAAACTCCAAACATATCATATTATCAAAGAAAATGTATAACTTTATCGATCAACGATTAATTGCACCAATGTATCACTACGATCCGAAAACAAACAGGCGACATAAATAAAACTGTAGAAAATATAATAAGATATTAAAACACTCGAATAAAGTGTTTTTTTTTTTGTAACCTCACTTACTTGCCGCATATGCATTTACTACATTGCCAGATCGAAAAAAAAGTTAAACAGAACTTCATAAAAAGTAAAAAAGCCTATTAAAATTATGATGTGAAAACTTTTTAAAGAAGTCGATTTATAAATTATTAAAAATAAAATAATCTAAAGATCTGATACATTATTATACCCTATAATGTAAATAGGAAACAATGTTTTTGAAAAAATGCAGAGCATAACTCAGTAAAAACCGCACGTAAAATAAATTAGTTCTCGAAAATAATCTTTATATTTATATTAACAGACTACTGATTGCAAATCATCTCAAACTTTTAAAATTCGAACACCAATGTTCTAAAACATAAAAAGTTTTTGAATCTTTAGCTTTTTAAATTAAGTAAGTACTTTTCAAAAAAGAGAATTCCACCAAGGAGTCTTTACTTTTTACGTTTAAAGCATCACAACCGCTGAAGGGTTGCCCCTTGTGGTATTTACGGGGTAAAATTAGAGTTAAAATAAATACCAGGGGCCCAAAACAATTTGCATCTAGATGTGACATTAGAAGGGGCTGTATCTTTTTGCGCTGACCGCCAGTCAAATTACAGAACGCGTTTGCGAAACGCAAAAAGTAAGGTTAATTAAACGCGGGAAATTCAATTCAGTTACGAGTTTATCTACTTGAGAAGTTTTAGCTGATTATTTTTTGAAAGATGAATTTGTTTAAGTACTGAGTTACGTAATTCCACTTTGATGATGATAATGGTACCACCAATCCGCACTGGGCCCGCGTGGTGGTTTAAGGCCCGATCTCCCTATCCATCCATAGGGAAGGCCCGTGCCCCAGCTGTGGGGACGTTAATGGGCAGGTGATGATGATGATGATGATAATGGATCTATGAAAGATACTTACTTGAAATAAACATAACTACCGCTAAAGGATGGGGGGGGGGGGCTCGTATATCTGTCTCACTCGCACTTATGCAGTAGGTGGTATCTTGTCTTCAACTCAAATAATAAAAATAATACATATTCAAATTTTACTAACCCAATTCCTACTGACAAAAAAAAAATGCAGACGTTAAAAAACTAACCGAAATGCACAAAAGAATAAAATATAGAACGACAATATTAAAATCCCATTAGTCCCGTTTTTTCCAGTGTCCCAACAAAGTCCTAAGTAATTAGCTAGTCTAGATACCCTACTAGGGTAAATGACCTAAAAGGCGACATATGACAACTCCCACACTTCCTCCACACTTGCGACTTAGTTCTTATGCCAATTATTATTTAACATGTGCATCATTTTTATTACTTTAGCTTTTATCAAGAGGATGTTGAGAATAAAAAGTGCGGACATTTTTAAAATGAATAAAGATTTATTTCGTGAGTTATGTTTGTAAGTCTGGGTTAAAAAGATTGGCTGATGTTTAGGGCGGTACGGCTCATGACGTTTGTCTGATAGAAAGCTCAGTAAGGTGTGAGTATTTAGGGCTTTTTGGCGGGAAACGGGAACGGGACAGTTGCTTTCTTCATTGAATAATCTAAATAATTGATACGAAGTGGTGTTTTATGGTTAATGATCGCATTAAGTTAGTCGGAAGACATTCGCGAGTGTTATTATATAGAAGTATTCAATAAACAAAGTGTATCTGCCTATTTTCGCTTCGTGCCAGGACGCCGCTTCATAACTCGAAAGTTTATGCGGACTTTTGAGTTAATTCGTTTGGGGTTCGGAGTAGGAGTCTACTCCGAGGGTGGGGGCTTAGGTTTCATCATCATCATCTTTCATCAATCATCAAGAAAAAAAATACGTAAGACATGGCTGTATGGGCATAGTTCCCTTTGCCTTACCCTTCGGGGAAAACCAAAACAAAAAAAAAAATTGTGAGTATTTAGTTCATCTTGCGATAGACTAGCACCTCTTGGCTAGCATTATCTCCCTAGCAATATCCCGTTTTTCACAGGGTCCGCTTACCTAACCTTAAGATTTGATAGGTCCGGTTTTTTACAGAAACGACTGCCTTTCTCATCTTCCAACCAGCGAAAGAAAAACTAGGTTCCAGGTTAGGTCCCCAATATAGGTTAGGTCACATATCTCCGAAAATGCATTTCTCGGAAACGTGGGTTTCCTCACAATGTTTCGTTCACCGCTGAGCACCTGATAATCGTTTATAATCCAAACATGAATTCGAAAACCACTTCGACAATCATTGGTTTAGTGTCGGATTCGAACCTGCGACCTCAAAGTAAGAGGCAAGCGTTCTAACAATATATAAATCAATACATCAGTAATAGTAACCGGGACCAACGGCTTAACTTGCCTTCTGAAGCACGGATCATCTTACTTACTTTTTGAACAATCAGCCTGTAACTTAACCCAGTTTAGTAAAGTGACAATTATTATAGGTAAATAAGGACAGGATTTTTTTGAAAGTTATAATAATTATGTATCCCGTTGCAACACGTTTAACAAAAACTGTCAAGTTCCGGTATAATAATTATAATTGCTGGGTGGTCAGAGGAGCTCGGTGGCGAAGTAGTAAACGCGCTCGGTCTGCGATTGTTGAAGTTAAGCAACTTTCGCAAAGGCCGGTCATAGGATGGGTGACCACAAAAAAAAGTTTTCACCTTGAGCTCCTCCGCGCTTCGGAAGGTACGTTAAGCCGTTGGTCCCGGCTGCATTAGCAGTCTTTAATAACCATCAATCCGCACTGGGCCCGCGTGATGGTTTAAGGCCCGTTCTCCTTATCTATCCATAGGGAAGGCCTGTGCCCGAGCAGTGGGGACGTTAATGGGCTGATGATGATGAAATATAATTGACCCTGAGCCGGAATTTGCACACCACTTTTTATTTTATTATCTATACCATCTTGACTTTGTATCAAAAGTGGCTCGTAATTCGTCTTACCCTCTCTTCATAAGGCATAACCACATCGTCACTCTAAAAAGTCTAATAAGTTTCATTCACAAAAAAATCTGAAACCACACATGTGAATAACTGGCAAATATTATATCTCAATTATTATTGTAAGTTACATAACTGAAAGATTCGCGTCTGTCTGTCTGTCCATGATCTAACACATGTTAGTTTGTTAATGATCTAAGCGAGACGCATGTTTCACACTATAGTGAGTGCTATAGTATAGTCAGTGTGGATTTGCAGATGGATCATTGCTTTTAAAGTGTTTAGACACGGCATAATTAGTTTTGCTGTAGGTAATTACAGCCTCTGTAAGCCTCTGCAAAAAGGCAAGAATTCTCGATCAAATTCAAAAATATCTTTATGCAGTAGGTAACATAGTTACACTATGAATCGTCAATTTCTACATTGCGATCGTCTCATCTGCCTAAAACTACTACAGCTTCTCACAATCTGAATAGCCGGGGAAAAGAAGCTGCAAGAAAACCTGGGCACAGGGCCATAAACGTCTGTTAAAAAAAGAAACATAAAATATTGTTATACAATTTGGTAATTTGGATCTTTGGAGACTCATTATGATTTTGCTGAATGAATGGTGCTGCATACCTGTAACCGGTTCTTCTGCATCTTATTATTCAACTCAATTGGGTCGTGTACTAGGTTCAAGATAAATTATGAAATTCTGATTACTAAATAAAGATAGATCTAAAACTAACGAAAAACATTTTCTTTTTTTCTATTTAAGTAACTTATTTATGAATTTTAATCAAGAAAAACGAAATAATAAGTACGACATTTTATCACGTTTTTCTATGACGTCACAGTGTGCTTTTTCATACAAATTCCATGGTAATTTCGCGTTTAGTAAAAAGTAACTGATATGATAGTTGGAAACTAACCTATGGAAGATTTCGCCAACTAACATTTCATAGGGTCAGAACTCAACACTAAACGAATAAATGGAAAAACATCGAAAACTTCAGAAGTAATGCCATAGAGAAGTGTGTCAGGATTGAAGCAAATGGAATTCTATAGTCTCTGCTTACCCCGGTGGGAAATAGGCGTGAGTTTATGTAATGCCATCTACTGACACAACGTTACCTAGCTGACTGAAACGCATCACCTTAATATACTTTATTTCACCAATATAAAATAAAATATTTCCAAAGTTACATGGCAATGACTTAAAGTACTTCTTCAATGTTTATTTAATACAGCTGTTCGTATTTCGAAAAGTAAATAAATCAATAAGTTTAGTAAAAACATTTTCTTGGAAAATGTTATTTGCGGCCTTGTATAGTATAGAACGTCTACCATATTTATAGGTCTAAGTCAGTGTTATTAAAATGGAACTGAATGAACCACAATATGGTAGCCACACACCGCACTCATAGGACACATTTTGCAATAAGAAAACTGCTAATATAAGTACGTTAGTTTGAATTAACATTGTTGAAATGGGCTTGGTTAATAATGACATTGACATAAAAATGAACATAAAAAAAATAATGATGATTTTAATGATTTGTCTAAGATTAAAATAGACAGCGATAGACGAATACAGGGGCGGAAGGCAAAAGGGAAACCACTGCCCTATTTTTCCCTAAAAAGTTGCATGGATAATGCTACACTGACAAGAGCATGGCTCTTAAATTAGTGATGAGACGAATATACAGAAAAAAAAATCAGTTTGCGTCTAAAATCAACAAAAAAAAACAGTTCGTTCCTATCTCGATAGATAAATTTTCTAAGTATTAAGGTTTAAACATGATATAATTGTATTGGGAACCGCCATATTCAAAAAATGGCGCCTTTTAATAAATAGAGATAGCAATACGGCGGCGTGAGTGGCAAAGATACAAGGTGACAAAGTTGAAATTCAGGTCAAAATCTACAAAATCAGTAATATTCAAAACTTCCGGTAAACTTTCCGGGCAAAACTACCCAATGAATGACATAGGGACCCTTAAAAAATATATCTAAAGGTGATGGGAGTATACCATTGGGTGTACTCTGATACTAATCAGCTGAACACTAATTTTTTTATTGACGTGACTTATTGTGGATTTACCGCAGATGGCATTAACTACTTGGCCGGACAAATCTTAACACTCAAAATTCAAGAAATAAATTTATAGTAATTCAACAATTAAAACCGACACAACAACTTAAAGTTTACATAACCCACAAATCATCACTCACGCGCACTTGACTCGTCAATTATAACAAAAATAACACAAATTATTCAACGGAAGTCCAACACATGGGGACCCAGACGTACAATGTGCGCGAACGCATGATTTCATTCATTAATGTTGGCATTACACGCTTAGGACACGTTTCAGTTTTATATGAACGGATGTTGGTTTTTTCAATGAAGATTATTTTATATACTAGCACTTATTTTTAAGGTTAGGTTCATCGATAATTCTTTATTTAGGAGGTTATGTTATGGTAAGTGGGTTTGTGTTCTCACTGTTCGATAATTAATTATATTCCTATACTTATACTTTCTCAACAGACCACTTCACTAATTTCACTTTAAGAATTATATAGTTCTTGTATTAACTTATCTTTTACTGTAAGCTTTATCGTATTGTTTTCAAAACTGAATAAAACTTGTACCATTACGACTCTCTTACACTTGTAAAAATGTACCATTACGACTCTCTTACACTTGTAAAAATGTACCATTGCGACTCTCTTACTCTTGTAAAAATACCATTACGACTCTCTTACACTTGTAAAAATGTACCATTACGACTCTCTTACACTTGTAAAAATTTACCACTATGACTCTCCTACACTTGTTTATAGACAAACGGGTACTAAACAACTGAAAAAAAGTTTTTTTAATCGTCACGATAGTAGGTAAGATAGTTATATTGATTTAGATGTTCAGTTGTGTTTTTGAAGAGACATTTTTAAAAACTGATATTCAGGTCTAACACTTCAAAATATTTCGACAATTTCGACATACGTTAAGAGAAATGTACACAGTGTGTTGAAAAAAAACTTATAAATAAAAAAGTTGACGAGATTTTCACTTAATTTCGATGAAAGAATATTCAATTTACAATTAATAAAATCAAGCATTTTATACATACATAAACTCACGCCTATTTCCCACCGGGGTAAGCAAAGACTTTTGCTTCTTTTTTTTTTTTTGACGTGACTTATTGTAGATTTGCCGCAGATGGCATTAACTACTTGGCCGGACAAATGGGGAGCGCTGAAGGCTCTCACCCGGTACAACGTTTAAGACAACATGCCTGAGGGTGCCCAGTTGGGCGCGAACCTCGGCTCAGGGCGTCGTCTGAGAGGAAAAATATTTGAAAGAATTAATCGACCCTAGTGGGTCGATAGCGATAAGCGCTGAATGAGGGAAAAAGACTTTTGCTTCGATCCTAATACATTGTTTTAATTTTTATCCTTATTACCTAACATTTTATCTATTTAAACAATCCCAAAACGCCGCCATATTTGTCAACGTAGTGCTAATCAAAATCAGGTAAGCAGATACGAGTACCTAATATTGTTATCATTATCAATTTAGATAATGCACAGCAGTACATAATACATAAATGCGTGGGTATTACATAAAGCGATGCAACTTCAGGTGCGATAATTTTATCTGATAACAACGTAAATCGATATTTTGATATTAATTATTCGGAAGAAAAATACAGATAACGTCATGAATGTTAGTTAGATTACATAAACAGCCTATATACGTCCCACTGCTGGGCCTATGCCTCTCCTCAATCAACCGGAGGGGGTTAGTTAGATAAGATGTAGGTATTTGGTCTAATTTTTAGGGTTCTTTACCAGAGTTCTACTGTTACCAAGTCAGAATAGTCGTTACGTGAGCCATGTCAGGGGTCTTTGGCGGCTCAATAATAACCCTGACACCAGGGTTGATGAGGTTGGTAATTCACCTCACAACCCACACGATAGAAGAAGAGAAGACCAAGTCAGAATCAGAATCATTTATCCAACGTAATTATCATAGATAAACTTGTTGAAGGTCAATTTAACATTTTTGAATCTACATCATTTCACATAGTGTTATGGCTGAGGAGAAGAAATGACAAAAAACTGCAACAGCAACACATCTTTTAAATCAATGTAGGTAAACATTACAAGTAATTTTTATCATTTAGGTAATCATTTATCTTATAATAAGCTTTTTTACATAAAGTAAGCTTTACATGACCTTTAAAATTATTTTATTGCAAAACGGTTACATAACCCCAAAAAAGATGAATTTAATTTACTTAGTCTAGAATTTTCGTTACCAAGTCAACGTTGTTTGTCTGTTTGTTTTACTTTTAAAGAGCTCTGTTTTGAACCACATAGGTATTAGATAGCCAATTGCAGTTCATTACTAAAAAGAATATAATTATAATTACTTTAAAAAATAGTGGCTAAAACCTACCATCCTGTACATCGCAAAAAGACGGTCGCGTATTTTTTAATCTGTATTTGCGAATGTCAATCGATCATAGTACCACCAACCAGAGGCGTGCGGCATCTATTGATTTACAAAGTGATAAGTTCGGTTTCGATCGATAAGTGATCTAGATCATCTGATAATGAGTCTTATCGTGTTAAGTATGAGAGAACTGTGTCAGGAGTCCGCTTCTTTTATTAACGACCATTTTTTTCTGTTCAGTTTATTTTTTGTTAGTCGGTAAGTCATTTACTAGGAGTTAGTAGGATCTTAATTAAATGTACATTCAGGGAATTCATTAATTCTTAATTTGATTTTTTTTTCTTCTTACATTTATTTCCGTTTTCTGACCTAAAACACATAATTTTAAGGAATTCGGTTTTATTTTAATAATACCTTCTCAAAACAATAAAATATCAGAACAAATATTTTGGCCTTTACCAGAAAACAACGTTATTACTTGTCTGGTTAACAAAATGAATGCAAAGTGATGCAAATAAAAATTCGCTCGCTTCACAGGAATCCTTATCCTAAACTAATGCTTAAAACTTCAGTCAAGCGAAAACTTAACAGATTGTCTAATAGGTACACTAACTACAGTGTAAACGCAACAAAACATTATATTTTAAAAATCGAACCCCACAACGCAACCAGCCAGCATTGACATCAAAAAGAACAAATTCAATTAAACCGTCATCAATAAACAATGTTAAGATACGAATCGGGCCCAGTGGTCCGGTCAAATTAGAAACGGGAGCAAAAAAAAAAATAAAAAAATATTCAATAACCCTCAGTGGGCACCGATCGGCAATATCAATGACGTTTAACCCTAAACATAATCGAGTCTGAATCGAAACTACCTTGGGGACGTAGGGACGTTGCGTAAAATTGCAGAGTATTTTTTGCAATAAAATTCTGGGTAGGGTTGTGATGCGCTGATTGCCTCATTTGAATTTGGAATCGGTGATTCATTAGTTAAAGCTCCGTATTTCGTCTATCTATAGAACTTTAACTATAAAGTTACATACTACACGAATAATTCACTTAATTTGTCTTTATAAAACTACATTTTACTAATATATTTAATTTGAATGCAAGATACACTCTTACTCGAATCATACACTTTTACTTTTGTATACATACAATTTATTTCAGCTTTTACTTCAGTTATACATACAATTTAATATAATTATTAGTAATAATAGAAAATTATTTTTTTTATTTTCTCACTTAATAAACTCTAATAACTGAAAAGATTAACGGAACCACCGTAATACTGGATTAAAGAATTTTATAGTTGAACAAAATAAATACGTTACTTTAATGTGAATGTGATTCTTTTCTATTCGATCGCAAATATTTGTTTCCAGTTATTGACTATTTGTCAACGTTTAAAAAGGTCAAACAACTTTCCTCCTCGAATGAGTCGACTCAGCGACTCAATCCCGAAAAATATAGGTACCCATTTCTAAACTCCACCCTTACTTTAAAGTAGAGGGTCGCCCCCAGCGTTTAGGGTTACGAATTACGCAACAGTGGCGCCCCCCACATGTTGACAGTTTCCAAGTGATTGTTCAGTGTAAATAGGGATAATACCTATTGTTGGGATGAAGGATTTCTGGCCTAAAGTAAACATTTTAGGTGCGTTATGCGTGAATAGGAATGTTAACAACCTGCTAATTTTTTTTTAAATGAAACTTTTTGGATATTAGAGAGTAGTTTGGTGTTGGCGTTTGTTTTTTTTTTAGTTTTTTCGTCATCTCTTTAGCTGTTGTTCCGGAGTCTGTTTACCCAGTCTGAAGATTTGACTGGTCTGATTTTTTACAAAAGCGATGATGTCTGACCTTCCAGCCCGATGTTAGAAAAACCAGCCGAATACAGATTAGGTCACACACAACCTGTGTGCCGGTGGTTACAACACTTACCTCTAAAACGCATTTCTCGGATATGTAAGTGAAACTTAGGTTTCCTCACTAAGTTTTCCTTCACCGTCGACCACATAATAATCATTTATGCTCTAAAGATTCCATTGGGTCAGTGATGGGATTCGAACCTGTAATCTCACTGTGAAAGACAAGCGTTCTTCTAACTGAGCTAACACAGGGGTCTCGTCGTTGATTCTATCTACAGTTGGTTTATTTTATACAAAAAAAATATAAAAAAACGAGTACCCAACCACATGATCAGTACTTACACAGATTATTCGATTTTTAAATTAACTGAACGTGTTATGGCTAAGGAGAAGAAACTTCACGAGTCAATTCCACACACTCTATTCCATCTAAGGATAAATAGACGTCGGCAGGCATTTCATCCTTATGTTGTGGATATACCACCAATCCGCACAAAACGTTTTGCCTCTTCCTTTTTGATGCGAACGGCAAAGGACTGGAACTGTCTGCCGTCGTCTGTTTTTTCAACTCGTTATAATCTGGGAGTCTTCAAGGCTAGAGTGAATAGGCATTTGCTAAGTAACCGTGATCCGCCCTAGACTACATTATCACTTACCAACAGATGAGATTGTGGTCATACGCGAGCGTAGTTTGTTTTAAAAAAAGGCGCAAGGTTTGTGGAGTCACAAACAGAATTGCTCAGGGCCGCTTCCAGTTTCGTGAATGAAACAGATCTATATACCTTTCTCATCGCTCCAAACCCAATACCGGTTAACCCTTGCGGCGTATTCTCAACCACCCTCGCTTGTCGCCTAAAAGAGCCATAATTGATAAGTAAAGGAAAAGAAGAACCACCTTATACATATTTATGAGCCGTCAAATTTGTACGGGACCCTGCGAACGGGAACACTTGCCGTCTCATTATGTTTTTAGGGTTCCTTGTTATTGCCGCTTTGATGTTTGAACAGAAATCGTTGGGATTTTCTTTAGTTCACTTGATTTTGCTGTTTGAGATGGTAAATTACAGATGAACGGTTGCTAGTTGAAAATATTTTTCTTTCTTTGAAAGGGTTTAATGGAAGACGTATTTATTTATTTACTTTGAGGCTTTATTTTTGCAGCATGCATAATATATTAAGTTATGATTCTTTTAGTTATATTTGAATGTATTGTACCGACCGAAAGAATATATTTCTGCTGCAAAAAAATACAAAGTTACTTGTCAATCTTGAATGAACGTAGATATACTATATCTATTTTCATAAAACATCAAAAAGAAGGATCTTCATTCCAGACACAATAAATACCTAGTTAAACATAAGGTTTGTGTTTTAAAAGAACTTTGGGCCCTAAGATATATTTTTTTTATTATTTCTTGACGTAACGACACAACGTTACCTAGCTGACTGAAACGCATCACCTTAATACACTTTATTTCACCAAAATAAAATAAAATATTTACAAAAGTTACATGGCAAATGGCAATAACTTAAAGTACTTCTTCAATGTACTTATAATACATTTGTTCGTATTCCTAAAAGTACTTATATAAAACAATATGTTATTAGCAAAAACGTTTTCTTGGAAAATTTTATTTGCGGCCCTGTATAGTATAGATTTTTTTTTTTGACGTGACTTATTGTAGATTTGCCGCAAATGACATTAACTACTTGGCCGGACAAATAGGGAGCGCTGCGGGCTCTCAACCGGTACAAAATGTTGGGCGCGAACCTCGGCACAGGGCGTCTTAAGTATTTGAAAACCCTAAGATTAAGATCATTTAAGTATTACGAAAACAAATATCGAAGTTTACCAGACAAAGATAGAAAATTTAAATAAAACACTCACTTTTTCTCGCAATAAACAAAATCTACTTACAAGGCAGCGGTGCGTCCTCAACCATAAACAGCAAGTTTATGAACGAACTCGCGACACTTACAACTCTCTTTATGACAATAATCCGTTTCTAAACGTTTCTTAAATTGTTCCGCAGCATTGTGTATTCATTTCTGAACGTTTCTTAAATTCTTTTGCAGCTTTTGTGAAGTCGTTCGTGTAATCCCTCGCAGTTTCAGAACGCGCGTAAGGTTGCAAAAATGATTTTGTATTTCAAAACAGCTGAATTTAGAAAACATGTTTATTTTTCTTAAATAAAATATCCGTTTAGACAACGTTAAATCGAAAAAAATTGACGCGGTCAATGCCTTGGAAATATTTATTTCTATTTTCAAATTATCCCTCGTAATTAATAACAAATTAACTATTTAATTTTTTTTTTTTGACGTGACTTATTGTAGATTTGCCGCAAATGGCATTAACTACTTGGCCGGACAAATGGGGAGCGCTGAAGGCTCTCACCCGGTACAACCTTTAAGACAACAGGCCTGAGGGTGCCCAGTTGGGCGCGAACCTCGGCTCAGGGCGTCGTCTGAGATGAAAAATATTTGAAAGAATTAATCGACCCTAGTGGGTCGATAGCGATAAGCGCTGAATGAGGGAAATCGTCGACCACGCCGGCGGGGTCGGTATCGGGGTCCTGAAGTGTTTGGTGTCGCGAGCTGATTGGCTGCCTCTATGGCTAAGGTAATCGGGTCGTCGGGATCGTATATTACGTCCTTCGGACGCCGATACTTTTCAGTACCGTCCCTAAGCGGGATGTATTCGGAAGCCGCAACTACCAGGGGATTTGGGTGGTGCGGAGCAGAATCGAAAAAACGTTTGGAAGCTAATTTGAGCCATTGGGCAATGGTTGGCAGACCTAGGTCAATGTGCAGATTTTCATTGCGAAGGAACCACGGAGCTCCCGTGGCTTTCCGCATGAAACGATTTTGTATTACCTGTAGACGGTGAATTTGAGAGGGGCTCGCGTGAGCGAAAACTACCCCTGCATAGGTCATGATTGGACGGATGCAAGTCGTGTAGATTTTCACCTTATTCCTAAGGGACAATTTACTTCGCTTGTTAAGGAGACAATGAAGACGGCCCATTACAAACGCGGCGCGATCGCGCACTCGTTTGATATGGGCCTTGAAAGTAAGACGTCTATCTAAGACTACGCCGAGATATTTGACTTGCTCCTCCCAAGGGATCGGCTTGCCAAACATCGTGATGACTTTAAGTTGACGGCGTGACCGTGGCGTGACTATTTAATAAAGATAAGTCAAGAGTACTTTAAACTGGCAAGTAAGTAGGTATGAAAAAAAATGAATTTTGATGAGAGTGGCAGAAGCGAAAGTGGTGTGTCAAAATCATAATAAGTAGAATTCCGTAATGGAAATGGAAAATAGGCTTGATAAGTATTGTAATGTTTAGTAATCTACAAAACATACATAATGTTGCAACCGCTATACATTCAAACTATTAATACAAATCAAAGGTAACAGCATTTCATACTACCCGCATTCTAAAAGAACAATCTTTAACAGAAATCGTAAACGGAACGAGAGTCCGTTTTAGCAATTTACGGTAAATTTAGTGACGGGGAAGTTTTTACCAATTGTCCGTCGACAGCAGATCGCAGATAAACTGTTGTCAGGCCCGCATGTGCGCACACGCAACATGGGCAAAGATCAACACGAGTAGAAAGGTAAAAAGGTATCATAAGCGATGATATTTTCCATATCATAAGCGAGATCATAAGCGATGGTGGTATTTTACACGGCGATAAGATGAAATATTACAATACAATGCTGCACCTACTTAAAACAAATATTAAAAATACATTATTATAATTAGATAGGTAGTTAAACAGGCGACCTTATTGCTAAGGTAGCAATCAAAATAATTATTAATATGAGAATAGCTGATATTATTAACTCGTGTAGTGATAGTTTTAAATAGTTACTTGTTGCAATTTGCTAGGTTTGGTCAAGACCACTGTAGCAAATTTACGTCACTGAAAATACTGAATTCAGAGGAGTTAAAAAAGCAATATTGCTATTGGACGAAGTGTTCTTCTTAACGTTGCGCACTTACTTTTCTATGCGCAAATGTCAAATCACAACAATTGCTTTTTAGATCAATTGCATATAAGTGACCTTTTTCAAGGCCCCTGTATCAATAATAGTTAATTTACTTCTATTTAATTATGTGGACGGGCCACAAGAAGAATATTAAGAAAAGTAGGTACCATAAGGTAAACTGTCCACTCTACACCGTTATTGAATCTCTGCTGTGCGCAGGATACGGTGAGCGCCAAGTAATCGTAATTAATAAATCGTTAATGTCGAGTGGATCTCGATAGTTTTTATGCTGGCATGCCCCCGCGCAGGATTCGGGCATGTCATGATTGATGACGTAACGACAACATGGCGGTTTACTGGTTTTGTTTGACAGACGGTTACCGATGAAGGAAAAAACTTGTAATCTAGGAATAAGGGTGATCGTTAGTAAACGATGAATTGTCGTAACTATATCACAGAAAGTTTAGCGGTTGGATGAGGCAGTGCTGTGTCTATTAACTAAATATACTCAACATATTTAAATTAACAATGATTTTTGAATTTGCTGTCGAATCTTTGTTTGAATCTCAAAATGTTTATCAACTCAACGGTAAAGGTATATAGGATAACATCGTGAGAAAACCCACATTTCCGAAAAATACGTCTCGGAGGCGTGTGACCTAACCCGTATTGTGCTGGTGTTTTCTGCGCGGGTTAGACGGTCAGACAGGAAATGGCTTCTGTAAAAAAACCCGACCTGTCAAATCTTCAGGTTAGGTGAGCGGACCGCGTGAAAATGGAATGGGAGATTACGATGATATTATAACTTCAGAAGTGGCTACAATTGTGACTTAACGTCTTGTGGTTGAAGCTTCTATGATAGAGATAATTTAGGACAACAGACTCTCTACACCGTATTTATTCCAACTTTACTCATCTCTCTTTACCACTTGTTTAGATTATGTACTTACGTAAGATTCACAAGGAAGAATCTTTTTTATGTCGTGACATATAGTAGACTTGCCGCATATCATATTAATTTCTTGGCCGGACAAATGGGGAGCGCCGAGGGGTCTCACCTGGTACAAAATTGAAGACAAATGAATCAGGTGCGAACCTTCAGGGCGTCGACTGAGAAGATTATATTTGACGGATTAAATGGATCCTAGGAGGATGATTGTGATAAGCGCTGTATGAGGGAAGAACGAAGAACCGGTGAGGTCGTTTTCATTTCAACAAAGTCAAATCCCCAACTACATAATGAGGCCCTCCGTCACATATCCTCAAAACAACTCTGATTGCTTCATCAAGCCTCCTTAATAAGCAATCTGATGCGTCAGAATAATTAACGTTATAATCACTTTTAAGTGATAATAATAACAGTGACATGCGGGCGTCGGTTAAAATTAACTTATGTTTGTTTTTTGTTGAACGAGCATTCACCCTTTAAGTCTATTGTTTTGTTTGAACATTGCGTAATCTAGCTGTGGGCCTGTGAAGATGAAACGATAGTTACGGTAAGGGTAACATTTGTGTGTTTTTATAGAGGTGCATTTCTCTAAAAAATATATAAAGGAGAGTTTATTGATGAAAATCTGCCATCGAAACAGGACAATATTAGATTTATACATATATATTCATATAATTAACACCTAGATAATATATGTTTTGTTGTGTAATTGTGAATGCAGTGTATACCTGTAATTGGGGCATATATACAAAAACTAACTTAAGACTTGAATTGTATGTGCTCTGATAGGTAGACCTACTTATATAAATAAAAAAAAGAAACAAAAAAAAAGCATAAGCTCACAAGTATACTCCCAATTGGGCTGGTCAAAGACACTACAGCAATATGAAGTAAGTATCCACGGTTCACCGAGCTTCCTGCAAAACCAGGACAAGCAGAAGAAGAAGAAATAGTAACAGAAAATAAATTGGGCCGGAAACTTGCCACCACCAAGGAATCGCGAGAGAATATAATACGATCTACTTGAAATCTATAGAAATACTAGAGTAATAACTGAGAACCGTAGATTTAACTACATGAATAAAAAATGATAATAGAGATGATGGCGATGATGATAATGATTGGAGATGCCCTTAGAAAAGGTTTGATACGATCTACTCTGAACCGGCGTGCGTGTATGAAGCGATTGATGAATGTGGAGGAAGCAAGAGAAGTGTGTCAGGATCGAAGCAAATGGAATTCTATAGTCTCTGCTTACCCCGGTGGGAAATAGGCGTGAGTTTATGTATGTATGTATGAATAAAAAATATTCTACAGGAACTATAGTTAAGTATGTTGCTAAAGCAAACATGTAAGTACTAGAAGTTACTATGGTGCTGTGGTTCACGAGCCGAGGTTCGCGCCCAACTGGACACCTGTTGTCTTAAACGTTGTACTGGGTGAGAGCCTTCAGCGCTCCCCATTTGTCCGGCCAAGTAGTTAATGCCATCTGCGGCAAATCTACAATAAGTCACGTCAAAAAAATAATAATGTGATTCACCGGCTTGCTTCGCACAAGGGGAGTACCGGTGTGAACCTCGATAACGGACGTGCACCAATGAGTTATTCATTTATCTTAAGTGCAATTTTCACTAACACAGTAGGCGCGACTATTATAGACGGCGACACGGCTCATTATCTATCACGGTGGTCTAACAGAAAGCTCGGCGAGCTATGAGTACTTAGTTCATCTTGCGATGGAAGTATCTCTGACTACCACAATTTTGAACTTATATTATTTCTGCTGCGTTTCATCGCATCAACACGTCTTACTTAATTTTCTAAGTTGATCGTTAATATCCGCATTAAATATTGAACGTCTTACACAACCCTCAGATTCCCTTACCAGTTTAAAATCAATTCGAACACATTCCCAAGTTTAGACTACCAGTAACTACAAGTCTGACAAAACCAAATCCATTCAAAGCGCTAAATCTTCCGAACTTCACATTGCAATTAGCAATTGAATGAGACCGGTCAACTCGTTCATTCATTCGTTCGGTCAACTAGTCAAAGGACACCGACGAGAAAGTTGAGTCAACTCGCTCTAGATCAACTAATTATATGTTATTCTCACTGATTAAAGCACAGCTTGGGTCTAATGAGTGACTCAGAGGATATTGGTCCGGTGAGAACTTTAGATGGTGCGATTTGAGTCACGATTTTGGTGTCATATAATATAACATATAGATTATAGTATTAAATTTCTGTTTCAACACATGTGACGATTAGATGTTCTATGACAATCACAACTAAGGCTTTTAATGCATTGCGTTCTTGTTCGTTCTTGAAATTATCGACTATTTATGTTGTGCTCGCTTATTTTTAGGCGTAGAAATGTTTCATGAAAATAAAATAAATAGTTTAAGGTAAGTAAATGGTTTTGCCTGGAAAGTCTTCTGGGAGTTTTGACAATTTAAACTTTATAGATTTTGAAAAGTAAGACAATAGTTAAAATTCGGAAAGAACATATCTAACTCAAATATAGTTTGAATTACATACAAACAAAACATACAAACATTTAGCAACAGTACAAATAGGCGGCTTTATTTCTCTGAAGCAATCTCTTCCAGAAAACCATTGCCAGGTATCAGCCATAAAAATATATATTACTAATTTCCAAACAAATGATATTTTGACCTAATTTACAATACTTACAAACCAAAAGGTGATCAAAAACCATGAGAAAGGATGAAATAGTCGTAAGTATTATAAGTTGTAATATATAAAGGGTCTTTATACCTAATCATGCTACAACGGTTCTCACAGCGCCGTCATCTTTCTCAATCAACAACCGACAGCCCACGATTTTATTGTTTTCACCCAATTGCTACGGGCTTTTTTAATTTCCTACAAAAAAAAAAACTCCAAACCACTATTGGATAATTAATTTTACAGCCTCTTTATTAAAGTTAACGGTTACGTCTAAAAATCCACTAAAATCGCCTTTTGTGGGGTTTTAACTCGGTTTTATCATTTTTATAGTCTGTTTTTTATAGCGAATAGATTGGCTTTTGTAGTTTTCGCCTTTCTCTGTAGTTGTCGTAAAAATATTATCTGTGTAAGTTAATTTTTAAAGGGTCGTTTTATTTTATTTTAGATTTGTATCAGTTTGAATTAACTGTGAAATTATTTGATTTATTGTGTGATAAATTGAATACGGTGATTTTTATAATTAAGAATAAGAAGAATAAGAATAATTTATTTGCCAAAAAACAGTATTTACAGATGTAATTGTATAAAGTAGTCCGTGTTTTCAGCTTACAAGTAAGCATGCAAATTTATGTTGTTGCTACACATGCATTAAATTTAAGTTATTTAAAAGACTCCCGATGACCTAAGGATGTCAGAAGCCTTTCAAAATGCTAAAATAATCTTATTACCCTCTATTAAGTTCTTTATTCATAAATGCTTAAGTCTATCTTTGTTAAGAAGACATAATTTGATTTGAAACTTCAAGTAAAACGCTATTCAGTTTATCAATTAGTTTATTATAAGACTACTCCTTCAAACTAAAATTCATAAAGTCAACGTTACCGCAAGGCACCGCTCTGGGACCGTCACTCTTGTTTCGCTACAGCTTTTAATGTACAATATTGTTTTGTTAGTTTCGTCGCGTTTTCCAATTCCCATTAGAGAAGCTAATGAACGTCAAGCATTTTTGTTTTTCCCTTTTTTGTAGTGACAGCTTAGGGCGTCGCGTTATTTGCTCTTTTTGGGCAGTGTTCGTGAATAAAATGAAGCATGTTTTTGGATAACTACTATTGTTTGTTTATTTGTTATAAATTTATTTTTAAATCACATGGGTTTGCTCATAACACCTTTCTATCTCTTAAAGACGTTAAGTAAGAGCTCCTCACACTGTCGACACTTACTTATATTGTCAATTTTTTTAGGTTCGGGATTATATTTATTACTGTATTAGTACAAAAATTTTGTTGCTCGGTTTGTAATATTTATTATACATATTTTAATAAACTGACTACAAAAATCAATGATTATATAATAATAGCGATAAGGTATATGTAGATATGTATCATTTTATGGGGAATGTATCCAAAGTCACAAAATTAAAAAAAAATGCTGTATGACAAATTATCTTCGGAGTAGATCCAAATGTCCAGTAACGAATCTTTTTAATGGAACGGTAACGGGATTTTTGTTTCACCAGTGTTATTTATTTATGAATATTACAAGTGAAGATTTTGTATAGACAGACTTAGTGCAAGCCCTGTTTAGTGTGACCTTAGTCACCACCAGTAGATAACTTTCAGTCACACTTGTTGTTTAAGCCAAAGGGCTTTGAAAACAGAACAAGTAAAATCAGATGTTGAAGAAAGCAAAAAATAATTCAAATAATTCTTATCTAACCTGTATTGGACTGGTTTTCCCTTAGCGGATTGGAAGGTCGAACAAGCAGTCGCTTCTGTAAAAAACCGGAACTGTCAAATCTTTAGGTAAGCGGACCCTGTGAAAAACAGAATAATGCTAGGGAGATGATGATTTTATGTTATTATTTATTTTTTTGTTCTTTGACAACAATATAAACATGAGAGAAGCTTTGGTACTTGACAAAATCATTTCCTAAACTGTATTTATCAAATTGACCAAATTAATTAGGAAATGTATGTCATATCACGTCGTCGCACTCCTAATTTAAATGTAATCTTTCCAAATGTGATTCAAATAAACTTTTGCCCTCCCTAACGTTCGTGACAGGGATTGTATTTTGTGCATATGGGATTTGCTGTATTTGTTTTAATTTTGGACATCACTTGGAATGTTAAAAGCGAAGAAAAGTTATTCGTATTATTTGTATATTACCTATTCTTTATTATACATGCTATTAAGAAAAAGAAAATAAAAATCCTGCGGTTGATCTGAAATTGTGGTAGTGCAATGAAGTTCTTCTTTTGTGGGTCAATGACCGACTTTACCAACACTGGCGCCAGGGTTATTTCTGAGCCACCAAACTCCCAAATTAAAAATGATTACAACCAGCATAAGCTCACGACTATATTGCTAATCAGAGTAACTCTGACTGAGTTACATTCATCGCATGATGAACTAAGTAAGTACGGTCACGAGCATTAATATGTATACACTTTGGTACCATGTCACATTAACTTTTTTGACAAATTGAACTGTAAGTCTCACTAAATGTCAAATATGTTAGTGCGACAGAGTCCTAAAGTGGGTACATTATATTGCTCATGACTGTACCTGAGAAACACGTTACCGAGATTTGTGTGAGGTCAACATAATAGGTGGTGAGCCGTATCGCCGTTTATAATGGTCGAGCCTACTGTGTTAAGTGAAAATTGCACTAAGGACAAACTGATAACTCGAAAAAAAAAAAACTGCACAAACACACATCATGAGAAAATCCACTTGTCCAAAAATGCGTTTCGGAGGTATGTGACCTAACCTGTATTATGCTGGTTTTCTCTTCGCCGGGTCATACAGACAGTCGCTTCTGTAAAAAACTGACAAAACTCATTTATGATCCAAATTCATGTTTGGTTATAAATGATTATTATCACGTGCTCAGCGGTGAAGGTAAACATCGTGAGGAAACCCACATCCTCGAGAAATGCATTTTCGAAGGTCTGTTACATAACCTGTATTATGCTGGTTTTCCCTTCGCCGGTTGGAAGGTCAAACAAGCAGTCGCTTTATAAAAAACCGGACCTGCCAAATCTTCAGGTTACATAAACGAAAAACAGGATAAAGATAGGGAGATGATGACAATTAATAAAAAAAATACATAATATTAAAAGCCAGCAGAACCTAGGTTATATTAGTGATGATCACAGGTTATGAAGCTACTAAATCATTACATACACTTAATCATGCATAGGTCAAACTACGAAAACGCCTTTAACAGAAACCTTTACTAAACGCGTGACTTCGTAACAAAAGCCCAGTGGAAAGCAAGCACACAAATATTTAGTCATGTCCACGTTAGCAAACAAGGGTGAAATTACCCTTATTTTTACAATATTTTGATATATTGCCCATAATAACAGGCAGCGCACGTTTTACAGTTAAAAATCGGACTCAAATGTGTTTACTTTTGAGGTGAATTACCGTTGAAGCTCACAACTAAGTTTGCGAAGTGGACCTGTGGGTTCTCGTTCTGTAATTGGCCTAAGCAATTATTTACTTTTTAGTGACTCCTAGAAGATGGCCCCGATTCCTGCAGACACCTCCTAATTTTATTTTAAGTTATACCCGTCATTTTCTTATCCGCCAAAAAGGAAAGGGACGGATCAACCGGACGGTCAACAAGTTAATTTTAAAACGAATGAAAAACCAGGGCGAATAAAATAGGCATCTCGCTGGTATTTAATCCGTTTGACGTGCTGTCTACTTAACTCTGTCGGGTTATTGGCCGATGTAAAATTTTAAGACGGTTGTTTTAGATTTCTGCTTAAAATTGACTTGTAGGTATTCCATAAATTTTATGCCTGTCGATTACCCATCCCTTTCTTTTTCAACGGATAAGAAAATGACAGGTATAACTTAAAATAAATTTAAAATTAATTATCACCACTGTATAAATAATCTGGAAAAGATGTATGAGGCCTGATGATTGTTTCGTGAAAACTCGCCCACTTAATTTCTGGCCTGCGGCGACTTTATCTTCTTCTAATCCTTTTATCCCCGAACAAGACAAACATACCTCATCATCTCCATATCTTTATACCGTTTTCACGGAATCCGTTTACCTAACCTGAAGATTTGACAAATCCGGTTTTACAAGTGCGACTATCGCACCTTGCAACCCGCGAAGGGAAAACCAGCCCAATACTGGTTAGGTCACATACCTCCGAAACGCTCTTCTCGGGAATGTGGCTATATAATCTAAGTATCATTATATTTCTATTTTCGATCGAGTTTCAAAACTACCACAGCTACAATGCGCAATGTCTGTGTTTGAGTTTAGATTTTTTAATGATGTCCGTTCCGTTCCATTGTTTCTGACATTATGAATTATTTGATTAATGATCCTAGCACGTGCCGGTTTTATTGAACATTTTAATCTTTGTTAGTCCTTTTCAGTATTGGTGTGTGAATTTTTAGAATACTATCAATTACTTATCATAACATAAACGGCCTATATACGTCCCACTGCTGGGCACAGGCCTCCCCTCAATCAACCGGAGGAATCAATTACTTATGTATATTTTACTCGTATTTCGTTTTTTTTTTACAAGCTAATGGCGTAATGACGTAAGTTTTATCTGTAAACGGCAAACCACTAATAGATGCTGAGTCCAGTACACATTAATTTTATTTTAAGTTATACCTGTCATTTTCTTATCCGCCAAAAAGGAAATGGACGGGTAATCGACAAGCATAAAATTTATGAAAAACACGTCAATTTTACATACTTACTATACTAATACGACAATTTTACTAATTATTTGATTAATGATCCTAGCACGTGCCGGTTTTATTGAACATTTTAATCTTTGTTAGTCCTTTTCAGTATTGGTGTGTGAATTTTTAGAATACTATCAATTACTTATCATAACATAAACGGCCTATATACGTCCCACTGCTGGGCACAGGCCTCCCCTCAATCAACCGGAGGAATCAATTACTTATGTATATTTTACTCGTATTTCGTTTTTTTTTTACAAGCTAATGGCGTAGATACCTACGACATGTATCAGTCTTCTTCTTTTCCTTTTTGAATGAAAAGAAAAGGACAGGTATATAAGTATTCCAGTAGAATTCTACTGAAATAATGGTCAATTATAACTCAATTTTTGCCATATCGGGGGCCTCTGGCTGCTCAATAATAACCCTGACATAGTCGATGAGTTTGGTAATTCACCTCACAACGCGCACGATAGAAGAAGGCCTAATTTTTGTAAGTATGTTCTATTTGTGTGGTGTATTTTATTTGAATAAAACTTTTTGTTGCGTTTCTATATTGCGCAATAACTCGGCACTTAAATATATTATTTTATACTTGTTAAGTAAAATTATTATATTATTCAACAAAAAAAAAATAGTTACATTCGTATATAAAATAAGTATTTTAATTAAAATCAGAATCATTTATTCAATGTAATTAGTATGGATAAACTTGGTAAAGGTCAATTTAACATTTTTGAATTTACGTAATTTCTCAAGGTGTTATGGCTGAGGAGAAGAAATGGCAAGAAACTGCAACAGCAACACATCTTTTAAATCAATGTAGGTATACATTATAATTATAAGTTATTTAATAACTAGAGGAACACTTTGATACTTTGATACCAGGCATTTTTATCATTCAGGTAATCATTAATGTTATAATAAGCATTTTTTTATATAAAGTAAGCTTCACATGAGCTTTAAATTTATTTTCTGACATCATTTAAAAATTTCAAAATATTGTCTGGTAAAAAAAGTTTACATACCTAACCCTAAAAAAGGCGAATTTAAACAAAAAAAAACCCCTAACAGAAACTTCAGCTATACTAAACAGTAGGCAGAAGTCACCCCTAGAATTACGTATAATAACCCTGATGACTCTATTAACCCCTAAATTTTGTTTACTAATAGAATGATGACCTATCGTATAATAAATTGGAAGATTTCCATACTCGATAGCGGAATACGTATATCATTTTAATACAGGAAAATGGAGTGGTCTACCCGCGTTTCTACCGTAGTTTTACTAACAAAAATATATTTATTTATTTTATTATCTTCTATCGTGTGGGTTATGAGGTAGATTACCAACCTCAACAACCCTGGTGCGGCTATTACTGAGCCGCCAATGGCCGCTGACGTACTACCTCAGTTAAGTAGTAATCGGGACCAACGGCTTAACATGCTTTCCGCAGCACAGATCATCGTACTTTCGGACAAACGGCTGATCAGCCTGCAATGTCCTGATCCACAAAGTGAATTTTGTGATATTTCCCCACCGGGATTCGAACCCGGGACCTCCGGATCGTGAGAGACGCTCAACCACTGGACCGCAGAGGCCGTTTATTATTTCGTTATAATAATTATTGATGGTGTAGGTACGTTCGTCAGCCTAGAGCTAGGCCCTAGCTCTTACATTTTGAATAAATACATCCCACTGATGGGCTATGGCTTCTCCTTAATGCACCAGAAGAGGTATGGAGCATACTCCATCACGCGTTACTGCTCCTCTGTTGGTTGATGCTCATGCTCACTACTATATTCAAACGAAGCAAAGCTGGCGAATTGGGTCGTATACTAGGTTCAAGATAAATTATGAAATTCTGATTACTAAATAAAAACAGATCTAAAAGTAATGAAAAACATTTTCTTTTTATCAATTTACTTTATTTATGAATTTTTATCAATTAAAACGTAATAATAAGTCCGACATTTTGTCACGTTTTTCTATGAGGTCACAGTGTGCTTTTTCAAACAAATTCCATAGTAATTTCGTGTTTTCACGTTTAGTAAAAAGTAACTGATTTGACTACTTGGAAACTAGCTTATTGTGGGGTAACGGCCCTTTCGATAGAGGCATTTATGCTATGTGACTTATTTACGAGTATTTTATCTATTTACCTATTGGGGAGGTCTCAAGTGCAGCAGCACGTTTACAACAGTAAAGTGATGATTACATAATCCAAGTTACATTTTAAATGAAATTAAAACCAGTTGCTATTTTATAATGAAATAAAGTTGAATTTTTCTACTACTTAGTACTTTGTGACCAATCTTATTTTTTTACTACGAATAATACGTCAAATGGGAATAAACCAACCCTCAAGGGTATCACTCAATGACGTCATTAGGTAGCACGTTTGTTTACGGAATACCAACTTAAAACTGCACTCTACGAACCCCATTATCATTTCAAAACCCACCTTACAGCTTTAGCTTAAAAACTTTGGCATTTTTTAACCACTGGAAGTATAGTTGGTCTTGTTGGAACTAAAAAAGGGGGGAAAGTTTGACAGTGGAAACGTGTTATTAAATTGTGATACAAATAATGTACTCGTCAACTATGATTACTAATTTTATAACGTTGTTAGGATAGAATTACCGACTGATGGGCTTGATAGCTTAATATCGTGGGTTTATGATTTTTATTCCTATATGGCTGGGTGGGGCTGCCGATAGATTGTAGCAGGGACGACATTAAAAAAAAACTTACAACTAAAACCCGAATACGGAAAAATCACGCTCTAAAAAGTATGAAACAAGAAAAGCACGCAATATTTTCTGAAATTCTTTCTTCTGTTTAGGAGATAGCTGTGGTCGACAATATAGATAGCGTTGTACAGATTTAACGTGATAATTACCTATTTTCTCATTGATTGGGTACATATTTATTCAAAAATATACTTAATGTAAAGTTTGTTTGATATTTGGGTGAGATATGATATAGAATTATGTTTTGCTAGCTATATTGCTTCTCTTAATTATGATCTGAATAATAATGTGTGGCAGATGTGTTGTGCCTAAGTGTAATAACAAGGGTCATCATTTTATACACAAAAACAAAGATAAAAGATGCACAATGTGTCTTATCCATGAAATTAAAAGGTTAAACAAAGACAGCTATGTATAGCGCTATCTATATTTTTTTTAAAAGCGTAGAGTGGAAAGTCCCTCGTTACTAATTTATCATTAAAAGTCACGTAAAGGTTTCACTTATAGAATAACCCAAATCTTACTGTGAGACATTTCAAGGTTCAAGGGATCACGTAAACTTTTGAGTTGGTAAGTACGAAGAAAAATCATAGATAGGGAGTTCTTTGTCTGCTTGTGGGACACATTTTGGTCAGGAAAATAAATATAAATATTAATATTTAGTTATAAAAACCTGTTAATAAACAGAATAAGTGCTATTCTAGAAGTCTTCCTCAGCACAAAACAGTTTCTGCCAAATAGAACTTAATTTTAAAACTGGCCACACAGTGTTTTTGTTTCGTACGCCGCGAAATTTGAAAACATACGCAAAGTTTTATCTGTAAACGGCAAACCACTAATAGATGCTGAGTCCAGTACACATTAATTTTATTTTAAGTTATACCTGTCATTTTCTTATCCGCCAAAAAGGAAATGGACGGGTAATCGACAAGCATAAAATTTATGAAAAACACGTCAATTTTACATACTTACTATACTAATACGACAATTTTACTAATAATACGTAATTTCACGCCTATTTCCCGTTAGGGTAGGCAGAAACTACGGAATTCCACTTAATACGATCCTGACATACCACTTTCGCTTCTTTCACTCTCATCAAAGACTTCATGCATGCTTTGCCCTATAGCCAGGTGAAGTATGCCTTTTAGAGTACTCTTGACCTGGCCTTTCTTTAAAATATTCTGCATCCGATCGCGGTAGGCCTAGACCTTCCACTTCCATTTCTACCACTCGCATCTTTGTAAGTGTAGGTATACACGTACTCAGCGTATGTAACTAGGTCAAGTCAACGACCTGCGTTAGCGCAAGCAATAAGTTAATTATATTTATTATTTAATAAATCAGTTTTGATCGATCGTCAGTCCTAAACAGTTGTTTCTATTTTCCTCCTTTACACACACAAGTCAACATACACGCAGATTCTACAATTGGTGACCCCGACGTGATCGAAACTCAGAATAGACTTCAAAGTTTCGGTGACTGCACTGCACAGTTTTTTTTGGCTTTCCACAATTTAAATTATCTAGTCATATTTCTAATCGAAAAGTCGATGCGACGGAACCGCCTACATTTTAGAAACGTATATTTCCAACTGGACAGAACGTAATTCAATTTGGGGGTAAAACGCTTATTTGTTGTAACAGCTCCTGTACTGTCTCACACAACTCCAGTTAACCGTGCTTCGAGAGAAATACAGTTAATTGGAGTTTTCGGGGGGTGTAGGAACTCTTGTATTATAAAGTAAATTAATGAAATGCGGTGAAATACTAGAAGAACGTTACGTTATGGTTTCTTGTCTTCTCTATAATCTAACTAAATCTATTATTTCGCGGTAAAGATACTGCATCTTGTTCTTGAAAGTTGTATTGGAAAATGTAAAACGTCATCCAAATTATACATTTATTGGGGTTACATACTTGTGTTAGATCATCTCGCGATCATGATAGAATTTATGAAACAAAACACACAGGATGAGACAAGAGAGCACTGGGAGGTTATACCACGACACCGAAGCAATATTGCTATTTGACATTTTGTTGAAATTGCGCACTTACTTTTATATGCGCAAACGTCTAATAGCAATATTGCTTTCCAGAATTTATACATCCCCTGATTGTCATTAATACACAAGTAGGTAACTAGGTATATTTGCAATAGTTTTAGGCAGATAAGACGGACCTAGCTATGTTACCTACTGAATAAAGATATTTTTAAATTTGTATTATTTTCGTAATAAAGAATTCATTTTGGCAAAAAACTTATCCCTACGAACTGCTTCGAAAAATCTCTCAATGACCCCTGCTTTTAACCTATCCTTACTTTCAGCTAGGGTTGCCATACGTCCGGGTGTCCCCGGATTTGTCCTAGTTTAAAAGGCTTCATGGAAGCGTCCTCTACCGCAAACTTCCCCTCCCAAAAGAAAGACTACTAATTTTATTACTTATGCTGTTGATGTTTGGTGTTATAAAAATAAGGGAAGAAAATTTATTATGACCACAGAATCACAATTTTCTAGAATATTGTACGAAAATTAATAACAAAAAAAATGTTTCATAATAATAACTTAATTTATGTAAATGCTTTTGTAACCTTCACTGTTTTGGGAATAAAGTTATTCTATTCTATTCTATTCTAATAATTAAAACTTTGACTGTAACTGGAGAATGCATTTTCGAAGGTATGCGACCTAACCTGTATTTCGGTTGGAAGGTCAGGCAGGCGCTTCTGTAAATAACCGGATCTGTCAAATCTTCAGGTTAGATATGATGAATAATTAAAACAGTATTTTTTTATTCTGACACTCTGTTCAAAATCCGGGATTTTCATACTTGCCTCGGCTGACAGATTTTAGAGATAGTAACCCTACTTCCAACAGACGAGTAATTTCCTACCAATCGAACAGAATTGGAACCCAGGTGTGGACTCGTGATTTCTAATCAACAGATTGGGCCGAAGCGATCGAACCCCGGTCCAATTTCTTAGCGTTACTGTCAACACATGTGAGGAGGATTTACTCAAGCCAAGTGGACCCCCTTTCACTGAACAAAATAAAAAGGCTTTATCGAGGAAATGAATTCGAGGTGACAGGTTTTTTAAGGAACTAGAAATGGAAGAGTGGAACAACGAAGAAAAAATGTATGGAGAACTTGTTTCTTTCGCCAAATTTAATTAAGTTAAATAAAGACAGACGCTGTCGCGTGGAAACCTAGGCAGCGACGGCGCGTTTATTGTGTTGTGGAAGAATTAGAAGAATGTTTTCGGCCAGTAGTAAGATCAGGAAGCTGGTGACTTAGGTTCGTCTCTAAGGGCATTAACTAGGTACATGGCCAGAGAAGTTAGCCAAGTTACAAAGCTTATCGACCACGATTCCTTAGCTTGTTACTCGCACAAATCTTGACGTAAGGTGTTAACTTATCGGACAATATTAAAGCTTGACTACAACAGAATAGATATCATTCCTCTAATCTATATTTTTTGAAAGTTGTCCATTTACTGCTGCTGTGTGACGAAACGTTTTATATGAATCAGGATATTATAGTGAGATTTACAAAACGTACTAAAACAGAAGCAATTTAATATTCAAACATAAAAAATATAGCGTTGATAACGTCGAAATATAAGAACCTACATATAGCGATTCACATAACTGCGGAAATTTGTAGAAAAGAAATTATCATACCTTAGAAACATGTTTTCATAAAAAATGAAGAGGATACCACAAACGTGATGATCTGAACACTTATAATAATGACAAACATATTTTTATTAGTGATTATATTTAACTTAGCTGAAATAATTGCTCAAAATGATACAGATCGAGGATCAACATCAAGCAGTGGAGAAAACATGAATATCACTGAGATTGAAACAAACAATCAGGTATCAGGTATGGATATCTCCAGGACAGACGGAAGTGATAAAACAGAAGAATACGAACTGCATAACGCTCGTAAGTACTTCGAACAAGCGAATGTTCTCTACCATCATCATTACAGAAGTACAGAAGATGAAACAAAACATTTTGAAACATTTGAACAGAATTTGAGGATGATAATCATGATGGATAAATTTACTACAAGTGCAAAGTTTAAAATCAATGAATTTACGGGTATGAGTTTAGATGAATTCATAGAAAAATATACAGGATTTAATGTTTCTTATTTGGATGGTTCTGGTGTGGTACGTTTTAGTGGGGAAGAAGCGCCTGATGAAATTGACTGGAGAAATAATGATTTAGATGTAGTACGACATCAGGGTGAATGCAGGAACAGTTATGTTTTTAGTGCTCTTGGTAAGTATTTGACTTCGATAATCGCACCAAATAAAACATAATGTGTAAAATATGTGTTTGTGACTCTTAATCATAAGCTGCTAGTAGTGTGATAGAAAAAATATGTTTATATAAAATCAAGATGTTTACTATTTATGTATATTGCGTTACCTACGCACTATGTAATCCTTTAGCCAATTTCAATAATAACATTTTGGTCTTTCATTGTAAATGATTTCAATGCAAATTATCGTACAGGTAATATTGAAATGCAATATGCAAGAAAATATAAAGGAGTACCACCAAATTTGTCACCGGAACAGGCTTTCAACTGTGAGCGGTCCGGAGACTGCAAGAAAGGTGGATTACCACATCGAGTGATGAAGTTAGTATAACAGAAGAAGTCATCCTGAATAAAATACATACACACATACATAAACTTCTAGGTACAATCATCACAGCGGAAAATTTGGAGCATACACACACTACCTACTAGGACCAACTTACTTAAAAATATTTTGCACAACAGTCTGGCATAACGACACGACAACGACGACGTGGACGTGTGGTTTGTAGGTTTAGGTTAATATTTTGTTTTATATTAGTATAAGTAAATAAGTAATTAATAAATAATTTGTACGCGTTTCTAAATATTATGAAAGTCTCTCTTGTCACGTAGGTCAGCTAGAAGAAATCTCTTTGTTTAGAGATAAGCTTGCCTGTACTATCTGTTTTCTTTGTATGTTTCTTGTGTCTGTTTTATTGTGTACAAATAAATAAATAATAAATAAGCAACGAAATTAAAATCCACCTAAAATAGTTTTTAATTTATTTGACATTTATTTCAGAAGCCTAATGTTAACAGCTGGAGTCATGGCAAATCAGAATGAAGACAAATCTAAGCATAGAGACCATATGAAAATGAAATCGGGGTGTCTTATAGATGAGTCAAAGATTGCTGTTAAGATAACTAGTGTTATACGACTAAAGATTGATAAAGAGGAAGACTTGGCTGCTGCTTTAGCAGCTTATGGCCCACTGTCTACAGGTCAGGGTTTTTAGATAATGAAGAATTAGTCTATAATGTTTTCTGGAACCATTCTGTGCTCACTTACTATGTTCCTCCTGCCTTTTCACGGATTAAATGACGTCTGTGCTATATTAAGATATTCTACATCAATGCGTACAAATAAAGGCACGTCAGTGAGTTTGTTGGCGAAATCTTGTCTTGCCAAATTACTCAACTGACATTGATATCTATCTGTATGCGTTAACTGTGTAGCTAACAAGCTTTGGCGACTTAGAAAAGCTCACAAAGGTAGATTTAGTTCACACTTTTAAAAATAACTTGGTACTTAATTTTTTTTCACAGCCATATACGTTTCTCAATCAGTCAAGAATTATCATTCAGGAGTGTTGAATCCAATAGACTGTAAAGAGAAGGCAAATCACGCTGTTCTGCTGGTTGGCTATGGAAAGACGAGTACGTGCACTTGTATTTAATACACAAAAGTAACTATTATTAAGAGTGAGATATGGTGCTAATGATGTGCGAACGATATCACTCAGAAGACTTTCAAACTCAAATACAAAACGCGGGAGAAGAAGGCATAAGTTTGTATAAGAAAACTTTTTAGTTTTTCGGCTGAGTCATTTAGTGATGTTAAAACTTAAGTTAAAACAAAATGTTAAAACTAAAAAGCCCCATAACATTTTGTTTCTTGTTATTTTTTAATTATCACGTAATATTTCAGAAGATAACATCCCTTACTGGATCATAAAGAACTCTTGGGGTGAACTTTGGGGTGAATCGGGATATATGCGCTTGATAAGAGGGCAAGGTGCTTGTAATATAGGAAAATACGTAGCCACGGTTACTGTGGAACAGTATAGACAAAAACCATCTACTAAGTACCACCGTGCAATCAAGGTATGACTTTCATCTATTTATTTAATTCTTCTTCATCGTCGTCTGCGGTCAGAAGGGTATACCTTCTGACCACAGACGTGTTCTGTTGAATGTTCAAAATGTTCTGTTGAATAACACATGACGGTATATAACCAATTTTGTGATGTGTAGCATAATAAGTAAAATGCAGTATGGACTTACTGAAAATATTATTGTATGACTGTATATAGTAACTTGATACTAATATGACTTTTAGAACAATACACTAAGTGAAACTACACCCTCGTCTACTAGTACCACTGTGCATTCAACGACAATAAACACAGGAAGAGATTTTCTAATGAATGAAGAAAGAAAAATTTACTATCTAGTCGAAGTTCCCGAGTCGACGATGACCTCACGACAAGAAGCATACTTATCAAATGACAAAGAGAACCCAACCGACGCGAATGGTATAGTTGGATTAAAAATAGAAATTGAGACGTCAACATCCAAAAAAGTTTCAACACATACAACTGCAACTGAATTTCCATTGAACAGGAAAACTCCAGAAGACATCCAAGTTAGGCCAAAAGATATTCATTCATCTTCTTCAGTGGAGGAACAAGATGATGCCGGGTCCTCCACTATTGTGGTAGCCCGCACTGGAGCAATTATCGATAATTCAACATTCGATGAAGATTCGACAATTAATAATACAGAAGTAGTCAGTAAAGAACTAACAGGTAGTAAAGAAATAGGAATAAGGGAAACACAACCAGGGACTAAAAAACAGACAATAGGTAATATACGGAAATCTGGAGCTGGAACAACAGAAAAAGAAAATCAATCAATTGAGAAGCCTAAAATATTCAGTATTCATCCAAACTCAGATTCTAGTGACGACGAATATGGTATGCCTGTTCTTGGAACCAATAATTAGACGATTACTAGGAACTAAAATGCAGGATTCTATTTTGTTATTTCATTAAATGTAACTTTTTTAATTAAAATACAATAGATACAAAACAATAATTGGACTGTTTCTTGTAGGTATGAAATATTATAAAATTAGATTATCAAACTGCATTAGTATTTCCTAATTTGATCATTGGTAGAGCACTTTATCAGCGGCGTATTAAGTGTTTAAACTTTAAAGATTTTTCTTTTATGATTTAAGTTTCTGGAAAGGCCTAAAAATATTTAACAACTAGTTATTTTTTTTAAATGTAGCGTTATAATGCAGCATGCATAACATGAACAGGCTTTCTTACAGGGGTATCGATATACATTTCAATATTTTTTTCCGGATCACATAAAAGTAACAATAACCATAAAACACAAACGACATAATGGAAGGTATTCAACTACCTTTTTACCACACGTTTTGAAGAAAGTAAAAAGAAAACTTAACTTTAAAGATGTGATTTTTGTAGTACTTGTTATAACAAAACTACAATGCTTAAAGACTCAATAGACGCTTTAATTAATACGGTGATGTACATTAATCTCCTTGTTTTGTTGACTATTGCTTCAGCTAGAAAACATAAAGATAAACATGAAACAAATAATATAGGACTAGCACGATTTGGTCCTGTAGTTGATCCTTCCACTATAGAATACATCGATTTGGAGCAAGTAAATGATTATTTCCATCATTTCAATTTGTTCTATAGAGCCGAGTATGATGGCTCAGCGCATATAAAAAGAGCGAAGCAAAGATTTATAGACAACGTGAAACGAATACTAGTTATGAACAAGTTTGCAGTTGGCGTTCAATTCAGGATAAATGAATTTGATAATCTCACTCTATTTAATTTCACAAAAAAACACACTGGTTTTAACGATACTGGTATAAGTTATGATGATAATATAGTTGAAATTACGAGAGATCGTAGCAAGAAATATCCTAAAATCTTGGATTGGAGGACTTTAGGATTGGCTGATTATGTAAAACACCAGGGCCCCTGTAAAAGCAGTCATGTCTTCAGTGCTGTCGGTATGTATAATGATGTTACCTTCATACCAACAATATAACATAAGCTCACGATTATATCCCAATTGTGGTTATCAGAGGTACATCCAACGCAAGATAAACTTGCTTTCTGTGACCTACGAGATAGGCGGTAAACAGTATCGCCATCTATAATGGTCGAGCCAACTCTGTTTTTTGTATAGAAAACTTAAGCCTTGTGATTGAGAATCGTGCTTGTCGTATTTTAAATGTACATTGAGAAACTGATGATTGACGAATGAAATATACAGTAAATGACATATTTTTGTGTTGCTACTACGGACATTTATTTAAGTACCTCATTTTTCTGTAGCAAACGTTGCAGCTCAATTTGCTAGATCATTTGGCTACGTTCCACGATTATCAGAACAACAAGCAATAAATTGTGAACCTAAAGGAACTTGCAAAACTGGAGGAATGCCACACGAAGTTCTGAAGTAAGTTTTATAACTTATTTAGTCATGTACTTTTCTCTCAGATCTGGAACATCTAAAAAGAGCAACGAGCTAATTTTATATTTTGTCAATCATTAATTTTGCAGATATTTTATTGGGTACCTTTATAGTCAAGTGGTATTGTACCCTCACGGGATGTGTTAAAGACCAAATATATTAACGTAACATAATTGATATTCACAGTTTGTTTTGTTTTATAAAATTTCTTTAATAATTTATGAAAATACAATACATACCCAATGAACGTAACGCTATTCTGAAAGTCACCTATATACCTAACCTTTACAGAATAACAGTCACAACATCAAAATCGAGAAGCTACAGATAAGCTAAAGTTATTGTCCACTGTATAGCCGACAATTATGACATAAATGATATTCACAGTAAAAAAAGTTTTTATAGTAACATAAGATCATCCGTACTTTACTATTTTTAAATAGTGTACGGCTGATAACTGACTCGTCAACATCCACAAAAAACCTTTCAGGGTATTACAAACTACCATAAAAAATGTTAAAGGCAAAAATAATGATAATGACTAGTGATTTGAACCCGATTACAGAGCACTTCAGGATTCAGGTGGCATAGTTGCAGAAACAGCAAATCCTTACAACCGATATGAGCCAGAAGTACATAAGACAGCATGCGAAGTAAACCCCACATATGCAATAGTTAGTGTTACAAACGTTATACGACTAAAAGCCAAATACGAACGCGATTTAGTTGTTGTTTTGGATGTTTATGGGCCAGTGATTACAGGTATTCTACTAGATTCTTATAATAATGTTTGAAGAATAATTTATCGCCATAATGGAGGTTTTATTTTTTGTTCCAACAAATTGTTTGTGCAAAGATAAGGACAAGGGTCTTTGCAGTTATCAGATCCAGTGGTCTGGATCATCAAAAGTATTTTTAGGTTAATTAAAAGATGATGAAACTATAGTACGGATAATAGGGATATAAATAATAAGTACTGAGGACAATGAAAGATATGAGAACCAATAACTGATGTTCTTTTTATTATCTGGCGTGTATTAAAAGTCATACTTGTAGAAGATTATTTTATGGCATATTATTTTATCAATTATAAGCAAAAGAAATACATTACAGCCGCAACTGCAAAAATAAAAAGAGGAAGGGGTGGCCCTTGCCTAACAGCAGGGAGATCTTGTAGGCTTTTAGATTAATAAAAGTTAAGATTTATGTAATGGCAGCGACAACGGCAGTTAGGTTCATCATCAGATACTCCTCATAGGTCGTGTACTATTTTTTAATAGTACTATTATATAATTTTCCCATGACTTTATGATTACTGACAAAGTGATTAAATTCTTTTCAGCAATATACGTTTCTGAATCCGTGAAGCATTATCATGCTGGAGTACTCGACCCATCTGATTGTAATAAGCCTGCAAATCACAACGTATTACTGGTTGGATACGGTATTGCTGGTACAAGTTGTAAAATATTTTTAAATTTACTTGAAATTTTGTTTATCCACCATCCCGTAGTACAGCGGCGTATGCTCTATAGTATCTCTGAAGTATGCTCTATACCCCATCCAGTTGTTTGAAGGGAGGCTTGTGTCTAGGGCATTAAAAGGGCCACATCAAAGAAATTCATCGAAACAGCAATATTGCTTTTTGGGATGAATATCTTTTTAAGGCCCCTGGGCTCAGGCCTTCCCTCAATCATCTGGAGGCCACATTCGTGCAAATTTATGTTCTTATAAGTAACTATTTTCGAAGATAAGCTCTTGCTCTCCAGTAGGGCACAGAGGACTATTAATAATGATAATATATGTATTTACTTTAGTTTTTATAGAGAAATAATACTAAAGTTGGAGATACACAAATAACTGTGTAACTGTGTCATATCGAAATAGATTATTCAGACCAAGTAGTTAATGCCATATGCGAAAAATCTAATAAGTAACGTAAAATAGAAAGAAATAGATAATAATATCATCATCATCAGCCCATTAACGTCCCCACTGCTGGGGCACGGGCCTTCCCTATGGATGGATAGGGAGATCGGGCCTTAAACCACCACGCGGGCCCAGTGCGGATTGGTGGTTATTAACGACTGCTAATGCAGCCGGGACCAATGGCTTAACGGGCCTTCCGAAGCACGGAGGAGCTCGAGATGAAAACTTTTTTTTTTGTGGTCACCCATCCTATGACCGGCCTTTGCGAAAGTTGCTTAACTTCAACAATCGCAGACCGAGCGCGTTTACCGCTGCGCCACCGAGTTCCTCATATGAGCTCAGATAATAATATACAAAAATAAAAAAGTGTGTGTAAAAAACTGGACCTGTCAAATTTTCAGATTAGGTATGCGGAGCAGACCGTTTGCAAACGGGATAACGCTATGGAAATAATGATAAGAATTTACTACAAAAAACTATATTGACCTAAAAACAACCTAAAACCTAAAACCTGAATAGTCATAAGTCTACTAATGAAAGATTGTTGTATTATCTGTGCAATGTGTTTTTACCACTTGTTGTATTTGTAATTGATTTATGTTTTTAGAGGACCGAGTGCCATATTGGATTCTCATGAATTCATGGGGAACTATGTGGGGTGAGCAGGGTTTCCTCCGCCTGGTTATGGGTAAACAGGCTTGTAGCATCGGCACATACTTAGTTACAAGCACAGTTGAAAAGTACCAGCCTTCCGTGCCAGCCACTCAAATGGTAGTAAAAATATTAATTTATTTAGTAGTATATTTACTCGAGGGCCTCTGAAGGCTAAATAATAAGTCCCAAACCATGACAGAGAACCATAAATGTGTAAAATTTTGAACTTTTTTAAGAAACTACCCTGTGTTGTATCCAATATTAAGCATAGGCTAAAGAAAGCAAAAGTTTACCATTAAAACAAAATCTACCTTCATTTGCAGGCGGACGGTGTTACTCCCAATCACACAATTATGGTAACAGTTACCGAAAAAGTTTTCAAAAATCGAGCACTCGTCACTCTTTCTACAAAAAGCTCAGACTCTTCAAGTGATTCGTCATCAACAGAAGAAATAACAACTAAAAAAGTTAAAAAAGAAAATAAGTTAAAGAAAAAAAGATTTAAACAAAGAGCGAGGAAAGACAAAACAACGTCAGGTCCTCTAGTCGACTCCTCGTCGACTGAAGATAAAACAACAAGAGATGAAGTAAAAATAAGAGCGAAAATAGTAGACGAAAAACCCGCAGCTTCATCCAATGAAGATAAACCTAAAAAGGAAGAAGAGAAAAATCTAGAACCTCGGGCAACAGCCATTCTAGAACCATATACAACATTTATCGAATCTATTGAAACAAAACCTACCTCTTATGCCATGAAAAAAGCATTAAGAATGGAAAAGATAGTTGATTATACTTACCACAATCCTAAACACAGAGTAAGCATTGAAGAATCATACGAAGAGTCATCGATTGATAAAACAGATGAAAATGCCGCTGGACTAGAAGAAGTCTTTCCCGAAGTTGATGTGGGTGTTTTTTCAAAAACAGAACCTGAAATAAGAATGACTCAGGGTATCTGGGATTTTACTACTCCCAACAGCTAATTTGTAATATCTATGTGTAATTTTGTATCAAGTTCTGGTTATGATCTTTTCTTGATTTTTGAAAAGGCGTTTGGAAAGTTTAGTCAGCATCACATTAGTGTCGTCCCACTTTGATTGAAAGTACCATAATAATTAAGTTAATAAATCTATTTATAAAATAGGTGTTTTATTTAGAGCATATTTCAAGCGAATAATGCTCACAGTCCACCATCACAATAATAGCTTAAAGTAACTTCAGCGGTACAATCAATACCCAGCTTAAGATTCTGCAAGTTGACTTCTAAAAAATACTTCTGATTTGCTGTATTACGAGCTAGAATTTATGAATGTACGAATGTCCCATATTAGAGGCGCGGGCGCAGGGTGACGTCACGAGCGCCCGTCCCGTTAATGAGGAAGGAACGAACCTCGACCGGGATGCGAACAATTAGTGCGGTCATAACAAATCCCCGGGAAGCGTTCATAATCAGGACGCGAGGACAAACCAACAGCAATTAGCGAACGATGCGCCCGTTTCAGTGTTTACACCAAAAAAACTCGAAAAAGTTTGGCAAAGCAACGCGGCAGAATGCGAAATAAATACATTAATAAAAGATGCTGATATACAAGTTAACCTTATCATGGTTCCCCATAGCAGCCTACTACTAAACGTAGGTACTTATAAATTATTAATTCAAAATATATTAAGGCATAGAATAAATTAAAATACGCAATAGAAATGACACTCCCGCACCAATACGAGCTTGGATTTACGTTACCCCCGCGATCGGAGTTGACTTATAAGGAGTAAGTGGATGCTCACGGACTGTCTATCACGCTCACACGCACGGCAGACGCAAAACAGTGTCCGGGCTGTGGGCTAGCAACACGCTAAGGGATTTTGTTAGCTAGAAACGAGTTTCGCTTACTGAGGGACTATCTTAATTATTAATCTCATGTCGAAATGTTTAATTACGTGGATACTAGATATTCAAAATTTTGTTACGGCTGTCTGCTCCTACAAAACTATGGGCAACAAAGCCTATAAGTAAATAAGGTACTCAACAATAAAAAATATTTACCGCAAGAAGAAAAACAGCCTAGAATCTCACGAAAACAAGCTCCAAATGTAACAAATATTATCCTGACCACTTTCCCGATTGGTCGAATGAGATGGACCATTCGTCCGGTGCAGCATCTGTGGGGCATCAAGTAAATGATCTTCAGACTATGACGGATGGAGCGCACCTTAATAGTTGTCGTAGAGATCGCTCGAACTTAGGGGAGGGCCAGGAGATATGTGGGTGTTTTACAGTGGGTTTCAAAGAGTTGCTTTCTCGTGTAACCCTTGTATTTTTTTTGACGTGACTTGTGTAGGATTCCCTCTGATAAAATATTTCTTGAGAAATAATGTAAAATCTATTACACAATAGATTTCTGGATCTATCCAGACTTTAACCTCTGGGTAAAAACTTTTTTGGCTTACCGACTACAGCAGTCTCTGCACGGCTACTGCGCCAATAGACGTAGCGGATGCTATCTACCTATGCACGTAGATAGACGTACGACCATTGGTCAAAGCTCTCGATATATTACGGCACGGTAGCTATGCCGCGAGGGCAGTTTTACTTGGAAAGTTTGGAAACCAATGACTGGAATCGAAAACGCTGGGTCTGCTATTTGGTAACCCTTTTTTATAAAATTGGTGCCAACTCCCTGACAGATGTATGGTGATTACAATATGCGTTGATTAATAATATCAACGTGACGAATATAATAGCCATACTGCTACTAAGTCCGTTGAATAATTTACGCAGTATCAACTTTATTAACGATTATGTAGGTAATAGCTGTACTAATAGATAGGTATATACAAAGTATAAGTGACATCGTAACGAAAAAAAATGGAACGTCTATTTGATTGTACCAAAAACGATAGTGGGTGTTTTTCTTGTCGCAAATGTTTGATTTTGAGTTTTTACTACGCCGCAATGTAAATCGAACACTGCGAAACAGTCGCTAGACCTACCTACCTACGCGCGGCTACGTTACACGATATTGATGCCAAGGTAGGTTCAACGTTTAAAAAATGTTGAGTTTGTTGAAGAAGATGAGCTACTGCCACGATTTTTCACGCACGGTACCTACTTATCAGTTATTAAAATGTACCTAACTTACTACTCTTACTTTACCTTTATTGTTATTCCTTCGCATGAAGTACGTCACGTCAGAATGAATTAACACGTTTTAATATGGTATCACCTATATTAATTTTGAATGCATAAATCAATAGGCCATCACAATAGCAGTTTTTGTCGTCCATTTATTTCCTTACTAATGTAAACAATTATTGTAATATTCAGTAAGAAAACAGTAGGTATATTTTAGACCGCTTTTATTTAATAATTTAATATTACACAAAAGACACAGCTCAAGTCCAGTCCAGTCGGAAAAATAGGAGGCCGCCGGCCAGTGTCGCCCAGTTTTATAACCTCGGAACGTCAACCGGCCCCTCCATTTTTCTAGTAATTCATTCGTCGTTCCATAGATGGCGCTTATCGACTAATCAACATCGGGGTTGCCAACACTAAGTGAATTTGGTCATTTAATTAGCAACACTATCAAAATTTACGATTTCAGTACACTTTTTCACGGCCTCCGTGGTCCAGTGGTTGAGCGTTGGGCTCACGATCCGGAGGTCCTGGGTTCGATTCTCGGTGGGGACATATCACAAAAATTACTTTGTGGTCCCTAGTTTGGTTAAGACATTACAGGCTGATCACCTGATTGTCTGAAAGTAAGACGATCCGTGCTTCGAAAGGCACGTTAAGCCGTTGGTCCCGGTTACTACTTACTGATGTAAGTACGTAGTCATTATATGAGTCATGTCAGGGGCCTTTGGCGGCTCAATAGTAACCCGGGCACCAGGGTTGATGAGGTTGGTAATTCACCTCACAACCCACACGATAGAAGAAGAAGTACACTTTTTTGCATCTAGTAAATAACTTAAATCTTTTATCAAGTGTTACTTCACATAATCCTGATAATCCGCTACGTTTATGGCCCAGCATCATGAAAACACTCTCAAAAGATATGATAGAACAAGCAATGTAATAGCGTTGGTTGCTCGCGATATTTTGTCACAGTCAATCCTTGTCCACAAGAGAGTGGGCAGACCCAAATTACATGTCCAATTCTTGGAGCACGATGACAAAAACGCTAAACAAGCCCATTTATACCATAGGCACTACTGATCAAGAATAAGAATAATTTATTATTAAAGGTCGCAACACACTTACTTACCACATTATAATAACATCGAAAAAAACATACACGCAAAATGCATAATACTTAACGGTGATTGCGGGAGAAATGCACCCCGATACCGACTCCGCCATCGTGGTCGAAGATTTCCCTCATTCAACGCTTATCGCTATCGACCCACTAGGGTCGATTAATTCTTTCAAATATTCTTCCTCTCAAACGACGCCCTGAGCCAAGGTTCGCGCCCAACTGGGCACCATCAGGCCGGTTGTCTTAAATTTTGTACCGGGTGAGACCCCTCAGCGCCCCCCATTTGTCCGGCCAAGTAGTTAATGACATCTGCGGCAAATCTACAATAAGTCATGTCAAAAAAAATGGGAGAAATACATTTTCGGAGGTATGTGACCTAACTTATATTGAGCTGGTTTTCCCTTCGCGGGTTGGAAGGTCAGACAGGCAGGCGCTTCTGTAAAAACCGGACCTATCAAATCTGCAATTTAGGTAAGCAGATCCTGTGAAAACGAGATAATGCTATGAAGATGGTGATGGTGGAGGTCCTCAATAAACGGATCGAAGCAAATAGAATTTTATAGTTTTGCTTACCCCGGTGGGAATGTTGTGCATAAACGTAAGTAAGTATATTTAAAATGTATTTTTTGTATAAAGCAGTTTTGTATTGTATTAAACGCTACCTCATCTGCTTCCAACAGCATATATTTTGCTGGTGGTGCGATTACGGTGGCGTCATCACCATGTCTATATTATCCCTTAGGTAAACTTATTTTTTCGACTTTATTATCTACACATTGTTTTAAGTTTACGCGGTTATTATCATAATTAAAGCACATAATAACAGGTTCTTACCGAGTTTAAATGAGGATATGACACTCCCGATATTTCGACACTGTTGCAAGTGCCATGATCACGGGATGACTGATGATATTGGAGTGGAGTAGGTAGATCCATAATTTTCTACGGGCAGACATATCTGTCTACCCTCTTTTTTTGCCGCTTGTTTATGTTTTTGATATCGGAATGCACCGAACCCGCGTAAACGCGTTAAGAACCCGTTATTATGTGCTTTTATTATCTACAATCGCAATCTGTTTCTTTAAACTATAAGTGTGCCCTTGTGGTTATATGAGTATGTATGTATGGCTGTGTGTGTGTGTATGTAAATGCAGCAAACAACTCCGCGGTTGGCAGCTAGATGGCCGCAAGTTGGTGCATGTCGTGTGGAATTAGCGCGGCCGTAACTATCGGGTCGGGGGCCCACCTCAACCATAAATTAGATCCTGCTTGAGCGGTACATGCCTGTAGCGCGAGTCCACTGTTACACGACATCTGTTTGTGAGAGTTGTTGTTTAAAAAAATAACATAAGCTCGCGTTAGACCACAATCTCACCTGATCGTAAGTGACGCTGTGGATCACGCTTACCTGGTCCACCACGGTCTAGAGGCCCCGGGTTCAAATCCCGGTGGGGGGACATATCACAAAAATCACTTTTTGATCCCTAGTTTGGTTAGGAAATTACAGGCTAATAGCACGTTAAGCCGTCGCGTCGGTCCCGGTTACTACTTACTGGCGTAAGTATGTGGATGTTATATGAGCCACGTCAGAGGCCTTTGGCGGCTCAATAATAACCCTGACACCAGGGTTGATGAAGCTGGTAATCTACAACAAAACACCCACGGCGACGTAACCTTTATACAACTGTATTGTTGGTTGCGTGACTTTGAAGGTATAGATCCGTAGTGTGGTCTCTGCAGATAAATCAATGTAAATAAATCACCTTATAATAATATATCGCCGTTTCTCGCCATGTCAAAGAAGTGGTCCTAATTGGTCACGGAGCCTCGTGACGTGTCTAACAGTGGAAACTGGCTATAAAGCATGGGCCATAGACTTTTAATCAATCTGCACGGTTGGTGCGGGACTGCAAAAATGGCGGCAGGTTAGTGGATCCGGCTTAATTAAAACCATAAGGAAAATTGTCCGTCCGTCCGTTTTAGCTTTACTATGACGTTTTTTGGTCGCCCGGCGGATTTTGTTCGCATATGGGTCAGTGTTTTTCTCTGTACATTCTCCTTTTTCTTTCCCTGTGAAACGGGAACGGAGTTTTTATTTCGGTGAGAAATGGTTGGCGTCCACTGAAGTTTGATATGGTCTGTCATAATACTTATTTCCTCCCCTAATTACAGTACATAAACCAAGCTTCTAGGTATTGGATGATGAGGATATAGACATAAGTAAATGAAATAGCTACATCAGACATCAAAGTTATTAACATAACATAAACTGCCTATATACGTCCCACTGCTGGGCACAGGCCTCCCCTCAATCAACCGGAGGGGGTATGGAGCATACTCCACCACGCTGCTCCACTGCGGGTTGGTGGAGGTGTTTTTACGGCTAATAGCCGGGACCAACGGCTTAACGTGCCTTCCGAAGCACGGAATCATCTTACTTTTTCGGACAATCAGGTGATTCAAGCCTGAAAAGCCCTTACCAAACAAAGGACAGTCTCACAAAGTGATTTCGACAATGTCCCCATCGGGAATCGAACCCGGACCTCCAGATCTTGAGCCTAACGCTCTAACCACTAGACCACGGAGGCTGTTAGTTAATGTTAGGAGGAACAGCAGACATTTTTGTTAAGAAGTCCTAAAATAGTGTGGTGACATGTTACAAACAAAATGCTCATGTTAGAATTGACCACAGACACTATTTTTTCGTGGAGTTAATATTTACGAACAGCCTCCGTGTTCTAGTAGTTAGAGCGTTGGGCTCAGGTTCCATTCCCGATGGAGACATCCTCTAAATCACTTTGTGAGACTGTTCTTTGTTTGGATAACGACATAGCAGGCTTGAATCACTTGATTGTCCGAAAAAGTAACATGGTTCCGTGCTTCGGAAGGCGTTAAGCCGTTAGTCCCGGGCTACTAGCCCAAGCACGTACACCATCCCTTAGTGGAGCAGCGTAATAGAGTATTCTCCATTCTCCCTCGAGTTGACTGAGGGGAAGCCTGTCCCTAGCAGTGCGACGTAATAGGCTGTTTATGTTATGTTATATGTATACTCAAAACAGAAAATGTTACATATGACATTTACAACGTATTACACGAGATGATAACAACTAAACGCATAACGCATAATAAGGGATGAAACAATAATATAAACAATACTAGACATATGCTCCGCACGCCATGCGCCGCATGCATGACTAGCTAGTGGGTAGGTCATATTCGTGGCGAGTCATGTGCTGCGCACGTAGGTATAACAGGAGCAAGGCGTGTGGCGTACGGTCACGAGCATTAATATGTATACACTTTGGTATCATGTCACATTAACTTTTTGACAAATTGAACTGTAAGTCTCACTAAATGTCAAATATGTTAGTGCGACAGAGTCCTAAAGTGGGTACATTATATTGCTCATGACTGTAATTCAAAAAGGGACGGCTTGCGCATGTTTTTTTTTACGTGACTTATTGTAGATTTGCCGCAGATGGCATTAACTACTTGACCGGATGGCGTGCGCATCACATGCCCGACATCGCAATGTTTATATCCAAATTTATTAAAAAAGAAACCCACCTCCTTATTTGAAGTCGGTAAAAAAGAGACTGCAAAAAATCCAATTCAAATCCCTCAGGAAGCTCAGAAAGCCCCTGAAACCGAATGATAGTAATAAATAAAATGAATATAACGTATTCTATGTTAATATGAGCCCAGTTTAATCTTCATACGAAATCGTATGAACATTTTACAGGCATTTTATGCTAATAATATTCGGCTACAGAAAGTAATCGGGTCTGTCTGTGGGAAGCAAGCTAATGCATGAGATTAGAGTTTATTCATAGACAGATTCAATTCAGCAGGTGGAGTTTGGTTTTTGGTTGAATTTTTGGTACACTTTATCTGAAAAAGCTTAGAGATTAATGATTAAGGTCATTGTGGGGAAGACAGTCTGGGCTAAAAGACCATCTGGTGCCAATAACTTCTGATTATGAATAACTAGCACCTTACGTCTCTGTCGATTAAAATACAACAAATCAAAATCAAAAGTCAAAAGTATTTATTTTCTTTTCTTACATGTTTTTTTTCTTAGACTAGTTACTGGAGCCTCCTTTTAAGTAAAATATGCCTGTACCAGGAGACCCCGCTCTTCTATAACAGTAGTAAATAGGTAAGAAAGTTTTGTTACCTTCACGTTTTACAAATAAACAATTAAAGAATTTTTGTGTAATGACACAAACTTTAAAGGTAACTGTGTATGTGTGTGTGTGTGTGCGCGTGCGTGCGTTTTCATCAACTATACTGTTGGAAACTAGCAACAAGGTGAAGAGGCCCAATAGGAAAGATGTTCTTGGGCGCTACATATTTTGGAAGATGGTGGCATTGGTTGCTTTACTTCCGACTAATTAATAATCACACATCAAATCTGATTAAAGTCTTGCGATTGATTGCAGATTTATAAGGCTGTCGATAAAACAGTAACTAAATTATAAAAATGCCTGGTTTTAAATGTGTTCCTCTAGTTATTAAATAACTTGTAATATAAACTTATATTGATTTAAAAGATGTGTTGCTGTTGCAGTTTCTTATCATTTCTTCTCCTCAGCCATAACACTTTGTGAAATGACGTACGGTCACGAGCATTAATATGTATACACTTTGGTACCATGTCACATTAACTTTTTTGACAAATTGAACTGTAAGTCTCATTAAATGTCAAATATGTTAGTGCGACAGAGTCCTAAAGTGGGTACATTATATTGCTCATGACTGTACGTTGAATAAATGATTCTGATTTCTGATTTCTATATGGTCCCATGCCAGTCCTTCAAAGGCATCCAAAACGTCTTTCCTGCTTCTTGTGGGGCCTGCGTCTGCTGTACGTCCATTTGTAGAAACCCATTGCTCGAGGGGGCGGCCTAAAGAGACCTGGCGACGCTCGGTTGACCGAGAGTTAAAAACTCTTGGCATGCCATGCTACGCAGCCTGCAAAAGATCGCAAGTAGTGGAAATCTGTTATTCGAGCCCTACATTCGAACAAGAGATAAAAGGATTAGGAGAAGAAGAGATTGCTTGAGTGCAAGGAACTGCGGAAAAGGAGAGAGGCTAAACTAGGTTATTATGATTAATTTATATTATTATATAGATTTATAGGAAACAAACATCCAAAGCAAACGCTTCTATTTACAATCCAAGCGTGTTCCGTGGCGATTTCAAAACTCTTTCGCAAAGAAGAGATTGCTTGAGCGTAAGGAACTGCGGAAAACGAGAGAGGCTTTTACTCAGCGGTGGGACACGATAGGCTAGAGAAAAAAAACTAGGTTAATATGATTCATTTATATAAAGACGTATATAAAACAAAAATCCAAAGCAAACGCTTCTATTTACAATCCAAGCGTGTTCCGTGGCGATTTCAAAACTCTTTCGCAAACAAAGCTAAGGTTGCCCTTACACGACACGACCGCCAGCCGTAGTAATGTTGCTATGAATAAAAAATGTCGCGGGAAGCTACGCGATTGCGTGTGGATAGGATGTTAAACGCACTATATGGGGATTCGGTTAAAAATACGTAACATGCAGAAACTCACGCCCGTCATCTGTAATAGGATGGGCAGAGCTACAAGTGATCAAAAATATCTTTATTCAGTAGGTAACATTGACTTTTGAATCGTATTTTTTACATAACGAACGTCTCATCCGCCTAAAACTACTGCAGTTTCTCACTACATGTATAGCCGGGGAAAAGAAGCTGCAAGAAAAACATCGGCACAGGGCCCTAAAAGTTCTTTTAAAAAAAAAAACATAAAATACTATAATACAATTTAGTAATTTGGCTGCCTAATATCAGTTCCCAGACAGCTAAACCCATACATTGATATCTTTTAGATAAACTCACGCCTGTTGGCCACCAGGGTAAGCAGACACTATGCTTCGAGCCTGACATACTGCTCTAGCTTCTTCCACAATAATTATAAATCGTTAATCAAAGACAACTTACAGCCACTGTTGATACGAAATCCTAAGATGGATGGTATTATGAACCTTATGGTTGTCACTATAAGCTTATTGCCCATAACAATATTTCAACAAAATAAGAAGAACGCAATACCTCGAAAAATGCAAAACATAGGGATTTTTGTGATGGCAAAAAATAGCTAAAAGTAAAGCTGCCTAAGATTAGATACTGTAACACAAAAGATACCTAGGTACGTAAGAATAACGCTCAAAATCTTATCTCATAACATAACGCTTACATTTAGGTACAATTTAAAAGAAAAAAAAACTGGAACCTGGTGAATAAATTTATGGTGTTATTTCGTAATAAAAGCACAAGTAAATAAGTATCTACTTTCTGTGTACTGCTTAAGTACCTATATCTCAATTCCATACTGCTTACCGAATATTACACATAAGTCAGTAAGTAGCATTATATACCAAAAAAAAGTATTACGTAGTCACATTCTTTGCCCCTCGAGGTTACTACGCGTCTAGAAAGCGTGCTAAACAAAAAAAAGTGTTAAATAATTCCGTACCCAATCTAGAAAGTCGCCGCAACCATTTTTGAATACATTCGGTATTCAAAACAATCCAGGGGTAAATAACCGATTCCTAGCCCCTAGGGTGTCGTTCACAGCCCGCTTTACTTTTTCACATTATTTTTACTGTTGCGTGCGATTTCCATTACCTAAGTGTTTATTTTTATGAAATGTGGGCCAGCGTGCGCGGGGCCTTATGTTTTATTAACATTATTAAGCATGGTTACGTATGATTATGATTATTGAGAAGAGAAAAATGAGGTCGGATATTTTTTTTAAGAAATAGCCGATTTGCACCTACATGCTGATTACTGATGGGCGAAGACCTCAAAAGTTGCAGAGGCGACGTGCTGGTTCTCAACCCTCACATAACATAGACTACAACAACACACATAATAACATCACGCCTGTGTCCCCGAACGGATAGGCAGAAGTGTATATGTATATACAACCACTCCTCGCCAGCTATGTTAAAGTCCCATAATATAATAGAGGGCAAGCCTATCACCATTAAGCGGACACAAAACTAGGAAACATTGCGATATCAATCACGTGGATTAGGTAATAACAATATAGTATAATAATATAGGTATGTAGGTATATAGGTACCTACTTCCACCATCTTCATAGAGTAGCAAAGCAAGAGATCTGCAACTCCTTTGAAATCCGACCGTCTGCCGCGTAACATCATTTGTGGCGATTTGAATCTCAAAGATTTCGAATTTAAGTTTCTGCCAGCTTCAGGCGTTTTGGTGTGGTCCAAGAGAAAATGATTTTGGAAATGTTTACATACATACATAAACAGCCTATATACGTCCCACTGCTGGGCACAGACCTCCCCTCAATCAGCCGGAGGGGGTATGCAGCATACTCCACCACGCTGCTCCAGTGCGGGTTGGTGGAGGTGTTTTGTTTGCCGGGACCAACGGCTTAACGTGCCCTCCGAAGCACGGAATCATCTTACTTTTTCGGAAAATCAGGTGATTCAAGCCTGAAAAGTCCTTACCAAACAAAGGACAGTCTCACAAAGTGATTTCGACAATGTCCCCATCAGGAATCGAACCCGGACCTCCAGATCGTGAGCCTAACACTCTAAGCACTAGACCACGGAGGCTGTTTAATCTACATTATTTACATATCATACATGAGATCACGCCTATTTCCCGTTGGGGTAGGCAGACACCACGAAATTCTACTTACTACGATCCTAACACTTTATTGTGAGTCTGCGGGCTTAGCATCGTAAGCGCGCGACTCTTTCTCGCCTCCACATACGTCAGCCGTCACTCTCATACAGAACTGCACAGAAAGAGACAGATGATCTCTGTCGCGGCGAGAAACAGTCACTTGCTTACGGTGCTAAGCCCGCAGATAGGACGCATAAGTCTCGTCCCATTTTTGTTTTGTATTGTTGGGTGTACACCCAACAGTGGAATGATGTGGGCTGATTGATGATGGTGATAATGTAAAGTTTACTGCAGATTTAATCCTTTGGCAAAATCCTTGGCAAAGGTACTCAAAACCGGCGAGTTTGTATGAAAACTTTGATGAGAGTGGAAGAAGCGAAAGTGGGGTGTCAGAATCATGGCAATTGGAATTCCATGGTTTCTGCCTACCCAACGGGAAAAAGGCGTTATCTTATGTATGTACGGTCACGAGCATTAATATGTATACACTTTGATACCATGTCACATTAACTTTTTTGACAAATTGAACTGTAAGTCTCACTAAATGTCAAATATGTTAGTGTGACAGAGTCCTAAAGTGGGTACATTATATTGCTCATGACTGTATGTATGAAATAGTATAATTTTGTATGAATCTTATCTCTTGGCCCAGCTCCCATCTTTCTCTTTGCGCAATATTCAATTCCAATATCCTTTGAAAGTTCATCTTTATGTATTGCTCAGTCAATCTGCCTTCAACATCGGTTATCTAACGGTTATATTTCCCTTGCTCTAGTGAGAAAGCGCTACCAAAACAATAAAAGTTATTGAGATTTTTTATTTTTAATTTGCATAGCTACTTACACAAAAAACAATTGACTCTCACTCACTAACGAGGTGTGTAGGGTCACAAGTTTAGGCTACACTTTGTTTTTTCAACATAATGAAATGTTTTATGTGAAATGACTAAAACCACTGTAGCTTCTCAACTTTTATAGTCGAGCAAGAGTAGCAGAAAGAAAATATAGGCACAGGGCCCTTTTCCTGGATGGTCACAAAAATATTAAAATGTAAGTCTCCACCAACCCGCAGTGGAGCAGCGTGGTGGAGTATGCTCCATACCCCCTCCGGTTGATTGAGGGGAGGCCTGTGCCCAGCAGTGGGACATACCTATATTGGCTATTTATGTTATGTCATATAAGTTTTCTTGAAGCCAAAACTGCGTATTTACAATCGTTTGAGAAATTTTACTAAAGCCAGACGCACTCAAATACTCAAAATTTGCGACTTGGTCTTCTTCTATCGTGTGGATTGTGAGGTGGATTACCAACCTTATCAACCCTGGTGTCAGGGTTATTACTGAGCCGCCCTAGGCCCCTGACATCACTCATGTAACGACTACGTACTTACATCAGTAAGTAATAACCGGGACCAACGGCTTAACGTGCCTTCCGAAGCACGAATCTTTTTACTTTTTGGACAATCAGGTGATCAGCCTGTAATGTCCTAACCAAACTAGGGATCACAAAGTGATTTTTGTGATTTGTCCCCAACGGGATTCGAACCCGGGACCTCCGGATCGTGAGCACAACGCTCAACCACTGGACCACGGAGGCCGTGCGACTTGATAGTCAATGGGAACGCATATCATGCAAGTTTTGTGTACCAGAGAATACCATTCCTTACAAAGTACAAACTTTGAAAGGATGCTAAGGAGAGCTAAAAATCGTGACGTAGGTACCTACTTAAATAGGTGGTCGTAATTTATGTAATCATAAAGGAAGCGAGCATGGATCGAGATTAATTTATCACAGTGCCAAAAGTATTTATGTAATAAGTACCTATATATCTCTATTCAAAGGCGGAGCACAGGAGTCCTAGTACGGCTTTGAAATATACTACTCTGGGCGCCATCCCGCTCGCGTCAGACAGAGTACTGCGGGGCGGAAGGTAAGAGGGAAACCACTGCCCTATTTTTCCCTAAAAAGTAGCACTAAACCTACAATTAGTGATAATGAATTTACGTAATATAGGGCCATGCTTGCGCAACTTTTTAAACACATACCTACTTAAAGATAATTCTAACACGCGTTTCATTAATTACCTATTTAATAGACGTGTATCACCGTGTATGTGTAGTATTTATTTTCAAATATTTCTAATCTAATATAGTTCAACAAATGCCTCACATAAACTTATTTTAACAACAATTTGCGGTATTTTTATAAAGTAGCATAATGTTGTTTGTACCGTACTATATAAGTATTTGCATAAATGGTAAATTTCATTGAATCGATTTTACTAAAACGTTACTATAATTTATTTTGTTTTCCTCCAAATTAAAACAAAAATAAACATAAATAATGCTTTTTATAAAACTTGGTTTTCTTATGTTTTTATATCAAGTTAACGCGCGCATACCGGACATGGGTCCAGAAAAGGTGTATTTCAACTTGGAAGAAGCAGAAGAATTATTCAAAGACTTCATTGAGAAATTTGACAAGTATTATGATAAAGAAGAGTATGCAGCACGTCTTGAAGTGTTCAAAGATAATTTGCATGACATAAACAAAAGAAACGAAGAACACGAGGCTGTTTTTGGTATAACAGAGTTCGCTGATTTGACAGACGAAGAATTTCTAAATAGACATACTGGATTCAAACCTTGGTCAGATGTTAATGATACTGAAGCGTTGGAATTGGATTCAGATCTCGATGTTCCTAGTGCTTGGGATTGGCGACAGAAAGGTGTGGTTGGGGATATTAAGAATCAAGGAAGCTGTTCATCTTGTTGGGCATTTAGTGCTGTGGGTAAGAATAACAAAACTCTTACATCGAACCTCTCTCATACATATTTCACACTTAAAGATCATCGACAATGCAAACAAATGTTTAATTTTTCGCGTTGGCCAGGTAAGGGAAACGCTCTGATTGGCTCTTTGGAGATCCTAAACACTATATAGAGATCACTACTAGTCGAAGGTCACCAGTGGTATCGTATATTTGATCTCATTGCTACATTACAATATGTTACTATAATTTTGATCAGATTTGATATCAATTCCGTTTATCTCTTACTAGACGTCTCCGATATTGTCCGCATCCCTATAATATTATTACGCAGAGTCACAGATAATCAGCACATCCACTTTTGATTTGAAATTATAAGATGGAATTATGATGTTTTTAGTTATACAATTAACCTTACTTTGATTACAGCTGTAATCGAATCACAGTATGCGATGAAACATAATAAACTTCGCTCGCTCTCCGATCAACAGATGGTTGATTGTTTTGCCGATGGTGGTGGCTGCAAAACTGGCAGCTGGCCTCATTTAGCTTTCAAGTAAATATTAAAACGCATTACATACAGACAGATATCCGCAATATTAAAATATTTTTTATTTAAGACATTGTCAAAATCACTTCGTGAAACGGTAACCTTATTTAGTAAGGACATTGCAGGTTTGAAACACCTGGTTGTCCAAAAAAGTAAGACTCTTCTTTTTTTTCGTTGATCATCTTTGTTGGTCTCGGGCTAGTTGCCCAAAACACTTCTACCAACTCGCACTGGAACAGCTTGTTGGAGTATTCTCTATAGTCACTTCGGTTGATCGAGAAGAATCATGTGCCCAGCTCTGAGTCATAGGATATATTATGTGGTATGGCTGCGGGCTATGTTTTTAGGCCTGACATATTCTATACCTAAGATCAGCCACGTACTCCATAAAAATTCTGGTTGTTACAGTTTGAGCATGAGGAAATCCTCATTCTCAAATCCTACTCCAGCAAAGATGTTACATGTACCTACAAACGATATCTCAGTTTACCTTCTTCTTCACAGTGAAGCAGCCCGTGTTGGTGGTTACATGTCATCTGCTGACTATCCTTACACAGGTCAGCAAGGCAAATGTGCCTTCAGTAAAGATAAAGTGGTTACTAAGGTCCTACCAGGAAAATCTTCCAAAAACAACAATGAAGAGGAAATGAAAAAATTGGTTCAAAGTTTTGGACCTATTTCCGTTGGTAATTACTTCTTTATTTACCTACTAGTATAAGACGTTTGTATGACCAATGTCGGAATATTTAAGGGGTTTGGATGGCCACTGGGCCAAGGTGGCAGCTTAGAGTTCGCAAACCGGAGGTCCTGGATTCGATTCATAACTTAGATAGAACACTCGGGACGGGATGCCTCAAGCAATTGCTTGTTTGATAATTAATTAATCCAGCACCGTAGACCTGTAATACAAGTTGTTGTACTTTTTTATGTCCTACAGCTGTATATTCATCTGGTGGGGGTTTTAAGGCGTATAAAAAAGGAGTAGCAACTGCTAACAGCCTCAGCTGCAGCAAAAATAATCGAGCGGATCATGCTGTTGCCATTGTTGGCTATGGAGTTGGTGAGATTTCATAAATTCTTCTTTAAATATGTGACTTCGATTGTTAATGACCTGCCGATCCCAGATAGAAGGGAAAAGGTGCAGGGGAAAGTCAATACTTAATACTTATTCAAATAAAAGAAAAGACTGAAGTTTCTTTATGTAAGGAGGTCAAGAAACTTGCTATCATCAGCAAATCTGAAAAGAGCGCCACAAACAAGAAATTGGCTCTTAAGATTTGAATGAATGCATGGATTTTCCGGTGAGACCAACTTATGCTGGAAAATCTAACAACAGCTAGCACGCCAGTAGCCTTACGTGTTCGCACGAGACGAATTCGTACGACACCGCGTCCAAAGTGTTACACATTTAGAAAAAAATATGAATCAATTCTTTTTATTATTTATTTATTTAACTGTTACACAGAACATAATATACTTAAAAACAATTAGACTAACACAAGACAGACAAACGGTTCAGCTTATTTCTAGTAGAAATTTGTTACTATCTTTTTTTTTAGAAAATGGCGTCGATTATTGGATAATCAAGAACTCCTATGGCAAAAAATGGGGCGAGCAGGGTTTCATGAAACTTGAACGAGGAAAGAATGCCTGTCAGATTGCTAGTTACGTAGCTTACGCGTCAGTACCGTAATAAAAAAGTACTATTTTTTTGTTTAAACGTCTACAAAGTAAATCGTAATATACCCAAAGACCCATATACTTTGTTGTAATATATAAGTAATCTGAAATAAAAATCGGGTGCAAATCTAGCCCTCAAAACGAAACCTTTTACTTTTTGAAACTACCCCCAATCGATAGAGAAATAATTTCGCATCAGAACGAAGTAGGTAACAAGTTGGGAAGCTGCCACGCCTCGTCATACCATCTGCGGAGTATCCCACGGAAGTGAGATTTCTGCGGCTGATTTATGGCTGAAAACGCCCGGACCCGATTCCTCATCTGACTGCTTTAGTTTATTTACCTTACTGCATTTTTATATAGAGCCTATCCATGTACTCATATTTCGTACGACGTTATTATTTTATTTTTTTGAGTAACAAACAGTTACATAAAGTGATCAATTTTAAAGCCTATCTGGCTACGACGTAGACCTGATCTTGATTGTTCAGAAAATAACAATGGGTAGATATGTACTATCCGCTAGGTTTGGAGAATTTACCTTTGCCTAAACATTTAAACACGTAATTTAAAACGAGAAACCAATTTCAAAGCAAAATTTGCCCATAAATAGCCCCAAGCTTTTCAATTCAAATTGCTGTTGACACAGGAGGCACCATTTTTCTTCACCCCTTTTCATGTAAATAGGTATATTACGGGTTAACTTGTTTAACCGCCAAGATATAACACCAGTGTCAGAGCTAAGAAGAGAGATCAGTTTTCTTTATAATATAATATTTTTTTGGCGTGACTTATTGTATATTTTCCGCATATGGCTTCTACTTGGCCGGAAACAGCATTTAATAAGGCCACCTTTTGTACCATTTGTTTTTTATATTATTTGTGCTGTATCTACTCATTTTGTTGTAATTGTCTAGGGCGGCGAAGCCGCAGGGAGGGAGCGTTTGAATAGAAACGTTACTTCACATGATTACATGGATTTATTTCGATTGTAATATCAACAGAAAATTAATGTGCCACGTCTAGTGTTGGGTTCTTACCCGGAAAATTCCCGCGTTTTGGGAATTTTCCCAATTCTGAGGGAAAAAACCCGAAAAATTCCCATTTCAAGGGAAAATATTTTTTATCGCATATATTTGTATTAAAAGTAAGGATTTCCAACAAAGACCATTTAAATATAATGTATGCCTACTTATGCCCAATTTATCTTCTGTCGTAGTGTCGTATGAACTCTTAAAAAACTTAAAGGAGATCATCGGATTTCGGCCCAGAAGTTAAAGTGCCGGCCAAAAAATAATTTTGCTATATTCCGTTAGATCTTATCCATATGAGCATTTATTACTATGGCACCAAAGCTGTAGGGTCAATATCTTCGGTTATATTCGATTTTAAAAAACTGTATTTTTCATACATTTTTGGTGAAAATGTAAAGTGCCGGCCAAGTAACAATAATGATATTATACTTAGAACTTATCCGTCTGAGCATTTATTACTATGGCACCAAAGCTGTAGGGTCAATAATTAATAAAAAAAACTGAATTTTCATACATTTTTGGTGAAAATGTGAAGTGCCGGCCATGAAACAATATTTGTATATCCCGTTAGAACTTATCCATTTGACCATTTATTATTAGGGCACCAAACGTCATTGACCATTATTTTGACTTTTGTTGGACTTTACGTTATAGTTTCTGTGTGAAAAGTGCCGGTCAGCAAAAAACACATGTCAAAGCTATCGAGAAGATACCTGTAAACATTATTCACTATGACAAAAACATGTATTTTGACCATTAATTGTTTGGCTTTTGTTGGATTTAAAAAAAACTTGATTTTTGATTCATTTTGTATAAAAATAAAATATAACAGGCGCGTTATTTAAAGGATCGTCAGAATGTTTATTACTATGGCATTAAACGACTATGACCAATATTATGAACTTAATTCGATTTTCCAAAAATCAAAAAAAAAGTTTTATCTAGTGATAATGGAACTATCTTGCTAAAGGCGTAATATGGTGGTCGTCTTTTGAAAAATAGGTTTGCGTTTGACCACTACCTTACCTGATGGTGATACACGCTTAAGAAACTACTTTTTTAAAAGAAAAGTGTATACAAGGAATAAACAGTGGGGTGATAGAGGTACCTACTATGTTATCGGCCGAGTAGCACCAGGACATTGTGATAGGCATACTTGCAAAGTACAACTACCCGACTCCTGTTTTCCCTAACAGATACTTCAGACGTCATGCCAAAATACGAGTTTCGTCACTAGATGGCAAGCTTATCTTTGGAGGGTGGTAATCATTTACGGTCAAGGTGAATCAATACCATAATTCAACCTAAACTTAGGCCGTAACGTTGAGTCGAATGCAAAAACAACAGCCAACGTCATATCTAAAATCAGATAGTATTAATATAGAAGTTCACCTAACAACACACAAAACAAAAACACAAAGTATTTATCTGACTAATAACTAGTCATTGGGAAAGCTCTGCTTGTTGTCATTGTTAAAATGTATAAAAAAAAGTTTTTTTAAAAAGTCCAATAAAAGCCAAAGTCGACATTTGGTAGTATAGTAAAAATACGTCGTTCAAGTCGTTTACCAAAAGATTTGACTTATTTTGTTTCGCTGGCTGACATTTTCCCATTTGAACCAAAACGGAAAGAGAGACGAATAAAAAGTCAAGATAACGGTCAAAAATGTTTTGCGCCAGAATATTAAATGTTCTAAAGGTCCTTTGTAATCCGCCGTACCGCATTTTTTACCCAAAGCACTTTATTTTCATACAAAATAAATAAGAAATCAAGATTTTTAAAATACACTAAAAGCCAAACTAATGGTCATACAAGTTTGGCGCTATAGAAAAAAATGTTAACAGACATCTACTCGATACTCTCAACATGATATTTTTGCTGGTCGGCATTTTTCATATTTAAACTAAAACGTAAATTCCAATAAAAGTCAAAATAATGGTCATAGATGTTTGGTGTTATTAAAAAATATTGAGAAGCAACTATTAGACAGATTCGACGTATTTTTTTCGATGGCCGGCATTTTAACATATTAACCAAAACTGAAAGTCCAAATAATGGTCATAGAAGTTTGGCGCCATACTAATAAATGTTCTAACGGTCCTTTGTAATACGCCTGTATACCTCTTTTTCCCAACGGACATAATATTATTTTTTACAAAATGTATGAAAAGTCGAGATTTTTAAAATCCAATTAAAGCCAAACTAATGGTCATACACGTCTGGTGTCATAGTAAAAAATGTTCAGAACAATCTACTCGAAAGGTTTGACACATTTTTTTTCTCTGACCGGCACTTTCAAATTTGGGCCGGCCAAAGTATGGAAAGCAGATGATCTCCTTTGTAATATATTTTGAATGGAATTTTCGATTTTAATAATTCCATGCAAAGATATCTACATATTATAGGATATATAGGATGCTTTTGGCACGAGAGAATGTCATCATCGAGGAGCAACATGGTTTTGTGCAAGAAATTGGGAGGCACGAATACCTACAGATATTATTTACTTGGACTATGAAAAAGCTTTTGATCGAGTTCCTGTCACACCATTGATTGCTAAATTAGAGCCCTTTGGAATCAGAGGCAATGTCGTGAAGTGTATTGAAGACTTCCTGTCAAATCGCACATTCTCTGTGCGCATCGGAGAATCATACTCTGTTCCCAGAAAAGTCCTCAGCGGTGTGCCGCAGGGATCGGTGTTAGGACCTATTTTATTCAGTATCTACCTTACAGATCTTAAACATGGTATCATGTCTGATATATCACTCTTTGCAGATGACACGAAAATAACGGGGAATCCACTTATTAGCCATAATATAATCCAAGATGATCTTGATAGAGTAATTGCTTGGACCCGAGATTGGCTAATCACATTAAACGTAGACAAATGCACTGTGTTGCATGTTGGCAGTAACCACCCCACGTTGAGTTACACCATTGACTCAAAACCTCTCGAGTGTGTTAAAAAACAAAAGGACCTTGGCATAACGATAACACATAATCTAAAGTGGGACGAACACATTATTGGAATCACTAAGAAGGATAACTCCCTCTTATACATAAATAGAAAAGCTTTTTATCATATAGATACGGAATTGTTTCTTAGGCTTTACAAAACTTACTTACGTCAGACCGCTGTTAGAACATGGGTTTCAAATATGGAGACTTTACTATCGGAAGGACATTGCACTACTAGAGAGAGTCCAAAGAAGAACAACAAAGATGGTGACAGTACTGGCTGGCCGGAATGGACCTTAGCGGGGGCCGCAGGACTCTCACCTCTGGCTTGCCTTCATTGGCCAGCCAGAGTGGGGCGTTAGAGCTATACGCTCGCAGGGTGGAAGTGAAAGATGCATAAGTCGCGAGTTGGTAAGGCGGGTGAACCGCCTCGCAGAAAGCGGTGTACACCTCTTGACACGCTGAGATGCTCACAACCATGTTGCTGCCTTGCCGTCCAGTCGCGTCGGCGTCAGCTAGATAGGTGGCCCAACCAGTGAGTGACGAGTCACCGCCTACCCAATGTATCTCTGTTATTAACATTGGTCGAGCAGGCGCCATAGTCCCCCATAGCCCCAGTATATAGGTTCACTAACCCCCAACCCAATAGCCCAGTTCCTTTTGTTCCCAAAATCTGCAATAGTCCTACACGAACCAGGGATTGTCTTTGGGTGCACTCCCATAGTGCATACAGGGATAATCGCCGGTTGGTGTCACAACACATTTACAGTAAATTGTCTTAAGGGGCCTCTACGTGTTGGCTTCGGCCCCACGCACGCCTTCCAAAAGTCCGGGACTCCATGACAGACCCGACCCGAGACATGGAAACGACATACAAATAATAATAAGATTAAAAATAATTAAATAAAAAATATTTTCCCATGATTCGGGAATTTTTCGGGTGTTTATTTTATTTTCCCATATTTTCCCGATATTTTTTCTTTCCCACCCAATTTTTTCTTTCCCTGCCCATCACTAGCCACGTCGAGTGCAATTGACGAAAGCAGAGAGCCTGTCAGTGTTGCATGACGTAAAAATATGACACATGTTATAGAATAAATTCCTAGGTATAGAACGGCAACTCTCCGCCCCGCACTAATTCGTGTCGGCCGCCATCATCACCCCTCTGGGTCTTATTTTAGTCTTAAATGACCGTAAGCCGCTAAGGAGTAAGGGGGAGACCGCGGACTGTCTGTCTCGCCAGCACTAACGCGTCAGACGGCACACAGTAAAAATGTATTGTCATTTTCGTATGGAGTGTCGGGTGTGGCTTTTATTCCTTTTGCGCAATAAAGTGTTATAATAATAATTATTACTAGCTTTTGCCCGCGACTTCGTCCGCGTGGCGTGTTATAAAAGAGAGATATTTTTCATACAAAAGGATTTTCCCGCTAATTCCCATTCCCGTGGGAATTTCGGGAATTCCTTTCTTAGTGCACCTCTACGGTGCCTAAGCTACGTCCCGTCCAAATTTCAAGTGCCTACGTTTAGCCGTTTAGGCTGTGCGTTGATATGTCAGTCAGTTTCTCCTTTTATATATTTAGATTATACCTACCTAGACCTAGGCACTCGATACGCAAATTTAGTTCTTAACGTGTACCACAGACAGTCCGTTGCGATAATTATGTTTTTTTTTATCTTCTGGCACAGCAAAAACTGATGAGTCAGATTCAGTTGTTTTACGAACCTACGATACTGTAAATATATTTTGAGACGACGATTCTTCTTCTGCTGCGAAAACAGTGAATATTTTTGTTAACAGAAACCTTTTAATTTCGTTGATTGTGTTTTGGTATCATTTGGATGCGGTGAAAGTTGAATAGAAATAAGCACCTATTAAATATTCATTTTGGTTAGGACTTAACTTGGTACCTAACAGTGAATTATATTTGAAAATTTAGGTGTTTTTTTGTTTTGGTGTTCCCCGAAGGGCAAAGCAAAGGGAACTATGCCCATACAGCCATGTCTTACGTATTTTTTTTCTTGATGATTAATGAAATGATGAAAGGTGATGATGATGAAACCTAAGCCCCCACCCTCGGAGTAGACTCCTACTCCGAACCCCAAACGAATTAACTCAAAAGTCCGCATAAACTTTTGAGTTATGAAGCGGCTTCCCGGCACGAAGCGAAAATAGGCAGATACACTTTGTTTATTGAATACTCCAATATAATAACACTCGCGAATGTCTTCCGACTAACTTAATGCGATCATTAACCACAAAACACCACTTCGTATTAATTATTTAGATTACTCAATGAAGAAAGCAACTGTCCCGTTCCCGTTTCCCGCCGAAAAGCCTTTTTTGTTTTGGTGTTCCCCGAAGGGCAAAGCAAAGGGAACTATGCCCATACAGCCATGTCTTATATATTTTTGTTTCTTGATGATGATTAATGAAATGATGAAAGGTGATGACGATGAATGATGAAACCTAAGCCCCACCCTCGGAGCAGACTCCTACTCCGAACCCCAAGCGAATTAACTCAAAAGTTATCTTTCGAGTTTTATAGCGGCTTGTTGGCACGATTCGAAAATAGATAGGTACAGTTTGTTTATTGAATATTCCGATATATAGAATAACTATTGCGAATGTTTTTTGACTAACTTAATGCGATCATTAACCACGTACCACCTCTTTTAATTAGGTATTTAGATTGTTCAATGAAGAAAGCAACCGTACAGTTCCCGTTCCCGCCAAAAAGTCCCTTAAATAATTAACTAATACATTATTAACTTTATTACAGTATTATCTTATAAACTAATAATATTATAATATAATTTTTTCTACTCCTCTACTTTAATCTGGCATTTAAATAACCAAAAAGTCTAATATAAGTACATACATAATTAAACTCTTTGAAAAAGTGTACGCTCTATGGCCTATAAAAGCATTGTTTACAAAGTGTAACTGTACTATAATGTCGCCAAAAAAGCATTGTTGTTGTTTTTTTTTTTGACCTGGAAACTGGCAACTTTACTTTGTTTGGTGCCATAGATATACTATAAAAAAAAAAGTATACATTTGCCGCCATTTTCCCGCGCGTTGGAAAATAATTTTTATAAATAAAATTTTTCTTTGTATAATTTTTGTTTCATTTAAAATTACGTCGTCGTAGAAAAAGTATTGTATGCAACGTTGTATAACTAGGTCAAAAAATGCTCGTGGCGTCTCTTACTTATTGCGATGTTCGCCAAGGCTCACATCGCAACTCACGCCACTCGCATTTTTTGACCCTTCTTATACAACTGTTGCATAAAATACTATAACCCACTTCTGAAATATTCTGAAATATTCTTTTTATGTAGCGTATAACATGCTTCATAAACGTAATTTGTCGCTTTATGACAGATCGAACAGCTGTTTTTGGCGGTTCGGTACCTATCAGTGTGTGCTTCCTCGTGAAAGCGCGTATATTTTAACCTAAAAGTGTCGGTCTTTTGTTTATTTTTCATCATTGAAATCAGTTTTAATGTGTTAAACATTGTGTCTTCGTGTTATAATTCATAATACATTCATGAAAACAAACTTTGTAGAGTGCCGCGTGTAGTTTTAGTAAATTCTTATCCATTTTGTGTGTTGTGTGTTTACATTATAGTTTTGTTTAATTTTTGACTAATCTTCTTATTATTCTATTAGTGTAATTTTAAATTTTGAATTATTATTGTTTTAGTAACCTTAAGTCTTAAAAAAATTGACATCAATATCTCTTAGCTACTAAAAATTAAATGCTAAAATTCATAAAATCTCTGTTTAAATTTCCGACCGCTTCGAATTTCGAACGCATTGCAAACAGGTTTGCCTTTTTAAAACTTGTTAAAATGGAAGGCCAAGGGGTGAAAACCAAACCTGAGGTCTTAGATTTACAACCGGCTAAAAAATTAAAACTCTCTGATGAGAGTGGAAACTCTTTAGTGAAACGTACTGTGGGTACTATGTGTGGGGCTTGGAGGCCTGAAGAGGAAGACGGAGGCATGGTACTTGTTTTTGAAACGAGAAAACCGTGCCTAAGTCCTGACCCAACCAACGAGAGTGACTTCCCGGAGAATATTGCTGATTTCTGGGTGGCGAGTGGGCAGAGCGACGATGAGATACAGGTATTTGTAGTAATTAATTTATTTACATAAAATACTTTTCGAATTAAATTAATGATAAATAAAGCATTGATTTGCCAAGAATGCCAAAGATATCTGATCTATAGAATAATCTTGTTTACTGCATACTAGCGCCATCTATGAGTAAAATACTTTTACTACTACAAACCTGTGCTCAAGCTATTTCTAAGTAAACGTTGCCAACGAACGTCGTCGTACTATTGTAAATGTTAAGATGGCGCCACTACGTGCTCAGTAGACAGGATTTTAAATAGTTCGTTTAAAATCCGTTAGATGAGTACGGGTACGTATAAAAACTGTGTTCCCGGTCTGAATGTAGTAAATTATGATGTATAGATGGCGCCACTATGCAAGATTGGAGCGCGTAATACAAACGTTAATCATTGAATATTCAATGAAATACCTACTTTATTGTATTTATTTTTGGCGCCAATGAAAATTTACATTAGTTACTTCTGTTAGTATATACCTACTTTAAAATTTTGGACTGAAATTAACTAATCACTAGGCTTTAACGTTCGAGACACCGTGTTTTATAAGTTTTGGGAGTAAATAAATATTACATTCTGTGTAGGCACCTTGATTTATTTCAATGCTTTCGACTAGGCAACGAAACAATCAAAACCTGAGAATTTAACTGGAGTCTTTTAGTAAAAGTAAGGTCCCGGCTATCAGCCGTAAAACACCTCCACCAACCCGCATTGGAGCAGCGTGGTGGAGTATGCTTCGTACCCCCTCCGGTTGATTGAGGGGAGGCCTGTGCCCAGCAGTGGGACGTATATAGGCTGTTTATGTTATGTTCTTTTAGTTCAAAATGCGACTAGCCAGGGCACCTGGTTACAACACTATCTATCGGAAGTCAGCGCTGATATAAATAGGTATTTACTATTAAACAGAACGTCTAGTTCAGTACAATAGTGATTATTTGATTATGTTTCAATAGGTATACCTCGGTAATGTTGTACAATAGCTTCCATGCGTGATGGAGTTTATATCTGTCAAATCAAAGTTCAGAAGCCAGTGTTGTGGCGTTCACAAGCATAGTGACGTATCAGTCGAGTTTCTCACAAGTAAATTATAAATGGTGTGAGAGATTTTATATGTATGTATAAAACTACAATTGGCTACTTGACAGTTATCATCATCCCATTAACGTCCCTACTGCTGGGGCACGGGCCTTCCCTATGGATGGATAGGGAGAGATCGGGCCTTAAACCACCACGCGGGCCCAGTGCGGATTGATGGTTATTAACGACTGCTAATGCAGCCGGGACCAACGGCTTAACGTTCCGAAGCACAGAGGAGCTCGAGATGAAAACTTTTTTTTGTGGTCACCCATCCTATGACCGGCCTTTGCTAAAGTTGCTTAACCTCAACAATAGCAGACCGAGCGCGTGTTTACCGCTGCGCCACCGAGCTCCTCTAGACAGTAGTAACAATAAAATCTGAAATAATGTCGGATAAGGTACTTTAATTAAAATCTTTTTTAAACATTTTATTTTTACAAAATAAGAATTCGATTTTTTATCTGTGTATTACCCGAAAAACGGGCGGCCATGATTGAGCTTCGTGAGACGTCACATAGGTATCGCAATAAACAAAAACTATCTGTCAGGTTTTAAGTTTGACTGTTTGACAGTTTTTTTGTTATAACAGGAATAAAATAAGCCTTTATAATTTTTAAAATACTAATCCGAAAGCTGTTAAGTAGTCAATTCATTATACATATACCTATATGTAGCTAAATAATATATTATGCAAGTTGTCTAAAATGCTAAAAGCCCGCTGTGCGATCAGCGTGGAGTCCCATAAGGGTGATAATGGCTACCCCGCAGGGAGCATATGGGAAAATGAATCTCGTTTCTCTTTACCTATTTGTATTGCTAACGTTCAATGCAAGTACCGGGTGAGAACTCTCAGCGCTCCCCATTTGTCCGGCCAAGTAGTTAATTTAAAAAAAATCTACAAAATAGTACTTAATTATAACGCTCGATTAATTCTAACCCAAACGATAGAAGAACACCCTCCTCTCTTCCATCATGTGGGTTGTGAGGTGGATCACCAACCTCATCAACCCTGGTGTCAGGGTTTCTATTGAACCGCTATTGAACACCAGGGTTGATGAGGTTGGTAATCCATCTCACATCCCACACGATAGAAGAAGAATCCTCTTTTTTGCTTTGTCGCACTCGGATAAAAAGTGTTTTCTCATGGACATAGGTGACACCTTAATAAACATTGGTAAAAACCATTTTCTAATTATGGACTTCTTAAAGTCTGCTAAGTAAGCCCTTATAAGAGATTGTTGATAAAAACGGGCATACATCATTGTTAAATAAGTACATAATTTTAAAATGAAGTATTAGCATAGAATAATGAATTTAGTAACGGTCAATTCTCACAAAAAGAAAATTTTAATCGAAAAAAAAAATATGACTCTGACGGGACTTGAAACCGCAGCTCTTGTCAAGCCAGGTGTCTTTGGATCTAATGTATCGTCATTAAGCCGACGCCAGTTCAATTCTCATCTAGGCATTTTTTTTGTTATACGCTACGAATAAATTTTACAGTTGCTTACTACTTACCTTAGGACAGAAGGCAAGAAGGAAACCACTGCTTTATTTTCCCCTAAAAAGTAGCATGGAGAATGCTACATCGACAAGAGCGTGACTCTTATATTAATGACGATGAGCCTGGAAAGTCGCTCATTCTGACCTCAACCCTATCCAAGGTTATAGAATACATTCTCTCTCTCTCTATTTAAGAACACACATATAGAATACATTAGGCATTCAATTCTAGATAACCACCGGATTTATTCGTAGGTTAAAAAATGAATTGAAACAAATGCTTTAAAAACACCCAAAAATGACGCCAAGAAATCCGAACTAAATTTTAAGAAATAGTTACAGTCTTACGTCAGAATTCGTCAGAATTACGTTCGAATCCGAACGAAATCCATTGAATTTTCATGTCATTTTCACTATTACACTTGCAGACGTCGAGTGGTAAAACATTTCATGCAAATGTAATTTGGATTTGGAATTCCTGAGTGAAATGGCAGTGGAGAGGTTCAATATGATTGTCGGAGCGGTTCAGCTCGTTAGAAAGAATGTTAGGGTTCCGCTGGATAAATGAGTGATACCAAAATATTATTATCTTAAGTGACTAATGATTTATACGAAAACATCGTGAACAAAATTCCCGAGAAATACGATACCTCCGAAACGCTAAAGGTTACAAAATCTAACCTGTACGGTCACGAGTACTAATATGTATACTCTTTGAAACCATGTCACATTAACTTTTTTTGACAAATTAAACCGTAAGTCTCATTAAATGTCCAATATGATAGTGCGGCAGGGTTCTAAAGTGAGTACATGATATTGCTCATGACTGTACTTATTGGGCTGGCTTTCCCTTCGCGAGTTGGAAGGTCAGACAGGCAGTCGCATCTGTAAGAAAATCGGACCTGTCAAATCATCAGGGTAGATAAGCTGACCTCGTACAAAACGGGACTGTTGTACTCATTAAAGATGATTATTAAAAGAAAACCTTCATTCGCGAGTAAATTTTTAATTGTGTAAAATGTGCCCAGAAAGTTGACTACAAAATTTTGTCCCTACTTTGTTTGCATAATAAATTACAAGTCATTTAATAACTAAAGGAACACATTAAATACCAGACATCATTAATCTTACAATAAGTTTTTTTTTATGAAGTAAGCTTTATAATGACCGTTAAATTTATTTTCTGACAAATCCAAAATATTTCTAGGCATTTAAATACTTAGTACTATTTCAATGAATGTTTATCTTGTAGCTATTCCATTACCTACAGTTCTTTATCATTAAGAATTTAGGCTACGGAACCACTTAAATAACAAGTTTTTCACGCTTGAACCCTCCCTGCACTGCATTAAATTGTATAGAGACTTCAAAATCACAGAATTTTCTAAGGTTTTGTTTGATTTTCTACTGAATGTCTGATTGTTGACATCATTTGCATTGATTTACCTTGCTAGTTTATTTTGGAGTCCATTAAGCGAAGTTCTGACAGCTTAGTGTTATTGAAAGCTTATAACAGAAGTACATCCATCGCAAGAAGAACTAAGTACCCACACGTCACCGAGCTTTCTGTTAGACCAACGTGATACGTGATGAGCCGTATCGCCGTCTATAATGGTCGAGCCAACTGTGTTGGTGAAAATTGCACTTAAAACTAAGATAAGAACTACATAAACTCACGCCTATTTCCCACCGGGGTAAGCAGAGACTATAGAATTCCATTTGCTTCGATCCTGACACACTTCTCTTGCTTCCTCCACATTCATCAATCGCTTCATACACGCACGCCGGCTCAGAGTAGATCGTATTAAACCTTTTCTAAGGACATCTCCAATTTGGTCAATGTAAGTCCATGGGTCCATGGAAAACTAAGATTATTGTTGTTATAAATGTGAAAAGCCTTTCTGGGATAACTAGTATTCGGTCTTCTTCTCTCGCGAGTTGTGAGGTCAGTGACGGACCTTACAACCCTGGTTTTAGGGTTATTACACGCGAAAGGCCCCTATCATAGCCCGTCTAACGACTGCATTCTTACGTAAACAGTAGCTGGACTCGACTGCTTGACATGCCCTCCAAAGCACAGATCATCTTATTATCGGATAACCGGGTGATCAGCCTGTAATGTTCCTACCAAACCACGTATCACGAAGTTTTTTATTCGCCGCCGTATTCGAACCCGGGACCTCCATTGGCTCAACCACTGGACCACGGAAGCCAATAGGTAGTGATACTTACAAATCGTCAACTAGTACTTTTATATCAAACGTCAAAGTTGTTGTTTGGAAACGATGATGTTCTATTCTATGTTTTTTTTTGTTCTATGTATTCAAAAAGGAAACTAATTTGACAGAAAGCTAATAGAAATTCTAAAGTAATTTCTACGGAACATCACCCTTTAAATTCTATAGCAATTTCCTAAAATTAACCCCAAAATTCTTGTACTTGTAAGTCACAGGAATTAGCCGGTTCTCTTTTATCACACACTTAGAAGTAATGTCTTTCTAAAATGAGTTCAAGTTCCTCAAAAAGACAATGTGGCAGATTCTTTGCAAGTTGTTTGGAAGAATTTATTGAGTTTCACTTGGTATGCTGAATTTTCGGGCCCATTTTGTTCGGTCGTTGTTCCTTTGCTAGCAAAAGGCGATTTAAATATTCGCTATCATAACGTGTGTCCATTTTCTATTTCTTCCAGTAAATAAAAGCGTATATACCGCGCGGTGTCAGGTTCCGGGGATTCACGAATTGTCACGTGACCTTGAACGTTTGAATAGATTGTCATGTTATTCGCGAACGTTTTGAACTGGAGAGTCAAGCGACTTGCGTCAATATTCCTTAGGTCTAACAGAGCAATGAATGTTTAGCAGACAAACCTTACGTACAATCACAGACCGTACACTCTATACAAAAAACTCGTTCTTCTATAGTGCAATCTAACGCTTAAATGTGAGCGAGACATACACACAATTTTCACACATTACGGCCATTAAACTAAAGTAAGTTAGCCAGCGGGGAGGTAAGGTAAATCTAGCTCGGCACCGATACGAATTGGTGCGGGGCGGGGAGTGTCCGTTTTATATTTTTGTTCTATGGTAGAGTCACACACCAGACACTTCATACAAACAACCTCGTTTTACACAGACACAGACATTGATGTTATCGTACACGCGCATCTGTGTGTGTGACGTCTGACGCTAGACGATTGTAGGCTAAATTGTGTCCGAGAGGAGGTGAGGTAAACCTAGCTCATACGCTGGTGGGGAGCGGAGAAATGCAGTTCTATACGTAGTATTATTCCTTATTCTATCGTAGAGTGTAGCTTTTTATATATAACGAACTCCGGCCAAGTAGTTAATTCCGGCCGAGTAGTTAATTCCGCGTGATTGTTTAAGGCCCGATCTATCCTATCCATCCATAGGGAAGGCCCGTGCCCCAGCAGTGGGGACGTTAATGGGCTGATGATGATGATGATGATGAGTTAATTCCGGCAAAGTGGTTGATGCCATCTTCGGCAAATCTACAATAAGTCACGTCAAAAAAAAATATATAACGAATTTTAGTGGATTAAGAAGACATTGATTTAATTATGCACACAGGGTAAGGTTGGCAAGTGTAGCAAATCTACAGTAAGTGAAGTTAAAGAAAAAATGGTCAAAAATATGTTTCAGTGACGTAGTTTTAGGACTCGCTTTATCGCCTGAAAGGAGACTACTGCTTTTGTATTGAAGAAAGGAATTCATACCTTTATTATAAATTTTACTTACGCATTCCAGCTTAAACATTTTAGTCTTGCTTGAAGGTTACTGATGTTGTATTTGTATTATTTAAAATTATTATTTCATGTCCGTTACCCTCTACACCGGTTCCCAGGTGGCATAGCCGAGCTGCATTGTGTGACGGATGCGGCAGAGACTTGGTTGAGGGAGCTTAAGCTTAAGTTGAGAACGCTATAATTATACATACATACATACACAAAGTCACGCCCATTTCCAACCGGGGTAAGCGGAGACTATGGAATTCCATTTGCTTCGATCCTGAGACACTTCTTTTGCTTCCTCCACATTCATCAATCGATTCATACACGCACGGCGGTTCAGAGTAGATCGTACTGAACCTTTTCTAAGGACATCTTCAATTTGGTCGTCGTATTATGTTACGTATAAGTGTAAAACATAATAAAAAACACAATCATTTCATTGACTTCGCTTGACATTTTTTATAATGGGTCCAATGTATTTTTTTTTTTGACGTGACTTATTGTAGATTTGCCGCAGATGGCATTAACTACTTGGCCGGACAAATGGGGAGCGCTGAAGGCTCTCACCCGGTACAACGTTTAAGACAACAGGCCTGAGGGTGCCCAGTTGGCCGCGAACCTCGGCTCAGGGTGTCGTCTGAGAGGAAAAATATTTGAAAGAATTAATCGACCCTAGTGGGTCGATAGCGATAAGCGCTGAATGAGGGAAATCGTCGACCACGCCGGCGGGGTCGGTATCGGGGGGTCCAATGTAATCAGAGTATGTTTATAATATGAATATCTGTCCTGTTGTCATTCTAATTATATTACGATTTAAGGTGTATAAGTAAGTACAATGTTTATTTTTCATAAGGACCCAAAAAAAAAATTGGTACAATAAAAACCTCACAAAACCAATTCCTCTTGCTTGTGGGAGTGAAGTTCGCTTAAAATTATTAAGTATGTTTTAAAATACTTACAGTTAACTTATAGTTAAGAGATCTTTTGCATAAGATGTTTAAATAGACAAGTTTAAATTACTGAATTAGTGACACCGTAACGAATACTGAGGGGGATGATTCAGACCATGATTCTGAGTTAAAATCAAGTGGAATTTTCAGTCGGAAAATTCATGAAACTTTTTGTTTTTTTTTTTAAGTTATTTTCTGTTCCATACTTTTGCGACGGAAAATTCCACTTGATATCATCTCAGAATCATGGTCTCAATCATCCCTCAAAGTTTTCGTTACGATGTCACTAACACCCTCTGTTGGATATATTTGAATCATCATCATCAATTTAAGAGCCACGCTCTTGTCGGTGCAGCATTTCTGTATAATACTCTCCATGCTACTTTTTTAGGGAAAAATAGGGCAGTGGTTTCCCTCTTACCTTCCGCCCCGCAGTACTCTGTCTGACGCGAGTGGGATGGCGCCCAGAGTAGTCTATTACAAAGCCATACTAGGACTCCTGTCCTCTGCCTCTGAATAGTACTGACAGTTACTGCTGCCCTTCTGTCAGGTTCCAGGTTACAGTCCCTGTGACATGCCCCTTTTATTTGAATAAAGTACAAAAATAGATTTAAATATTTATGTTATCGATACTGTAATCGACTAGTAAATGTACGATCGAGACGCCACCTTACGTTCATATTTCATACTATTTTTTTTGTTTACTCTGTGCTAGGTGTCAGACGTTGTGGCTTCCTTGTGAATAATTTAAAAGGATTATACGAAGATATTCGTCCCTAAAACTAAATAGTTGTTTTCTTTTGGCCCATATCCAACATATATTAGTACTCGAGACCGTACAGATACGGTACTCGTTTACGTAGAGCTCTGCCACCGAAGTAAGAAGTAAAAATGTAGAGTATGGTAATCAATTCGAGGGTTAACCTCGAGTTGGGACCCCAAATTAAGATTCATTTATTAGTTGTAAATGCCACTGGAACTGCCGGCTTTGACCCTAATTAGTGAATATCAAAGGTTTGGGTTCCATACGTGTTAGTTAATCTAGCACACTGAGGGCAGTAATGGTTATGTAACATTATTCAGATGTGATTTATGCTGATTACTGTTCTAATTTCAAATTGTATGAAGTTGGTTTTAAAGTCACGTTACTTTTTGTCGATATTATACTAAATCAAGTCTCTTTGTTGCTTGAATTTTCATCTCCTTTTCTTATTAGTGCAAATGCTCACTTGAATCTCCTTTTGAAGTTGCTGCTTAGAATGGTGTGCCATTCCATAAGCCTTAACCAATGATTTTCTAACTTGTTTTCCAATTCATGTTAGGATCATAAATGATTGTCATGTGTTCAACGGTGAAAGAAAACATCATAAGGAAACCCACATGCGTTTCGAAGGTAGGTAACCTAACTTGTATTGGGCTGGGTTTCCCTTCGGGTTGGAAGGTCGGAATGTCGCTTCTGTAAAAAACCAGATCTGTCATACTTTCAGGCTAGGTAAGCGTGGCTTGTGAGAAACGGGATAATGCTAGGGAGATGATTAGTGTAGAAATTCACAGCTATATGTCCAATTGTGATAGTAGAGTAGTTGAGCTACTGGGTGTCAGTGGCTTGAAACTGTTCGTGTAAATAGGACACGATGTGCGTTAGACCGGTACTGCGAAAACTTGGCTTACGCACTGCCGTGCTCTTAGTTTTTCTACCCAAATCTCTGTGGTAACCAAATTAAACCGACGCAATCGACCTGAGTATTTATCTTTTTAATAAAACACAAGATTTACAAAGGCGGTTCAGATAATTGGAACCTTTAGTAAAGGGAGGAATCTTTTAAAGGGGTCGTGGAACTCATTAATACAGGTGGCAAAGTCGAAGGAATTGATGCTTAAAATTCCGCTGATTCTGCTGAATCTATCAATGTCTGAAGAAAGCTCTGAAGAAAGTTCTGAGCGCTTTTTAGTGAATAAATAATATATTATATCTATTAACAAATATTGCATCGGTAGGTTCTCTTGCATCTACTGTTTGCATGTAACCGGGTGAGAGTCCTCAGCGCTCCCCATTTGTCTGGACAAGTAGTTCCATCTGCGGCAAAACTGTAACCCACGCTCGTTAGCATTGGTTTGCTTCTAGGAGAAGGAATCTAAGGAAAATAAGGAAGGGAAAATTATCCCATAGATTTTTATATGAAGATCATTTTTAAATGTTTTATTTTTACAAAACAAGAATGTGATTTTTTTATCTGTGTATTACAAGACTCAAAACACGGGCGGCCATGATTGAGCTTCGAGCTTGAGACGTTACATATTATCACAAAATAAACAAAAAGTATCTGTCAGGTTTCATGTTATACTGTTTAACAGTTTATTGAAATGTGATTTCACTTGGCAAAATGTCATCTGGCCAACCGCTTTCGTGCGAAAAATAAATATTTAAAAGTAAAATATTTTAACATGTATTAAAAAGCGTTTGTATTTTTTTTTAAATAACTATCCAAAAACTGTCAAATAGCCCAGTACCTAATCATCACGTAACTAATTTAAGAGCCACGCTCTTGTCGGTGTAGCATTCTCCATGCTCCTTTTTTACTTTTTTAGCCCATTACTACGTGACTAATTTACTCATATAGTTTCAAGCACATTGCATCAATACGACTTATAAATGGGGAATGGACACTTAATCCCGGAACTTACAGAGGATCGATCGAAACATGGAAACCCATTTAAATCTACAACAAACTCGAACTGAGTCTGGTGGAGCTGCATTTCATAAACAAATGGATGCAATCCGATCATTGAGCTGAATCACAGGCTTATCACCTGATGGTTCAAAAGTAAGATGATTCGGTATCGGAAGGCACGTTAAGCCGTTGGTCCCGGTTACTACTTACTGACGCAAGTTACTAGTCGTTACATGAGCCATATCAGGGGCCTTTGGAGGTTCAATAGTAACCTTGACACCAGGGTTGATAGGGTTGGTAATTCACCTCACAACCCACATGATAGAAGAAGATTGAGCTCAATACACAAGGATGTTTTGACTGGCTCGCGTTTGACAATCTTTGAATCATACATAATTTATATCACGTGGTTTTCAGAATTTGTGCACGGTTAATGTCAATGGCCTCAGCCTCTGTTACACGGGTTTTAAACAACGCTGGCGAGGAGTGGCAACCCCTTTGGGGATAAAGACGAGGTACTATGTTATGTTACTCGTGTAGCAAGATAATGCACTAGTGATCAAAGCGTACTTACATAACACTCTTCCTGGATGCAACCCTGATTCCGAGGCAGGAAATTTCATACGTCGTCTGTGATTCTCTCCTGCAAGGCTTTGTGACTTCAGCTTTGACGGCTGGGAAGTAAAGTAATAGGCAATTATTTGCAGTAGAAGCCTTGTAATGTGAGGAGTTCAGTGTTTAACAGAGAGAGGGTGCTAGCTTGCTTAGTACATACATGCACAGTTATGAGCAATACATGCATGTACCGTAGCACTATCATATTTGACATTTAATGAGACTTACGGTTTAATTTGTCAAAAAAGTTAATGTGACATGGTTTCAAAATGTATACATATTAGTGCTCGTGACCGTACCTATATGATCTGATGTATCGCATCGTTTTACCAGGATTCGTTCAATTTCTTTAAATTTATATCTAAGTGATGTTTTGAGTCTTAATTTGTAAAATGCCTAACCTATCTGCCTGTCTGACCTCGCGAACCTCGAAGGGAAAACTAACCCAATACAGGTTACGTACCTCCGAAACGCATTTCTCGGGAATGTTGATTTCCTTACGATGTTTTTTTCACCGCTAAGCACGTGATTATAATTTATGTTCCACATATGAATTTGAAAACAATGTCGAAAATCATTGGTATAGGCTCTAAGGTGCTCAGTGGGAGTTTAGCGTTCTACCAACTGCCAGTTCAGCATTAGAAGCAAAAATAAGTCACAAAAGAATGTTTTTAGCTTGACAAATAAGCGATATATCTCACCACAGTGTAAATGACCTTCAGTAGCGATGTAACAGAATAAGGAGCTCTCCTAATAAATGTAGCTGCCGAATCAATCACCTGGCAATTTGGTATTAATTATTGGCAAATTAATGTTAGTCGGCCATTTTCTTCGGTTCTCAATACCGTATCTATTGTTTGTAATTTGCTTACCTTGGGATTTGCTTAATCCCTATACCAGTAGGTAAAAGTAACTGATCGAACTTTTTGCTAAACGTCAAAACACGAAATTGCTATGGAGTTAGTATAAAAAAGCAACATGTGACGTCACAGAAAAACGTGTCAAAGTGTCGTACTTATTATTACATATATTTTCTTTATTAAAATTCATAAATAAGTTAAATAGAAAAATTACTTTTGAAAACTACCCTATTCTATGGAGCGATAATGTGCCTAAGTTTTGAAAACGTGCTGAAATCTCTTTTTTATTGTAAATCCCGTCTGGTCAACAGTAATCTAAACATAAAGAATTCTATGAATATGGAAAACGCGAAGGTGTGTCATTATCACAGTAAGTGGAATTCCGTGTTCTCTGCTCACCCTAAGAACACATGTAAGTCTAACTTAATAAACGAATCGAATTCGAAAAGGACGCAACAAATTCGGTTGCTCACGCAACGTGATAAAATTATCGATCGATTTGATAAATTTTGTAAAAATCGATCTTATCTAATCTAGCCTACAAGATCCCACTGCAGGGTAAAAACCTCCCCTTCATCTTTCGGTGATGGCGTGACGACTTGGACGCTTTGCGGAGGGACTGGCCGGAGTACGCACAGGACCGCGAAAAATTACAAAATCGATAAGTTTGTTTTTTCCCCTAACAAGCGTGTCACGTGATTTTGTTCGCATTTTGACAGAACGACACGACTTATTTGGGTTCACATATTAGCACCAATCGACAAAACGACATAATTATATCGTCAGAATCGATAAAATGACCGTTGCGCATGTTAGCCCTACGGGAGAACATAAAATGACGGAGGTGACTCGTGAAACCCGACTAACAAACGAAATCCCCAGCGGACTGATTGTCTGGCAATCTACCATCAATCAAGACAAATTGCCGTCAGTCTACCATCTTCACTGTCTTCCGTAATCCAAGAACGCTGAATGTCAATCCCATGTCAGTTTAGAATGTGGTTCTCGCTTGAGATTCTCGATTTTCTGCCGCTTTTGTCATTATTGGAGTGCAGATATATAACTGTCATAAGATTCCAGATTGTTGTCTGATGTGAATTCAAAGTTGTAAAAATAAAGTTTTTTATAGGAATATTATTATTCAGTTGTTTTTGTCACTTATTAAAAGTTGTGACCTTCTCAAGTAATTTTTTTGAGACAACTTTTTGTCCTTTTAGGAATCATGTTATAAACCTCTATTTTATGATCGTCACTTTTAGTAAAAACAATAAAAAATCGCAGAAGAGAAATCTAAATACGAAATGTTAATTGAAAGTAATTATTGTCCACTGCTGTCCCGTTTAAACGACATAATAATACGACATAATGGGGTTTACTTAAACAGTGGAATTCAATTCGACTACCACTGAATAGGTATCTACTCGTATTTTACCTACCTATTCGGTTGCAGTTTTTGATAAACATTTAGTATCATGTATGCCAGTCCAAATTCTTTCAAGAACCGTGAGTCATTGACCTTTTATTCACGATAGCATGACTCTTTGTGTCATATGGCTGTTCGTGTAACTCAGTATCTTACTTATGATTGGCTACAATTACAATGAATTTACAGGAGTTGTCAGTTTCATCAAACACAATAAATATAATTTCTACACTGTCAATAAATAAACAGACTGATACGATTAAGTTAAAGTTCATTTTGCCATGTAGACTGATGTGGAGAAGTATATCTAAAAAAATATAAATTGGTGACAATATACCTCGACGAATATTATAGCCCTTTTAGGCTGAAATAACTCGAGCTCTCATAACAAATACATAATCCTAAATCTAGACCCTTTTGCCTTTCACGGTCCATAATTACGAAAATATTTTCCTTCATCGTTTATCTGTTCACCCCTATTTCAATCTTTTCATGTCTATTTAAATTTCTTCCAACAAATTCTAAGTTCAAACATTAATATTAATGTAGTACCAACCCGCAACCGAAAATTGTATTCCCAAACGTACTGTTAATATAGAAAAACTTCAACCGTAGCCTCCTTGGTTGTGTAATTCTCACAAAAGATCACTTTAGTCGATCTTAAACGATTCCCAAAAATTTTAATTAAGGCACTTTGGGTAAATTTATTTGCTTAAAAGCTTTTTTGTTCATCGCTAAAGCGATATTGTTTATTACGAATTCTTTTAGGCTTTCCGAAAAGAAGATCAGTTCTTTCTTGTCATTTAATTTTTTGATAAAATTATGTTTCAGCTTAGTTAAAACTTTAAATGTTTCTTTATTGTCTTTAAAAGCATCTCTTCCTTATTATTATTTAGCATTAACACTTTTACACGAAATATTCATAATAAAATTCGAGGAAGTAAATAGGTTAGATTTTTGATGCCCCACCTTTTGTTGATTTGAACAATAAAATAGCGAATTCAACAACGTTTTCTAAATCAACTCAACCAAGAATCGAATCTAGGACCAAGTGACGTGGCAGGTGTTCTATTTTACGCCAGACCGTCTTATTGTGTTAAGTTATGATGTCGTAGAACCAAGTTAACTTCCCACATAACTTTCCGAAGGGCAATTTGCTTGCAAATTTGCGTTTGGCGTGAGGGCTTTTTGCTAAGCAAACTTCGCTAGGCGAATTTTAATTATTTGCGACGTTCTACTTCCAAGGGGATATCTATCAATGTCAAGTTATTAATACTTTAACGGCGCTAATCTTTAATTATTTCCGTGTTTATGTAGGCCTGTTAATGCTTCGGGCGGTAGGCTGACTTCCTGTTACCTTTTTTAAAATTAGAGTTTTTTGTCGATGAGTTGTCTTTATTGAAACTTTATTTTCAAAAAAGCCATTTTATTACAAATCACAGTTACAAAATAAATGGTTCAGCTGATGCCTATAGACAACAGACTCAAGCATCTTAGGCATTAGCTACCATCTTAGTGTTACAATCATTTATATTACATTTTGGACATAGCTTCGTGAAACAAGCTTATTAATTTTATTTGTTATATGAACTCGAGTTTTTCAGTCTGAAAGGCTATATATTTTTAGATTTTAGACTCATCCACATCAATCTGCATGGCAAAATGAAGTTTAACTTAATCGTGTAACTCGGTTTCTATATTGACATTACTGCTACTATCATGTGGGTTGTGAGGTGAATTACCAACCTCATCAAACCTGGTGTTAGGGTGATTGACATTGTATAAATTATATTTCTGTGATTGGTTGAAACTGACAACTCAAACTGACTACAATTGACAACATTTCATTTTTACTAAGGTGCCTTAAATCGAAAACCATTTCGAGATATTTCTATGATTTACACAAAACACATTTTTTCAGATTTTTTAATTCAGTAATAATAGAAATATATTGAAAAATCCACGAGGTCAGAAGAGGAAGGCATAATAAGTTCAGACCTTTACATAAAAATTATAAAAAAAGTAAATGTCATACATAACATGACACTTTGTTTGCGACTTGTTTTAAATACGCATGCAAAGGTACATTACATTATACTGCCTTCATTCTATCAATGGCAGAATCCAATTTTCAAAAAATATTTTTTGTAACTTCTAGTGGAAAAATCTTGAAAAGAAAAAATACGTGTCTTCTATTTAAACAAGTACTTTCGAAATAGCACAAAAAAACCACGGCTTAAAAATTTGAAATGTTGTCAATTATACAATTACACTGTAAATTCATTGTAATTGTATAATTGTAGCCAGTCATAAGATAGATACAGAGTTACATGAACAGCCCTATGACCCAAAGCTATCGGTCATGCTATCGTGAATAAAAGGTCAATGACTCATGGTCAGTGTTCCTGAAAGAATTTAGACTGGCATATGTATAGTGCTAAGTATTTATGCAAACTGCAACCGAATGGGTAGGTAAAGATACCTTGTATTTATTTTCACCAAAACTGTTACGTTCTCGAATTGAATTCCACTATTTAAGTAAGCCCCATTACGTCGTATAATTATTTCATTTTAACGAGGCAGCAGTGAACAATATAATTACTTTTCAATTAACGTTTCGAATTTACATTTCTCTTCTACGAAATTTTATTGTTTACTAAAGTTAGTGTTGATCATAAAATAGAGGTTTGTTTAATATAGCTTTGTTGTCGATGACTCTTTATTGACTCAGTAAGTTTATATTGATTTGTATGCCAAAGAATCAATTAGAAAAATAAAACGATTTTTATAAAATAACTTATACTCATAATTAAAGCACATAATAACGGGTTCTTACCGCGTTTAAATGGAGATATGAGACTCTCGATATATCGACACTGTTGCAAGTGCCATGATCACGGGATGACTGATGAGATTGGAGTGCAGTAGGTAGATCCATAATTTTCTACGGGCAGACATATCTGTCTACCCTCTTTCTTTGCCGCTTGTTTATGTTTTTGATATCGGAATGTTTATCAGTCATCCTGTGATCATGGCACTTGCAACAGTGTCGAAATATCGGGAGTCTCATATCTCCATTTAAACGCGGTAAGAACCTGTTATGTGCTTTAAATTATACTCCCTTAAACTTTTCACTATATGTAGATGCCAAATACGAAGGGTTAGACAACACATCCGAGTAAGTTCATCTGAAAACCCCGATTCTACAACTTGTTTACATCACTCCAAACCTTTTTGGGTCAGACAATGGGCAGGCCTGTAATTGGCGTGCTAGAAAACTTGGACAGTTGCTAACATCTGCCACAACGGATATTGAAACCTTCAAAGTTGAAGCATTCGTTGGTCTGATCGATGGGTTTCTGGCTGCTGTCCAACGTATTTGCACGTTGAGGAGTTTTTGAGTCAAGCAAATTTTGGGGGCCAAATCGACTACTTACAATCTAATCAAATTACTGGTATCTCCCCGTAATTTTTTTTTTACATCTTTAACTCACCTATGTAATCCTGGATAGTAGATACGTACAGTATTTTTAATTGTTTTTTTAATTAGTGGCAACACTTAAAATGCTCTTCTCTCCTCATCTTCCAAATACTGAACTCTATTTTGTATTTTTTGACAAGAGTCTATTTAATTCAGTGATTTCACATCTAAACAAAGCATCAAAGATCTGTTTTCAGGTCAGGTAAGGACTTTTTACACTTATTAAAAAAATACATAAATTGTGTAGGACCTCATGAGCTGCACACACATTATAATACCTCGATAATTGGGTAGTTTCCTAGGTCAAAGATAAAATATTATGAAATTCTCATATAAAAAAAAGACGGATTCCAAGGTGACAAAAACCGTTTCTTTGTTCTCTTAAACTTATTTATAAGTTTTAATAAAGAAAAATGCAATACTAAGTGCGACATTTTGTCACGTTTTTCTATGACGTCACAGGTTGCTTTTTCATACAAATTCCATAGTAATTTCGTGTTTTGACTTTTAGTAAAAGTAACTGATTTGACTAGTTGGAAACTTTCATCAAAACCCGGGTTAACTGACAGGTTGAGTAACCTGGAGGTTTCTCCACTAATGAGGGGTTCAACCAACATTTCTTTTCGGCTTCCCTCTAATTACGGAGGGCACAAAGCCTCTGTAAATTAATACCCACACCGTTGGACCTCTGAATCTGTGCTAGCGCGCCGAGATGAATTTATTATCAGTCTTAATTTTAGTTTTGGTTCAATTTTGTGATTTTGAAAATTGGTTTAGGAAAATGTATAAGGTGAAGACTGTTAGAAGAGCTGGCAAAAGAAGACAGAAATATGTATACAGGATGTTAGTGACATCGTAACGAAATCTTTTAATGGCGATTCAGACCGTGATTCTGAGTTAATATCAAGCGGAATTTTCCGTCGCAAAAATTTGGAACTGAAAATAATTAAAATAGCATTAACATTTTCATGAATTTTCCACCGCAAAAGTATAGAATTGGAATAAAAACACCGGTTCAGAGTAGATCTTACTGAACCTTTTCTAAGGAGATCTCTAATTTGGTCAGGGTTCTAGGTTTGAATTAAACAGAAACTTTGTAAAAAGATTATAGTAAGGTTAGTGATTATTTAGAACTTTGAAGATAGGAATGCACGGGATTAATTGCCTGGGAACTGATATTAAGCAGCCAAATTACTAAATTGTATGACAACATCCAGCCGGCCTTGTACCTAGGTTTTTCTTACAACGTGTTTTCCTCGGCTATTCAGGTTGCGAGAAGCTCTAGTAGTTTTACGCGGATATGACGTTTGCTGAGTAAAAAATGGCGACTCAAAGTGTAACTATGTTACCTAGTAAATATTTTTTTTAATTTGGATTTGTATATAATATATATTATGTATTTGTCACTAAAGTCACCGACATAGCTCGGAGAATTGCCAAGCTGAAGTGGCAGTGGGCAGGACACATAGCGAGGAGAACCGATGGCCACTGGGGCGGAAAGGTTCTCGGATGGCCACCACGAGTCGGACGACGCTCAGGGGGTAGGCCCGCTACAGGGTGGACCGACCATCTGGTGAAGCGCAGAACCGATTTTCGTGGAGATCCTTGGGGGAGGCCTATGCCCACCAGTGGGCGTCTTACGGCTGATGATGATGATGATATGTATTTGTGATAAAAAAAGCACATATCCCGTTAAGACGATTATGATAAATAGGTTTACACTTTGTGTTGGCATGGATTGATCATTCACCGGACCGTCTCATTGCATATATATTGGGCTGCTTAAAAAGAATATTACCTATATATCATAAAGAGTATACTGCAGATATATACCTAAGCTGATATAATGGATTATTTATTTATTTCAATACTTGTTTTGTCTGTGTCTGTTTAGTGTATTATATTTTATTTTAGTTTCTTTAGATTATGGTTAGGTACAATTTGGTAAATGTGTTTTTTTTTTGCGTGTCGCCCAGGCAACGCACAACCCGAAGGCTGGCAGCTACATTGTCGAAGGGTTGGTTTAGCGGTTCAAAGGGAAAACGCTGGCAGTCTTTTGGGCAGTTTGCCTCGGTGCAATGCTTCGGAGGATTTCTTTTTCTTGTGTTTAATAAACAAGAAAAACATAATTATTGAGTATTTTTTGATATATGTATTTAGTTTTATTTATTTCTTGTTGCACCATCCCGCATCCAAGTCTAAAATGTTTGTTTCCTGGCAGTGGTTGTCTGGAAGATTCCTCTAGAGCAATAAGGCCGCCCGTTGGATTGTTAAAGTTCTGTGCAATAATATTACACATACATACATTATACTCACGCTTATTTATAATCCCTTATTTAGTGGTAAGCAAACTCCTAACATAGATTGGCATATGACCACGGTGATTCGGAAGAATTTCAGAGAAATATTTTCTTGTTTCGTACTTTTTAGAGCTCTATTTTTCTTAATTCTATTTTTATTAGGTTTTACTTTTTAAACTTATAGACCAGCGGGCTTAAACCGTCAGCGCGCGACTCTTTCTCACCTCGACATACCTACGTCACCCGTCACTCTCACATAGTACTGCACAGAAAGAGACAGACGATCTCCGTCGCGGCGAGAAAGAGTCGCGTGCTTACGGTGCTAGGCCCGCTGGTATATCGCTGTCGCTCCACTATCTTGGGTCAATTAATTATTTCACATATAATCCTCTCAGACAGCGCCCTGAGACGAGGTTCGCGCCCGACTGGGCACCCTCAGGCGTATTGTCTTAAATTTTGTACTTGGTGAGAGCTCTCAGCGTGGTGAATATTACTCTGTCAAAAACAAATGTTGTCCGTCCGTCTGTTTGTTTGATATCGTAGCGCTGCCTACCCCGCTAAAAGATACAACCACGAGATTATATCATTACGCATAACATTAGGAGGAATTTTGGAAAACGCTCACTCCCGTTTACGAGGTTGTTCCAGACATTTATATAGGGAGGATATTATAATTTATCGGGCATGAAACGTGTAGTAAAACTGTTTATTGTCTTGAAGGAAGTTTGGGCAAATGTCGACGCATTTTCTAAAACAATTGGGTCGTCTACTAGGGTCAAGATAAGTTATGAAATTCTGCTTACTTCTTCTACCATGTGGGTTGTGAGTACCAACCACATCAATCCTGGTGTCTGGCATGGCTTATGTAACAACTACGTACTTACATCAGTAAGTAATAACCGGAACCAAGGGGCATAACGTGCCTTCCGAAGCACAGATCATCTTACTTTTGGACAAGCATGTGATCAGCCTGTAATGTCCTAACGAAACTAGGGATCACAAAGTGATTTTTGTGATATTTCCCCACCGGGAATCGAACCAGGGATCGTGAGTACAACGCTCAACCACTGCACCACAGAGGCCGTTGTCGTTAGCTTATATTGGTTACATCTAATATTCCCAGACGCATTCAGAAATGAAGTCCCAGCTTCAAATCGGCTTAAAGTTTGGACAGCTTCTAGACCTTTACACGAGTTCCAAATTAGTAGTGTCGTTTCGTACCTCGTAATTTTCATATTGATCTTGTGTTTATAAGATCAAAGTACACGAATTCATAACCACGGAATAGAAGCAAGAGGGTGGAAATGCCCTAAATCGCATTTTGTTTGAGAACCGCTGTCGCCGGTTCAACCCTACTCTCTTTTACTACTAGTCCTGCCCACACGGAAAATTCCACTTGATATCAACTCAGAATCATGGTCTGAATCATCCCTTAAAGTTTTCGTTACGATGTCACTAACACCCTGTATAGTAATGTAGACAAGAGACTTAATAGATAGATACGTACGTACAGTCCTTTCTAACAAGATACACACATAACATCGAAGCTCCATTAGTCGACGACTAATTATCTCGACTAAGGTCTGTAACTGACGACACGTGACAACAAAGGATAAACGCTTTGTTTTTGTTTTCAGTCGTATTAGATAGAAGTTCGGTCTGCGATTGTTGAAGTAAAGCAACTTTCGCAAAGGCCGGTCATTGGATGAGTGACCACAAAAAAAAAAGTTTTCATCTCGAGCTCCTCCGTGCTTCGGAAGGCATGTTAAGCCGTTGGTCCCGGCTGCATTAGCAGTCGTTAATAACCATCAATCCGCACTGGGCCCGCGTGTTGGTTTAAGGCCCGATCTCCCTACCCATCCATAGGGAAGGCCCGTGCCCCATCGTTGGGACGTTAATGGGCTGATGATGATGATGATTATCAAAAAGGCCCTTGAATTGTTTTTTTTCTATTACAACAGATATTTATAAGCTCATTACAATATCCCAAATGGGTTAGGCTGAGGTACATCCTTCGCAATATTCACTATAAACCGACGTAATGTTATCAAAATTCCATCATTTCGTACTAAGTAAATTACAATCCTTCGACCGAAGCTTTAAAATCTAACAAAGATCAAAATAGGTTCTTAATGGAAATTGTGAGCACAACTTTGTTTAAAGCAAAATTTTAAATTAAAGTGAAAACTGTTAATTATTATGAACAAGATTCAAGTTTGTTCTGTCTTGTTTTATCATTAAACGTACCTTGAAATAGTTGTCTACTTCACTTTGAAAATAAGATTGTATTATATTAAGTTTCTCTTTCGTAAATGGGCATAATATTAATTAGGTAGTCTATTCTTCTACTTCTCTTTAGCTTTTTAATTTTGTGTTTTCTGTGTGTGCAATAAAGTATTCATCACCATCAATTTAAGAGCCACGCTCTTGTCGGTGCAGCATTTTCCATGCTACTTTTTTAGGGAAAAATAGGGCAGTGGTTTCCCTCTTGCCTTCCGCCCCGCAGTACTCTGTCTGACGCAAGTGGAATGGCGCCCAAAGTAGTCTATTACAAAGCCATACTAGGACTCCTGTCCTCCGCCTCTGAACAGTACTGACAGTTACTGCTGCCCTCTGGCAGTTTCCAGGTTACAGTCCCTGAGACTTGCCCCTTCCGTCCTGCATTGCCGTACCGATGGCTCCCATCCTCGCCTCTGCAACCGTTGAGGTCTTCACCCGTATCCCTGGGCAAGGGTTCTACGTTATAAAGTATTATTTGCATCATATCTATCTACGGACACACTTTTTTTCTTTTTTTTTTGACGTGACTTATTGTAGATTTGCCGCAGATGGCATTAACTATTTGGCCGGACAAATGGGGAGCGCTGAAGGCTCTCACCCGGTACAACGTTTAAGACAACAGGCCTGAAGGTGCCCAGTTGGGCGCGAACCTCGGCTCAGGGCGTCGTCTGAGAGGAAAAATATTTGAAAGAATTAATCGACCCTAGTGGGTCGATAGCGATAAGCGCTGAATGAGGGAAATCGTCGACCACGCCGGCGGGGTCGGTATCGGGGCTCAACCTACGGACACACACGATCACGTTCCTATGTGATTTTAGTTAGCTAAATTTCGTAATAGACACGCTAGTTTCAATCAAGGTAAAAATATGTCTCAATTTTTACATTTTAAATACGAATTTGTCAAAATGTGATTTTTCAAAATGGCGCTTAGTTTTTTTACTTTAAGGCGACGATATTTTTATTTTTTATTTCATTTTATTTGGGACAACAACAGTCTTTTATCTTATTGTATAATGTATAGTTTCATTTACAATATGTAAGACGAATTACAGCTATCCACATATTACATAGTAAAATATAAAGAGGATGCCAAAGAAAAAAAAGAAGAAACAGTGTGTGTGTGTGTGTGTGTGTGTGTTTATGTATGTCAATACCACACAACAGTCCGTATCACTTTATAATACATATATACCTAGAAACCATTTCAAAATTGAGTAGGTAAATATGTACACCCAAGATCACGCCACGTTTCACCATCTCATGCTCAGGATAATCCAAAAAAAAGCCACGCATTGTTTTCCTTGTGTCAACATAAACAGCTTTCGAACACATCAAAGCGTGTGGCATCAAAGAATTTTGCGGTTTCACAGGAATTCCGACCCATAGGCGAAATTTAAGAGGGCACGATTCCGAATTTTCGAGTGCCTGATATTAATTTTACGGCAACGCGAGAGTTATATTTCTTTTTGGGTCACAGTGCTCGAAAGGGTCGAATAAATGGGTCTTCCACTGTCTATCTTTTATCTCCTGGCCAAAAGTGAAAATGAGAGATTCCGGTTTTAATATGACAGTCTGAAATATGACACTTAAATTCTATCATAGAATAATACCAGGATCAAAAGGAAATGTAACGCATATTTCGAGTGAAGTGATGAGTATGAATATGGACGGATATAGAAGAATCAGAATCGTTTATTCAACGTAATTATCATGGATAAACTTGTTGAAGGTCAATGTAACATTTTTGAATTTACGTCATTTCGCAAGGTGTTATGGCTGAGGAGAAGAAATGACAAGAAACTGCAACAGCAACACATCTTTTAAATCAATGAGGGTACATTACAAGTTATTTAATAACTAGAGGAACACATTCAATACCAGACATTTTTATCATTTAGGTAATGATTAATCTTATAATAAGCTTTTTTACGTAAAGTAAGCTTCACATGAGCTTTAAATTTATTTTCTGACAAACTGGGGACGATCTGAAGTTGGGGACGACCCAAAAAAGTGTGGATGCATTGTGTGAATAAGGGTATGTGTGTAAAAGGTGTGTGTTCACACACTGACATGGCGACTGACAGAGATGGATGGAAGAGGAATACACAAACTGTTTGAGATTTACGCGGTTATTATCATAATTAAAACACATAATACTGAGTTCTTAACACGTTAAAATCAGGGATATGAGACTCCCACATGAATTTAACGTTTAGGAATACATGCTGTGCCGACTCCACTTAGTGTGGGATAAGGGCAGGAGGATGATGATAGAACGGCAATACTCCGCCCCGCACCTATTCGTATCGGTAGCCGAGCTAGATTTACCTCACCCCCTCTGGGTTTTACTTTCGACAGATATATTTAATAGATGTGTTTAAATAACTAATAGTTTCTTGAATCTGTGATAGCTCTTTGGAAACCGCGTGACTTACGTCGAAGTGTCTAAAGTTTGAATCCCGGTTCGAGCTCTAAACCACAGAATTCGACTGTATGAATTCATTAGCTCGGGGCAATAGGCTCGCCCCCTATTACATGGGACTTAAACATAGCTGACGAGCAATGGATGTATTTAGTATACACATTTGCGTGCTCTATTTATTATATTATTCATACAAGAATCTTGTTCTTCTACAGACAATTAAATATTGAGGTTTTCGTAATACGCGCAACTGTGTGTGTGACGTCTGTGGCTACTACAATAATTGGGGAGGTGAGGTAAACCTAGCATAGCATCATCTTCTTAGCATTATCCCGTTTTTCACAGGGTCCGCTTACCTAACCTCAAGATTTGACAGGTCCGCTTTTTTAGAGAAGCAACTGCCTGACCTTCCAACCTGCGAAGGGAAAACCAGCCCGATATAAGTTAGGTCACATACCTCCGAAATGCATTTAACGCTAACAAGAGATAATCCTTTATGATCCAAACATGAATTCGAAAATAATTGGTTTATGCCTATGCTGTGATTCGAACCTGCGCCCTCAAACTGAGAGTCAATCGTTCTACTAACTGTGCTACCACGGCTCTTCTATTAGTGTTATTATGGTATACGTACCTAATACTCAGCTTAACAAATCTCCGCACTGGTGAAGTTTGGGTCTTGGGTTTAGAGGGCCAAGTAGGCATAACGCTTTAAGGTTTCGGATCACGGAAGGGGCAGATATTAATTTCCAGAAATGCACACGTTCACGAATGGCAAACCTTGAGTTATGGGCATTCTACGTGCCATTTATATGTGGTAATGGCCCAAAAATGGTTGCCTTGAACAAATGGGAGCGGCGGATTTCAATCCCAGTGAAATGATATAAGTGGAATAAACATATTGCATTTTTGATGGGGTTTCAACAGATATATGGTCGAATATACATACCGAGTGTTAGAGTAGAGATGATTCAGCTCATGATTCTGAGTTAATGTCAAGTGGAAATTCCGTTGAAGTATGGGACTGAAAATTTAAAATAAAAATACATTAACACATTCTTGAGTTTTGCTTGCCATACATAAACATAAACTGCCTATATACGTCCCACTGCTGGACACAGGCCTCCCCTCAATCAACCGGAGGGCCATAACCTAAAAAAATACGCCGTAACTTCGCAATGCCGACTATTTTCGCCGGAATTCCTATAAAGTTAGTCGTTGACAGTGAACTATTGTTGTACCAATCGATTATTCCACCCGCATCCACACAGTATTTATACGAGAAAAAATGTTCGTCCGTTCGTCCATTAATAACGAAACTGTAAGTGTGAAAGCTTTGTAAATACAGACATACATAAACTCACGCCTATTTTCCACCGGGGTAAGCAGAGACTTACAACGTGTCTTATAAGGTAGTGAAGGAATTGATCTTTGATAGACAAGAATGGAGAATGCTACACCACCGACAAGAGCGTGGCTCTTAAATGAGTGATGATGAATTAGAGACTATGGAATTCCATTTGCTTTGGTCCTTCAATCGTTTCATACACGCACACTGGTCTAACCCAAACCACCACCGGACTTGCCAAAGAGTTATTAATTTATCACAAGTGCAGATTTTACTAGCGCAGTTGGATCTACCATTATAGACGGCGATACGGCTTGGTGAGTTGTGTTGAACTTAGTTCAACTTGCGCTGGATTTACCTCTGACTAACCCAATTGCAGGCAGCAGGGCGAAGTTTTAAGCGGTGACGCTCCGCTCCTTCACATTCATCAATCGTTTCATACACGCACCCCTATTTAGAGTAGATCTTACTGAACTTATTTTAAGGACATCTCCAATTTGGTCAATGTACGTCCTTCTAGGAAACTAAGCTTGGTTTTCATTTCACCAAGCTTTGTGATTTTACGATTCAGAGGAAAAGTAATTTGTAACATTTCTGGTAGACAAATGGAGGGAAATATGAGAAATATTGTTTACTTAGAATGAAATACTGATTCTTATTTTGACAGTGATATCTGTCTATATCATGATATATGATGTGTCGTTTCCGTAAAAGGCGCAAAAGTTATGTGAAAAGAGCTTTTTTACCTAGCCTTTTGGCACATAAGATAGTACAAAAATAAAAGATGCATATGTCTACATCCATGAAATTAAAAGGTTAAGCGAAGGCTACTCTGTACAGCGCCATCTATATATTTTTTGGGGAACGTTACCTGGAATGTCCCTCATTATAATGACGATTATAAGTTATAGCTTTAATTAACTTTTTACCATCAACTATTCTTTTTCAAACAAACAAAATCAATCGCCAAATCTTTTCAAACCCTCCAAGATCTATTAACAAAGGCTTTGGCAAATAATAGACTTAACTAATTTCCTGAAAACTATCCCAGCTGACTTTTTGCAGTCATTAGTTTCAACTTCCCTTAGCTTGGCAGGTTTCTTTCGTCTTTGACTGTCCCCGATGGCTTGAAGAAGTTTCACACTTCATTCTCGAGTTTGGTAGTGGTAGAAGATTACATTTCAGCAAATTCCATTAGCATAGTTTCAAGTGTTTACTATGTGGTGTATGTGAAGTTGATCGATTACTAGTTCAATTGTTTTTTTGTAGTATGGCTTCTTGGCCGATTACTTAACCTTAGCGTTTCGTAGATGCCTGAACATTATCTTTTCAAATTATTTTTATTCAAAACTCTGGACTAGAAGTGAATGGGAAATGTAGAGCAAGTTCAGCTGGTGATTTTCCCGCGTATATATATCTATAAATTTATTGATGTTTTGTGTCATTTTCAATGTGATGTTCTCTTGTGTGGGTTGTGACTGTGAGATCAACAACTGATCTCATCAACCCTGGTGTCAGGGTTTTAGAGTCTAACATGATGGACCATTGACCAACAGTCACCGGTTGATCTTCGGCATGAAAAACTCGTATTAAGCTGCAACTTTCACGATGTACTCCCGTTGACGAAATGTAGTCTATCTCAAAATACTCTTCTAATATTTAATATTTGTCAACGTTGATTGCGATGTTCCTATCTTTGCGAAAAAGTAGTTAATCTTCTTCTTCCTCTTCTCAAGCCTCACGATAGAAGAAGTACCTAGTCAATGCCATCTGAGGCAAACCACAAGGAGTTACCTCAAAAAAAGGTTCCTATCCGCGCTTTAACAGTACAAATCCTTCTCTAAACAACTTGGCTTTGCCAGGAGGCTAATAATAACAAAATCAATCACTTAAGAATGACTTATAATAAAGTTTCCTGCTTTCTACTAACATTCCTGCAAAATACTGCCGTAAAATGAAGCCATTGCAGCTCACTTCGTTTCGAAAATACTTTCGGCTCGAAGCGTCAAAACAATTTAAACCACTGAACTGTAAATTAATGTTTGCACAATGTGAATCGTCTCACGAATGATGGATGTTCTTGACTGATTCGAGTTTAGGGTGCTTCGGCACTTAGTTGTTTATTTTTCGGTGTAAGCAGAGACTATGGTTTCCCATTTGCTTTCACCCTGACATACTTTTCTAGCTTCCTCCACATTTATGTCATTAATCAATCGTTTCATACTCGCGCACCGGTTCAAAGTAAGCTGTCTCTAGAATTTTTGGTGTATTGTATTTTTTTTTAATCAATTTGGTTTCATCGTCATAATCGATAGCTCTGCTGTTAGACAAGGCATTAGGAAGTTATCATTCGACAAGCAATAGTTGCTGAGTTAAGTCCCATAATATATATAACACACATGGAGAACGCTACACGGTCAAGAGCGTGGCTCTTAAATCTTTTTCTTTCGTGTGGCTTGTGAGGTGGAACCAACCTCATCAACCCTGGCATCAGAGTTACTCTTGAACCGCCAAAGGCCCCTGACATGGCTCATGTAACGACTACTTACATCAGTATGTAGTAGCCGGGACCAACGGCTTAATGTGCCTTCCGAAGCACGGATCATCTTTCGTTTGGACAATCAGGTGATCAGCATGTATTGTCCTAACCAAACTAGAGACCACAAAGTAAGTTTTGTGATATGTCCCCACCGAGAATCGAACACAGGACCTCCGGATCGTGAGCCCAACGCTCAACCACTTGACCATGGAGGTCTTTAAATGAGTGATGATGAAGATTCTGTACTAGGTTATTGTATATTAGGGGATTGACATAATAAATTCATTTCTGTATTTTCTGTCGAGGTATACAGAATTACTGGTCACAAGAAGATAACTTGGTATGACATAGGTTTTCCTCTTTTACCTTTCCTTCTTGGCTTGCGGGCGGGTCTACTCTCTCCTATAGGAAATCTGAAACTACTCTTAAGCAGATATTTTTTTAATATTTTGTATCATTTGTAGTGAACTAAATATATACTTCTGCAAAGGAAGTCTAATCATGATATGGGTATTGTATTATTGCGTATAAATAAACCACATGGTCATGGTCGAGGAGCTCGGTGGCGCAGCGGTTAACGCGCTCGGTCTGCGATTGTTGAAGTAAAGCAACTTTCGCAAAGGCCGGTCATAGGATGGGTGACCACAAAAAAAAAGTTTTCATCTCGAGCTCCTCCGTGCTTCGGAAGACACGTTAAGCCGTTGGTTCCGGCTGCATTAGCAGTCGTTAATAACCATCAATCCGCACTGGGCTCGCGTGATGGTTTAAGGCCCGATCTCCCTATCCATCCATAGGGAAGGCCCGTGCCCCAGCAGTGGGGACGTTAATGGGCTGATGATGATGAAACCACATGGCATCAGTTAAGTTCACAATCCAGCCGTATCAAGACTGTAAACGCGTAGTGTACGAACACCCTTATAGCGACACTTCCACCTAGTTCAGTGACGCTTTTATGTTAAGAACAATAACGGTATCAAAGACAATAAACTCACGAAGTAACGAGCCTATAATTTTGTAGCAATTTCAAACTTGGATGAGCTGACGACGGATAACTTCGTTCTTTGGTAGGGCCTGAGTTATTGATAAATTACTATTAGGTAAGTTGTTTAATATTAGGTTTTTCAATTAGTTTTTTCCTCTTTATTTGTGTTATCAAACGTGAGCGTCAGAATCGCTGGTTGTCTGAACCGTTGCCCAATGAGAGTTGATTCAAGAATTGCTACACATTTGCTTATATTTGCTACATAGTTTAGATAATTGCTACATATGATATATATTTCGAAACAAGATTTTTTTTTTGACCAGCCATACTGACGTTTGGTTAGCTGGTGGCCTCCTAGTTTAAGATCAAGCATACGGAGTTTTCCAAAATGTGTTGTGCCTATAATTGCTACATATTTACTTCATTTATATATTTTAGTTGTAGCCTTATACGTACATTAAATAAAAAGACAGCTTACATTCGGTTGCCAGAGCCTAAAAATATTGTTCAGCTTGCGCTGCATAATTAGGTATTTGCCTTTATAATTTTGTCAGGCACTTTTTCCTTGGACAAATTCAAATTAAAGCTGTCTTTTTATTTAATGTACGTATAAGGCTACAACTAAAATATATAAATGAAGTAAATATGTAGCAATTATAGGCACAACACGTTTTGGCTAACTCCGTATGCTTGACCTTAAACTAGGAGGCCACCAGCTAACCAAACGTCAGTATGGCTGGTCAAAAAAGAAAATCTTATTTCGAAATATATATCATATGTAGCAATTATCTAAACTATGTAGCAAATATAAGCAAATATGTAGCAATTCTTGAATCAACTCTCATTGGGCAACGGTTCAGACAACCAGCGATTCTGACGCTCACTATCAAACAGTACTCGTATCACATTAAAGAATTGTTACATGTAGTTGCTGGTTAGGTAAGGAAAACATTTTTTTTAGTACATACATACACGCCTATTTCCCACCTGGGTAAGCATAATTTTTTCAGGGTAAAGACTATAGAATTCAATTTTTAAATTATTTTTTAGATTTTTTTTATACTTAAATACTATTCCTACATATATACAATGTGTTAGTTCGGTTCGGACCAAGATTCTGAGTCGATATCAAGTGGAATTTTCTTCGCAAAAGTATGGAACTCAAAATAATTAAAGAAAACACTAAAATCATGAATTTTTCGAACGGAATTTCTACTTGATATCAACTCAGAATCATGGTCTGAATCATTCCCCATAGTAGTTATTACGATGTCACTAACACCCTGTACTTCAGCAGACATACAAGATTTTATCCATAATCTTCAGTGGGATAGGCAGATTTAGGAATCAGCCAATCTGAAAGGTGGAAAGATGGAATCGATTTTAAAAAGCAACGGTGAAAGTATGTAACGCATCAATCCCATTCCTTAAAACGTAGAAGCGGTTTCCCAACTCCTCTTTTGGCGGTTGACGCAGTCCTAAGAAGGACTGTGTCTTAAGAAGGACAGTTCCAAGAAGGACTGCGTCTTAAGAAGGAGTCCTAAGCGGGAGTGCGTGTTTCCCCTTCACGAGTTGGAAAGTCAGACAGGCAGGCCGAGTAAGCGGACTCTGTGAAAAGAACGTACACACGCTTAGAAAGAGTTCTTGGAAAATTTTAGAGGTTCCACATAAATAAAGTCAAGAGTGTAGAACAGGTAGTAAACTTGTACAATTATAATGTAAGTGCAGTTTTCCGAAGCGATTCAGTGTTAAAAGCGTTACCCACGTGTTAGCAATTTGTTTAAGCGAGTTACAGCCCGACTGAGGCTAGGTATAGTATGAAATAGGTATATCGTCTGAAATGCATAGAGCAGAGGAATACATAGAGACGGTTTAAGTTCTATGTATAAGAACATCGTATTACAAGCTTACCATTATTGGATTAGAGATTTCTTTTCACTAGTTTTGAGATATTAGTGTGTTTGAGATTAGTGACGGTTCTGGCAGACACCAACTTGAAATTGCCTTTTAGCAATAAGATCGCCGATTGTATTTCTGTTGAGACAGAAATATGCGATGAATATGAGTATGTGGTCCAGTGGTTGAGCGTTGAGCTCACGATCCGGAGGTCCCGGGTTCGAATCCCGGTGGGGACATATCACAAAAATCATCTTTGTGATCCCCAGTTTGGTTAGGACATTAGAGGCTGATCACCTGATTGTCTGAAAGTAAGATGATCCGTGCTTTTGAAGGCACGTTAAGTCGGTGATCCCGGTTACTACTTACTGATGTAAGTGAGTAATCGTTACGTGAGCCAAGTCGGGGGCCTTTGGCGGCTCTATAATAACCCTGACACCAGGGTTATTATCCTAACTCGTAACCCACATGATAGGAGGGGGATTTGTCGTATTTTTATGTTATTATATTTGTGCATTTGTGTTTGGTCGTATTATAATTTTAACTGATTAGGCACTTTTTAAGTAGCTCTGCCTCTGTCTTGCACTATCATAAGTGAAGGACAACATTCCTATTAGAACTTTCAAACTGACAGAATTTGAAAGTAGCAAGATTTTTTTACTAGAAGTAGCAGTATAAGCAGCTTAGATAATGGTGGCACTTAAATTAGATTTTACAAAACCAACAGCACCGTTTTATAATTAAAGTGACTTGGGAAACTTATTAACACAAGACGATGCAAGTAAACTCTGCGCCATAATCCCATCAGGGACAAGATATGTAAATTTTCATTACTCTGTGATCATAAAACGTTTCCCCTCATATTTTACTGGGAGCGGAAGCTATGACACAGCCCGGACACTTCATACAAGAATCTTGTTCTTCTACAGACAATTAAATATTGAAGTTTTAATAATACGCGCAACTGTGTGTGTGACGTCTGTGGCTACTACAATAATTAGGGAGGTGAGGTAAACCTAGCATAGCATCATCTTCTTAGCATTATCCCGTTTTTCACAGGATCCGCTTACCCAACCTGAAGATTTGACAGGTCCGGTTTTTTACAGAAGCGACTGCCTGTCTGACCTTCCAACCTGCGAAGGGAAACCCAGCCCAATTTAGGTTAGGTCACATACCTCCGAAAATGCATTTCTCGGGAATGTGGGTTTCCTCACGATGTTTTCCATCACCGCTGAGCAGGTGATAATAATTTATGATCCAAACATGAATTCGATAATCATTGGTTTAGGCCTGTGCTGGATTCGAACCTGCGACCTGAAAGTGAGAGACAAGCGTTCTACCAACTGGGCTACCACGGCTTCAAGTAAATCTAGCTTAGCAACGACGCTAATCGGTGCGAGGTGGATAGTATCCGTTCCATACATTATTCTTTATTCTATGGCTGTAGTAAAGCCCCCTTTAAACTCTATTGCGCTTTTAGTGTTGTCTCTAGGTTTATGTAGTTTTTATCCGGGATTTTAAATAGACACGTTCTTTGGACGGCTAGACATTATGTCGACTGTTCATTAAACAATTGAAGATCTGGAAACGTTTCAATCGTTTCCTGCACCTACACCAATATCATTGATAAAGGATCATCATTCATAGAGTTTAAGGTTACTTTTACATTCTTTAAATCTATGCCATTTCGCTGAGTGCTACGATCTTGGGTAAGTATTAAAAAGGCCACATCAAAGCAATTCATCTAAAAAAGCAATATTGTTATTTGTCGTTTGTTTGCATTGCGCACTTACTTTTATATGCGCAAATATCAGATTGCAATGTTGCTTTTTTAGATGAATTGCTTCCATGTAGCCTTTTTGACACCATTTCGCTTCTTCTCATGAAAATCTTCACACATGTTCAAAGGCTTCTCTTCTTCTTCTATCGCGTGGGTTGTGATGTATTGATCGGTATATGACAATGTTGTTGTAATTGTAATTTTTTTTAACCGACTGGGAGCCAGTAAAGAACTGACCCTAATCAGCTGCTTATCTACCCGGGCATATCGTGTTGGAAATTACATGATGCGACAGACAGATTACGTGTCAAGATGCCTTTTGAGTACTCTTTTTGGCTTTGTATGCATACTTTCATCATAGAAGGAAAAATTGAAGGGAAGAGAGGAAGGGGTAAACCTAGGAGAACATCTAAGAAACAAATAAAAGGGAAGGTGCAGGTCGTGTCGTATCAGGAGGTGAAGGATTTGGCGGGAAGAAGAGAGGAATGCCGATTACTCCACCGACAAGAGCGCAGCTCTTAAATAAAGAGAGAGAGAGAGAGAGAGAGAGAGATGCATACTTTACATAAACCACGCTCATATTCCTCAAAAGGTCTACCGACCCAAGTTTGTGTTCTGTGTTATTCGTTTTCTCTGTTTGTGCTTCAGTTCAGCAATAAAACCCAGTAGAAGTAGAAACATCCCCCAAACATACTTTATTTTTAATTGCATGCCGATATTGAAAGGAATTTAATCATAACATTTTTCAGTTTTTGCAATGCGCAAAAAAGAAGTTGGTCGACGAAGTTTGCCATAACATCATTCTACTTTTATTCCCTTTGCATGGTTGCTTTTCAGGGCTGCGAAGCCTTTTGTAGTCTTTTAATGGGACAGAATAAACAAGTGTTTAAAAAAGGTAATTTGTAAAAAAACTGAATCCAAATGTCAATATACTTAATACAATCTTGACACACATTCGCTTCTTCCACTCATCTAAATCTTCACACGTTTTCAAACGTTCTTCTTTTTTTTTCTTTTATCGTGTAGATAGTGAGGTGGATTACCAACCTTTTCAACCCTGGTCTCAGGGATAGGTATTATTGAGTCGCCAAAGCTTCAAAATATTTGATCGCGTAAGTATGTTCGCCAAATATTCAGTTCCCTATTTATACTTCGCTTTGTTTTGACCACAGCATCTACAGCCCTACGCGATATGCTCTGTGCGGCAATTTAGAAAAATTCCCAACTTGCCAACGGTTAGTTATGAAAATAAAAAGTAAAAGTTTAAAGTGGGAACACAATACTCTGCTGTTTAGTCCTGTCTGCCCGCAAGAATTTAAAACGTCATATTAATTAAAACGTAGTGCCGCTTAAAAACTTTTCTCGGTAAGCTGCCTACTTAAGTTACTTGCATATTCATAAACAATTATCATCTAGGTGTAATTGTGCTTCTCATTATTTTACGGAATTAGAATAAGTGTAATATGATGCCTAAAGTGGTGCTTGTTTGTTTGTTGTTTAACAAGAACTAATTAAATGGATGTCTTAGAAGTCAACTAGGGTAAATGAATACGGTGTCAGAAGTCTTTAGATCAGTGGTTCTGAACCTTTAATTGTTCAGGAAACATTTTGATAAATGTTTGACATCCAATGGACCAACTACTTGACGGTAATCAACATTATTATGAGATATTTGAGTTATGTTCTATAAAAGTCACGTCTATATATATTTTTTTATAACTGCCATATGCCATGTGTGTTAAAAACTGTTAATGCGCTCCCATATAAGATAAAAGTTACTAACTCGCTTCAAGATAGTTCTTTGAAACTGGTTAAAAGGGAAAATGTTCTATTCGATTTCAATTAGTGTAATGTAATGTACGTGTGTTTGTGTGTACGTGGAGCCATGGTAGCACAGTTGGTAGAACGTTTGCCTCTCACTTTGAGGTCGCAGATTCGAATTCAGCACAGGTCTAAACTAATTATTATCGAATTCATGTTTGCATCATAAATGATTATCACGTGCTCAGCGGTGATGGAAAACATCGTGAGGAAACCCACATTCCCGAGAAATGCATTTTCGGAGGTATGTGACCTAACCTAAATTGGGCTGGTTTTCCCTTCGCAGGTTGGAAGGTCAGACAGGCAGTCGCTTCTGTAAAAAACCGGACCTGTCAAATCTTCAGGTTGGGTAAGCGGATCCTGTGAAAAACGGGATAATGCTAAGAAGATGATGGTATGCTAGGTTTACCTCACCTCCCTAATTATTGTAGTAGCCACAGACCCACACACACAGTTGCGCGTATTATTAAAACCTCAATATTTAATTGTCTGTATAAGAACGAGATTCTTGTATGAAGTGTCCTGTATGAATTTGTTTTCTTATTAAATATATTTAACTGGAAATAATCCCGAATCTATAATCGATAGTTCGACATGTAGTAATGGCGACGTTAATACTAAACATGCACACGAACTAATTCACTAGAGCATGTCACCTGACCACTGAAGCGGCCAACCCGCATACACGGTAATGTCAGTGACGTAACGTCACTACAGATAGACTAATCATGGGTCCATCCCGGGGCCCTCAAATGACAATGGGCACATTTGTATGAAACTTGGTCCAAGAACCTCCACTGATGAGACTTATATGTAATGAAAGCTTATACTTTCCCCATGATTCTGGCAAAGTTCTATCAGATTCTGTCCCGGGGTTCTATTTTTACGACCATGTTTGTCCTGGCTAAAAATGTGATAAAATACAGTGGGGGACTAAAATCGACTCAAGATGTGTTGCTCAGTAACTAAATCTACATAGCCAGGACAAACACGGCCGTAGAAAAAGAATCCCGGGACAGAATCTGATAGAACTTTGCCAGAATCATAGGGAAAGTATAAACTTTCATTACATATAAGTCTCATCAGTGGAGGTTCTTGGACCAGTTTCGCCCATTCTCCTTTAGGAGCCGTGTTTTGGGCCCCAGATGCCTATGTAAAAATGGGTTCCAGTTTTATTAAATCCTTGTCACTGTTGCCAGAATAGGCTGTTATTTGTTTTAATCATAAACAAGACAATTAGTTACCTACATTATAGGAAACCAATCAAGCATAAAATAACGATTTAAAAACAAAAATGTTAAAATAATGTTAAATTCTTTCACAAATAAATATTTCCTTGTGAACATTTTGCATCTTATCTTACCTTTAGTTGCCTTTCAAGATATTTTGGCTAAGAATCCTTTGTTCTTGATATCTTTACTTTCCTGACTTGATATTCTGTTTGAGGTTAAATTTTGCGGGGTCTACTTCGACGGCTCTTCCTACCTTGAACAATCCAACAAGTAACAACACGTTTGCTATTCCTATTTATCATACCTGGTCCTGTTACTATGCCATTTTGTCGATCGAATTGAAATGATTTTAATTTGTGGCCATGACTCTAGAAAAACATGCTCCATTTAAATCATCATTGGCCACTACAGAAATCAGAATTCTGAATCATTTATTCAACGTAATTATCATGGATAAACTTGTTGATAGTCAATGTAACATTTTTGAATTTACGTCATTTCGCAAGGTGTTATGGCTGAGAAGAAGAAATGACAAGAAAATGCAACAGCAACACATCTTTTAAATCAATGTCGTCGTTCGTCTAGTACATTCAATACCAGATATTTTTATCATTTAGGTAATCATTAATCTTATAATAAGCTTTTTTACATGAAGTAAGCTTCACGAAGGTAAGCTACTTTTTCAACCTTAAATTTATTGTGTTAAGTGTTAATTTATACCTGTACTGCCTGACATGAATTTGACACATCTTAAACCCATTATGGGTTTCAGTGTCGTAATGTAAGAGTTTTATAATATATTTTATAATTAATAAATAATAAACGTGAGCTTTAAATTTATTCTCTGACAAATTTAAAATATTATCTGGTATTTTATTGTAAAAAATCTTGACAGATGATGGTAACAGTGGCTGTGTAGCTGTCACTTCTTGCTGCAGGATGTCTTGTGACTTATCAAGCCAATAGCAGCACGAAAATCTATTTAAAAACATATCACTAAACACTCTAAAAATCACCCATACATAGACATCATTAAAAATAATATTGATTTGGTCAGAGACCCAAACTTTGGTTATATAGGGGCCCGTGATCACCTTGCTACGCCACAGGATGATGCTCTGTGGGAAGGCAATGCGTCAAACAGTAAACACTCCTTTGGGACACCCTGTGAATGTTGACAATGCATATTGATGTTTGGATTATGGAGGCCGGACAAATATGTATCTGGTGAGTTCGGTGTTTGTGGAGCTTAGGTAAGTATCTGCGTTTGGAGGAACGCATGCAGGTGTTTGGGGTTGAATAGGAATTTGAGATGGATTCGAGAATCTCAGGAGAAAGCACATAGACCAAAATTTTTAAAGTATATCACATATATTATGTATATGATCTGTAGTACTAGCATCTTGATAAAATGTTGTCACGGTCATTTTATCGATTTTGACGATAAAATTATGTGGTTTTGTCGATTGATCCCAATATGTGAACCCAACTAAGTCATGTCGTTGTGTCAAAATACGAACAAAATCACGTGTCACGTATGTTAACGAGAAAACAAACTTGTCGATATCGATAAAATGTATTGAATCGATCGATAATTTTATCACGTTGTTCATGATAGCCCTGCTGGGCATTGTTACTTGTACTTACAATTATGTAAGGATTTAATTTCATTTTAAAATGTATCTTTCTGCTCCCGTGGTACATTTAAAAGAGCTCTCAATCACAGTCTGTAGTAGCGCCAAAGACCAACTGCAGTTGTTTTCGTGACTTTGTTCACTTAAATGGAGATAACGACAGTGAATTTGATGTAAATAGAGTTAATTAATAATGTAGGGAACTCTTAAGTATATTTTGTAATCAATTCCAAACCAGTTCTGATCAAGCTTTAGATAAAATTGAGTATTTTATTAATTCAATTTGGTTACCGCTTTCAAATTTACTCTAACGTTCCCAACTGCGTTAACACGGATGTTCAAATTCGCATAACCCGCTTCTATCTAAGGGAACATTTAAATGCCCTTGTAATTGCTTCTTTACACAAAGAGGTCACAAATTTCATGGAAATGAGCATGAAAATTGTTTAAGGCTAAAGAGGTAACCTAATTGTTTAGAAAATTGAACTATTGAGATTGTGGCAAATACAAATCTTAGGTCAAGGGCAAAATATTGAAGAGCGAATTCTTTCATGAGCTTTGTATGGTAAGAGAAAGCAAATACGGTTAAAAGTTGAGCGTTATGACGTTTAGAAATGTTGACCTGTAACATTATCGTTTTTCTTTTACGTTTGTAGTCTTAACACGAGTGTCAGGGGCCTTTGGCGGTCCAATAAGAACCCTGACATCAGAGTTGATAAGGTCGGACATTGCACAACCCACAGGAGATAAAAAAAACGTTTTTCAGATATACACTTATATAAAGGACGTGTCGTTATTTTAGCTGGAGGATTAACTTACCTTCCATGTTCTATATCTCCGATAACTCTTATGTACCAAATGTTATTGTACAAATCCAAGGCCGTAACACCTTAAATAATTTCAATTTCAGAAATCTTACATCTTTTAAAATTACTCATCGAACATTAACGAGTTACGAAGTAAACCCTAGAATCCCCAGATTTCCCTGATCTTCTTAGTCGGAGCTTCTCGACAGCACTAAGTTGATTTAAAACAAATTGTCACGGCTCCACCAACAAACAATGGCCAAATATACATGTAAATCTCTGAAACATTGGAGATTCTTAATCAGATTTGCAGTTGACAATGGTTTAATCTTAGCATTGTGGACGCGCTTGAGTTGTGGAATTGGATTATAAATGTGGCTTATGTTCTTAAAGATGACGTTGCCGATTTAAAATGAGTCACAAGGGAAAATCCTGAGCCATATTTTTCTAAGAAACATTATTAAATTAATTGCTCTTTAAATTTTACAGCATAATAAATATAACTTTGATTGGCAGATGAAGATCAATACAACCAAACAAAAGTCATTTGTATCTTTGTCCTCATTGTATGTCTGTAAGGTTTACGATGTTATTAGAAACGTGTCAAATCAAACGGCTTGAGTGCAATCTTAAGCAAAGTATGTTTTCTTACAAAAGTCAATATTTTCAAAAATATTTATATGTTTTTAAGGTTAGAATTGGTGTTTTTACGCAGTCCAATCATAGTAACGATTTCGTTAATAGACTACTGACATTGTTTCTTATTGGAAAAACCAGATTACTTCCTTGAAAACATGACATTAAAGTAAAAAGATGCAACGTCATTGAATTTTCCATCCATTGTCTCCAAGACGCCTTTGTAGAGCTCTTTAATTTTACCTAAGAGCATACTAAATTGTTTATTAAACAGAGACGAGAATAGACGCCATCTTTTTATCGTATTATTCTGTTTCTAAAGTTGTTTCTGGAAATACGGAGGTAAAATACGTCAAACACTTTTGTTATGCAAGTCTCACTGGCAACAATGTAATGTTAGTTGTTGAATATTTGGTTGGATAAATTTGGAGCATTTGTATGATTCATAGTGCACGTAAAAGTATAATTCCCGACTAATGACATAAATATCTGAGACTATGTAACTGAACTGACTTTTTAACCCCTGACTAAACAATGGTTATGACTTGATAATGCTAATGTTAAAGAAAAAAATCTATGCTCAAGGAACTCAATGAAATCATACACACAACCCTTGGACAATCCTCACTGAGCATACAATAACAACTGACGAAATAGAACCTCCATCAAACATTTCAAGCCAAACGCTGAACCGACAGCCGCAAAATCAGAAACGGCACATCACAAACAATGCAGTACAATTCCAATGAGTCTGAAAACGCAACGATACTCCCAAAAGGTACTTTCAGGATTCAATTTGTACATTCAGCTGTCACATTACCATCTACCCGGTCGTGTTATTCGCAATTAAATTAAGGAGTCTCTACACGTCGCGATGCAATTCGTGCGATGTTGAAACAAGTCACGATTTCATTCAGTGTAGATGAAACCCTGGAGATTTACTTTTTACAAATCGACAAAATGTGTCTATGAGTATGAAATGAGTTTTAACGTCGTCAAAAATGATAAAACGTCAAATTTTTTGGTTCATGTGGCCTGTTACTGGTAAGCTTACCCAAAAATTGCACTTACAAGCGATGTCCAATCGCGTCGTGAGAAAGGTTTCAGTTTATTTGTGCAAGGCACGCCTGTCGTTTTTAATATCAAGGGACGCTATGAAGTCGACGTTGAGGTTCGAAAATTCGAAATTTTATAACAATTTGTATTTTGGTAATAATTATTGTGCTATTGGACATTTTTCTTTTCACCTGTCAGATCAAAATGTTTATACATTAATGTTCACAGAATCTGAAACATTGCGACATGATACCTTAAGATTGATGTCTTCTCTGATTTTCTGACAGGTAGCGTTGAAATTTAAACTTAAAGAAATGTTCTGGTTTGATCACCATTAACAACCCTTTTTCACCTACTGCTGGATAGAACTCCATTATTTCTTTTTCGTGTTAATTCTCTCTTATTATTATTTATAATATATTGTTGCAAAGTTATATTTGCTGCTGCTGTAAAATTCAGCTCTTTTTAGTACTGCTGATTATTCAAAATTTCTCGTGTTCTAGACAGCATGGATACCGCAATCAGACGCAGTGGACCTAAATCATTTTACGCCTGTATTAGCTGTTGCAAGAAAGATAGAAGAATTAATAAACTACAGAATACAAAGACAGAAAATCAAATCACCTGTATAAGTCTGAGAACATCCCAAAAGCAAAACGCAACTGAATCAAAGGCTGCTACAAACTCGCGTAGGTATAGCAAAAGGCTATATTTCACACTTGTCTGTTCCCCTTTATACATGAAAAATACCTTGCATCTTCAGAATAGACGTCGAACAAATTGCAGGTGTAACCCCGACAAATCGATGCACCGCTTTGTTTCAAAAGAAGAACTTACTCACTGTGGTTCTCTTTTATTTGACAGCGTACTCAATATTGATAAAGCTGGGAATAGGAAATGTTGAATTCGGAATGCCTAATTGCAAATGGTAAAGATATTTTTTAAATAACAAGCATTTAATGTGTAATATGAAATCGGCTAAGTTCAGAACATCACAATGCTTATTATATAGGATACTTTAGATAGGAACGTGATAATATTTTAACGCGAACTAGCCATATACCTACTGATATTATCAAACGCAACAAAAAAGTGGATATTTACAAACAATACAACGTCACAATGATTGTTATATTCGATACATTAGATTGGAATATGATAAAAGTCTAACGCGACCTAGTTATGACTAAACACATGCCGAAATAATTTTGAAAACGCAATAAAAATAAAATAATAGATATTTAGACAACACAGCAGACAAACGTCAAATCGTGAACTAGTTTTCAATTATATTCTTAAAAAAAAATGAATTTTTGAAACCACGGCTGCGACAAACTTTTTCTACTTATGACTAGTCTTGAATACCTTTTTACGATGCTAAACCCTCAATAATCACATCTAAGCCCTAACATTAAAGTCAAAGACATAGCGAGTTTAAGTTGGTCTTGTTTTCAAAATCGTCGAAGATTATGAGCTGGATTTCGCCCGAAACTGAAAAAGTTGAAAATATTGTAAATCATTCTCATATTAAATGGATTAAGAGTGACACGATACGAGGAACATGAAAAATTGTATTGTGATCAAAAGTTATTTTTACTCGCAAATTACTTCACAGAATTTTCAAAGAAGTGTAATTATTTCGTCGAAATGAAGCTGTCAAGCGAATTAAATGATTCCATAATTTGTTTTCCAATTAGATTTTAAACAAAAGAATCAAAGTAAATATTTGTCTTGTCTTGGTAAAAAATATGTCGCACTCCTAAAAGTTTCTTTTATGAGCCATTTATTTTTATCTCTCAGTAGGTATCTAATATACCTCATTCTGTGTTATCCCACATATATACCAATGTTGTTGAATTCCATCCAACGCAGGATTTAGTTTCAAACGGCCTTCGTAGTTCAGAGATTTGAGTTTGAGTTATGTAGTGTCTTTGATGAGAGCGGAAGACGCGAAAGTGGTATCTCAGGATCGAAGCAAATGAAATTCCACAGTATCTGCTTACCCCTAAGTTAAATAGGCGCAAGTTTATGTATGTTCATTAGGTAATCACTCTGTTTTGTTAACAATTACTAAAGTTGTAGATATTTTTTTCAGTGTAACTATGTGTACTATGTCTACGACAATGCCTGGTTTAATCTGGGGGGTTAAAAAGGCCACATCGAAGCAATTCATCTAAAAAAGCAATATTTGACATTTGATTGCATTGCGCACTTATTTTTATATGTGCAGAAATTGGCATGGGACCTCCTGCCACTGAATACATCTACAGAGCGTGTCAAAGACCTTGGCCGCTCTCGCATTGGTTTGTCATGAAAAAGTGCCTTGTAGACATAGTATATACTAGCTTTTGCCCGCGACTTCGTCCGCGTGGCGTGTTATATAAGAGAGAGATCTTTGTGTGTGTGGGAGTGCATACTTATGCAGTTTAGATTTTTTCATAATTTTTTTTTCCCAATAACTCCCATTTTTCAAAATACAGCCAAAAATAAACTTTATATTTACTAAGGTATGCATGCATGCTAGATTGAATCAATTGATTGAATTGATTTTTTTTTTAATTGATTGTTCATTGAGTTTTAATTTTAATACACACTTCCTCTCTTCCCTTCAACGTTGCTGTGCCCTACAGGGTCCATGTTTTAGTTCCTATGCCTATGTAACACCCCATTGTACTACATGGAATGCAATAAATAATTTAATTGAATTGAATTGAAAACATCTATCTTACGCGGTTTCGATTTTTTCATACAAATGTTTTTTTCCCGCTTACTCCCGTTTCCGTGGGAATTTTGCAATATCCTGTTGCAACTAAGCTTTAAGTTAACTAAGGTACCTGCATGCCAAATTTCAAGCGTCTAACTTAAGCGGTTTAGATTTTTCATACAAAAGGATTTTCCCGCAAATTTCCGTTCCCGTGGGAATTCCGGGAATTCCTTTCTTAGTGCACCTCTACGGTACCTAAGCTATGTCCCTTCCAAATTTCAAATGCCTACGTTTAGCCGTTCAGGCTATGCGTTGATATGTCAGTCACTGAGTCAGTCAGTTTCTCCTTTTATTTAGATTTGATTTTTTCATACAAATGTTTTTCCCGCTAACTACCGTTCCCGTGGGAATTTTGTAATATCCTGTTGCAACTAAGCTTTAAGTTTACTAAAGTACCTGCATGCCAAATTTCAAACGTCTAACTTGAGTGGTTTAGATTTTTCATACAAAAAGATTTTCCCGCTAATTCCCGTTCCCGTGGGAATTTCGGGAATTCCTTTCTTAGTGCACCTCTACGGTACCTATGGTACCTGCATGCCAAATTTCAAACGTCTAACTTGAGTGGTTTAGATTTTTCATACAAAAGGATTTTCCCGCTAATTCCCGTTCCCTTGGGAATTTCGGGAATTCCTTTCTTAGTGTACCTCTACGGTATTTAAGGTACCTGCATGACAAATTTCAAACGTCTAACTTGAATGGTTTAGATTTTTCATACAAAAGGATTTTCCCGCTAATTCCCGTTCCCGTGGGAATTTCGGGAATTCCTTTCTTAGTGCACCTCTACGGTACCTAAGGTCTCTGCATGCCAAATTTCAAACGTCTAACTTGAGTGGTTTAGATTTTTCATACAAAAGGATTTTTCCGCTAATTCCCGTTCCCGTGGGAATTTCGGGAATTCCTTTCTTAGTACACCTCTACGGTATCTAAGGTACTTGCATGACAAATTTCAAACATCTAACTTGAATGGTTTAGATTTTTCATACAAAAGGATTTTCCCGCTAATTCCCGTTCCCGTGGGAATTTCGGGAATTCCTTTCTTAGTGCACCTCTACGGTATCTAAGGTACCTGCATGCCAAATTTCAAACGTCTAACTTGAGTGGTTTAGATTTTTCATACAAAAGGATTTTCCCGCTAATTCCCGTTCCCGTGGGAATTTCGGGAATTCCTTTCTTAGTGCACCTCTACGGTATCTAAGGTACCTGCGAGCCAAATTTCAAACATCTAACTTGAGTGGTTTAGATTTTTCATACAAAAGGATTTTCCCGTTAATTCCCGTTCCCGTGAGAATTTTGGGAATTCCTTTCTTAGTGCACCTCTACGGTACCTATGGTACCTGCATGCCAAATTTCAAACGTCTAACTTGAGTGGTTTAGATTTTTCATACAAAAGGATTTTCCCGCTAATTGCCGCTCCCGTGGGAATTTCGGGAATTCCTTTCTTAGTACACCTCTACGGTATCTAAGGTACCTGCATGACAAATTTCAAACGTCTAACTTGAGTGGTTTAGATTTTTCATACAAAAGGATTTTCCCGCTAATTCCCGTTCTCGTGGGAATTTCGGGAATTCCTTTCTTAGTGCACCTCTACGGTATCTAAGGTATCTGCATGCCAAATTTCAAACGTCTAACTTGAGTGGTTTAGATTTTTCATACAAAAGGATTTTCCCGCTAATTCCCGTTCCCGTGGGAATTTCGGGAATTCCTTTCTTAGTGTACCTCTACGGTATCTAAGGTACCTGCATGCCAAATTTCAAACGTCTAACTTGAGTGGTTTAGATTTTTCATACAAAAGGATTTTCCCGCTAATTCCCGTTCCCGTAGGAATTTCGGGAATTCCTTTCTTAGTGCACCTCTACGGTATCTAAGGTACCTGCATGCCAAATTTCAAACGTCTAACTTGAGCGGTTTAGATTTTTCATACAAAAGGATTTCCCTTCACTACTCTGCTCCTATTGATTGTAGCGTGATGAAAAGTATACTATAACCTGTCCAGGAGTGTGAAGAATAATTGTACCAAGTTTCATTAAAATCCGTCCAGTAGTTTTTGTTTCTATAAGGAACATACAGACAGACAGACAGACAGACAGACAGACAGACAGACAGACAAAAATTTTACTGATTGCATTTTTGGCATCAGTATCGACCACTTATCACCCCCTGATAGTTATTTTGAAAAAATATTTAATGTACAGAATTGACCTCTCTACAGATTTATTATAAGTATAGATTACTTAGAAAACATGTATGTGGTTTGACGATGTATGTGTATTCGACAAGTTTTTTCAAGCGGTCCCTCCGATGTCGTCAATCCGTCAATCAGTTACTACAGTGTGATCTACCCTAAATTTTTCGAAGTTAGACCACCTTTCCATTAAGATCGGGTATTCCAACTATTCTCTATAGAATTCATTGCATATTCTACCCACTGTTTGTCAAGATTGAAAACTATGGAAATCTATAGTCTACAGTCTCCGCTGAGATATTGGCGTGAGTTTACGGATGTGAATGGCTACGATAAAGGTACCTGAATTACAGTTTATCATGGTTTCAAAATGCCACTTTCAAGCAGTTCATCTAGAAATCGCAAATTGACATATAGAAGTAAGTGCGAAATGTAAACGAAATGTGTAATAGCAATCATATTGCTTTTTTAAGAGGAATTGGTTCAAGTGACTATTTAGACACACAGTTCATCAGAATGTTTCTTAGGACATCGATAATAAGAGTACTGCAAGTTTACAAGTTTTATAGTGACTCCATCTAGATAGTTTTAAGTATACCTATAAGCTAAAGTTTGCTGATTCGCGCAGTCACTAATTTTAATTGATAGAACTAAAACTCTATCTTTCTTAATTCTATATCTCTCTTGTATCTATTGTAAGTGAAAGACGGAACTAGTTTAAAATTTTCATGAATTTTCTAACAGGAAATTTCACTTGATATCAACTCAGAAGCATGGTCTGAATCATCCTCCTCAGATTTCGGTACGGTGTTATTTACACCCTGTATTATATCGTGTTATATATATCAAATTGGCAGCGTAGCAGACTCGTGCTACAATACTACGGCAATGGAGGACGCATGAAAAGAAATTAACATTCTAAATGAAACGATCATTTCCGCGATATAAATATGATGGACATTATGATATGTCTTCTAATCGTCCCAGAAACGAATCTAAGAATAAACTTGACTTGATTTGTTACACGTGTTTCCGTCTCGCTTACATCTCAAATGACAGTGACAGACATGATGATGTTTCGAATAGTTTTAACAATATAATTTTCTTTGTTAACATGATTTCTCTTTTTTAACGTTGTAGAGACATTCTGTCAACGTCTAACGTGAAAAGTGACAGACGAGGTCTTTGTAACGTGTTTATTATTAGTAAGATAAAGAAAATGTTCGATTGAAAAATCTATATAAAAAAAGACTGTAATTTTAATAACAATTCGTTATGATGTGAATTATTCAACAAAAACGATGTTCAATGAATCCAGGTTACGTTTCTCAAAAACAATATAAATGACGCTGTAAAGATATTTTCCTTCGTTTAACGTTCCATGGATAAAATACATTATGCATCTTTTATCTTTGTTTTTGATGATGTAATGATGACTCTTTTTATCACACCCAGGCACAATTACTATTCTGATTAAAATAAAGAGAAGCAATATGGGTAGCAACATAATTATTCTGATATATAATGTGATCCAAATATCAAGCAACAATAATTTTTATATGATTCTGCCATTACATTTTTTTTTGTTTGTTTCCTTTTGGTGGTTGCCTGGAAGAAATTGCTCTAGAGCAATAAGGCCGCCCAAATTGTACTGTTTTCATGTGTTATGTCTGATTGTTGAAATTTTAGTTCTGGCCAATAAAGTATGTTTGATTTGATTTGATTTGATTACATTGTATTTTTGAAGACGTACCCGAGTAATGAGAAAATAGGTAATTATCACATTAACGCCATCTATATTGTTTTAGGGGACCGTAGCCTGAAAAGTCGTTCATTAATTTCAATTCGGGCAAAAATAAGACAACATTTTTTTATCAAGATCACATCTATTACGAGGTTTTCTTTACAAAAATCACACCCAAACGTGATTTTTCTGAAAAGCGCTTACTTTGCTTTCGATATAAGGCAACCAATCGGGCTGATCGGGATAAAAAAAAAGTTTATTGCAGTAACATTTGGTACATTTGGAGCCTCCTTTTAAGCAGGCATATGCTTGTATTATTCTTATCGTTTTCTGTGCACTAATTTAAGAGCCACGCTCTTGTCGGTGTAGCATTCTCCATGCTATTTTTTTGTATTGTTGTTGTACCTAATCTTAATTTATTTATGCTAGATTTGAAAATTAATAGGTATAAAAGTATTTAATTACCAATAATTTTAGAAAAGCTTGTGTTTTCAGAACTATAGAACGTGCTATTTATAGGTATTTTTGATTATCTATAAACACAGAGAGAAGTTCTTAATGTTTTCTGTGTACATAAATTGTTGTAATCTTAATTAATTTATGCTAGATTATTTCAAACATAATTTAATTGTATTTAATTATCAATAATTTTAGAGCCGTTTGTGTTCACAGAGTTATAAAACGTCGTTATTATAGGTATTTGATTATCTACGTATAGACACAGAGAGAAGCTCTTAACGTTTTCTGTGTATATGTTGCTGTAAGTAATCTTAATTTATTTATGATAATTTTTTTTTATTAATTTATGAGTAAGTATTTGGAAGTAAAAAAAAATACGTTCGAATATGGCGGATTTTGTCGATGCGATGTAGTGAATAGAACGAGTGAATATAATTTGGAGAACTTTAAAAACTTAGTTGATCGATCGAAGATATCGTGATCTAAAAGATAAAAATACAAAGAGTATCGAGATAAATTACGTTTTATTATAATATTAACGGTTATTTTCCCAACACTAGCGTCCCAGCATTACGTCATTGGAACTTAACCTTTCTGAAGACAATGATCTGGTATCGAGCCAAGTCAATATTTCTACTAGTACTGAATATAAATTACCCCAGTTTATTGTCTGTGTAAATTTAGATGCCCGTATGTGATGTTATTCTTTATTGTTCCTAGGATTCTATGCGTCGATATGACTTTAATGAGTTCTCTTTAAACACACCCCAGACACTTCATACAAAAATCTGATTGTTACCGTGTGTATCAGAAATGAGGAGATCCGCAGGAGAACTAAAGTCACCGACATAGCTCGGAGAATTGCAAAGCTGAAGTGGCAGTGGGCAGGACACATAGCGAGGAGAACCGATGGCCGCTGGGACGGAAGGGTTCTGGAATGGCGACCACGTGTCGGACGACGCTCAGTGGGTAGGCCCGCTACAAGGTGGACCGACGATCTGGTGAAGGTCTCGGGAAGCCGTTGGATGCTGGCAGCGCGGGACCGATCGTCGTGGAGATCCTTGGGGGAGGCCTATGCCCAGCAGTGGGCGTCGTGCGGCTGATGATGATGATGATGATGACCGTGTGCCTTCGTGGTTCAGTGGTTTGAGCGTTCGGCTCACGATCCGGAGGTTTAAATCCCGGTGGGGACATATCACGAAAAACACTTTGTGATCCCTAGTTTGGTTAGGACATTACAGGGTGATCACCCGATTGTAAAGTAAGATGACCCGTGCTTCGGAAGGCACGTTAAGCCGTTGGTCCCGGTTACTACTGACTGATGCAAGTTATTAGTCGTTACATGAGCCATATCAAGGGCCCTTCGGTTCAATAGTAACCATGACACCAGGGTTTATGGGGTTGGTAATCTATCTCACAACCCACACGATAGAAGAAGACCGTGTGCCGTCTAACGCCTTAGTGCGAGTGAGATGTGGACAGGACACTAAGCAATAAGGCTATCTATTCTACTCTTTCTATTTCTATTTTGTTTTTCCTGTGTGTGTAATTTAGTATCTGTTGTTATGCTATACTATGTTATTTTAGTTAAGGAATAATACTTCGTATAGAACGGCAACTGCCCGCTCCCCGCCAGCGTCTGAGCTAGGTTTACCTCACCCCCTCGGTCTTACTTTAGTCTTCAATCGTATGGGCGTCAGACGTCACACACACAGATGCGCGTGTACTATAATGTCATCATCAAATGAGGTATCCGATACTTAAAAATCGTGGAAACGAAATAAAAAGAAAGAAAGTATTTATTATTAGAGGACGCCACAGAAACAAAAACTTATACTAAACGTGAACAACCCAACAAACTATTGTAGAACCGAGCACTTTATACCTACTGAAATAAAATCCACGTTTTGCATTTTAGGAATATGAAAATTCAACCAACACGACTAGCCGCTCGTAAAAATATATTCAACTGCAAAACCGCACGAAAGCTGTGGCTCGTAAAGTTAATGCATTTTAACTATTACCCCACCTACTTACCTTATTTATTAAGTAAGTAAATTCGACAATATTTTGGCAAAACGAAATAATTATTACTAAAGGGTAAAAGTTGAATTTTAATGCCGCTTACCCTTATTTATGTGTTCATAGTCTTTACCCCTTTTTACAATCGGTGGTCACGGAACAAGTTCATAAAAACTTTGATGTTTATGTGGGAGGTCCTCTAAGGTTAAGGAAAACAGCAATAAAAATGAAAATTTCAACATGCTGTTTTGTTCAATTCAAGTATAAGAAACATCTGATTTATACGCTGTACATTCCAAGGATGTCGTGAAAGTTGCCTCCTTAATACAAACATACACAAACTCACGCCTGTAATCCCTAATGGGCAGAGAATTACTTACTTTTTTTATTTTTAATAAATAAGTCAATTAATAACTCCTTTGCAGCGTGGATCGCTTTACTGGTACTTTCGGACAATCGATTGATTAGCCTGCAACATCCTAACCAAACTAGGGAACACAGAAAGGTTAAGAAATATTAAGAACTATATTTTTTGAAGATCTTGACTGACCCGACTGGTCACGTTGCTCTAACTCGGTGAGGTCTGCGAACTTATTTCAGCTTGCGGTGGATGTACCTCTGACTACCCCAATCGGGATATAGTCGTGAGCTGACGTCATGTTAACTGACCCGTCAAGCGCTTTCGCTCAATGGAAGTATTCCAAAGTGTTCACTTGCCAAACTGCTTTTACAATTAAAATAAGTACTTCGCAATATTGGTTTCGTGTTCGCTGCATTTATCCGACGTCGAAAACTTGTCGAGTGGGGTTGCCAACAATGGACTCTGGAATTAATATACTGTCAAAGTTTGATAGGTTCGCCTGTTATTAAAATTCGACGCTATAATGACGTCATTATCCATGTTCACCATGCATTATGTTACGGTATTGAATAATGCTGATGATGTTTACTGTAAAGATTATTAACAGTGTAGTTTTTTTTTTTTGAGAAGGGAATGTTAGGTTGGTTTGGACACATAGAGCGGATGAAGGATAATAGAATTGCAAAAGCGGTATATAAAGCGAAAGTTGATGGTAGGGCTGGCAGAGGAAGACAGAGAAGGACTTACGATGACCAAATGAAATGAAATGAAATGAAATAAAATTTATTCGCTCTAGAGTGGTACAAAAGATCTTAAATATAAATTATATCAATAAAAGTCCATCACTCAACCATACAGCGTGCGAATATTAATATTAAATTATTTATAATTAAAGGAACATTTAATCTTTAATAAATCTGTCTTAAAAAAAATTAATTATCAATAGATATTTTAAATACACAAAAAACAATTAATCTTAATTTAAATAAACGGTTGTGACTTTAAATTTAAATATTCTTTCACTGAGTAAAAGGTATGGTGTATAAGAATTTTTTTTAGTTTACTTTTAAATATTGGCAATGGTAACTCCTTTATAGTAAATGGTAAGGCATTATAAATTTTAATACACATACAATATACATTATTATTGGTTAGAGTTAAATTAGTTCTTGGCATATACAATAAGTTCTCATACCTTTTACTGAAACAGTCCATGTCTTTCCTATTTTTGAAATAAGTGTGGATTCTTTTTTACAAATAAACAAATCTCTCAAATTGGAGATGTCCTTAGAAAAGGTTCAATACGATCTACTCTGAACCAGCATGCGTGTATGAAGCGATTGATGAATGTGGAGGAAGCAAGAGAAGTGTGTCAGGATCGAAGCAAATGGAATTCTATAGTCTCTGCTTACCCCGGTGGGAAATAGGCGTGAGTTTATGTATGTATGTAGTTTTTTTTTGACGTGACTTCTTGTATATTTGCCGCAAAGCGAATTAACTACTTGGCCGGATTTAAAAAATAAAAGTTTCAACACAAATATCGCTCTCCGAAAAGTATCAAACAAGAAAAAAATTCTGTGACATTCTTCCGAATTGTGATGTTGAGGAGATAGCCGTGGTGGAAAAAACATTTTGATCAACAAAACCAAGTTTTATTTCAATCTGGGTAAAAAGTAAGCCCAAATTTTTTACCTGCATTGAACCTAGCTTGTATATTGCTAGTGTCTTCTAGAATATTGTGATTTTTATCCCAATAGTTTTGTGAGTAAAAGTATTTTGGCTGAAACAGTGCTTTAATCTGTGGGAATCAAATCAAGCGGCCAATATTTACTTAACTATTTGAGGGAATAGAAAAAATACGAATCATTTTTTTAATAAGAAAAAAAATATATCACATTTTATTGTGGGTGTCTAATCCTGGCTTATCCCAAACACGAGAAGATGTGGGATGACCGTTAGTAAAAAAAAATGGGTGGCATACCCACAAAGCCGTGGCTTTAATCCATCTCTAGATCAAACCCCGGACACTTCATACACAACACCTCATTTTGCACAGAGACTACACGTTGACGTTATCGACACGCGCGTATGTATGTGTGACACCTGGCGCCCATATACAATTGAAGACTAAAGTAAGACCGGGGCGGAGGGGGGAGTGTCTGGTAAGGTAAACCTAGGTCAGTCGCTGGTGGGTAACGAAGACTTGCCATTCTAAACATGTAGGATTCAAATTTGGTATATTCCTAGATACTTACCATTATAATTTCTCATGTTACAGGTAAGAGGAACGAAATCTTGAAAGGATCGACAAAGGGTGAGTATGTACCTATGCTACAAAACTTGGCAACAGTTTTAAAAAGTGTATAATGATTATTTTTTAAGACTATGATTCCATAAGAGTGTATGTTCTTCGATTATATTATTATTAGATTTAGAACAAAAGAGAAATAGAAAGAGTATAATAGGCGGCCTTATTGCTAAGTACAATACAACAATAAAAAGGAAACAATACATCTGTCAGTTTTTACGCCTTTGCCCGGGATGTTAGGCAGCTGAAAGCGCTCTAATGCTTTTTATTCGCTCCCAATCCAGCGAAGATAAGTGGAATTCCACCAGAATGAATCCCAGTGTCGATAGCAGATTACAAAAGAAAGAGGTGACACGCCACTCTGTTAATTACCTTGGAAATGGGCAGAATATTCTGGAAAACCAGTCTGAAATGGCCTTTTGACCGGGTTGGGAATGGACGTACTTTGTCCGAGATTATTGCTGGAGTCTGTATTTTAGTTCAGTTCATTTTGCTCTGGTGCAAACGTTACAGAGCTTGTACTAAATGAATTTTCCGTATTTACTGAGTTATAGACGCGCTGTCGATCTAAAATGCAGTCTCCTAGCAACGGGAACAATTTGTAACTAACCACGTTAAAAATTTAAATATACTTTATTGCATCAAAAAAAAATTGCTCCATACTCGCTCCGGTTGATTGAGGGGAGGCCTCTGCCCAGTGGTGGGACGTATACCTAGAGATTGTTAATGTTTTGCAGAAAGAAATAAGTACGAAGCAGGATAGGCTTACCTAGGTCAACGGAATTTTACATGCTTATTTTTTATAGCAATCTCTTCCGGCATTCTTTAGGCACACTCCGGACACTTCATACAAACAACCTCGTTTTACACAGACACTACACATTGACATTATCGTACACGCGCATCTGTGTGTGTGACGTCTGACACCATACGATTCAAGTCTAAACTATGTTCGAGGGGGGGTGAGGTAAACCTAGCTCAGACGCTGCTGGGGAGCGGGGACTTGCGCTTCTGTACGTAGTATTATTCCTTATTATATGCTTTAGGTGAGCGTAGCGTTGTCATAATACGTCATTGCCTTAGTAGTATGGTCAGGGCCTTATACATATGCACAGCCCTGAAGGGAAGAAATTAAAAATACCGCACCCATTTTTCCAAACCACACCACGAAACAAACATATACGTATCTGCCTTTACTCTCATTTTTTCTCGGGAGACGGGCGCTTGTACAAACTCATTTTAAGCCAAGAAAATAAACTACTAGCGCCCTCGGCGGAATTTTTAATTATGTTTACATTCTTTTGGCGCGAAAACAGCGCATTTAGCCATTTCTCACGACGAACCTTGCAACGCTGCCAGTTTTATTTAATGGAGTCAGTATATTTTTCAAATGCAGCTAAGTTTTTTTTTAGGAAAGAGCAAGGTATTTGCACTGTTGTGAAATTTAAAAAAACCTTTTAACAAAAAGTCTTCCTCTGTCGTGTGGGTTGTGGGATTACCAACCTCATTAACCCTGGTGTCAGGGTTAGTATTGAGCTGCCAAAGGCCCCTGACGTAGGTCATTTACTGACTGATTAATAACAATAAACAACATAACATACTATGGTCGTAAGGCCCAAATGCCTTTTAAAATACAAATCCCATTGTTTAACTATTGTGTCTGGAAATCCGGGCGTTACGAGGATATACATTGTAATCACGCCATCCAGAGGATACACCCCAAGGGGTAGGCAGATGTATATAGTTTTTACACCTACTCCTCGCCTGTGTTTAAGTCCCATGAAACTGTGGGCGAGCTTATTGCCATTAACCGGGCAGAAATCCTTGAAACCACATGACATCCATTATATCTATCGTGTAAACAGGAATTTGGATTCATAAAGTGAATTTTTCACGTAATAATTACGTAGTAAGTAAGTATGCTTCATACTCCCTCCGATTGATTAAGGGGGCGGCCTGTTCCTAGCAGTGGGCCGTAAATAGGCTGTTTATGTGTTATGTGTAAATCAGCATCGTTAATAAAAGAGCCTTCTCCATTAATTTTATAAATTTTGCATAATTTATGTAATTTAAATGCACGGTAAACTATATTTTTTTGTAACATCTGTCACTGCATTTATGGCAAATAAAGAATCTTATTTTGTTTATCAAAGACCAATTCTTTGAATTCATTTAAAGACACGTTTGCGTTCTTTTTTTTGTGTAAGTAACAAAATACAGGAACATTTTATTTTATCATTTTTAATTGGATCACGGAGAAGGTATCATCGCAATTCGCCTCGTAACTTTCAAAGTTCGTGAAGTTTTTAATTAATAAAAGTTTATCTTCCCGTGTCACCTGTCCCGTGTGAAAACAATCTCAATTCCAGTATCAAACAAGTTACACGAACAATTTGTTCGTCTATTTTTTTTTTTCGTTTATGAAAGTTTACTCAACTTTACAAAACATAACATAAGCAAAGTGTCAGAGGTAGAACCATCGCAAAATGAACTATGTAGCTACATCTCTCTGAGCTTTCTGTTAGACCAACGTGACAGGTGATGAGCCAAATCACCATCTAATCACCGAATCACCGAAGCGTGATGGAATATGCTCCATACCCCCTCCGGTTGATTGAGGGGAGGCATGTGCCCAGCTGTGGGACGTATATAGGCTGTTTATGTTATGTTATATTATGTGAATGAAATAAAGACCAACTCATAATGTAATCCACATTTCCAGAACATACCTTCGCTAATACACCATTATTCAAAGTCGCCGGTGAATTAAACTGTTCGTACATATTCAAGCTTCCCACGACGACATAAGTACGTAATATAATATATGTCTGGTCGTATGATTAACGGTCTGTCGCACCGACATTGCTAACTAGACGTATAGGTGGTCCGCACGCGATAAAACATAGATAAATATATATCTCATAAAGTATATTAACATGACCCGTGCTTCGGAGGGCACGTTTAAAAGACGGTTCCGGGTACTATTTACTTAAGTAAATGTGTAGTCGTTACATGAACCATGTCAGGGATCTCTGGTGGTTTTTTTTAAATATTATAGGCGCGCGTTTGACCACTATCTCACCTGATGGTAAGTGACACACACACGTTTACCAAGCAAATGCCTATTCACTCTAGCCTTGAAGACTTACAGATTAAAACGAGTTGGAAAAACAGATGACGGCAAACAGTTTCAGTCCTTTGCTGTTCGCATCAAAAAGGAAGAGGGAATACGTTTAGTGCGGATGAAATGCCTGCCGACTTCTAGCTGTAGTTGGCTCAGTAGTAATCCTGACACTATGGTTGAAGTCGGTCATCGACCTCTCATCTACACGAGAGAAAATAGTCTATAGGTTAGGTAACAAAGCAGATGATGCTGCTTGCGCCATTTTCCATCATTGTCCGTTTTAATACAAACAAAGAGGTGATGGATAAAAAACTATCCTATATTCTCCTGAAAATCTCAAACTATATCATCTAAATCAGTTCAGTGGTTTAAGTGTGAAAACGTAACAGACAGACAAAGTAACCTCCGCTTTTGTAATATTAGTGTGCACGTACTTTAGGTACTAATTTAGTGTAAACAATGTCTTAACAAAACACTATTTTCTGCTAAACATTTTGTATTTTACAACATTGTACGTAAAGCCTTGGAAATATTCACCCCAAAAGTGAAAGAGTACAACAGTTCTAACAGTTTATATATTTACACTATCCATCACGGCGCGCTAACGTGGAGCTTCTACCATTTGCTCAAACTACCAACACTAATACTATTATACGTAGTATTTAAATTTTCAATCAATCAATAATACTTTATTGCACAACAACGCATACAAAGGACATAAACATACGAATAAAAACACGAATAGGCGGCCTTATTGCTAAACAGCAATTTCAGCCAGGCAACCTTAGGATGTAGGAAGATTATGCATTGGAGCACGAGCTGGTGCAATAAACATATAATGATACCAACATAACTAAAAAAGAATAATAAATAATATATACTTATATAACAAAATAATATAAAAAATAAAAATTTATTCATATTTTTCGGGTTCCCAACTTAAAATGAAAAACGGAACCTTTGGTATCCGTCCGTCTACCCGTTTGTCCGTCTGTCAAAACGCTTTTTCTCGGGAACGCGTGGTGTTATCAAGTCGATATTAACATCTGATACTTATGTCTGGGGTCCCTTGAAGCTGTAAAAATTTCAACCTTCTAAATAGACGCAATCCCAAGATACTTTTTTTGCAAAACAAATGCCCATTACGTAAGAACATAATTGCTCTGCCGTTTTTTTTATAAGATGCCGTACGTTCGGAATGTTCGTTGTTTCATATCACTAAGTTAAGAGCCGCACTCTTTTCGGCGTAGCATTCTCCAAGCTACTTTTTTAGGGAAAAATAGGGCAGTGGTTTCTGTTTTGCCTTCCTTCGCCACTGAATAGTACTGCCAGTTACTGCTGCCCTCTGTCAGGATCTAGGTTACAGTCCCTGTGCCTTGCTTCTTCCGTCGTACATTGCCGTACCGATGGCTCCCATCTCCGCCTCTGAAACCTTTGAGGTCTTCACCCGTAATCCTGGGCAAGGGTTCTACGTTATACCCCGTAGGTATGGGTCCCTATACGAACTCAGCCACCATCTCACTCCGGCCTACTGAAGTAATAAGCGCCCACCCCGCGACTAGGAAGCGCCGAACAGGAATTTCGTGCCATTACATACATTATTACCGTTATTTACATAGCGTTATTTTTTATTCTTTGACTCCAGTTTATACAATGATGTGACTTAGGTATGTCTTAACAACATAAGCTTTCGACTATATCTTTGGAATTAGGGTTGTCAGAGGTACATCCATCGCAAGATGAATTTAGTACCCACACCTCACCGAGCTTTCTGTTAGACTAGAGATGTGGTGAACTGTATTGTCGTCTGTAATGGTTGTGAAAACTGCTACCTATGACTTAAATGGTTAACTAGTTCGTCTATTACACAATGTAGCTGTAAACCCATCACAAAGAGAACACATCTCTCTACACTTGCTTGAAAAGTCACTGTTAACATACCTAATGAAATGAGACTTCAAACACGGCCTGTATAATTTTCCAATTTTCACCAGAAAATACATTTAAGAACTTCAAATTGCGCGAGCAAAGAGGCGACGCGATTTCGCATTCATTTGTTTTTCATTCATTTGTTTTACGACTTATATGAGTACATTTGGCGATGCTAATTCTAAGGAGCAGAATAAACAGTCGCTTAGTTTAACGATCTCATATGAATTGTTGATGGGACACGTGGTAGAGGTCGCGGGTAGGGTGGGTACGATTTGGTGTAAAATAGGACTTTACATTCATTAAACCCATCACAAATGCAATGCAATGTGCAAACTCCACATACAATACAGTAAGTAAATGAATGATTCCATAGGTTGCTTTATTTCTTGATCTTCCCACTTAAGATAACGTAACGTAACGTAACGCTACATATTTACTATACACGCAGTCTGTGTCACTCCGATACCGACCCCGCCGGCGTGGTCGACATTTTCCGTCAGTCCGCTCTTATCGTTATCAGCCAATTAGAATCGATTGATTCTTTCAAATATAATTCTCTCAGACGATGTCCTGTGCCGAGGAGGTTTCGTTTCCTTTGCCTTCTATTTTATTTTATTTATTTCATCATCATCAGCCATACGACGCCCACTGCTGGGCATAGGCCTCCCCCAAGGATCTCCACAACGATCGGTCCCGCGCTGCCCGCATCCAGCGGCTTCCCGCGACCTTCACCAGATCGTCGGTCCACCTTGTAGCGGGCCTACCCACCGAGCGTCGTCCGACACGTGGTCGCCATTCCAGAACCCTTCCGCCCCAGCGGCCAACGGTTTTTTTATTTATTTATTTTGTTTGGGGAGCTTACAGCTTCATTCACACAATGTTACACTTAGTAAATAAAGGCCAATTACAAGCTACCACAAATAAAAGAAAAAGAGTTATACATCAAGACAAGAGAGCGGAGATATAGAAAAAATATAAGAAAAAAATTTGATTGAATGCGCAATTTAGCAAGAATACACATTAAAACACTAACAATAATTAACATCTATTACCAATTACCTCTAATAAGCTGACTCTTCAGCGAATTAATACTACTGCTAAACAAATCACATTGAGAGGCATTAACCTCGTTAAATTGTTTAAGGGAACGAGGTAAATAACTATTGCTTCTTTATTTGGTTCTATATATAGAGATAGTTAAAATACTTTATTGACATTCACTTCATTTACATTTACCCACTTTAGGACTCTGTCGTACTAATATATTTGACATTTAGTGAGACTTACAGTTCAATTTGTCAAAAAAGTTAATGTGACATGGTACCAAAGTGGTATACATATTAATGCTCGTGACCATACACAAGATCTAGATATAAGGACACAGAAAAACAGATACAGAAAGGCACAACAGGCGGCTTTATTGCTCATGCAGCTAATTCTTATTTATTTATTTATTCAGATATCCAACAGCATTTACAATAGGTGTTTGCTTATATATGAAATGTACAAATTTATTCGCCAATCTTAGGCCTGTTGCTTCCAGGCAAACTTAGGCCTGTTGTCTTAAATTTTATAAGAAGGGAACCCGCGCTCCCCATTTGTCCGGCTAAGTAGTAAAGACTTCGAATCAAGTAAAAAAAACATGCCCTTTAATTGCTATAGAGTGGGCAGGGTGATGTCGTGTCTGTGCCCAGTTTCCGGTCTAAATGTAGCATTAGTCTTAATTCAATGCTTTTAATATAACAGTAAGGTTTTCTTCAGTAAATTACTATACTTGTAGTAAAATGTAAAAGAAACATCACATTTAAAAAAATCGAATTATTTCCTGTCAAAGCCTTTCCAAGTCCAATTATCCCCGTTAGTGTGGCAACACTGTTCGCGCGAGAGAATGAATAAAATACATAAATCCACGGGACTTGCGAGATTTTTCGCTTCAGTCTACACGCCTGTTTAGAAACTGGGGAATAAATTTAATGCATAAATCGAATAGCTGCAAACTACGACGCTGGCTTCGAAGAGCTACCTTGATGGGAGTATAAGTTATACTTCACGCTTGCTTCTATGCAGTACTGGGAGTGAATAAAATAGTACATTGTTTACCAAGAGGAGAAAGTGACAGATTACCAACGAGGTAACGGTCTCCGTGGTCCAGTGGTAACGGCCTCCGTGGTCACGTGGTGGAGAGTTGGGCTCACCAACCGGAGGTCCCGGGTTCGAATCCCGGTCCCCACCAAAATATAAATTACGCCAGTTTATTGTCTGTGTAAATTTAGATGCCCGTATGTGATGTCATTCTTTATTGTTCCTAGGATTCTATGCGTTGATATGACTTTAATGAGTTCTCTTTAAGCACACCCCAGACACTTAATACAAAAATCTGATTGTTACCGTGTGCCTCCGTGGTTCAGTGGTTTGAGTGTTTGGCTCACGATCCGGAGGACATATCACAAAAATCACTTTGTGATCCCTAGTTTGGTTAGGACATTACAGGCTGATCACCTGATTGTCCGAAAGTAAGACGATCCGTGATCGGAAGGCACGCTCAGCCGTTGATCCCGGTTACTATTTACTGATGTAAGTAGTCGATACATGAGCCATGTCAGGGGCCTTTGGCGGGTCAATAGTAACCCTGACACCGGGGTTGATGAAGTTGGTACTCCACATCACAACCCACACGGTTACGGAGGCCGGTAAACCGGTGAACAATACGAAATAGATGTTGTAGGGTTTGTATTAACAGTCGGACAGTGACTCACAACACTGTGTTATATTCACTTAGTAGTAATAAACAATTTAATATGTACATAACGCTACATGCTATTACCTATCAGAATGAGCACTATCAATTAATTGGACGGAGACTTGTTGTACTGTTAATTGAATTGAACTATCTATCAATCGCTGTCTATCGCTATAAAGGTGTCTAATTAATGTAGATATAATGATCAAGTATTATATATTACGAGTGTATAAACAGCTCTTAGTTTCAACTTGATTATTAGAATTGATTAAGTTAAGCGACATATTTGCCAATGTAGGTTCTATAAGAGCGACTACTACCTTCCTTGCTTCCCTGCGTGTACGCCTCTTCCCGGTGCGCTGGCGGCAGGGGTCAGCCTATAGTGTACAGCTATGAGCTATGTCAGCGGCCTTGGGCGGCTTAACAGTAACCCTGACAATAGGGTCGATGTGGTACCTAAATCATTAGTCTCAAAGCTCCACAAGATTTTTTTTGACGTGACTTATTGTAGATTTGCCGCAGATGGCATTAGCTACTTGGCCGGACAAATAGGGAGCGCTGAGGGCTCTCACCTTAGAAGAAACATAAGATTACCGAATATACATAAATAATACATAATTATGTATATAGGTACGTACATATACAAGATCCGCCTATTTCCCACTGCATTGGAGAACAAATTACAAACGAAAAAAATGCACTTAAAACGATCCTACATTATTTCTTGATTCAGAAAATCGATAAAAGTTCAAACCAACATTCGATTCGGCTCTATAGCTTCGAAATTCAAAAAAGGTCCACGAAAAAATTGCATTCTAAAATCAAATTTGGAATGGAAATAAAACTACGGGATTAGCTGCGAACGGGTCCGTTCGAAAAATAGTTCCATATTCAATGTGAGAATAGAGCGGTGATGTGTAAAATGTTTTGTTGTCTACAGTTTCATGCTACGAATGCAGTGTGTATATTAACTAATCTTCTCTACTGCGGCGATACGGCTATATCGTGGCCAGATCTTACAATTGATCATTTCATTATGTGTTCGACCATATCGATATATAGATATATGATAGCCAACTTAAGTTGACCATATCGTTGAAACGTCAACGTTTAATGATATTTCAATCAACGTTGTTTTAAAATTTTAACAAATGAGGTGTCACTAGAAGCGTCTTAATTGTCAGGTGGTTACAGGCTATCGGGCTATGTGACGTCATTAACACAGTATAACTGAAACTTAGATATCAACCTCTCACGTGCACTGCTATTTTTCGATAAACACATTGGAACTTATAGACACACTGGCAAGAAAAAATGTGCCTCACATGTGGGACATGCACGTATGAGTTTCAAGTTTTTTGCCCCATATGTGGTTCATACACAGTGAACCTGTTAATATTGTCACTCTTTGATGAGTAGTATCTAAATCTGTCACTGGACTTAAAAACTCTGGTTGAGTCCACAGCGGTGTCACTGACCAGTAACCTGTCAATCTTAGTCGGGTTGGTTGCCAGCGATATTTATAACATTTCAATTAGCTTTTAGAATTCTAGTGTTGGGTTACACGGGCCGTTAGTGACGAATGGTTTTATGTTGCTTCGTAAATGTAGAGTTACCTATTACATACATAAACTCACGTCTATTTCCCACCGGGGTAAGCAGAGACTGTGGATTTCCATTTGCTTCGTTCCTGACACGCTTTTCTTGTTTCTTCCACGTTTATCAATCGTCTCATACACACGCCGGTTTAGAGAAGATCCTACTGAATCTTTTTTAATATCATAGAATAATGCTACGTACGTATGCCCCCTCCGGTTGATTGAGGGAAGGCCTTTGCCCAGTGGGAAGTATACAGGCAATTAAAAAAAAAATGCTTCGTATAGAACGGACACTCACGCGCCTGAACATTCGTATCGATGTCGAGCTAGACCTACCTCAAGTGACCCCAACGCATAGAGGAATAATTGCTCAACGCCCAATTCTATTTAAATTAAGTAAATTAAATTCCTCTTTTTTGGGGTTTTGTATACGTTTTTCTAATAAAAAAAAAATATACCAGATAATATTTTAAATTTGTCAGAAAATAAATTTAAAGCTCACGTGAAGCTCACTTTATGTAATAAAGGTTTGATTACCTAAATAATAAAAATGTCTGCTATTAAATGTGTTCCTCTAGTTATTCAATAACTTGTAATGTATACCAACATTGATTTGAAGGATTTATCGTTGTTGCAGTTTATTGTCATTTCTTCTCCTCAGCCATAACACCTTGTGAAATGACATGACTTAATTCAAAAATGTTACATTGACCTTCAACAAGTTCATCCATGATAATTTGGTACTTTTTTTTTTTGGTTACGAAGGGGAAATCCTCATGGATACCTCGCCGCCCGGGGGAGCGACGAGGTTATGTCGGACTCTTACCGACTAAAACCCCTCCGATGGCCCTCTGCTGCGCATGTCGGGAAGCTCCGGGATCTCTAACGAACGCACCGGTGCTTCCCTCGCGCCTGCTATAAAAAGCGCGTCCCGGGGTAGGTCCCCACCCCTACGCCATCCCAGTTTTACGGCAATGCGAGGCCATGTCACATTGCCGTCCCTCCCGGAGACCGTATGAAGAGCGGCTCGGGCCCCCGCCCTTACCACTCACGGTCTCCAGTGTCCCCTTTCAGTCGCCTTTTACGACAGGCAGGGGGTACCGTAGCCCTATTCTTGCGCCCGGAACTACAGGGCGGGATAATTTGGTACCTACGCTAAGTAAGTGATTCTGAATTCATCTTTAAATACGTAATCTTAAACTAAATGGGTAGTACTAAAAAGTTCTGGGGAACACGCCAGTGGGACCGAAATGTGCACAAAACGAGCATATTATTATAAGGCAACGACCGTGTTATAAAACTTTCCACATCATTCATTGCGTCTGTGGTATAGCGTAACCACAACTAGCGCTTGTGTTACTAAGCAATGAACGGTGGGGGAGTCGATGTGGTCCAGATTGAAATGTCGTGGTGCCGCCTCTTCACACGCCGTGAGTTGATAAGCAACATGCGGACTCGTATAATTTAGTGCGGGCGTATCTCCCATGTTTCTATTATCTGTGGGTAGGACAAAGTTTTGTATACCGTTCGGGGCTAAAGTCCGGAAATCGTGTTATGAACGTAAACATTGTTACACTGATAAAATACTATAAAGTAAACTTAACTGCGCCTGCAGCAATCCATTTAGTTGCTGCACAATTTTTCCGTCCGTACATTTCCTTTTCGAATTTCCCTATAATTGAGTTTACCTTATCAGTTCTTTATTTACCACCCGAAAACGTAGTTTCAACAAAGATAACAGGTTTGGACTACAATTTCCGTATCGCCTCCTGCAACCGGCAATTTGAGTCCAGCTTACAGATAGAATTGGCACAATAAAATCTAAAGCGCATTATACTGTGCACGGAGCACGGAAGCGTTCACGCTCGGCTACTACTAGACGTGGTCGGAAGTTATTTGCTAATAATTATTTATTTATTTATTTTTGGGTAGATTTATAGCTGAACATCACAATAAATAAACTGCACACGCTAATAACAAATCTCCACGTATAGGAGCCACCTTTTTTTTGACGTGACTTATTGTAGATTTGACGCAGATGGCATGTTAGGCAGTTATCTTTGGTCGGACAAATGGGGAGTGCTAAAGGCTTTTCAAAATTATTTTTCAAAATCTTCTTCGTTATTATTATGAACGTCAGTGTGGTTCCTCATAAATTATTATTTACTGCTTTTATATATGTATATTTACAGATTTTCTATTTTCCTTTTTTTGTATCTTGAATGTACTCCAAGGTTACACTTATCCTTTTTTTTTCTCTTTTTTTTCAAAAAGGAAGAAATGTTAATGGTTCTGTTTTTATAATAAAGTGTGTCGTAGAGGACATATTCTGAAACTTTTGAGTTGCTTATTATTAGGTATTTTGTGTGTACTATTTATATAAGTAGGTATATATGTTAGGTTATGTATATAGGTTAGGTATATTTATATTACGTATATTTGTAAGTATGTTATATAAATTATTTGCATGTATTTTTGGTAATAAGTTGTACTTATAGTTTGTACCCGCAATCTTTCATTTTTTTTTACATTTTTCCTCACCTTATGGTTGTCTGGAAGAAATCGCTTTAAGCGATAAGGCCGCCATTTGCCATGTACTTAGTTAAGAGACTTTTTGTAATTATTTATTTTTATTTTGGTGCAATAAAGTGTATTTGTATTGTATTGTAAGGCTCTCACCCGGTACAACGTTTAAGACAACAGGCGTCGTCTGAGAGGAAAAATATTTGAAAGAATTAATCGATCCTAGTGGGTCTATAGCGATAAGCGCTGATTGAGGGAAACCGTCAACCACGCCGGCGGGGTCGATATCGGGGTCCTGAAGTGTTTAGTGTCGCGAGCTGATTGGCTGCCTCTATGGCTAGAGTTAGGAGCCACCTATCATATTCGTAATATCTACATAAAGTCACGCTCTTACTGAGGTGGGTAGAGTCACAAGTTATTAATATAACAACCTGGTGTTCGTCTCAACGTTTCAAAGTTTTGGAACAGTCCAGTCTTTTGCAATGACAGTTGCAGGCCTAATATGGATCCATAATTCTAACGTTGGTGTTACAGGTCCTTAATTATGTACAGTAAAGAAATTTTGTATTGAATATAAACTAGAATTAAATAGAAATCATTTATAATAAAATGACGCCACACGCAAAGACAAGACAATAACATCACTTCAAAATTTTCACAAAACAATTATTAGGTGCAAAAAACATAGAGGAGGAGGTAGTGGAGGAGGAGGCTTTTTTATCGGCATGCGTGTCTTAGAAACGGCGTCTTAACCGTGTTGTTCCCGAAAAATGCCTTTAACATATTGAAGTCTTAATTTATACATGTTTATGCACTATATCTAATATGCTAATTTGCGTCCCAAAAAAATTTAATTTATAAGTGAAATTATCACCAACACAGTTGGCTTGATCCACTTCAGGACCCCGATACCGACCCCGCCGGCGTGGTCGACGATTTCCCTCATTCAGCGCTTATCGCTATCGACCCACTAGGGTCGATTAATTCTTTCAAATATTTTTCCTCTCAGACGACGCCCTGAGCCGAGGTTCGCGCCCAACTGGGCACCCTCAGGCCTGTTGTCTTAAACGTTGTACCGGGTGAGAGCCTTCAGCGCTCCCCATTTGTCCGGCCAAGTAGTTAATGCCATCTGCGGCAAATCTACAATAAGTCACGTCAAAAAAAAAAAAAAAAAAAAAGTTGGCTTGATCATTAAAGATGGCGATACGGCTCACTCCCATCACATTGGTAACAGAAAACTCAGATGAAGCCTGGATATTCGGTACATCTTGCGGTGAATGTACTTCTAACTAGCCCAATTGGAAATATAATGTAGTCATGAGCTTATGTTCTGTCGTCTCTAATACCGACCGAGCGTAATTAAGTTCCATGTTCTATGGTACGATGTCTATAACGGTAGGAAATGAAACCAAGGTTCCGTGACCGTGCCCTATCAGGGTGCGCTGGTCGTAAAACCAACTTTAGGCGTGTCGAGTTTGTATATTTGCATATTTACTATATATAGCTTGGGGTAAATTAAGTCATCGCGGGTTTATTGATTTATTTTTATTTTGACGTGTTAACGTCTTTTTTTGACAGTTTTTTATAACAGACCATACGTGATACTTGAAATCAAGTGATACTGTCTAATAGGGTAGATAACTGCGTTAAAGTTGAATTATCAAATGCAAAAGAAAAAGAAGCTAGTCTGAGATGATCTAAATCTACCTCATTCTCCATTAGAATTTTAATTTGAAAAAATTCTCTTTCTTAATTAAAACACATAATAACGGGTTCTTGCCGCGTTTAAAATAGGGATATGAGACACCCGATATTAAACGCGGTCAGAACCCATTATTATTATTATTATTAATTATGATAATAACAGCGTAAACTTAAAACAATCTCTTTCTTACCTTGTGCCGACTAACGCGTAAGAGCGAGCGAGACACAGTCTGCGCGCTCTCCCCCTTACTCCTTAGCGGCTTACGGCTATTTAATACTCAAGTAAGACTATGAGGGGGTAAGATCGGCGCACGATACAAATTGGTGCGGGGCGGAGAATTACCGTTCCATCATCATCATCACTAATTTAAGAGCTACGCCCTTGTCGGTCTAACACACACTACTAAAAAGTCTACCCAAAAATCTTCTAATTAGGTACATTTTACACATATATTAGGATCTAATTCCGCACTTCTGTCACGATCTGATAAATTCATACATACATACATAAACTCACGCCCGTAATCCCAAATGGGGTGGGCAGAGCCACAAGTAATCAAAGACAACTTGCAGCCACTGTTGATACGAAGTCCTAAGATGGATATGATGAACCTTATGGTGATAAGGGATCAGCCTATCGCCCATAACATTAGTCCATCATGTTAGAAGAGGACGCTGATAAATTCATATTTTGTGTTAGTGACAGCCCTAAACCCCAGCTGGGAGGCAACCATTAATTAGTTCACTAGAGTTACCCCTAAACGAAAGAAAAAGCCGTACTTTTTAAAGAAAAATAGGGCAGTGGTTTCCCTCTGGCCTTCCGCCCCGCAGTAGGTACTCTGTCTGACGCGAGTGTGATGGCGCCCAGAGTAGTCTATTTCAAAGTCGTACTAGGACTCCTGTCCTCCGCCTTTGAATAGTACGAACAGTAACTGCTGCCCTCTGTCAGGTTCCAGGTTACAGTCCCATAAGTACTCTAATTATGTATTCTATGGCACTAGGAGAAAACCACCTTCGTATAGGTACTCAATATCACATTTACATTAGTTGTTATTATTGCGTCAACTATAATATGTATTGTATTGCATTATAGCTGAAAACTACATATAATCACCAAATTGAGAGCCTTTGTCATACGAAACGCTTTGCCCTGGTATTAACCAACCAATTCCAACTCACGCCAATACTACTCCTCAGTCTCGAAATGACGATGTAATTCTATTATGTATCATTATGTCGCCTCATCTCGCATACCCTGTAGTATACATACAGTGTGACAACTTGAATACTTTAAATTAAGAACAATAAATCCTGGTACTAAACTTGCACCACTTGGTACCAGCGGCTTAACGTGCCTTCCGAAGCACGGACCATCTTACTTTCGGACAATCAGGTGATCAGCCTGTAATGTCCTAACTAAACTAGGGATCACAGAGTGATTTTTGTGATATGTCCCCACCGGGATTTAAACCCGGGACCTTTCGGAGGTATGTTACCTAACCTTTATTTGGTCGGCTTTCTCCTTACGGGTTGGAAGGACAGACAGTCGCTTCTGTAAAAAACCGGACCTGTCAAATCTTCAGTTTAGGTAAGTGGACTCCGTGAACGGGATATTGCCAAGGAGATGATGAACTCAGCAAGTGAACAACTAAGTATTTGAGAAATCCACCGGGATTCGAACTCGGGGACTCCGAATCGTGAGTCCAACTCTCAACCACTGGGCCACAACGGCCGTAGAATCAATAAGGAACTAAATTATATTTAATTTCTGTATTAGTATGGTGTTATTTTACCGTTTCTTAATATTACCCTGCGCACCTAAGTGATTCTTGAAGAATATTGGATCTTCTACGGTTTAATTAAAGGTGTAATTTTCAACATATTACTTTGACTTTGAACGTCTGATATAAAATTATTTCTAGTCGCTTTGTAAAATACATAGTAATTGAAAAATATGACATATTATCTTGTAAAAGGTGTACCTAATTAATATGCATTTAAGTCATATAGGTGACCAGGTGATCCCTAATGGGCTGGACGGAGCCAAGTACTTAATCGGAAGGTGATTTGCCCCCGACTTTTGACATGAATTCGATTTCGAACATTCGAACTAAGCTTGATCATCTCAATACATGATCGCATTGACTACTTACAAGCTGAAATAGCGTACCTGTGTCGCATTCTCCATGCTACTTTTTAGGGAAAACTAGGCAGTGGTTTCCCTCTTGCCTACCGCCCCGCAGCGCGAGTGGGATTGCGTCCAGAGTAGTCTATTTCAAATTCGTACTATGACTCCTGTCCTCCGCCTCTGAATAGTACTGACAGTTACTGCTGCCCTCCGTCAGATTCCAGGTTACAGTCCCTGTGACATGCCCCTTCCATCCTGCATTGCCATACCAATGGCTTCTATCTCTGCCTCTGCAACCGTTGAGGTCTTCTTTTCTCGTTATCCCAGGGCAAAGGTTCTACGTTATACCCCGTAGGACCAGGTCCCTATCCGAACTCAGCCACCTTTTCACTCCAGCCTACTGAAGTAAGAGGCTCCTAACAGGAACAGGAACTTGCCAAAGTGTTAGCAAGTTATTAGTGAGTGACATAATAACGAATACTGAGGGGTATGATTCAAACCATGATTCTGAGTCGATATCAAAAGTATGGAGCTAAGAATAATTTGTGTCAAAATGTTATTCATCAGTTTAGATCAGTCTTTATTTAGTAATCAGAATTTCATAATTTACCTTGAACCTAGTAGGTACACGAGCCAATAGGAAGCTCGGTGAAGCGTGGGTACTTGGTTCACTTTGTGATTGATGTACCTCTGACTACCCCAATTGGGATATAGTCGTGAACTTATGTTATCTTCGAGCTGTATCCCCGTAGGCAAGGTAAGAGTTAAAAATAAATTTTAATTAATTATCCTCATAAGCTTTCGGATGTTGTAAATGTTATCCTTAAATATCCAATTACTTCATATTTTTCTTAAAAGAAGACTTAAATATAAGCCATTTTGGCGAAAACAATCATTTTTATGGGTTGATTATTTTTCTTTTTGTCGTAATAATATTGTAGGTAAAAGTAAGTAAACTTATTTAAAGTAGGTCGAATATCAATCGAAATACAAGCCTATGTTTAGGTAATTTATTTAGTTTTTAGACAATGACCCCGATTTCTGCAGATAGGGAGATCGGGCCTTAAACCATCACGCGGGCCCAGTGCGGATTGATGGTTATTAACGACTGCTAATGCAGCCGGGACCAACGGCTTAACGTGCCTTCCGAAGCACGGAGGAGCTCGAGATGAAAACTTTTTTTTGTGGTCACCCATCCTATGACCGGCCTTTGCGAAAGTTGCTTAACTTTAACAATCGCAGACCGAGCGTGTTTACCGCTGCGCCACCGAGCTCCTCCTCACATTAAAGCAATTCATCTAAAAAGCAATATTGCTATTTGACATTTTGTTGACATTGGTGCTGATTCCTGTAGATACTTATACCCGTTATACTAGTTATATATTATATTAGTTATACCCGTCATTTTCTTATCCGCCGAAAAGGGAAGGGACTGATGATTGTTAACTGTTAATTTTAAAACGAATGAATAACCCGTTTTACGTGTGCTGTCAACTTAATTCTGTCAAATTTCGGTAGGGTTTTTTAAATTGCTGCCTAAAATTGACGTAGGTATGTTCTATAAGTTTTATGCCTGTCGATTACCCGTGCCATCCCTTTTCGGCAGATAAGAAAATGACAGGCATAACTTAAAATTAAATTAGATGGTGTTTACTGGAATCAACACCGTTGGCTCTTTATCCAACAACTGTTCGCCTAACATTTTATTGTTTACAAAAATCATTATCACCCTAGATGACTTCGTCTTATTGCTCAGGCGTCCCTTCAAGTAACTGTACGGAGTATGGAGCATACTCCACCACGCTGATACACTGCATGTAGCGGACGTGTTTTTTTTTCGGCCAATAGCCGGGAACGATGGCGTCCTTACCAAACAAAGGACAGTCTCACAAAGTGATTTCAACAATGTCCCCATCGGGAATCGAACCCGGACCTCCAGATCGTGAGCCCCGCTTTCTAACTACTAGACCACGGAGGCTGTTATTTTTACAATTTTATCGTTTATACAATGTAAATGTGTTTAAGATCCCTTTTTCAATCCTTAGCTTTTATTTAGGGTAACCCAATATAATTTATTATTCGTACGTGAAAATGTGGCATATGCTATCAAGGAAGGGCGTAATTTAATTAAGTCCCAAGAAGGTTACTGTTTCCAAACTTTAAGGCAAAAGGAGATAATATCAAATAGGGGTATTTTATACCTATTTTTTTTTTTTTAGATTTGACATGTCATACGGTCCTGTAGGTCAATTGTGTGGGTAACCCTTATGACAGGGTTTTTATAAAACAACTATAGCCTTGTAAAACCCGGTTTCACATACACAATATTGAAACCGTAATAGTCCTGTTCGGAGAACGCTCGACTTACATCGTAGTATCATGGGTTCGAATCCACTGATGAGATTGAATTCATCTTCGGATCATAGCTAATTGATATCACGTGGTTTCCAGGATTTTTGCCCGGTTAAGTCCAGCAATAGGCTTGGTCCCTATTTCATAGGACTTAAACATAACTAAAGAAATATATGCCTTCTCATGTACATAGTTAAGTGGACGCATTATAACAGCTCAGTGTCTTCAAATGATAGCTCTCCGGGCCGCTTCTCTCTGTCGCAACGTTCTTTGACTACACAATCTCAGGAATGATGCCCTGAACTTACCTGTATTACTGGTTGGGAATCCTGCGGATTATCCACTTTCTGTCGTTATGTAGTTCGTCATTCCTGACTATTACACAAATATTGTAAATAATTATGATAATCAGCAGGTACTCATACACTGCCCCCCAACTCCTCTCTTCCCCCCCCCCCCCCCCCCTACCCCCCTAGCCTCGCGACAATCACCTGCTGCCTACATTCAACGGTTTCCCATTGTCTTCAGAAGGTCATCTAAAAAGGGGCGGCTTACGTAAGCTGTGTTTTTAATATAAATAAGACGCACATGACATATATAAATATGGAATAATCAACCCTATTTAGCGGGATTGTCCTAGACTTTGAGTAATTATGGTGCGCCTAGCCACGACACGTCGCTTTTCAAAACACATAAGTGGAGTCATGCCCATGACGTTGTTATAGCAAAAATTAATATCGTTTCGTTGCAATGTGTAGTTTAATTAAATGTATGGGTTTGCGTTGAGTAAAATAATATGTACCTATATTAATTAAATCCCTTCCCTTGGAGGGAAGACTTGTATGGAAAAACTTTTACATACATACATAAGACCGTGCATATTACCCGGATTAAATCAAATCCAGGAGTTTTAAATTTGGCGCGAAACGGTTGGTCACGTGACATTTTCCCCAGTGACGTCACATTTCAATCAGCAAAGAAACTGTCAAACGGTGTAACTTGAAACCTGACAGACAGCTTTTGTTTACTTTGTGAAATGTGACGTCACACGAAGCTTGATCATGGCCGCCCGTGTTTCGGGTCTTGTAACACACAGATAAAAATCGGTATTTTGTAAAAATAAAATATTAAAAATCTTTAAAGTCTTAATAAAAAAGAACTATTGGTTTATTTTCAAATGATTAACTATCTATTTTTACGGCTGTCAAGTAGCCAATTGTGATAATAAATAAAATCAATATTTATGAAAGAAATGGAGTAGATAATTGTGTTACTTTAGTGCTTAACCTGTCACCCCTTCAAGCAATTAAAACATCGAGCTAAAACCACAATGGCGTGACCATTTTTCCTCCAAACCAATTTTCGCTACATTGAAACTCATGTAAACTTCATCTTAAGGAAACATTTCAGTAAAGTATGTTTTTTTTTTAATCTGATATTAGCGTGGAAGCATGTAATAAGCCAAGCCTGTTCCACTTTACGCGATGAAATATTCAACATGCGAAAAATTCATTAAAAATACATATTTTATATACAGGTTTTTTTTTGGAAAATCTGTTAATGCTTTATTAATACTTTATGAATTGAAAACATGTTAGGTCGTTACAAAAACTTATATTATCCATATCGTTCTCATTGAAGTGTGGGTACTAAGTTCATCATGCAATGTATGTATGTTTGACCCCGATAGGGATGTATTCGTGAGTTTGTGTTATGTGTTATGCTATGTTATTATCTACAATGAAATAACAAGGGGTTGAAAATTTCATGAATGGCTTCAAGAAAAAAAGTAGTAGTTCGGCGTGCCGTTGTTTTTGCTCGACTTGGCGGGAGCACTGCCGTGCCCCCAGATATCGTATAATTTATGTCGACTTGTAATAGGTGTTGTGTCTTCGGGATTCCCTTCTCTTCGCTCGTGTGGGATGTGAGATCAGTGACCGACCTGATCAATCCTGGTGTCAGGGTTACTATCAGCTTACCTAACCTGAAGATATGACAGTCATCTCAGAATTCACACCTTTCATGTATAGAATTATTCTTTTTCACTCAATCCACCCATACTTTCTTGGGTTAGCTTAGTGAACTCAATTACATACATAAACATACTATATACGTCCCGCCGCTGGGCACAGGCGTCTCCTCTATCAACAGGATGGGATGTGGAGCATACTCCACCACCCTGCTCCACTGCGGGTGGGTGAAAGTGTTTTATGCCCTCCGAAATACGGAATCGTCTTACTTTTTCGGACAATCAGGTGATTCAAGCCTGAAATGTACTTACCAATTAAAGGACAGTCTTACAGAGTGATTACAACAATCGAACTTGGACCTCCAGACCGCGAGCCCAACATTCTCACCCTTAGACTACGGAGGCACAGGGAGCTCAATACAATATTTAAATATTCTGCGCGTCATCGTAAAGGCAGCGGTTCGAAATGGAGTATTAAGTACAGTTACAGCTGCTAATGGACCTGCTATTTACGGGGTCTACACATTCTACTTAAGTACACATGAGTTTATAAGTAACTATAGAATAGTAGAGAGCGTTATTATACAGGGTGTTAGTGACATCATGACGAAAACTTTGAGGGATAATTCAGACCATGATTCTCAGTTGATATCAATTGGAATTATGGAACTGAAAATAATTAATAAAAGCACAAAAAAATCCATGAATTTTCCGAATATTTCCGGCAGGAAATTCTACATGATATCAATCCCCCCAGTATTGGTTACGGTGTCACTAACACCCTGTACAAGTTCAGGTGGGTACTTCACTGCCACCGTGGTCATGTACACCAACTGGCTTCTAAAACGGGGAGCGCCGGTACGGTCTCGAGCATTAATATGTATACTTTGGTACCATGTCACATTAACTTCTTTGACAAATTGAACTGTAAGTCTCACTAAATGTCAAATATGATAGTGCGATAGAGTCCTAAAGTTGGGTACATTATATTACTCATGACTGTCCGAACTCTGGAACCGGAGTTGCACCAATGAGTTATTAATTCACCTTAAGTGCACTTTTCACTAACAACAGTTGGCTGGACCATTACAGACGGCGATACGGCTCACCACCTAACATGTTGGTCAAATAAAAAGCTCGGTGAGGTGTAGGTACTTATATCATCTTTGACTACCCCAATTGGTATGTATTGGTGAGCTTATGTTATGTTAGGTAGGTACTTACGTCATTTTGTGAATACATTCCGATTGAAATCACTAAAGGTCTTACTACACTGTCCAATTCATCGGGGTCGATGCGTCGTGGAATCGGGAAGTGTGTTTGTGGCGTAATCTTCCTTGATTGTTCTTTTTTTTAAATCATGAAGTTGAGAAAGAGAAGTTGGAGTTGGTTGGTTCATGAACTTGGAGTTAAATTGTAGAGGTTCAGAGCCCGAGTTCAGATTTGAAAAGATGTAACCATAAAATATTAATGAAAAAACTGGATGCCACTTTAAATTTTGTAACTTTTAAGTTACAATTGAAGCCCCATTCATTTTAATTAGGAACCAACTCGCAGTGGGGCTGCGTGGTGAAGTATGCTCTCATGCTTCGTTTGAAGAGGTTAAGTCTGTAACCGGTGTCCATTGTAAAATGTAACGCTTTTTTATACGTTTAAGTAAAGGAAATAGATATCAAAAAAGTTTTTAATCTAGAATCATCAGCGAACACCTTAAAAAAACTGGGCAACCTCAGGCCTGTTGTCTTGAAGTTTATACTGGGTGAGATCTCCCTATTTGTCCGGCCATGTAGTGAATGCCATTTGAGGTAAATCTAAAATCCAAAATAGATAAGTCACTTCAAAAAAAAAACCTTGAAATTCAAGATAAACCACTACATCAAAGCGTGCTGTAGGTATATGGCCAAGGAGAAAAATGACAAAAAAGTATGGCGGCGTGAGAAACTCCTGTGAGGTCAATGACCGACTTCATCAAACCTGGAGTCAGAGTCATTGAGCCTCTCCTTCTCTTAAATGGGTTATGATACCAATGATCGATCATCAACCCTAGCGTAAGGGTAGCTAGTGAGCCGCAAAAGAACCCTAACATGACTCAAGTAACTTCTACATGCTTACTTTAGTGAACTTGGCGGGACTGCTTATTCAGATCAGATAATCAGATCATTTCAACCTGTCATGTCCTGACCCAACTACGGACTGTCAAAAAAAGTGTTTTTTAAACGTGTCCCCACCGGGCATCGAACCTAGGACCTCCGGTTCGTAAGCCCCACGCTTAACCACTGGAAGACGGAGGCCCTAAACGTCTCTAGTTATCTATAGTTTATCTTAACTGCAATTGTCATTAAGACTGTTGGAACGACCATTATAGATGGCGATACAGCTCACCTATCACGTTGATCTAATAGAAAGCACGGTGAGGTGTGGCTACTTAGTTCATGTTTCGCTGGATGTACCTCTGACTATCCCAATTGGCGTATATTATAGTCGTGAGCTTAAGTTATGCTTTAGTGAAAAACACTACCAAGTAAAAAGAAATAATAATAAATACGACCCCTTAACTTAATCAACAAGATCTTTCAACTACCAGTTAGAAAACAATTATAACTACTTACTCTATTTCTTTCCGGAACTACTAAAATTAATAACTGTACACGAAATTCATTGTCGCTGCTATTAATTTTATCACGAAATACTTACTAAGAAAGAACATAAATATTTTTATTACAAGTAAATGTATATGTAACGTTAGGAAGTACGTCAAGACTATAAAGTTGATGTGAAACTCTACGGGGCGATATTACGTCCGTTTACGCTGCGATATTTGTATACTTTCATATCGTTACCGCATACTGAAAATCTTGTAAGCGGCTTTCGAGTGACTCAGGTTCGAAGCAAATTGGATTCTATAGTCTCTGCTTACCCCGGTGGGAAATAGGCGTGAGTTTATGTATGTATGTTGAAGCGACTTTTTGAAAAATCACATCCGTAAGTGATTTTTGTTAACAAAATCTCACTAGTTTCAATCGAGGTAAGATTGGTAAATTACCCGTAAGTAAATTAAATAATTGAAATCCAAGTATTGTTAAAGAAAATCTCATCCATCAGTGTGATTTTTTGAAAAGATGGTAGATTTCACTATAAGGCGACGGTATGTAATTTTTTGGCCACGGAAACATTTAATATATCATATTTTTTGTTTTGTTTATGCACAATCAGAGGGAAAAACATAATGATCTATGTTTCTTATCTTTAAAACGCTTAAAGGTCAAGTACTGATCATGTTGCATATAACACTAGCCATAGTGTTAGACATTCACTCAGTTAGTGGCTTTTTACTTTAGAAATTGCGTATTAAAAAAAGTATTATGTCTCTACACTGTTTTAAATTTCATTACCCTTGACAGAAATACCCTTGTCAAATAGGTTACTAAGACGAGATGAAAAGTTAAATCAATTTAATAATTAACCCAGCGGTTAAATCCGAATTCCCGCCCGTATGTTTCCGCCCTCCCCCATACGAGTAAATGCGTTTATCCGAAACACTTCACAAAAATTTTCCACCAAAGGAAACATTTGGATTGAACGTAAATACCGAATTAGTCACGATTTTCATGTGCTCTTAAGAGGGACACAATAAAAATTGCCTTGATGGCCGATAAAATGTAACGTTCGGCGCGAATAGGGCGTCAATTAGGCTGAATGGTCGTTGCCATTGCCTGAATTAGGCCGTGATGTAAAATGAAATAGAGTTGAGAATAGGGTTTTTGTTTTCGAAATTTGAAAAATATTGACGGATATCAAGTTTATGAGGAGTTCGGTGGTGCAGCGGTAAACGCGCTCGGTCTGCGATTGTTGAAGTTAAGCAACTTTCGCAAAGGCCGGTCATAGGACGGGTGACCACAAAAAAAAGTTTTCATCTCGAGCTCCTCCGTGCTTCGGAAGGCACGTTAAGCCGTTGGTCCCGGCTGCAGTAGCAGTCGTTAATAACCATCAATCCGCACTGGGCCCGCGTGATGGTTTAAAGCCCGATCTCCCTATTCATCCATAGGGAAGGCCCGTGCCCCAGCAGTGGGGACGTTAATGGGCTGATGATGATGATCAAGTTTTGGTCTGGCCGTTCAAGCACGCACACTTATTTATCTTATCATGTGTTAGTAAAGGTTGTGTATGTACGTGTCATGTCTCTATGTATATTTTAATATTATTCTTTATTCTATAACATTTAAGTCGCATAATTAAAATTAATGTGAGTGTGTGCGTTGCACACGTTTTAAAGGGATAGTGTGGACAAAAAACATAATAATGATATAAAAACATGCCAATTCTAGACTAAGTTAACTCTAGTTGGGAATGACCACAAAATTTCTTTTTACCATTTATTATTTCTAATATCTCAATCACAAATTATGTGTTAACGGATAATTTTATTAGGTATTGTAAAGAATGAAAGAAAGGTGAAAAAGCGAAATGTAGTTATTGTTCATAAAGTAAACCAGCTCGAATTACGATCTTATCATTTATTTCCAAAACATCTGTAAATATTAGTAGGATTATTAAAGTTCCTTATTATTGCGTTGATTTTCTATTGTCCTTAGACATTTATTTGTATGTATTGGTATGCCGTCGTTAATAACCATCAGTCCGCACTGGGCCCGCGTGATGGTTTAAGGCCCGATCTCCCTATCCATCCATAGGGAAGGCCCGTGCCCCAGCAGTGGGGACGTTAATGGGCTGATGATGATGATGATGATGTATTGGTAATAAGCTATTTGACAACCTAGTCAAATAAGTAACTTTTTATGAAACGTCAAAACGGAAGTTTTTTTGGAGTTTGTATGGAAATACTGTCTAGTGATGTCATCAATAAAAGCGTTCAGACCTCGTACTCATTATTACTTAATTCGTAAATGAAATTCGAAAGTAAGTCGAAAAGTAAATTGAGATTAATTTCTGATCATCTGGCTTCTATTTCTAGATTAGCATTTCATAATTTGTCTTTGACCCGGCCAATTAAATAATTTCATTCTAAATAATCAAAATACAGTCAGTGGTTGCGATTAATATATATGTATGTATTATAATCTTTTTACTGTTTTATATACATAATAATAATAGGATTACGAAAGCAGTATATAAAGCGAAGGTTGGTGGTAGGCCTGCCAGACGAAGACCTAGAAGGACGTACAGTGGCCGAATTGGAGATGTCTTTAGAAAAGGTTCAGTACGATCTACGCTGAACCGGCGTGCGTGTATGAAACGATTGATGGATGTGGAGGAAGCAAGAGAAGTCAGGATAGAAGTAAATGAAATTCCATAGTCTTTGCCTACCCCGGTGGGAAATGAGTTTATATACCTATGTATGTATTTAGAAACATAAATACATAACATCTAAACCGGCGAGCACGCATAGACTTTGATGAGAGTGAAAGAAGCGAAAGTGGTGTGTCAGGATCATAGTAAATGGTATTCTGTGGTCTCTTGGGGAAACCCAAAAGAAAATAGGCGTGATTCCTGTTTTCATTGTTGCAAACCTCTAATGAGTTATGGCTTATTGTATTTTGAATGAAAAACATATTAGGTACGGTCACGAGCATTCATATGTATACACTTTGATACCATGTCACATTAACTTTTTTGACAAATTAAACCGTAAGTCTCACTAAATGTCAAATATGATAGTGCGACAGGGTTCTAAAGCGGTTACTATGAGTACTTATAATTCGTTCCGTTTATTTCTGCAAGAAATTACGTGTACAAACCAGAATTACTACCTCGTAGCGTTTATCGTAACAGAATGGCTCTCTAACAACAATTTTAGTGAATTAATTCGCGCTAAAATAGAATTTATGATAGCGAAGCCAAATTATTGTACGAGTGAAGGTAAACTTGTTAACTTAATTGTTACGAAGTATTTGTTGTCTGGAAACTGATATTAGGCAGCCAAATTACTAAATTGTATAACTATATAACAATGTGAGACACAACAGTAGTTTGCGACGTTCGTTATGTAAAAAAATGACATAAAGATATAACTGTGTAACCTACTGAATAAAGATAAATTTGAATTTGTCTAGTTTGTTTACGAAGAGATACTCACGCGCTTTTTTTTGACGTGACTTATTGCAAAATTGCCGCAGGTGGCATGAACTACTTGGCTGGACAAATGGGGAGCGCTGAAGGCTCTCATCCGGTTATTCACAAGCGACTTCGTTTAAGTTCGATTGACTGCCAGCCCTACCACCACCAACCTTCGCATTATACTGCTTTCGTAATCCTATTATCCTTCATCCGCTCTACTTGTCCAAACCAACTTCACTACTATATATGCCATTATACTTATCCATCGTGTGTAAAGACTTTATATCCCAATTGAGGTAATCAGAGGTACATCCAGTACTGACACCTCACTGAGCTTTCTGTTAGACCAACGTGATAGGTGGTGAGCCGTATCGCACTTAATGCTTATTAGTTACGGTAGCTCCAGAAACAAAGTGAATCCATTATTTATGATATATATTATCCAATTAACTTACAAAGTACCTTCAGAATATCCACTTCCTTAGGGAGTATCCATCAATATCCGAGGAAGTTGGATCCATCTTGACATTCGGGGCGACCGGTCCGTCTGGGATTACCACGCTAAGGTACGTGAGGTTTTTATTAAGCCATCTTTCTTGGAACCCCAATCCTGTAATACTATACTGCAGTGGTTCACAACCATTTCTGTGATCAGGAACTTTTTAGCTTTTTTCCCGAAGTTTAAAATAAAATCTATTTTATAATAGATTTTATGAAATATTAGGATTTATTTTTGTACCACATTTACAATTTTAATTTCTAACACATTTAATTTTGTATGCAGTTAGTTTTGGAGAATAACCTGGCGTTGATTTACTAAAAAAAAATGTACTATAATTATAAATTTACAACCTCTTTAACACTGACGAATATGGTCGTAGAACGCGTGACTTACCTACATGGTAGGGTCATGCGTTCGAGCTGTAAATCACTGAGTTCGACTTTATGAGTTTGAACCCATGTGTAGATCATAGATTTGATATCACGTGGGTTCCAGCAATTCTGCCCGGTTAATGGCAATAGCCTCCGTGGTCTAGTGGTTAGAGCGTTAGGCTCACGATCTGGAGGTCCGGGTTCGATTCCCGATGGGGACATTGTCGAAATCACTTTGTGAGACTGTCCTTTGTTTGGTAAGGACTTTTCAGGCTTGAATCACCTGATTGTCCGAAAAAGTAAGATGATTCCGTGCTTCGGAGGGCACGTTAAGCTGTTGGTCCCGGCTATTAGCCGTAAAAACACCTCCACCAACCCGCAGTGGAGCAGCGTGGTGGAGTATGCTCCATACCCCCTCCGGTTGATTGGGGGGAGGCCTGTGCCCAGCAGTGGGACGTATATAGGCAGTTTATGTTATGTAATGGCAATAGGCTCGCGCCCTATTACGAGTACGTAGACTTAAACATGGCAAGCGAGGAGTAAGTAGGTGAATATGTTACGGAAGTGGGTTTCGGGATTGAAAGGAAACTCAAGGGAAAACGAATTTATTCTCAACACTTCGTCACCGTCACTTTATTTCGCACTTTACACGATAATTGAGCACTACACGAAACACTACACTTGACTCTGCACTAAACACTGTTTTAAACCCTGTTACTTCACTTCCACTAGCTTCTTATTCTCATTCTTGCTTCGATCTCTTTAGAAACTGAACTTGCTCTCCTGGGTCTTCCCGCTCCTTATATACCCTATGGTCATATACTATATAATTGTCGATTCTTTTTTGAATAATCTCGGGTAGGACCTCCTTGACCATTCCAGTAAAGAAAGACAAGGACGCTGTTATACGTCAGAAAAGGATGTCGCTATCATCTCCCTAGCATTATCCCGTTTCTCACAGGGTCCGCTTACCTAACCTGAAGATATGACAGGTCCGGTTTTTTACAGAGGCGACTGCCTGTCAGAACTTCCAACCCGCGAAGGGAAAACCAGCCCATAATACAGGTCAGGTCGCATACCTCCGAAAATGCATTTCTCGGGAAAAATGTCGCTAAGAGAAAAATAAAATTTTTAACAAAAAAAAACCGACTTCAAACGCAAAACTAAAAAGCAATAAATAAATTTACTTCGCACAAAGTAATTAGTACGTATTTTCAATTAGTTAATTATTTTATAATTCTGAAGCCGGTGCCAAGGAAATGCTACAACGAAGTACCGATTCATATATTTTTCAATACTGATTGTTTTGTAATTTTTTGTTTGACATTGTTTTGTAATTGCTTTGATATAGGTATTAAACAATATTATGTGTACATAGTAATTTGATATTGTAGTAGGGTTGTTGTAGCATTTACTTGGCACCGACTTCAGAATTATAAAATAATTAACTAATTGAAAATACGTACTAATTACTTTGTGCGAAGTAAATTTATTTATTGCTTTTTAGTTTTGCGTTTGAAGTCGGTTTTTTTTTGTTAAAAATTTTATTTTATTTTACGATTTTAAGTGATGGTTAAACCGAGCAAGGATGCAGACAGACAGATTTTCTGATTTATATTCATATATAATAATATAATATATTATTAGTAGTGATCACAATTATTATTGATGAACATGTTTACACACACACACACTCACACACGCGCTAACGCACACGAGCACACGCGCACGCTCCAGCACCACACACGCACACACACAGACACACGCACACACACACACACACACACACACACGCGCGCACACACGCACACACACACACACATGTGTATGTGTACATACACACATGTGGTTGTCAGTGGAAGCTACTATCATACACACTCACGCATACATATAGATACAGTAGATTTCGCGTGGTTCGCTCGCTGCTAAAGCAGCTCGCGTGTCCTGTTTATTCGAAACTGTCCCTCTTCGTATGGCGGCCATCTTGTTTTTCCGCCACTTTGTTCTTTTTCACCGGCGACAGAATTTGACCAAGATTAAAATGGGTGTCGTGGAAACAAACAAAATCCAGGTGCAATAGGTTTGCCAGGCCGTAGGATGTCTCCCTGATTGGGAGCAGTTTTCAGAGATGACGTTCCGATCACACGCCTATACATCATTTTTACCCCCAAGACATTTTCTGGAAAAACAAAATTTTGTATGGCGGCCATCTTGTTTTTTCGCCATTTTGTATTTTTTTCACTGGCCATTAAATTCAACCAAGATTTAAATAGGTTTCGTGAAAGAAAAATTGGTTCAGGTGTGATAGTTTCGCCAGGCCGTAGGGTGTCACCCTGATGCGGAGCAGTTTTCGAAAATCGGGAAGTATTTCCATACTTAACATGACGATCCGACCACAACCCCGATATATATTTTATATCCCGAGACATTTTCTGAAAAAACAAAATTGTGTATGGCGGCCATCTTGTTTTTCCGCCATTTTGTTTTTTTTTTACGCGCTATGGAATTTGACCAAGATTTAAATAAGTGCTCTGAAAGAAATATTGGTTCACGTGCGATAGTTTTGCCAGGCCGTAGAGTATCTCTCTGATGCGGAGCAGTTTTTGGTGATCAGAAAGTATTTCCGTACTCTACATGACGTTTTGAGTGGGGCGCTTACTACATTATTTTTACCCAAACGGGCTTCTTCCAAAATCGACAAAATTTTGTATGGCGGCCATCTTTTTTTTCCGCCATTTTGTTTTTTTGCACCGGCGATTGGATTTGATCAAGATTTAAATACGTTTCGTGAAAGAAAAATTGCTCCAGGTTGTATAGTTTTGCCAGGCCATAGGGTATCTCCCTGATGCTGACCAGTTTTCGAAGGCCGGGAAGTTTTCCCGAAGCCTAAAGATCGATCCGATCAATATGACTTTACAAACGCACTAGTCGCTCCTACGATTTTTGAAAATTCCCCTCGATTTCTCTGGTCTTCCATCATCAGATCCTGACTTCCTTGACATGGGACCCCCTTGGGTATATCTCCTTTCAAACAAAAAAAGAATTATCAAAATCGGTTCATATACGACGAAGATATGCCCGAACAAACATAAAAAAAAAAAAAAAAAAAAAAAAAAAAAATATACGGTCGAATTGAGAACCTCCTCCTTTTTTGAAGTCGGTAAAAAGAGAAAGGAAGATTTTACGATGACATTCAAGAACTCTCTGGTTGCGGAGTTTGTTTATGTGATGTGACATTGTCAATCCGTCACAATACTGTACAGCTCTGCCTTTTAGGATACAAGCGTGCTTTGTTATGTTAACCGCGGACCACTGGTTGAGAACCTCAGCCATAACCACTGTATAAGAGGAATTGTGTTACCTTCTCTACGTACTTTCTATGTAATACCTATGTGAAAATTGTCTTTCGAAACTAGCTACGGTGCAGGTTTTTGTAAAGATATCGTCATTTGCGAAACTTTTTAACCGACTTTAAAAAAGAAATTACGATAAAGAAATTATTAAATAGTAAACATAAAGTGAAGATTGGTAAGGCTGGCAGAGGAAGACCTAGAAAGACGTACATTGACCAAATTGGAGATGTCCTTGGAAAAGGTTTAGTACGATCTACTCTGAACCGGCGTGCGTGCATGAAACGATGAATGTGGAAGAAGCAAGAGAAGTATGTCAGGATCGAAGCAAATTGAATTCCATGGTCTCTGCTTACCGCAATGAGGAATAGTGGTGAGTTGATGTATGTTAAAAAAAGAAGGAGGTTATCAATTTGACCCGTGTGTTAGTACAAACATACATACATAAACTCACGCGTATTTCCCACCGGGGTAAGCACTTGTCTTGCTTCTTCTTCTTATCGTGTAGGTTGTGAGGTGGAATACCAGCCTCATCAACCCTGGTGTAAGTGTTATTACTGAGTCGCCAAAGGCCCCTGACACTCACATTCTTCATTAAAACACATAATAACGGGTTCTTATCGCGTTTAAATCAGGGATATGAGACTCCCGATATTTCGACACTGTTTCAAGTGCCATGATCACGGGATGACACTTGAAACACACACACTAATCACTTGAGTAGTGATTGATTTAATCGCGGTAAGAACCCGTTATTGTGTTTTAATTATGTTAATAACCGCGTAAACCTAAAACAATGTATCACATTCTGCGTTTATCATCACCAAATCCTCGATTTCTTTCAATCAATTTCAATCCGGGTTGCTAAACTAAGTAGCTTTATGTTGCCTTAGATTGTTTGAGACTCTGCCCGCTCCATTAGGGATTGCGGGCGTGTGTTTACGTAGGTAAGTATGTGATCCATGTGTAGGTGTGTAGTGTTAAGTAACAATTTACGCGTACAAAAAGCTGTTTTCGTGCGCAACCCACGTTGTCAAAGAAACTACTTTTACCTAAGCACTAAATCACCAGAACCACACGGACCAAACAACGAAACTGTTTATAATATGCGTTTCGGTACAACAGGTGCTTTTTACGGTCACCAAACTTGGAATATAAATCCCTTCAGTTTTCCAAGTATAAGTAATAATGTTTGGGCTCGATATAAACAACTTATAAGTGGCTAGTTTCCCCTGTGGCTTCGTTTGCATGGACCTCGGATTCCGCTGCAAGTACGGTCACGACCGTATACAAACTTTAGAACTATGTCACATTACTCTTTTATTACAAATTGTATTGTAAGTCTCACTAAATGTCGAACACATTAATGGCTACTTTATTCGCCCGGGTTATTCATTCATTATTGAATTAACAGTTCTTAATCATCCGTCCCTTTTCTTTTCGGTGGATAAGAAAATAACGGGTATAACTTAAAATAAAATTAGGAGGTATTTGCAGGAATCGGGGCCAAAATCACCGTGATTTTAAAAAGCAATTTAAATTTGTTTCTGTGCTTCAGAAGGGACGAGCTGTTGAGCCCAAACGCCTCCAACCCGCACTGCAGCAAGGTGGTGAAGTATGCTCCATACCCCCTCCGTTTGATTGATAGGGGTCTCAGTTTGTTGTTTGTTGGGATGTAAAAAGTCTTTATTTGTATTTTATGATGATATTCAAGGAATGCCAACACTAATAAGACTGTTTTAGCACGGCCAAAACATGCCGCTGAACGCATTCTATATTCGTTGTTTTCACTAAGAATAGTGGAGAAGTGAGTTACAGCGCAATTTAAGCATGTCCCAAGCTAAGACAAGGAGGTCGGCTTTCACTTAGCAGTAAAAACAACATAAAATCACGAATGTGTCGCCACCGCCTCGGCTTTAATACCGTTCCGTATACGATAAAATACCCAAATAGTGTTCCGCGAACGGATCACGTTGCTACTAGGATTCTAAATGGAGATAGCTTCGGCTGGTCTACCAACAGCTTCGATAACACTGGTTAAAGAAATCATGGCCCTCAGTGCTCTGCATTTCAGACGATTGCAAAGGTGACTATAATAAGTTGTATACATACCTAAAGATACTTCATGTGGACCTAAAGTCAACCTATAAAACCGCACTGGACAATTGCTATAGCGAGGAGTACAAAATTCGAGTAACCAATAAATACCGAACGAAAAGAGTACGAGAAAATAAACTAAGCCAACTACATATAATTATAATTATGTGTATTATTATTATGTACGTAGTTTATGTAGTCGAAAGTGTATTTATTTTTTTATATGTACAAGTATTCCCATGCTGCACTATCCCGCTATATTACATAATATTCAATATGTCCTATACTTAAAGGTTGCCTGGAAGAGATTGCTACTTAGCAATAAGGCCGCCTATTGTACTAATTCTATTTCTCTTTTGTTTTGTATTTTGTTTTTTTCCTGTTTGTGCAATAAAGTATTTGTTATGTTAAGTTATGTTAAGCCAACCTAGTGCGGCAAATTACTATGGTCGACGTCTAAATAAATATATAATACCCCGAATCTTTAATGAGCAACCTATTCTAAGGAAAAATCCCAAACTGCCAAAACAAGCAATTAAATCAAAATTAGTAAAAGCACTGCTTGAATTAAAATAATGTCATCGTAAAGTGTGATACATATGTTGTAACCTAGAGATAAAATGGTATAATCAAACATTGCTACAGCGTACTCACCAACAAACTGGTGTCAGTTTAGCGACATAATGTTAGGTGCAAAAATGTGTAATTAATGGTTCAAATAAATTTAAAAAAAAATGTCCGGCGAATTTACCCAATGATGCTATCCGAGGCAAATACGTAACTATTCACGTCAAAAAAATAAAATGATGTTCTTCAGAATCATTCGCACGTTGATACTTAAACTCACTGGGAATACATTTGTATCGGAATAATAAGCTATAATTCAACAAAAGACATGCGAAGACTATTCACGCTTGGAATCCAAAAGCAAAACTACTGACTCATCCATCGTCACCCACACATGATTTCCAAATTCGGATCCTGAAATGTGACGGTGATTTTGAAGGTATTTTTAGGTGCACCGTTTCGAGCGGCAAATAGTTTAGGCGGTGTACGTTGATATATCGGGATTGCATCCAAACGCGATATCATGGGCGTCTCGAGAAATGGAAATTCTGTCAAGTAAAAGCTTTACATGTTCTCGTATTTAGGCTCTGAATATATTCTGGGACATATTTTTCCCTCTTTGCGGGTAAGAATTTTAAAATCACTTAAGTTAGTTCCTATTTTATTTTGCTCAAATGTATATGTTGGCGTGCAAACCGACTGTTGCGTATTTACACATTATTTTAAAGTTGACTAACTACTTACAACTCTACGGGGGCCTTAGCCAAGTTGAAAACGATTATAAAATCGCTTTTCACAAATATAAAAAAATACAAAAAAATACAGGGTGATAGTGACATCATAACGAATACTGAAGGGGATGATTCAGACCATGATTCTGAGTTGATATCAAGTGGAATTCATAAAAAAAAATTCAAAACCATACTTTTGCGATGTAAAATTTCATTTGATATCAACTCAGAATGATAGTCTGAATCATCTCTCAAAGTTTGCGTTACGATGTCACTAATATCCTGTGTATGCCATCGACATGTCACTTTATGTTAATCCTGTAATTATTTTGACCGACTAGCTTGGAACGGATAGAAATTAATGCGGACCACAGAATGTCCATTCTATGCATGTAGTAGGTATTATTCTTTATTCTATACCAGCAGAGACCCTCAAGATTATTCTTTATTCAAACTTTTATTCACGCCTTATGACTACCACAAACTCAACCAACACTAATCCTAATTTTAGACTCAATTCAAAGTAAATAGGGTAATGTATTATCGATAATAAAAGTGAGTGATCCGAAGATTAACTTAAGGTCTATGTATACAGCAGTCTCGCCGTCTGGATCAATGACCGACGTTATAAATGTGCAGTGATGTGGAAACGATGGGTGGTTTGTGTGGTCAACTGTAATGTGTTGGTATTTTGCATTGTAGCAGGTAAACTTACTCAGCCAAAAGCTAGCTTCATTGCTGGAAGACAATAAAAAGCTTTTGTTCGGCTGCTTGTCTTCTCAGAAAATCTGACAGATGGATGATATATGTTGTCCTTTCAAACATGATGGACGCTTGTTCTTCTTCTATCGTGTGGGTTGTGAGGTGGATTACCAACCCCATCAACCCTGGTGTCAGGGTTACTATTGAGCCGCCAAAAGCCCCTGACATGGCTCATGTAACGACTACTCACTTACATCAGTAAGTAGTAACCGGGACCAACAGCTTAATGTGCTTTCTGAAGCACGGATTATCTACTTTCGGGCAATCAGGTGATCAGCCTGTAATGTTCTAACTAAACTAGGCATCACAAAGTGATTTTTGTAATGTGTCTCCACCGGGATTTGAACCTGGGACCTCCGGATTATGAGCCCACCGCTCAAACCACTGGACCACGGAGGCCGTTATGGACGCTTGTTTTAAAACGGGATAAACAGAGACTAAGAAATTCCAATTGCTTCCATCCTGTTTTTGTAAACAAATTCGAATTTGACTGTTTATTCCGCAAAAGAGATAATTTAAGAAATCCTCAACGATGACTTGAGGACTTCGATAATATATTAACAATCCTCATCAGGGTAAAAGGAAACAAATGGCGGATTAAAAGCATTATCGGAATCCTAAAAATGTGGCCTTCCAAAAGTTCCAAGCTTTCAGGCGAAGTTGAATTATGTCTCGAACTGTCGAGTCATTAACTCTGGTCCCTGTTTAATCTGAGACCATTAAGTCTAATGGTATTCGGTGTTTTTGGACAAATATTCAATGGTGCATCTTAAATCTATTTGTTCGTAAAGAAATATCTCGTTTCTACAATTTTAAGTGTTGCTACTATGAACTTTGTATTGTGATTTGTACATCAGTAATTAGTAACCGGGACCAACGGCTCAGTTGTTTAATAAAGTAATAACACTTCTTTTAAGTTTATTGATTTCCAAAGCTGCTACAGTTTTGTTTTATAATCATTGATAACAATTTCTTCAGAAAAAATTCAGCAGAAATGAAACCTCGCCGCATCGTCCTATCTTGTTGCTACCCTTAGCCGTTTACAGTGCGTTATTAACGTGACACAATAGATCACCCTCTACTATCTGTGTAGCATCGAAATAAACAACAATTACACGAACTAACATCGCGGCGGCCATTTTGGAAACTGATGGTGTGACATTTGTCTTCGTGTCTTCAATTTCCCCTACTAATGTACTGTGAGTGTTGTTAACTGATAAACTGACTAAAGCTGCCATACAGCGTAACCGTTATCTGTACGAGTGGCTGGTTTGCGATTTATTTTTAGATTTTTGAATTATTTTCCATTTGATATTAATTCAGAATAATGGGCTGAATCATCCCTCTCAGTATTCGTTACCATGCCACTTACATCCCGTACAAATACATACGGGTACAAGTACATACAAGTAGGTATGGGTGTTAGTGACATCGTAACGAATAGTGAGCGGGATGATTCAGACCACGATTCTGAGTTTATATCAAGTAGAATTTTCCTTCGCAAAAGTATGGAGCAGTAATTTAAAAATACACTAAAATTTTCATGAATTTTACTTTCTTTCCTTTATTTTCATGGATGCGAACCCGGTACCTCCGGATTGTGAGGAGTTCCGACTTTTGAGGTTGAGCACTGGACCACGGAGGCCGGACGATCGATTATCGTTCTACTTTCTCTGCTTTACGCGTCTTTTCTTTTCACTTCGCTCTATCTGACTATAGTCGTCTGCGATTTCTGATGAGTATCATTCCAAGAGTAAGGCCTTTAAAACCAATTTGTTAGCGTCCTATTGTTAATTCAACATGTTGCCGATTCGCGTCAAGGTGCTTACTTGTCACGTGGTTATTCTTGCGGTGGCTTACAAGCGTCGACTCACGAGAGGCATCCGATTGGGAATTCCTTTGTTAATGGGTTGTTTCAAAGCTTGTTGGTAAACTGGATGTCAAATCTTTACGAAGACATAAAGTTGGTACAACGGTGACCACATCGGAAATCTTGCATGTATATGATAAAAACTCGGTGGTGTATAACGATTAACATGAGCCCCGCCCTAGTCAGACTTTTTTGAATATTTTTAGTTGTGAGTTTTTCTCTTGCTATGTATCAGAAATGTAGAGTTAAATTGACATCAAAAAGATACTATCTATCTCCTTAGCGTTATCTCGTTTTTTACAGGGTCCGCTTACCTAACCTAAAAATTTGTCAGGTCCGGTTTTTACAGAAGCGTCTAACTGTCTGACCTTCCAATCGCACATCACAAAGATAACAAATAGAATGAAAATATTGTAAGTAAGTAAAAGATTAGCAACTTTCCCTTAATAACAACGAAACTTTGAAATTAACCGACTAACTTTGACTTTGATTCGAGTAATGAAGCGTAGAAGTCATATCTCGAATAAAACTTCTTCGTGATATTAGTTGAACTTCTGAAAGTACTCATTGAAAAGTAACCCTACTGATATTAAGCTATGAGATTTTATCGAACTAAATTGTTTTAACGTCTGTATTAAAGCTTCAAGATTTTTGTAAAATGATTCGCGAAATTAACTATATATTATGCGTAAAGATTTCCTACTTTAATACCTAACACACACACGCGTACGGTCACGGTACTAATAGTATACACTTTGAAACCATGTCTCATTACCTTATTTGACAAATTAAACCGTAAGTCTCATTAAATGTCAAATATGATAATGCGACAGGGTTCCAAAGTGGGTACATGATATTGATCATGACTGTTCACCTAATAGTGTAGGTTGTCTGTCTATCTAGACGGACAACTTCAAGACTCATGCCTCGACTTCTGTACCGACCACATACTTAAGTAAACAGTAGCCAGGATATACTGCTTAACGTGTCTTCCGGAACATGTTACTTTAGGAAAGTCGTGTGATCAAACTGCTGTTTTTACGTATTGACGGACAAAAGGGGAGTGCTGAGGGCTCTCACCCGGAATGATGATCAGCCTGCGATATTCTAACCAAACTAGGGATCACTAAGAGATTTTTGGGATATTTCCCCAGGGAACCTAATCCGAGACCTCATGATGACGCTAAAGCTCTGACCAGTATACCACGGAGGCCGTTACTAATATACTGAACTAGCTGTTACCTGCAACTTCATTCGCGTGAATCCATACTTACTAAAATTATGCTTGAGACTCCTAGCACTTGTATGTTCTGAGATTTCGTTTAAGTCAGTGAATGACTTGGTGGGGTTTTCTCAACGGATCGGACCTGAGCTGCGTGTGTGGTGTTACGCCACAGACTATGACTCATCGAACATCATGCCCCGCGTGCCCTGATACCTGTACGCGAGAGGAGCTGATGAATGCCACCGAAAATGCTGTCCGAGTGGCAAAATACTGGACTGGAAAATTCTGAATGCCATCGAAACGACAAGAAGAAGAAGAGTGAATCTGTCGCTTTTATATAGTCGAGACGACCCTTAAATTCGACTTTCGTTAAACCCAACATGATAAGCTGAACGTACCTATTCTATGTATTTTACTCGAGACTAGCAGAAAGTATTACAGCTTACATGTTTCTAAGATCTGTACCAAATTCCGAGTTCTGCATGTTATGGAGCCATTTTGTTGCACTCCAGAGTAGAATTGCAGCTACGTTGCACCCATAGGTGTAATGTTGCAGAAAATAACTCTAAAATATGTTGCAAGTGGAATTTCTCAAGATTCTAAGGAGAATTTGAGATATTTTCACGAGTTTGAAGTTTGTATGCTTCACAGTGAAAGAAAAATATATTATAACTTTTCTCGAAAAAAATGGAAACACGTCATAATGTTTCGTAAGAATTGTAAAGAAATATTATATTAATACGTGTATTATAGGACTTAAAATTAATGTAATTTTACACATGAGTGCTATAAAATTCCCTAGCATTATCCCGTTTTCACAGGGTCCGCTTACCTAACCTGAAGATTTTACAGGTCCGGTTTTTACAGAAGGGACTGCCTGTCTGACCTTCCAACCCGCAAAGGGAAAACCATATTATGTCACATACCTCCGAAAATGCATTTCTTGGGAAAGTTGGTTTCCTCACGACGTTTTCCTTCACCGCAGAGCACGTGATAATCATTTATGATCCAAACATGAATTCGAAAAACCAATTTCGAAAAACATAGGTTTAGGCCCGTGCTGGATTCGAACCGCCCAACTGGACACCTTCAGGCCTGTTGTCTTAATTTTTGTATCGGAGGGTTTAATTTTTCCGGTCAAGTAGTTAGTGCCATTTGCGGCAAATCTACTAAAAAAATAAAAAAAAACAAAAAAATAATAATAATAAAATCACATAAAAAATAATTAATAATAATAATAAACAAAAAAATAATAATTCACATAAAAGAAAGGTTTCGAACCCGCGACCTTAGAGTGAGAGTGAAGCGTTCTTTCAACTGGGCTACCACGGCTATACGGGTGATCACAATGTGACCAATTGCTGTCAACTGTATACCTACCTATGGTGAGGCAAAGTTTCCATTATGGCTTTTCAATTTGTATGTACCTATAGAGCAGTCTATCCATCACTAGTAACGTATAAAGTGTTCGTTACTATAGTGTTATCAAGTGATATTGTCACTTTGTCAATTGCCTGTTGGTATACTTCACTATAATTACACTTTGGATGTAGATAGTTCGATAAAATTTCACTTTCATGACAATTCGTAATTATTGGTAGCAGGAATTGTCGTACATTTAATTACTTTTTTGACATGATGTATATAGATGGAGTAGCTTTGATTCGGAGCTTAGTAGAGTTTAGATTATGTTCATATTTAAAGCCATTATTTATAGGTTCGATTGTAAGAATTACAGGTTATTAAAAGGTTGAAAACTGGGTATTCAAAATAGTACTATTATAAGTAGTAATAGTAGGGTTTGCCCTAGCATACCTTACCTACTATTTTTATACCGACACAAATGCTGTAAAATAAATAATATAGGTTATTAATTTAAAAGACGGATTATTTTTATATATAACCGTTTATTGTATACACATGTATAAATTAAATAGGCGTTGTAATACATAACCAAAGAGGTAGTCATTTATGTAAAGTGCAATTTTCGCAACACAGTTAGCTCGAGCATTGTAGACGGCGATACGGTTCGCCACTTATCACGTTGGTCTAACAGAAAGCTCGGTGAGCTGTGGGTATTTAGTTAATTTTGCGTTGGCAGTACCTGTGACTACCCCAATTGGGATATAGTCGTGAGTTTATGTTATGTTATATAATACATTGATTACACTCTACACTAAGAAACTGATTTCCTGTGGCCTTCCCACCGCATTAGCGAAAAGGGGTGTAAGTTTTATAAATTACCAATGTACTTATTATGTGTCTACATTGAACTTTTCTCCTGTAAAAGCCTGTGTTTCTTTTGTCCTGTATGTGTCTCTCGCTCTCTCTTGCGTGCGCGCGTGTATTTGTGTGTGTGTGTGTGTATGTGTGTGTCTGTCTGTCTTCATCATCCCCCTAGCATTATCCCGTTTTTTTACAGGGTCCGCTTTCCTAACCTGAAGATTTGACAGGTCCGGTATTTTACAGAAGCGACTGCCTGTCTGACCTTCCAACCCGTGAAGGGAAAACTAGCCCAATACAGGTTAGGTCACGTACCTCCGAAAATTCATTTCTCAGGAATGTGTGTGTGTATGTCTGTGTTCTTGTCAATTTCTGGTATAATTTTTAATTATCCTTTCAGTTTTTATTATATTTTTTATTAATAACAAGCAACTATTGCGTCGGTTCAATTCATCTACCCGCAAAAGTTGTACAACTTAAATAGGTATCGTAAAGTTGAACAATGAGTTAAAGTTGCTATTAATTACTAACTTCACTTGATAACTTAATAAGTTTGTATTGGTTCAGCTCTCAAGTGTTATACAAACTACCAGTTACTGAAAATAGATATTATTCGAACTTGTTTAAAAGAAAATACCTACGAAATCAATTTGTTCAACGATAATAAGCTAGCTAGCTATTGTAATAACAAATAAGAAAAAGTTTGATTTCGGAATCATCCATCTATTTATCTTAACACAACAACAAATATAACATAGCATCACCTACCCCCGAAGCCGTAGACCGAGGAGTATCATGTATACACGTACTCTTTGCCAGCTATGGTTAAGTCCCACGTTATAGACAGCAAGCCTATTGCCATTGGGCACGAGTCCCGGTAGCCACGTGATATCAATTTTATCTACGGTCCAAGCGGGAATTTATTACTTACTTTAAACTGATTAAATAGATTCATGTTACTTTATTTCATCGCAACCATGGACAAAAAGATTAAATAAAATACCTCTCTCTCTCTCTCTTTATTTAAGAGCTGCGCTCTTGTCGGTGGAGTAATCGCCATTCCTCTCTTCTTCCCGCCGAATCCTTCACCTCCTGATGCGACACGACCTGCACCTTCTCTTTTATTTGTTTCAGAAATGTTCTCCTAGGTCTACCCCTTCCTCTCTTCCCTTAAATTATTCCTTCTATGATGTTTGTTATAAATGAATCGTGTCGTATAAGGTGGCCGATCATATTTCCTCTCCGGTTCTCTATAGTCTGCATTATGGTTCTCTTTTCTTCAACTCTTTCCAGCACTTTTTCATTTGACGCCATTTCAGTCCAGCTTATACCCTCGATCCTTCGCCAACACCACATCTCAAACGCTTCCAACCTCTCTCTGTCTCTGTGTGTAGTAGTGTGTGTGTGTGTGTTAAAATACCTCGACATAACAATATTAATAAGTACTTAACCTGTATTATAATTTCTAACTTATCACCCGAAACAACTTTCTCTTTAGTTAGGAATACCGAAATGGCCCTCATGGGAGGAATTATCATTTCAACTTCAAACCAATTTGGTTGTTCCATTAATCCGAAACTAATTTATTAAATGGAACATACCTATGACAAAATTGGCCGTTTTTGAATATGAAGTATATCTAAAATGAAAGTAGAACGTAAATGCTGTTAGTTACATGACCTGTAGTGTTGTTTTCTTAGAATACTTAGTTTATAGCGCGGAGTAGAATCTTCTTCTTTTGTCGAGTGGGTTGTGAGGTGAATTATCAACCTCGTCAACCCTGGTGTCATGGTTATAATTGAGCCGCCAAAGGCCCCCGTCATGGCCTGACGGAGTAGAATAAAGAGGATGGAAAGTTCCTAAGGCGAATTTTGTATGAGAACCGTTGTCGCCGGCTCAGCCCCGCTCTCTTTCCTCTCATAAATGTGTTAAAGTGGTTTAGAAGTTAGGTGGGAACAGACGTGCATACATGTATACATACATACGGCATCTTGCTGTGGGGTCATGCTGCAGATGTGAACAGCATTTTTGTTCTGCAAAAGCGAGCCATTCGGACGATTTACAAATTGGGACCCAAGACGTCACTTAAAAATAAATTTAAAGAAATTAGTATTTTAACTTTGGCATCACAATATGTCTTTGAAAACTTAATAAATGTAAAAAAACATATAGGATTATTTGCAAAAAATAGCGATCGGCACATTGTTAATACCCGGAATAAAAATAAACTTGCTTTACAAGTCAGTCGATTACATAAGATCATTAAATCTTTTAAGGGGCAATGTATACGTTTTTACAATAAGATTCCCATTGACATTCAGAATTTGCTTTCAACTGTTTTAAGACAGTAGTTAAACAAAAACTTTACAAAAAAGGTTATTATAAAGTTAGTGATTATTTAGAAGATATGAATGCATGGGATTAATTGTCTGAGAACTGATATTAGGCAGCTAAATTACGCAATTGTATAAAAATATATATATAGCGCCAAGCTCTCATCTTTGCCGGTGAAGAGTGTCCCTTCTATACTGTTTAGTTTTATGATTTATTCTATGGTTGTGATTCTGGCATCCCCGTATAGATAGCCAGGCGTGAGTTTATTTACGTTAATTTTAAGGAAATAAAACGCCCGCTACGTAATTTGTACGTTTACGTCAGTTTACCCTAAGCAATATTCCAAGCACGTATTTGCAAATTATTTAAAACGTGATGTGTTCACATCAAAGAGTTTAATTTACATCACGAATAGGGTTGTTCACGTCTGAGAGAAAGATCAGCTATGAATTTCTTAAAAGAAAAATTTGATAGGATATCTTATTTTTTTATCTCTTTTTCAATGTTATACTAATAATTGTACAAATCCTTTTATTAATGTAGAAGTCATTTATTTAAAGTATATTTTTTTAAATAGGTATGCTAGGTATGTTTTGAACTTTATCTCATCGAATACTCTTTTTTCCGCCATTTTATTCCTGCAATCAGATTATATTTGCATAAAAATTATAATTATATTATTTTAAATTCCATATTTTTTTCGGTTGTTGAATGAAGCCCTGTAACCTATAATGAAACATTATTATGCACTTTACATAATGCTAGTAGTGGTGGCGACTAATATTATTAACTATTGTTTGTCTTTTACCTTTTCACTCTTAAACCACTGAGCTGATTTAGATGAAATTTGGTATGGAGATAGTTTGAGACCTAGGAAAGAACATAGAATAGGTTATGTCCCAGAAATCCCCATAAAGGGATGAAAAGGGGACAGAAAAAATACCGCGCGTGAAGTCTACGCTGCCGCGGACAAAAAACTACTTTTCTTATAAAATTTTGAAGTTATTTCGTAACCTCGAACGATTGAGAAATTGGTTGGTGTACGCGGAACGGAAGGCGATTGGGGCAACCACCGTTCTACACGCCCTATCTATGGAGTAATGAAAGGCGATTACTCCACCGACAAGAGCGCAGCTCTTAAATAAAGAGAGAGAGAGAGATCTTAAATAGTTGATTACTCATTCAGAGACTTTGAAAGAAGTTAGTACCCATTTCTAAACTTGAAGCACACCCCGGACACTTCATACAATCTCATTGTGCCGTCATGCAATGTAATTCTTCTCGTGTGCCACCTTACTGCTAATTATTGAGAGCGAGACAATAGGATAGTTTCAATTAGTCAAATCAATTACCTGTGACGTCATAGAAAAACGTGACAAAATATCGCACTTATTATTACATGTTTCTTTATTAAAATTCATAAATAAGTTAAATAGAAAAAAAAATACGTTTTTGTCACCTTTACACAATTCTTCAGAATTCTTCAGAATTTAATAATTTATCTGACCTGGGAAACTACTCAATCACTATCAGATAAACATGGTACAAAAAGCGGCCTAATTGCTAAAGTAGCAGTCTCTTCCAGGCAACCTTTTAGAATACGTTTTTTTATGAAAAAGGATATTTTTAAGTTCTAATTCATTCTCAAATGCAGCATTTGATTTTTAATAATTGTTAGCATATCGGTATACAGATTAAATACACGTAAAACATTATGGCGAAATCTAGACAAATATAATAATTCAAATACCTAGACATAAACACGCCTATTTCTCACCGGGGTAAGCAGAGACTATAGAATTCCATGGAATACCTAGACAAGCACAAAAAACTGTAGTTTTTTTTTGACGTGACTTATTGTAGATTTGCCGCAGATGGCATTAACTACTTGGCCGGACAAATGGGGAGCGCTGAAGGCTCTCACCCGGTACAACATTTAAGACAACAGGCCTGAGGGTGCCCAGTTGGGCGCAAACCTCCGCTCAGGGCGTCGTCTGAAAGGAAAAATATTTGAAAGAATTAATCGACCCTAGTGGGTCGATAACGATAAGCGCTGATTGAGGGAACAAAAAACTGTAGTAAATAGGTATGTTTCAAAGCGTCGATATCAGGTGAGTCAGACTCGTTTCACCTTCGCAACTTGCGAAATGTGGAAACAACGTGATAAGAATCGAAACCAACACTTTACAAAGACTACAGCTTACAACCCTGTCATTTCAAAAAGTTATAAACGACATGACGCTAGAAGTAATATTACATCACACTATATCAGTCGGTTAGGATGTTTTGTCATTGGATGTTATTGTGGCGTGTAACACGCGAGCGAAGTTGCATAGACGAAAGGCTGCATCGTTACGGATGTCGACTAATATCGACTCTTGTTCCGATATTATACACAATTTCCTTCGAGCCATTTGATCGCTGATATTGGTATTGAATTCCCTGAATCGCTTTATGGCTTGATAAAGCAATCATGGACGTTTCTGGGTTTCGATTACGTTGTGAGTTGATGAAAGATACAGGAAGAAAGATTATTTAAATCAAATATTATATTTCTTGCAGATATTTTTGTGCTTTTGACACACCTAGGATACTCTTTACAAAAAGTAAATCTTACCGTGTACAGCGTAACGCGTAAGTGCGAGCAAGACACAGTCCGCGCGCCTTCTCCCTCACTCTTTAGCGGCTTACGGCCATTAAGGCTAAAGTAATACCCAGACGGGGTAAGGTCGGCGCCCGAATTGGTGCGGGACGGAGAATTACAGTTCTATACGTACAGTTATGAGCCATATAATGTACCCACTTTTGGACTCTGTCGCACTAACATATTTGACAATTAGTGAGACTTACAGTTCAATTCGTCAAAAAAGTTAATGTGACATGGTACCAAAGTGTATACGTACATATTAATGCTCGTGACCGTACCATTATTTTTTTCGGTTGAGTTTTAGGAAACTTGATATCCAAGTGCCAAATGTCAATGGTTACATTTTCTTAATAATGGGAACAGGCTTATTAGTTTAGGGGTGTCTAGCATAATGCATAATCTTTTACAAAGAAAAAAAATACAAACTTTTGTGGTGTAAAAGGCAAAAACCTCGACTATGAAATCCTGTCATATTTATTGAACCGATTCTGTGTTCCATCCCCGATTTCTGTTTATATATGTCGTGGTCAGATAATAAAATTGATAATTTTATGATGTGTTCGATTGTTTCATGAAATGGTCGTATTTCATGATGTAAAACAGCACTCGGGCACATTTATATCTCTCAAACGAATTCGCGCCCATATAAGCACCCTCAGACCTGTTATCTTACATAAGCGGTAAGTCTACAATTCTAGTTGAAAAAAAAGTTAAGTCATATCATGAATACATTTAAGTACCAGTCGCAAGGGTAACCAATATCACCATTTGACATTCTTGAATGTGATCACTGGTATAAATTAAAAAGTCAATAATGACACCCGTATTTTTTCCATTCGAACATTTTAAAGAAAGGAGATCATCGGCTCTCCATACTTTGGCCGGCCCAAATTTGAAAGTGCCGGCCAGAGAAAAAAAATATGTCGAACCTTTCGAGTAGATTGCTCTGAACATTTTTTACTATGACACCAAACGTGTATAACCATTAGTTCGGCTTTAATTGGATTTTAAAAATCACGATTTTTCATACATTTTGTAAAAAAATATATTATGTCCGTTGGGGAAAAAAGGGATACAGGCGTATTACAAATGACTGTTAGAACCTTTATTAGTATGGCGCCAAACTTCTATGACCATTATTTTGACTTTTATTGGACTTTCCGTTTTGGTTAATATGTTAAAATGCCGGCAATCGAAAAAAATACGTCGAATCTGTCTAATAGTTGCTTCTCAAAATTTTTTAATATGACACCAAATATCTATGACCATTATTTTGACTTTTATTGGAATTTACGTTTTACTTCAAATGTGAAAAGTGCCGACCAGCAAAAATACCATGTAGAGTGTATCGAGTAGATGCCTATTAACATTTTTTTCTATAGCACCAAACATGTAAAACTGTAAAATAAATAAATAAATAAATAAATAAATAAATGTACAATCATTAGTTTGGCTTTTAGTTTATTTTAAAAATCTTGATTTCTTATTTATTTTGTTTAAAAATAAAGTGCTTTGGGCAAAAATTGCGGTACGGCGGATTACAAAGGACCTTTAGAACATTTAATAATCTGGCGCGAAACATTTTTGACCATTATTATGACTTTTATTCGTCTCTCTTTCCGTTTTGGTTCAAATGGGAAAATGTCAGCCAGCGAAACAAAATAAGTCAAATCTTTTCGTAAATTACTTGAAACGTATTTTTTTACTATATTACCAAATGTAGACTTTGGCGTTTATTGGACTTTTAAAAAATCTTTTTTATATACATTTTAACAATGACAACAAGCAGAGCTTTCCCAATGACTAGTTATTAGTCAGATGAATACTTTGTGTTATTGTTTTGTGTGTTGTTAGGTGAACTTCTATATTAATACTATCTGATTTTAGATACTACGTTGGCTGTAGTTTTTGCATTCGACTCAACGTTACGGCCTAAGTTTAGGTTGAATTATGGTATTGATTCATCTTGATGGTAGATGGTTACCTTACCACCCTCCAAAGATAAGCTTGCCATCTAGTGACGAAACTCGTATTTTGACATGACGTCTGAAGAAGCTGTTAGGGAAGACAGGAGTCGGGCAGTTATACTTTGCATGTATGCCGATCACAATGTCCTGGTGCTACTCAGCCCATATAGCATAGTACCTCACATTTCTTAAAAAAAAATAAGCTTCTAAAGCGTGTATCACCATCAGGTGAGATAGTGGTCAAACGAAAACCTATTTTTGATTTATAAAAATGTGTCCAATGACGACCACGATATTACGCCTTTACCTGCATTATCGCCAGATAAAACTTTTTTCGCCAAAGTGTAGGTATCTATGAAAACTCCAGATTTTGGAGAAATCTAATTGAGTTGAAAATAGTGGTCATAGACGTTTAATGTCATAGTAATAAACATTCTGACGATCCTTTAAATAACGCGCCTGTCATATTTTATTTTATAACAAAATAAATCAAAAATCCAGGTTTTAAAAATCCAACAACAGCCAAACTAATGGTCATACACGTTTATTGTCATAGTGAACAATGTTTACAGGTATCTTCTCGATAGTTTTGACATCTGTTTTTGCTGACCGGCACTTTTCACATAGAAACTAAAACGTAAAGTCCAATAAAAGCCAAAATAATGGTCATAAACGTTTGGTGCCATAATAATAAATGGTCAAATGGATAAGTTTTAACGGGATGTACCAATATTGTTTCTTGGCCGGCACTTCACATTTTCACCAAAATGTATGAAAAATACAAGTTTTTTTTTTTAATTCGAATAAAACCGAAAATATTGACGCTACAGCTTTGGTGCCATAGTAATAAATGCTCAGACGGATAAGTTCTAAGGATATAATTACCATTTTTGTTAATTGGCCGGCACTTTACATTTTCACCAAAAATGTATGAAAAATACAGTTCTTTTAATTCGAATAAAACCGAAGATATTGACCCTACAGCTTTGGTGCCATAGTAATAAATACTCAGACGGATAAGATCTAACGGAATATAGCAAAATTATTTTTTGGCCGGCACTTTGACTTCTGGGCCGAAATCCGATGATCTCCTTTATGAGTTTCTTGGCTCAAAATCTCATTACCCATTTAAATCCACCGCCGTCCAATAAGAGGGGTAGAAACTATCGTCCCAATTAATTACTGCGACCCAGCTTTCTCCCAACTTAGGGAACTACCTCACGATACGATAGGATATCGCATCGATGTACGATTTTGAATGAGGTTGCCAGTGTTAGACTACATGTGACAACAATTGAACTAACGTTCACTATGTATGAACCACATATGGGCCAATAAATTTGAAACTCATACGTGCATGTCCCATATGTGGGACACAATTTTTCTAGCCATTGTGAGTCTATGTACATAAATTCCAATGTATTAATAGAAAAATAATATTGCACGTGAGGGGTTGATATCTTTGTTTCAGTTATACAGGGATCGTGTTATAACGACTTTATAACTCATTACCTATTCCACAAAAAAAAGACACATTTTGAGAATTTTGAAAATTGTATATCCTATTGTATTGTTAGAATCTTGTCTATTGCATCGCGACGTGAGGAAGCTGTGTTATAAGTGTTATTAGCATACAGATTGGAAAGTTAGTGGACTAGAGGCTATAAGTCCAAGAATCAAGTATTTCCTATATGGATGGGTTATACCTCATTGGAAATCCTGTTTGCTCGAATTTTGTGCTGTAAATTATTTGCGCAGAATGATCGGTTAAGTGTGTGGTTGTTGTAATATTTGTTTTGCTGGAAAAAAAATTGATCAATTATGGTAAGCCGAAGGTGTAGGCAGAGATGTATAGAGGTTTATATTATTTTTTTATTACGACCATGAATAGAATTGATTATTTATATTATTCGATTTTTCGTTTTTTTTTTAATTCTTGATTACCTATATGTAGTTCTGCCCACCCCTTCGGGGAATACGGGCGTGAGTTTATGTATGTATGAATAAAATAGGGACAAGCCTGTTTCCACTAACTGAGAGTCTCCTAGAGACCGCGTGATATAAATTATTTATCTATAATCCATACATGAATTCAAACTAACTTATAAAATAGATTTCAGTGGTTTGAAGCCGAGCCGGTATTCGAACCCATGACAATGTAAGTCTCGTGTTTTCAGTACAGGATTATGGCGAATTTTTAAAAGACAATCCTTCAATCTATTTTAAGCAGTTAAAATTTCTATTCGTTACCAATCCAGCAGAAAAACAAGCACAAGACAAGCACACTAACGTCAAACACGATAGTGCGACTGAAAATTCCACTTGATATCAACTCAGAATCATGGTCTGACTCATCCCTCAAATGTTTCGTTGTCACTAACACCCTGTATAAAGCGTGGTAGTAGGTATACAATACATTTACAAAGGTACATAGAAAAACTCCTGCCTATTTCCTATCGGGGTAAGCAGAGACTATGGAATTCCATTTGTTTCGATCCTGACACACTTCTCTTGCAATTTACAATACATTTCTTGATCCATAATATCTACATCACTACACAAATATGAAATACAGCAGCAAATCGAATCCAATTACTTACTGAACTGTACGGCAAACTTTGACGGGCTTCTCTGTGTATTATATTACGTATAAATGTCCATTATCAGATTGATAAACAGTTGTCTAATTGTTTAGACTATTAGATTTTCATGTTTTTTTATTTATTCTTGAATGTGATTGGCGATGCATGGACTCTTGTGGTAAAAGATGCCGATAATCTGGCGGTAAAAGTAAGATGATCCGTGCTTCGGAAGGCACGTTAAGCCGTTGGTCCCGGTTACTACTTACTAATGTAAGTACGTGGTCGTTACATGAGTCATGTCAGGGGCTTACGACGGCTCAGTAATAACCCAGACACCAGGGTTGATGGTGTTGGTAATCCACGTCACAATCCACACGATAGAAGATCTGGCGGTATGGAATTGAAGATGGGTATGAAGTTTCTAAATTGTTTCGGAGCATTGCTCAGGAAGGCCTAGGTGTACGGTCACTAGTACTAATATGTATACACTTTGAGACTATGTCACATTAACTTTTTTGACAAATTTAACCGTAAGTCACATTAAATGTCAAGTATGATAGTGCGTTAGTAGATTGAGGACCTCGGTGGCGCAGCGGCAAACGCGCTCGGTCTGCGATTATTGAAGTTAAGCCACTTTCGCAAAGGCCGGTCATAGGATGGGTGACCACAAAAAAAAGTTTTCATCTCGAGCTCCTCCGTGCTTCGGAAGGCACGTTAAGCCGTTGGTCCCGGCTGCATTAGCAGTCGCTAATAACCACCAATCCGCACTGGGCCCGCGTAGTGGTTTAAGGCCCGAGCTCCCGATCCATCCATAGGGAAGGCCCGTGCCCCAGCAGTGGGGACGTTAATGGGCTGGTGATGATGATGATGATAGTGCGACAGGGTTCTAAAGTGGGTACATGATATTGCTTATGACTGTACATGCGGCGTGTATATCCAGGATGATTTAAAGGAATGTTAGGACAAGAGTATTTTAAAACGGCAAGCATGGACAAAATCTTTGATGAGAGTGGA